>NC_137471.1:158213154-158837154 GCF_964235325.1 Thermobia domestica
AATGTGATTATTTCAGGTTTTCCAGTCTCTGAGTCATTAATTGATGTGTGGTGCAAGAGGTGCCACACGGTAAGACACAAAACTGCTAATAATCAGTAGATAACGAAAGACAACTGATCAGCAAAATACTCACGTAACTACTATAGTACGTCTGTGAGACCGCTCGACCCTTCCAGCGCCGCGCACAGGGGATCAATTACAACACGAACTTCACAATACGTAACTATTTGCTAGACAGGAAGGTAGACGAAGAGATCCACTTGTAGTAGTGAAACTGTGGGAAATATAATGATATGAAAAGTCGCAGCGGTCTGAGAGACGGTCCATAGTACTTACGGGTTAAACTAACTAAAACTAAAGACGATGTTTCAACTAACAAAAGTCTTAGAACGTGGTTCAAATACAAGAACCTCGTTAGAATTCGAAAAAGGAAAGATAAGTATATTTGATTGATCTACTTTGTCTCAGTACAGAATTGGCTATCAAGGAAGAACTGAAATTATATGAAATCCAAAACGTTTAAATATTATGCCTTCTAGGCTAATGAAGACAGAGAAATCACTCACGGCTATGTGGGTAGCATACGGGACTTTGGCATAGGAGACCTGGCTCCGATTCCCGGCAGGAACGCAAGCGGTTTGAATCTCACGTTAATTCGTAGCTCCATGGCTCATATAACTTTGCTACCGAAGGAATGCTAAACTCAAATCCGATCCAATAATACAGACAGGTAATAGATGGAAGCTAATTATTGGAAAATAATTCGTAAAATGAGAATATAAGTGAATTCAGATAATCCCGAGAAGACTCACTGGTACAATGGTATCCACCACGAACTTTTATAACCTGGGATCGAACGAGGTCCATCTCGCACCAGAAGTAAGCGCTCTATCACTATGCCATCGTGACCCTACTTTGGAGAAAGCACTATGATTCTGACCGAAGTATCGGTCTAGAAAATATTGTGTGTGATAAACCAATATAACTTACTAGAAGTACAAACAGTCAGAATGTGGAACTTCTTTCGTTCGGGTCGAATGATTTTCGATAAGTACCACGCATATGATAAATAATACAAAATAGCAGCAACGTGAGAACAGAAGCCAACAGTTCTGTTCACGAAAACCGAAATTGTTCCAATATTGGACGGAAACAGTGATGAGGATTAATTTCTTTCTATTCATTCTTTATTTGATCATATTAAACACACGTATACAGTAATACCATCAAAACAAACTAAACACATGACTAGGTATTAACAACAGGCATATTATTAACAGCGAAGGATTTTCACGAGTTTTATTTCTCCGTCCTGAGATGGAGTTAGCATCGCAGTCGGTCTTGCCTACACTCGCAAAAGCATGTGTGAAAAAGTTTGTTGTTTAATTCGATGTTGCCATCTCAATAATGAAAAAGTGTTAAATACAGTCAAATCAGTTTGACGAATAATGAACATAAAGAACATAATTGTTTTATATATATAGAATTCTTTTGTATATTTATAGATGCGTTTTTTGTGTATTGGTAAAATAAGTCATACTTTTCGTCTAATAATAAGAAAACAGTCTATAACATGTCATGAAATCTCAAACGCCCTAGAGAAAAGGAAGAAGTGAAATGATTACTTGTTCTGTATTGCTTGGTATATAATGTGTTTCTATGGAGTATCTGATACGTTTTTATTATTATTATTATTATTATTATTATTATTATTATTATTATTATTATTTCTCTGTGCACGAAAACGCATACCAATGAGCGCAATATCACGCTAATATACTTACGTTATTTTTATTTTTGTAAGTAACTCTTTAACTTCTTCCTTCTGTTTCCAATATTTATATATTTTCAACCTACAAGTCTTTTCTTCTGTTACGAAATAAAATACTAATGTATTTAAAAACATATTTTGTTCGATTTAGAGATGGAAATTGTACAGTAATTTGGCTGTCCACAGATGTACATCCAAATCCGATTACCGTACGGAAAAGTGCGATAATTTTAAATCTTGAGTTCTTATTCATCAATATAGTCCTAAAAACTATTACTGTTTGTAATAAATCAGTAATACTACTTTTTAAAGAAGGAAAACGTTCCGTTTAGCTGATTTTGAGAAAACAAGAAAACACTAGTCAGCCGAGTAACAAAGTTTAAAATGGCGGGGGAAACCTATTTTATTACGCTTCCCTAACAGATAGATAAAGAGAATAAAGAATATGTTTACATCTCCCATGACTGCAATATTACATAGCATTATTTATTCTTTTAATCATGTTTAATTATACATTATGTTTGGAGGGTTCATTTCACTTATACGGTACAAAGAAAATCTATATAGTAACTACTTTATGAACAAAAAGATTCTACCGAAGGCGGACCGTAGTCAATCAGCGCCGACAAAAGAAATAACTAATATACTTACTTTCTTTCTTGTAATATTGCCTCCTTTTTGTTTTTGAAGGCTGCAAAATGAATCTTATGTACCTTTGACGCCCCTCAATCAGAATTGAGGGAGGAGCACCCCTCTTGGTCCTTCATCTTGTTACGCCACTTATCCTGCTGGACAAAATATTTTCTATTTATGTCACTGAATACTTGTCAGAATCATTTTATTGAATAGTTTATTTCCCAAAAGTATATGCCACACACAGGCATAAATTGCGCCCCCACAAGCCTTGCGACCCAGAGGGCACATAACCAAGGGCTATGGGGACTCTGAGGCTTGAAGTTACGCTACTGTTCCACGTATGTTATAACATTTAAAATATGGTGGAATGTTTTTAGCTGAATCTAATATAATATCTTATAAATCAGAAAATAATCTTAACAAATCATGAAACTGTTATTCAAAAGAGCACAGTAATGTTAAATATGTTTATATAAAATTTTGTTTATATTATTTATTACGAGAAACCGAATTCAGATATAGTCTTCACAGGGACGTACGCAGGAATTTATTTCGGGAGGGGTCGAAATCTTTTGGGTGGGCTCAAATACAATTTGAGGCTAAATTATATTAAACTTTGTAAATTTGCCCCTAAAATTAGACTAAATTTACAAGAATGTCGGGATATTGGGGGAACGGACCCACTCCCTGCGTACGTCCCTCGTCTTCACAATCCTGAATTTGTGATGTGATGTGAAATTGGTCATCTCAAAATTTTATCTTGTAGAACACGTTATGCTCTCCTGGTCTGTAGTTTGAATACATGTATCCATGTATCAAGTTCGGATACATGAGAACTTATTTGATTTGATGGGAATTTAATCACTATATATTAAGCACTTATCCAGGTTTTCTTTCAGCGAGGGGAGGTGACAAGGTGTAGTCTCGTAAGCACGTAATTCTAATGTCTTAAACTATCAATTTGTTTTCAAAATAATAATAATAATAATATAATGCAACAGTTCTATTCTTGCTTAAACTTTTCCTTACTTTTCATTATAAGAACCAGTTTAGTTTGAATGAACTGTATTGTGGCACAAAGAATGTCTAACAAATATTTCCGAGAGATAAGTAACTAAGGAAAATGTCTGCGATAGCATATAACAAGAATTACAAGAAAACACTGAGTGTATAGTTCTATTACATTTAAAGTTGTAAACAAAACAGAAACGAAATTTTAATCCTATTTAAAAGTGTTCTTTTTTTTATTCCACCAAGGGGCAATGGCATCACGGTATGTTCTTAGACTTACAAGAAAACGACAACATATTGGCCAAAATTTTGACAGACTCGAAGTAATTTAAAACAAAAGAATCTCAAAAGCGTAAAAGTATGTTTATTAGAAACGTGCTTCAGTTCCGGAGGGGACATGAGCCCCCAGGTCCCCCTGGATACGTGCCTGCTATATATGCTTGCTGTGGTGGAAGCTTCACGTTGATCTGTTTCAATAGTTTGAATGGTTATTGCCATAATTCATCGATGGATATAGAGAAAAATACATAGCCTTTCATATCACCCCTAAAGATAAAGTATCTATATTTCCCTCAGAAATGTACGCAGTAATTTATTTTGAGAGGGGTCCAAACCATTTCGGGAGGTCCGAATACAATTTAAGGTTAAATTATAGTAAAATGTGTAAAATTGCCCCTAAAGTTAGACTAAATTTAGAAAAAAGTAGGAATTTCGGGGGGGGGGTCCGGACCCCCAGGACTCATCCTCTAAAGATAAAGTATCTATATTTCCCTCAGAGATGTACGCAGGAATTTATTTTGGGAGGGGTCCAAACCATTTCGGGAGGTCCGCACACAATTTAAGGTTAAATTATATTAAAATGTGTAAAATTGCCCCTAAAGTTAGACTAAATTTAGCAAAAAGTCGGAATTTCGGGGGGGGGGGGTCCGGACCCCCAGAACTCACCCTCTAAAGATAACGTATCTAACTGTCTCTCAGAGATGTACGCAGGAATTTATTTTGGGAGGGGTCCAAACCATTTCGGGAGGTCCGAATACAATTTAAGGTTAAATTACGAGTCCTGTCTATAAAGTATCAGACCTTAATTTTTTCCACGCAAAGTAGTGATTCTCAGGCGGCGCCACCGTGCACGATGGAAGGAGGAACCTTAATGCGCATGCTTGAATTTTTTCACCGCGTTCGCGTGTGCCAGTCGTGAGCTGGTGGTCGCGAAGTGAGGTGCTGTTCGTCGGATTTAGTGTTTCTCGCAAGATGACTGAACGAATTGAGCAAAGATACTGCATCAAATTCTGTCAAAGGCTGGGTGATTCTCAAAGCCAAACAATTCGTAAGATTCAGCAGGTGTTTGGAGAAGATGCGATGGGTGTAACACAAATTAAACAATGGTTCAACCGATTCAAAGATGGCCGCACATCAGTCGAGAGTGAGCAGCGTAGCGGCAGGCCCCAAACTGCTCGGAATGCAGCTGTTGTTGAGCGGGTGCGAAATTTGGTGATGGCAGATCGCCGTTTGACAGTGCGGGAGATTGCAGAAGATGTTGGAGTGAGTAAAAATTCTGCACATGCAATTTTGCGTGACGATTTGAACATGAAACGAGTGGCTGCTAAATTTGTACCCAAGTTGTTGTCTCAGGAACAAAAAGACACCCGTTTTGACGTTGCACAGGACCTTCTGGACACCACCAACACTGATCCTGGGTATCTGAATACCGTGATAACTGGAGATGAGTCATGGGTGTACGGGTACGACCCAGAAACAAAACAACAATCGTCTCAATGGAAGCATCCCGATTCTCCAAGGCCGAAGAAAGCGGCAGGTGCGAAGCAAAATCAAGGTGTTGCTGACTGTTTTCTTCGATGCCCGTGGAATTGTGCATCACGAGTACGCACCGGAAGGACAAACAGTGACAAAGGAGTACTATCAAGATGTTCTCAGGCGACTCCGTGACGCAGTCCCGCGCAAAAGACCAGACATGTGGACAGCGAAGAACTGGCACGTCCATCATGACAACGCCCCAGCACGTTCATCCCAATTGATCCACACGTTCTTAGCCAAACATGGAATTACAACCGTTCGCCAACCTCCCTACTCTCCAGACCTGGCTCCTTGTGACTTCTGGTTGTTTCCAAAATTGAAGACGCCTCTGAAGGGATCCCGTTTTGAGAGTAGAGAAGACATAATGCGGAACACGACGACGGAGCTGAACAACATTCCAAAAGAAGACTTCCAGCGGTGTTTCCAGCAGTGGAAGGATCGGTGGGCTAAGTGTGTGGAAGCACAAGGGGCCTACTTCGAAGGAGATTAGGGTCCCAAATCTGTCAGGTATTCGCAACTATTTTTCTGGCCAAAGGTCGGATACTTTTTAGACAGCCCTCGTATATTAAAATGTGTAAAATTGCCCCTAAAGTTAGACTCAATTTAGAAAAAAAGTCGGAATTTCGGGGGGGGGGGTCCGGACCCCCAGGACCCACCCTCTGCGTACGTCCCTGGGTAAATGTATGAACAAATGTTAGAAACTTTAATTGAAAATTCCGTGGGTACCCTGTAGAGATAGTCAATTCTGAAATAGCTCTAGATCAAGCCATGAAAAGTATTTTTTGGAGAAGGTGTACTTGTTAGAGAATGTTTTTTCTGCCTTATTTTATCACACATGTAATTTCGTGTACGTTATGTTGTTCCTCCGTGCATCAATATCCAAACTCCCCCAGCAAAAATACAGAACCTGTAACGAAAAACACCCTTAATCCCCCTTCTTTTTCAGAACGACCACCCCGGGCCAAAATCCGTACTTGAAAAGAATGAAAAGAACAGCACACATCTATCCTTCAAAATACAGACCCGCCCACCGGGGAAATAATCATGAGAAAAAGCGAGGAAAGCTTTCGCCGGTACTGTATTAAAAGGCCGCGTAGCGCACCCAGAATATGTATATGTATAACTCCCACCTTTAATTTACGAAATTACAAGCAAAATATCTCAGTTGTTTTAAGGAAGTTAACTAGCAATGACAAACCTACTATTTCAATTTTAACAAGGATAAACGATTTATTATAACCAGGGAAAAAATAATAATAATAAAAATAAAAAAAAACAAAATAGTACACAAAATATATAACAATTGGATATTAATAGCAATAATAAGAATAAACAATCTTACTGTTTCTGATGGAAAAACAGCCTAGCATACATAAAAAAATCGCCGTTCCAACATGGCCTACACCAACCTCTAATTTTCGTCTTTCAGTTATCTCAATTTTCAATCAGCAATATTTTTCACTTGCTCGTGACTAAATATGACAATCCATAAGTAATTATCGTATTTTCAAGATACATTTGAGCATACTCACGAAATTTCCAATGATAAATTTGTCACCAATTTTCACAAAAAACAATAATTTAATTTAACAAATTATAAAGATCAAACACTACGTACCTCGAACAGTGACCAACTGACGATCTACGTCAGTTGATCCATGGCTTCCATTCCGGGTTCAAAACCAACCAATCACAATCCGGATTTTAGATCACGAGGACCTCGTCATTTTACATTACAAGCTGGTACCAGATCTTCGAATATATTTTCTTAATACAACACAAACCTGTTTTTGAGACCAAAAAGGTAGGATGGAAAAGGGTGAAGGGAGAATAAGGTCGTATGTCTCCATAAAAATAAAAGATGGTGCCATCTACTTCCTAATAAATCCATAATAACAAGTGACCCACATATTCGTGACGATCCACGTCGTCACACATCCCCCTCCGTAGATGAAAAATTTTACTCAAAGAAATTTTTCATTACTGACCATTTTTTAAAAAAATAAACAAATAAAATAATCTTAACCAGATTTGAGGAGTACCTTACACATTTTACAATGAAGATGAAATGATGATGGAAAAAAGTGTTAGTAGAT
The DNA here is from genome assembly GCF_964235325.1 of Thermobia domestica. Lineage (NCBI taxonomy): Eukaryota > Metazoa > Arthropoda > Insecta > Zygentoma > Lepismatidae > Thermobia > Thermobia domestica. Next base: position 158,220,484 of record NC_137471.1, read on the forward strand.
GATTGATTGATTATGAAGGTGAACAATATCAACAAAATATACACACAAAACCGGTACCCTCAATTCTCATTATGCTTTTCAATTTTCACTGATGTTATTAACATTTCTTTGTTCTCTATATAATTTTGCTAAACTTGTATGGGTAACAACCATTTCACCATCTTCAGTCTTACATTGAAGTGTATTGGCAGTAGGTTTAGATACGACTGTCATTGGCCCCCACCACTGTGGCATCAATGACTTTGTTATGTTATCTTTCAAGGAAGATTTTAACTGAGACTTAACCAACACCCTGTCTCCGACAGCAAACGTGACTGGAAGCATCCGCTTATTATACAACCGACGCCTTGCTTCCCATGCTTTATCCATATTAACGAAAGCTTGCCCCCATATTTGGGCATTATTAGGACCCTCCAAATCCTCAGGTGTAATACCCCACTTTACCATTAACGTATCCACCGGTTCTCTCCCAAAAAACATACGAAATGGACTAAACTTAAGCTCCGCATGTTCCGCAGCATTAAGACAAAATTGGAGCTCATTCAGGAAACGCACCCATTTCTCCTGCTTAACATCCAGATATGCCCGAAGGCTCGTTTTAACCAGTCTCACATATTTTTCGACTGCTTTCCCTCCTGGAAAATACGGAGAACAGCGTATGTGCTTTATCCCATTACCAAACAAAAATTGTCTGAAGTAGGCCGATGAGAAACAAGGGCTCCGGTCCGTGGAAATAGCTCTAATAAATCCATATTTACAGAAAATATCATATAACGCCTTAACTACTAACTTACTAGTAGCATTGCGGAACGGAACTAAATGTAGATAACGACTCGCATTATCTAGGCACAGAAGGACATACTGATACCCGAAACTAGAAGGCAACGGCCCCGCTAAGTCTGCGTAATAATGGGCGTTAATTTCCCTACAATATTCCGAAATTAGTTGTCCTTGCGGAAGAGTATTTCGTGCCTTTACTAATTGACACTCATGGCACGAGCGAACGAAGTCTCGCACTTCGTTAAATATATTTGGCCAAGAAAAATATCTACAAATCTTTTTGTATACCTTCAATAAACCTAAGTGCCCGCCATTAGGCAATAAAGTATGATAATAACTTAGTAGTAGAGGTCTCAAAATACGTGGGACGAGTATTTTATAAGGCGACACCTTGGCCTTGGTTTTTATGTATAAAGTATCTCTCATTAACTTATATTGTTGATGCTCTCCGCCATGGCTCTTTACCATCTCATAAATATCCTTAGTATCTGCCTCTGATTGCTGATACTGTTTAATGTCCTCATGTGCTAGCGGTAAATTCCACAGACTATACATATATCCCTCTGAGTCATTAAAAGGACAAGGATCAACATCAATATCATTCAGATATATCTCATAAATCCTTGAAAGAAAATCTACCTGATAGTTCTTATAAGACGAGACATGCACTATTTTAAATCTGAACTCAAATAAGTTCTGCACAATGTTGGCATATCTTCCTAAGTTCTTAGGGTTTCGCAGCATATTAACCAAGGCACTATTATCCGTGAAAATAGTAAACTCCGAACACAAAAACGGGCGAAATCTCATTACCGCATTATATATAGCAAGAAATTCAAGTTGAAAAATAGTGCGATTAAAATCAGCTGGTTTCAAAGTTTTACTGTAGAACCAAACAGGACGCAATAAACCTTGCTCATCCTTTTGTGGCAAAATAGCCGGTTGGCAACGTAAAGTGGCATCGGTATGCAAGTAAAAGCGCTTACTCATGTCTGGAATACGCAAAATAATTTTTTCAGCAAAAGCCTCTTTTATTTGTGCAAGACTCGCATCCTGTAACGGACCCCACTCAAACTTCACCTTCGGAGATCTTAATCGATTCATCGGTTCTACGATACCTGCATAATTATCGCAAAATTTAGCGTAGAAATTTAAAAATCCTAACGTTTTGCACAACCCCCGGCGATTCACAGGCGGACGGAGATCCTGTATGGCTTGTAACCTATCTGGCAACATAGATATCTCACCATCTTTAATAAGAAACCCAAAAAATTCAATACTACTTCTCAAAAGTAAACATTTATCTGGTGAGATGGTTAAGCCCCTTTTCGCAAAACGCGATAATACTTCTTCTAATAACCGATTATGTTCTTGGATTGTAGAACCAAAGATCACAATGTCATCTGCATAGTATTCTACCCCGCGCCCACGTAGGTCTCCCAGGATATCATCCAAGGCCCTCATAAGTGCTTGTACTCCGACCCAGATACCCATGGGGATTCGCAAATATTCATATAATTTATCCTGTAGGGCGAATGCTGTGAGCTTACGGCTATTGGGAGTCAACTGTAACTGGAAAAAAGCTTTTTTTCCATCGATCTTGCTTACATATTTAGCTTTAGCGAGCGAACTAATACATTCCTCTATATTAGGACATGGCAAGCCGTCCCCACAAATGAGCCGATTCAGTTTAGAGTAGTTGACTACTAATCGAAGTGACCCATCTTTATTACGCACTAGGAAACACGGAGATCTATATTCAGACTTAGAAGGTTGTATCACACCATTTCTAATAATTGTTCAATTAAGTTTGATAACTCTTGTTGCTGACTTTTCGAAAAAGAATATTGGCGCTCCCGAACTACTTCATCAGTCTTTAATTGAATAGTGTATTCAAAGTCACTGATAGTGCCAATTCGGTGGGTAATGACATTCGCATATTTATCTAATAAATATTCTACATACTGAACCAAAGTAGGATCTTGTTTCACAATACCCTCATCGATACCATTCAAAATTTTAACCTTTTCATCCGTACTAATTTCCCACTTATCGCCTTTACAATTATTAAATGCTAATAGTAACGGATCCCCTTTCTGACCCAAAACATCAGAAGAATTATAATCGTCATTACTATCACAAGACGTTACATCAATATTAACACACTGTTTTTCTCCCTCTATTGGCATAGAACTAACAGAGCCACCTACATCCGCGACACTTTTTCGATTAGAATTAAAGCTGGAATTCTCTTTTAATTCCGCAACCGAATGTTTATTGTTTCTCAGACCGTTTACTGTTTTATGTTGTTTCTTCCGGAATGAATGCTTTTTGTCAAACCTGTTCTTTTCCTCTCCATTACCAAACATCCTTGGACCACCAGACGAAGTTCCAGTGTCGCTCTCCCTATCAGCAGTAGTTTCAGGAAAACTCGAGCGAGCAAAGATCAATTGCCTATTTACTCCACGTTTGTTCTTTCTTTTGCTCCAGGGCGTACCATCGGGATTAGAGAGATCTCCCAAAAATAGCCTAGCGGATGACCCTCCGTCGCCAGGACCCCTGGAATGACAAGAAGCCGCAGAAGAATTCGTTTGGAAAGATGAGGGGGAGGGGAAGTCAACAAGAGGGGTAGTAACATTTCCTTTGCTAAAAACAACCTTAGATTCATTGAAATCCACTAAAACTTCTTCCTGACGAAAACAGTCTAGTCCCATCAAAATGGGAAATTCCATTTGTTTAAACAAAAACAGTTTGCATTTAAATGTGTAATCATTCACCGTAAACGGAACCAAAACTGAAGGTCTCAACACCATAGATTCGTTATTTATAGTCTTTCCTTTAAAACACTCTTTATAATTTACTTGCACATCACTATAGTTTTTAATTTTATTGAAGAGCTCCAAATTCAAAAGATTAGTCACACACCCACTATCTAAACAACTATTCACTGCAATTTCACATACTTTAACTTCAATACATGCCGCATCATCTTTTTTATTTAAACGATTTAAGTTCCTATTAGTCTTATTTGAAAAAGAAGAAAATGTTTTCGAAGTTTTGTTTTCTGGGCATAGTCTCACTGGATGTGGACCCTGACATTTGTAACAGCTTATAGTTCTACGAGAATTCTTAAAGTCACTCCTTACCGGAGCATCCGGCAACCCTGTTTGGGACCTCGTTTTATAACTAAACTGCTTCATATAACGTTCATGATATCTGTATTCACTAACTAGTTTATTAAGTTCATCTATTGTCTGGGGTTTTCTTTGGTAAAACAACTGCTCCCTTATGTTCGGAAGAACGCCACTGGTAATAAAACTAATCAGCTTTTCGTCCCCACAACGCAACTTCAAAAGTTTATCAACAGTGGTTACACGCTTTACAAAAGCTTTTAAATCCTCGTTATTTTCTTGATGGCGATACATATATTCAACTATTATTCTCTGAATAGCACATTCTGATAATAAATTATGAAAAACAAAATCACGTGCAAAGTCCCAGCTTTTACATGTATGTGGCAGCTCGTTCAGAATTTCCTGCAGTGGACCCGTAACTTTCCCACGCAATGAATACAAAACCGCAGAAAAAGGAAAACGCTCAATATTACAAAATTCATCAATCTTTTGAATAAATTGATACAATTTTAAGGGATCCGTACCATCACAATTCTCTAATGATTCCATGAATGAACGTAAAACTAAAAATGCTGATGATTGTTCCATCTTATTAAAACAACTATTTTGTGTCAATTCAGATAGAGGTTCAGTTCTAGCTTTATCGTTCACCGAGCTAAAAGGTAAATGACCTGGCTGACTGCCAGCTGTTTTCACACACACACTTCCACCCGGCTGTGTGGTTGTGTTATCAGTGCCTCTACCTTGACCTACTACAACACCCGAACCAACAGGTGCACTCTTGCTGTTAGCAGTTGTTATGGACAACAGCAGTTTCTTAACGTGACTTTCATTTATAGAAAATATTTTTGATTGCTTTTCTTCTATAGTCATATTCAAAAACTCATTAATATCCACAAGAATTTCGTCTATAAACTCTTCTTCAAGAAAGAAACTAGAATCACCACCTACAGCCATTGTTTTCATTTTTGGATATGATTCTATACTTATATACCAGATAGCATGGGTTCGATCCCCGGAACCAATTCCTTGAACTACCATACAAAGACTTCCTACAAGGTACCCAATTAATATATACGAGCAAGTAATTACATACACAGCCCTGTCTTTATCTGCCATTAACATGAAAAGTAAACAACTGGATTTAAATTTAAATTTAATAAGTGAGAGTATTTTAACCGAGTTGGTCACTGTTCTGTAACGAAAAACACCCTTAATCCCCCTTCTTTTTCAGAACGACCACCCCGGGCCAAAATCCGTACTTGAAAAGAATGAAAAGAACAGCACACATCTATCCTTCAAAATACAGACCCGCCAACCGGGGAAATAATCCTGAAAAAAAGCGAGGAGAGCTTTCGCCGGTACTGTATTAAAAGGCCGCGTAGCGCACCCAGAATATGTATATGTATAACTCTCACCTTTAATTTACGAAATTGCAAGCAAAATTTCTCAGTTGTTTTAAGGAAGTTAATTAGCAATGACAAACCTACTATTTCAATTTTAACAAGGATAAACGATTTATTATAACCAGGGAAAAAATAATAATAATAAAAATAAAAAACAAAATAGTACACAAAATATATAACAATTGGATATTAATAGCAATAATAAGAATAAACAATCTTACTGTTTCTGATGGAAAAACAGCCTAGCATACATAAAAAAATCGCCGTTCCAACATGGCCTACACCAACCACTAATTTTCGTCTTTCAGTTATCTCAATTTTCAATCAGCAATATTTTTCACTTGCTCGTGACTAAATATGACAATCCATTAGTAATTATCGTATTTTCAAGATACATTTGAGCATACTCACGAAATTTCCAATGATAAATTTGTCACCAATTTTCACAAAAAACAATAATTTAATTTAACAAAATATAAAGATCAAACACTACGTACCTCGAACAGTGACCAACTGACGATCTACGTCAGTTGATCCATGGCTTCCATTCCGGGTTCAAAACCAACCAATCACAATCCGGATTTTAGATCACGAGGACCTCGTCATTTTACATTACCAGCTGGTACCAGATCTTCGAATATATTTTCTTAATACAACAGAAACCTGTTTTTGAGACCAAAAAGGTAGGATGGAAAAGGGCGAAGGGAGAATAAGGTCGTATGTCTCAATAAAAATAAAAGATGGTGCCATCTACTTCCTAATAAATCCATAATAACAAGTGACCCACATATTCGTGACGATCCACGTCGTCACAAACCCCAGACAAAATTCTGGGAAAACCCCTGGTTGGGGCCGGTGCAGGGCCATACACATATCATTTGTTATTATTTATCAAATTTAATAAAATTTTAAAACGACAATATAAAAAAAGCCACAGAAACCTCTTTTGTCTTCTTGAAATAAAAAAGCATCAAATACGAATTGAAAGGATGGGATTTCGAGGAAAAAGAATAGCCCAAAAGCTTGTCTTGAGAACCAAGTAATTAGAAGAACATGTTTGGTAGCAGCAGTCTATACCTATTGCACTAACCGTGGCGGGGGAGTTCTTTCAATGGTGATGTACCCATCCTTCTGTTCAACGCGCGGTCAGTAGGTCTATCCCTCCCTGTGTAGAAGCTGTCATTCACTTCAGAAAAACTCATCCTATAGAGTGGAGATATTTATTCTTCCTTGACGTACTTCGCGCTCACTCGACCCTACTGGTCGATCTCCCCTTCACACTTCTATCCTCTCTATATAAAGATCTACACAAAATACAAATGACAGGAAAAGCAATTGGCAACTGTCACTCAGCATTCACCGGGCTTGTGACCGTCAAGAATGTGTACAGTGATTCTCAAACAATTTACCTCTAGACCCGCTTTAGAAGTCAGTAAAAAAATTTACGACGTCTCCTCTTTGTATAATACTAATGTCACAAAGTCATTTACGAATTAATATTTTTTAAACTTACAAACTCCTTTATAGTTTACCGATTTTGGGAGTTGTTACCAAACAGTTTGAGAAACACTGGTACAATGTCTTCTTGGCTGCTTTCCCAGTTACCTGGGGCTAGTCAGACTAGCGATTTCTTTATTTATGCTAAAATACAAATAATGATATGATTGGTTATTCAGCTCAAGAATACAGTTACTACATTTAAAAACTTGGAACTTGGAAATTTAAGTAATGTTAAGTAATTATTTGAGTATAACATAAGTACATAAGAGTCTATGTGAAAAAAAATATGTAACAGAATATTTTAGTAAAAATAAAGTGTTTCAATGATAATTTTCATTTTATAAATTATTTACACTATTTAAATCATTCTTAGTTCTCTATTTTGAGTCTTTAGATCATATAATAATACCCTAAGTTACTTTATTCAATATTAACAAGTACATCAACATGAACAAATTTAAATACATACACAGCGCAACTATAATACAAAGAGCAACAAATAAACACAATACTGGTCTGGTAGTTATATAGATAGATTGTGACTTGTTTGTTGAAAATAATATTGTAGTTCTAATTTCACTTTTAATGAGTTTTATATGTGAAAGTTGTTTCTCCACTTACAATTTGTTATATAATATTAATTGACATAGAAAAAAAATGTAACAAAGTAATACATAGAACACAATAATGGAACTCAAGGAAATATTTTACAATAACACAATACAAGTTTACATTATTAAGAAAATATTTACATTATTTATATATTTCCTAACCATGATCCAGTAAATCATGGCATTTTCCAGCATTTCGAATAACACGATAGAAGCACATTATAAAACATTACAAGAGTAATTAACGAACTGCAAATATACAATAATAGTAACAATAATTATATACACATGCTGAACACGATTATTTAGAACACAAATTCGTTGCAGTAAGTATGTACATTATCACACCTATTTCATCTTTGCTCGATCATTGTCTTTTTTCTTGGCGATCTTGCTTTGAGCACTTAGGATATATTCCGGGTCTCTGCAGGGCATCCCACGTTGTACCATAGAATCTACTATCTCAGGAAGCATACACTCTTTAAAGAAACGTATAAGTTTCGGTATCATAACATTTTCCCATTATTCTTCATCTCTTCTTACCTCCACAATATGTAAAGGTGATTTATCATCAATGTATACAACTAAAAAGCATTTGTATAATTTGGTAGTATTCAACTGTCCCTGAATTTGGTAGTAGTATTCGCTGTTAGTATTTAGTCCTATAGTTCCGTCTGGAAAGGTTCTAAGAAAAAATGCCCCTTTCTTTTTCTTTATCTCTTCAGTGACACCCTTATTTCTGAGTGAAGGAACACACTTTACTTCCACTAACGCATCATCTTCTATCACATATCCTGAAATATGATTAGAAGAGAATTAATTGATAGACTAGAATGAAAATAGATTAAAAAAAAGTAATATAATAATCTGTCTGTCCCTTTTCCATAAACAAAAAGGAAGAGATTTGGTTTCGTTCAGATTCAGTTAATACCTCTAATTATAGCACACTGAACAAACAGCACTTATTAGAGTTAAACACTTATTATATTATATCAACAAAGAAGTTGAAAAATATTTCTTACCATCTGGACTAGTAGCTAAGAAACTATACTTAGAATCAATATATAATCCTCGTTTCTCTACTGTCACATTCTTCTCCTCCGCAAACTTTCGTAGAGCAACATCTTCATGATTTCTTCCGTATTCTATTGATGGTGTCGATAGATTTCTCTTGTACAAAATGTCTTTCACGTGATCTTTACGTTTCACAACTTTACCGAACATGGATGACGTTAGACGGTTGCGGCGATGTTCTTCATAAATCGAATTCCCATGCTGTCCGCGGGAGGATACTTCAATCAACGTTCTTTCATCTGAACTGACCTAATATGAAAATAATGTAAAGCATTCTTGAAACAGGACAGGGTGAACTGAAATTTGTAAGCGATATTGTAAGCACAAATAGCTACTTTTCCTACAAACATTAAAAGGAATGTTCTAAACATATCCTTCAAAATTATCTTTGTGGAGGTATATGTTTGCGAAATATGTAAAAAGAAGTTTCGAGACAACCTGGAATCGTAGCGTTGAAACATATTTTATAATTACATGAATCCACAAAACTGATAGGCTCGTAATTTTCTCTACGTACTCAATGAGTATCCATCCACACATAAATTAAGAATTTGAAAAGAATTTCGCTTGATTTCAATTAGTGGATCATGACATATCAATTCTGTGATTCATGATTGTCTCTGAATTTCATTTTCACGGCTATCCGGGGCCTATATTTTTACTAATATGCGTTCTAAGTGCTACGCTTACTGAGCTCTTTTGTTTGATTGTAGTGATGAGAACTATCCGTACTTACGCATTTTTATCCGCTCCTAATAGAAAAGGAAAATTAGAAGGAGCAACTTCGTCAAAGTATTTGTACATGTAAATGTTCTTGTCAGTGCAATATTTTAATGTGTGTAAACAATATTCATATAAATTTTGACTATTATAAAAATAATGACTTACATCATAAGATTGCAGCTGTACTTCGCAAGCAGCCCGAAGTGATTCCGGAGAGAGTGGTGGTTTGTCAGCGTTCGATCCATAATCACGATTAGTTGATGGAAGCTGTACTTTCCTTCTTACTTTCCTACTAACACTCTTTGATCGGTGTTGTTCAGATCTTCTCTCGATAAAGCGTTTGAAATGCATTCCAGGACTCCGTTTTGTCATAGGTTTCCAGGGACTAAGATGCCATTTCACCTTTTTGTTGTATGCAAGGCCAGTTAAATAGCACCTCCATTGAAACGATCCTCGTTTTGTAAAGTTAATCTTTTTCCCAACGTTGAATTTTGACAAAATTCTCATGAAAACTTCTGCTCTATTAGTCGTCTCATTAGGTAGCAATTTGTCTGCCTTCCTTATCAGCTGTTGGACTGCTGACATTATATGATAATATAATCCACTTGCTTGAAGAACCGGTACTAAATTTTCATCATTCTTTTTTGAGCAATAGTATGTCTTACATTTTTCGTGATTTCCAAATACATGTGAAGGCCCGTTTCGAAGATCATCTTGCAGATCTTGGACGCTCTTCTTTGCTGCCGCATTCCTGGAAATGGCAACGCGAGCAGTAGCTGTAAGGCGTGGAATTCTGTCGCGCAGGATTCCTCTGCTTTTCGGCAAAAACGTGTTATCCACACGAAGTTTGTGCAATACTTTCGTGTAAGTTTTCACACAATGGTTAGCACATTCCACCTTCACTACTTCACGTCCATATGACACTCGTTCAACAATTCTGCTGTGCACACTTGAATCCTCATCTGCTACAAATCTTTTATAGCGAAGACCGTGCATTTCCTCACTCTTACTAAAACCCTCAACAACAATGTCTGCTTCCATTGCACTGCAAGATGCTGTCCAATTACGGTAACATATATGATCTTGTGACTGTATATTCTTTGCAGCAGCTGAGGCACACACAGAGCAATATTTATTTCTAACTCCAAGAAAGAGAAGTTTACTTGTTTCTTGACCGATGATACAGGCCTAAAAGAAAATAAATAATGGAAAATCAGTTACAATAGGCATTGCTAATTCCCTAAAGTTTAGGCCTTACTTTTGTGTAAATAGGCAGATAAAATGGTATTTAAAATACATGGCAAATAGGCACTAAATTATTAAAAGAAAAGGCAAGATAAAACTGCTTCTTGCTGCTAGTTAGACATTTGGGTTTCATTTTGGGGAAGGACGGAGGGGGCAGACCGTGGAGAGAAATTCCAGGCAGCCCCGAGGATATACCAATACGGGCATTAACTAGTAGTAAGACCTATTTTATAATTTGAAGATTTTTTATTTCAACACAAGAGAAATGAAATTAAATTAAGTATTTAGTTTAACGTCCCACAATTATGCTCCGAGGCTAAGGGAGACGGACAAGACAAATGTATTGGTACTTGGTAGATCTATTTCAATCAATGTGTACTATTTCAGTAGTCGTACGAAGGTGATATCTAAGAAGTACGAAAGTGTATGAGACCATCCGAAATCAAGAAAATATAAACAGTATAACATGAGTCACGTCGGGCCTTTTAGTAGTCTGGGCCCCCAGAATATGACTTGGCTTCCCTGTTCTCTGGGCGGCCTGGGGGGGGGGTAATTGGGCGTAGTGTGAGAACGACTGGCGATACATGAACGAAAAAAAAAGAATAACATAGAGAAGTACGACAAAGTCCATCAAATGGCGTTGAGACGATACCTATGGCTCCTCTTGTGGGGGGTAACTTGAAAATTTCAAACTTTGCACAACAAAACAGCACTGTGCATAGTAAACGCACCTGCGCCAAAATTGTTCTTATTCTTGTTACTTTCTGCTCGAATGATACCTTTTTCATGATGCTCTTCAGCGTTCGAAGCTAGAATAAAGAATATTCTTTCTATTTTTTTTTTATTTCTTTCTAAACTATTTATCGTTAGAAAATTTTATAATAAAAACCCGAGCCTAAAAGCAATCTTATTGTTGAACACAGTATCATCCAACGCAAGTATTTCAATTAAAATTTGAGATTTTGACATGGGAACACACTTTTTATCGAATACTCATAATTTACTAAACGAATACTTCACGAAAACGAATACTAAATGACAGATGCAATCAATGTCCGCGGTGTTTTGAAACGGATACAATGGAAAGATTATATATTGCAAGTGAGTGTGTCTTATTATTATTATTATTATTATTTTTGTCCTTTAGCCAATGCAGAGGTTTCAAGCAACTCCGTAATGTGCCTTGGTAGTTATAGCCATGGTAAAGGTTGTCTCTTTGACCTATGTTCGACATTTAGGAGGGTTTTTACCCCTTTCAACCCCCACGTTGGCCTACATAAGAAAACACCTATTTCTTATTTATTGTTCCTTTATCCAATTGAGAAGTTTCAAACAAATCCACAGTGGGCGTTGATAGTTACAGCCATGGTAGATGTTAGGAGGATGTTTACCCCTTTCAACCCCCACGTTGTCCAATAAAAAAAAAACACGTATTAGTTACTTTTTGTTTCTTTACCCACTACAGAAATCCTCGAAGTGCGTTGATAGTTATGGCCGTGATAAAGATTGTTTCATTGCCCGAAATTTGCACTTTAGGTGGACCTTTACCCTCTTCAACACTCTCATTGACCGATATACCAAAAAAAAAAGTATTTCCTACTTTTTGTTTGTTATGCACTGCGGAGATATCAAGCAAATCCACAGTGTGCGTTGGTAGTTGTAGCCATGATAAAAGTTGTTCCCTTGCTTAACTGTAAGCAGAAAGTGCACGCATAATAATAATAATAATAATAATAATAATAATAATAATAATAATAATAATAATAATAATAATAATAATAATAATAATAATAATAATTATTATTATTATTATTATTATTATTATTATTATTATTAACATCGACTTTACAGCTGGGGCCCTTTGCGGGAGTCCCCCGCAGTAGTTTGCTACGCTACTGGATCCGGCATTATGTCAATGTTCCTTATTTTTCTGTTACCTCTGCCAGTAAGTACTATTTTCATTCACTTATTAAACATATATAAAATTTTTTGTTGCTACCAATACATTTCATACTTTATTGACAAATGTCCCCGCTATAGTGTAGAAGTAATTACTCACATATATATGCGAGCTATCGGAAGTTTGATTCCCGCTGGTAATTAAAAAAAATAATCTTAGGTTAGTAGTAATATGAGTACATATGGCTATAAATATAAACATTCTGACATGCAGAACTTACGACTCCTGAAGCTGCGTTGTAACTGTGACCGTAACTCCTTTGACTCCAGCCTCCGTCCAAGTATACCGTAATCCAAGGCATCCCATCAGCATCAACATTACCCTTTTCAATCGCTATTCTTTTCTCTTCTTCGCCTGCCACTTTCATTTGTGACCAGAGAGTTTCATTCCAAACCTAAATAAAATACATAGCAATGTAGTGTGCATCTGCGATTATCAAGTGTGATCACAAAGCACACATTTGATGTTGACCCACACGTAAATATGTTTCGGCTCGCGTTCATGAGTATCAGCAAACAAGCAACCGCAACAATCGTCTCCCGCTAATCCTCTAAAAAATTTTTGTATGTAAGGGAAGTGTAAAGCAGGGGTGCTCTCTCTCTCCTATACGTTAGAATACACCGTAAAAAAAGTTTGAACAAGGAGTCAGTTACAAAACAACGATAAAATATATAAGGTTCGCAGATGAATGTGAAAAGTAATTCTTGGTGTTTTTGTGGACGTACGAAGGATGTTGGTAAAGGGAAATGAGACCTCATGATGAGATTCTCCGAAATGAAAATCATAAAAGAAAAAACAAGTGACACATGTAAGACACATCAAATTCACTGTATAAAGCGAACAATAAAATAATCACGTCTCATTTAAAAAAAATAGTAAATCAAAATATTTACGATAAAAGAAGACAAAACGAACGCGCAATACCAAGCAATGAGATTTATTCATCACTTTCAGTAAGGTTGAGCGAATGAACGTTAGGCTACAATTTGGTTTTCCCCAAGTCATTAATCCCTTCATGAACGTTGAAGATCTTTTTCCTGTTTTCGTCAAAATACTACAAATTTTCTCACACTACTGACACTTGTAGTACATTCTTTATTTTAACCACATGAACTCATTTTGTTTACAGACACTTTATCGAAATGAGATAGTAGATTTTGTCACTCGCTATAGGTTAACATATAGAATACATCTAATTTTAAACGCACACGCACAATATGATGTTGTCTGATTGGTTTGTGTGCATGTGTCTGGATAAATATAGAACAAAAAAAATAGACTATACTTACGGATTCAAGTTTCCCTTCAATGTTAGTGAACATAGTCTTGCTCATGCGTGGAATATCTAAAATGCTGAGTAATTCTTCTAGGTGAGAGTAACCACTTCCTATAGATACCATGGCCCAAACTGCTGACGTATTAACAGTTGACACTTTCGTTTTTGAGTCCAATTTCTCAGTAGAATGGCTAACTTTTCGGTTGCATGCTCGACATTTGAAGTACAAATAACTAACAAGTCCTAGTCGCAGTTCTTTTATAAAGTCCAATTTACCGCCAGTGCATATTCTTCTATGGTTATCTTGAAGTGTTAATGCCCATTGAAGAAAATGTTCCAAGTTAACAATTCGATAGCCGCTTGGGACGCCATTTCGTGTCACATTTCCACGCTCAGTCTCAAGTATGAAAGTTTCAGAATCAAAGCTGCAAAGAAGAAACAAGTGAGTATCGTTCCAGAGTGTGAAACTACGGTAGACTTCCAAACTATACAAATTACATAATAAAACTGGAAATAGTAGAGACCGGAAATAGTTGATTTCTATCATTTCCGGTTTAAATAGAAGATTGTAGAAGGAGATTGTACCGATTCTTGGAACGATGAATCGATTCTCAGAAACCTCTTGTCGATACCTCTTACCGTTTTTGAGTTATGACAAATACTGTTGAAACCGGAAGTGGCCGATTTGTATAGCCACTTGTATTTAAGTTGAAGATTGGTAAAGGAGATAGGACATATTCTTAGGATGCTGAATCGATTTCTGAAAACTGCTTCTCGATAACTCTTACAGTTTTATGTCAATGAAAATCAATATTGAAACCAGAAGTAGTAGTGAATTTCCGCCACTTCCGGTTTTAGTGGAAATACAGAAGTCGAAGTGTTTTGTTTCTTTTACACCTTGAATCGATTTCTGAAAACCGTTTGACGCTAGCTATTATCGTTTCTGGGTTATGACTATTACTGTTGAAACGGGAAGTGGTAAAAATTGACCACTTCCGCTTGAAGTAGGAGGTTGTTGAAGGAGATGGAATCTGTTCATGGGATGCTGAATCGATTCCCGAAAACCACTTGTCGATAGATTTTACCGCTTTAATTGTATGAAAATAAACTGAAACCGAAAGTAATAATGAATATGTACCACTTTCGGTTCTAGTAGAAATGCAGAAGTGGAAGTGGCTTGGTTCCTTGAGACTCTGAATCAATTTCCGAAAACCGTTTGTCGATAGCTGTTACCGTTTTATGAGTTATGAGTTAAAACCGTAAATTGCCGATTTTTACCACTTCTGGTAAGTAGGAGGTTTCTGAAGGAGATGTAATCTATTCGCTGGATCGACCGCTTGTCGATAGCTCTTACCGTTTTTGCTGTGATACCTGTTGACAGATAGACGGACGGACACAGCCGTTCTAAAGGACTTCAATTTCTTATGCATAGCATAGAGGCATCATTATGATACAGTGATAGCTACGTGATATATATAGAGACGTGCAGATGAACGGGGGTCTATGGGTTCATACACACCCCTCCCAGAAAATTCTAAGCAAATGAAAAAAATACTCCTATAGAAAAATAAATAGCAAATTCCACATTTTAGAAGTTGTAAAAGTCGGATCTCACTGAGAAATGATTTTTTTCTTCTATCATACTACTTTTGTGATGCAATTACCAGAGCTGGTAATTGCGCGTCAAAAGTTTTTTTCTTTCTTTCTTTTTTTT
This sequence comes from Thermobia domestica, assembly GCF_964235325.1. NCBI lineage: Eukaryota > Metazoa > Arthropoda > Insecta > Zygentoma > Lepismatidae > Thermobia > Thermobia domestica. The sequence continues at coordinate 158,235,907 of NC_137471.1, forward strand.
TTTTTTGCGAATCACGTTTTTGGACGTTCAAAATGCTCAGCAATTACATTTTTTTAGCTTCTACCAGGAACGTAGCCAGAGTTCTGATTTGGGTAGGGGGCATATATACTAAACTAGTAGTATAAATAGCAAACTGGTATTTATATACTAGTTTAAATATTTGGAAGGCAAGTCAAGATTTGGACCCCGTGCTCCCCCTAGCTACATCCTTGGTTTCTACACAACTTTTTTTTTCCGCTAGAAAGTACCCAAGTGAATTAAATAGCTCCATAAATTGCTTGCTATAGTACAACATGTAAATAAATTTTAGGAAAAAAAAATCATTCAAGTCATAGCCTGCGATGCGGGGGCTTGCGAATATGATTCCCGATGTGAACACTTGGTAGACGTTGAAAAAAAAAAGGTGGATCAAGACGACTAAAACTATATACCAGATGAGAGGATAGAGACGCATGCTAACGTGAAGAATACACTCATTTGTAGCTACAATATATGAAATGCACCACTTTTCGTAGTGACTCTGGCGTTTTTACTATTCCTTGAAAGAAAGAAAGCGAAACAGATACCCTACTATGGCACCTGAAATGCCCGCGGCTGAGTCAATACTTAGCAACATTTTGGCGGAACAAGAATGAGGAAAACCAATCCGGCAGGAGGGGGAGTAGAAATGAAATGCCAATTCCAATGTGAAAACCCTCTGTGCAGCACAAAGGAAAAAAAAAGGTCTTATCAGATCCCCTCGTTTGCTTGCTTCTTCTCAATTCTTGGAATTCTAACCCAAAGCTAGTCAGTCACGTGATGTGCAAAGCAGAGAAATTCTTGGTTCATCTGCTTGCCCCACCGTACCGTTTTGCGAGATAGGATGTACTCATAACTGATAGATGAGACTTATTATTATTATTATTATTATTATTATTATTATTATTATTATTATTATTATTATTATTATTATTATTATTATTATTATTATTATTCAAACTAATGGAATAAGGGGCGGGACAACTTCACGATTTTGAGATTTTTCACCTCAAATCGTTAGTTTAGGTTAGTTGCTAAAATTATTATTTTCGAACGAGTTATTTTATACTAGAAATAAATTAGGGAGAGGAGATATAGTGTGAAGTTCTCCACCCATGAACAATATCCATATATTTATACTGCATCCACCCATGAACAATATCCATATATTTATACTGCATTATATAACTAGTTGCTCGTCAGTTTACGCAGTTCTGAAGCTGCCTATCTCAGTTTTGCAAAAATAAATATTTTATTTGAAAAATATGTTTGAGGACCAAGTGGCATGTAATTATAATCGTACTTCTTCTCTTTAATCAACATCATATTTGTATACATCGCTCTTTGTCATGATATGTATCATCATCATAATTAATTCCACATAATCTCTAGTCCATTAACATTAAATTATTATTATATTGTGCTAAAGATCGAACAAAATGACACGCACAAATTTTATACGTACCATGGAATATTTCAGAACGAAAATGATTCTCGCATGTGAATATTATTATATTATTTAATTGTCAATATTATTTATATCTTGCTTACTGTCCGATCCTAATTGACAAATATTGAAATGAACAAAGTACATGGCTCTGGATAAGTAGAGTAACAAATAAAACACAGTTCTGACCAGAGCAGAATGAAATATATTAAAAACTATACTTACAATGTGTTACAGTTTCAAGGACCTAACGTCCTCTTCACCAGACACAAACACTCTGGTGTTTGTGTCTGGTGAAGAGGACGTTAGGTCCTTGAAACTGTAACACATTGTAAGTATAGTTTTTAATATATTTCATTCTGCTCTGGTCAGAACTGTGTTTTATTTGTTACAAATATTGTACCTACGTAAACCAAAATTTCGAAGATAGACCCCCCTGGTATGACCTACGGTTCACGGGTATTCTTGCAAGCCACTGTTCTTAGCACTCTAATTTATTGAAATAACTTACAGTACACTGGTACACTTATTTGGTTCGCAGTGAGAGAGTATTAAATGTAGTACAATATTTCGTCCCAGTCTAAATAGTGAGTCAATATATATTACAGACTGTATATAGAAACTGGTAGGTACTGAGAATAGTTGCAAACAACGAAAACAAAACATAATTAAAAAAGAACATGAGAGACAAAAATAATGTAAATATACATTAAATAATAAGTAAAACGAATATAAAGATTTATCTACTAACATACTCTAGTAACACGAAGCTTATATATATATATATATATATATATATATATATATATATATATATATATATATATATATATATATATATATATATATAATCTTATCTTTCATCATGCTGTTTTGAATCTTCAGCGGTTCCTTGTTCTTGATAACATGGAGAAGAATCATCAACAGAAACAACAATTTCAGTTTTGCGACATTTAGCGGCGCTCGAGCAGATTTTGAGCGCTTATTTCGTTTTCTGATTTTGATAAAGGTCGTTTACGAGCCATTATGTATTTGCAGTATATCAGCTCACGCCTGATTGGTAACACCTTCAACTCGTTAGCTACACTGCGAAATAGGTGATAGTAGGACCATGTAGTTGTAGAACATCCCGTCGAAAATGCGAGTGGCGCTAGCGTACAGATGTTCCTTTTAAAATGTTAACACTTTCCGCATTTATTCTCGAAATACATAAAGTACGTTGGTAATACATGATGAAGTATATTATCGAAAGAAAGAAGACATTTCAGTGTTTAGAACGATATATAAATGTTGAAGATCGCTGGCCTCTTTCGACAAATATAAGTAATCAAAAAACGGATTTGCTCTGTGGCGTGCAGTTTACTTGCATTTTTTAATTCCAATATCTAGTTCTTAAGATAATTAAAAACAAATCAAGCTTCAAGAAAAATTTAATACCATTTCATTCTAATTAATAATAATCAGGGAATAACATATTCAAGCTTCGGAAGAAAATTTTTATTAATTTTTTCACTACATTGGAACGAATTTTAATTAATTATTAATTAATTATATAAGCGCATATTGATTATATCAGCATAAAATTAATCATTACTATTATTAAATAGATTGCTATAATGTTACATACTCAGATCATTTCGATAAATTGCGTTCTTTAGTAATTCTGAGTAGAGTGCCAACGCCCTTAACCAACTGTTACAAAAAAAAAGAACAATTACTAAAGAAAGATCTATATGTATCACAGAACATTGATTATGTGCACAATTAACACAAAATGCGGGAATGTATAATTTCAGTTGATGTACAGCAGTGGTGTAGCCAAAGGAGGTGTGAACATGGTCGAGAATCCCTTACATCCTCAGAGACCAATTACCGTTAAGACAAAAAATACTTGTTATCATAAGATTCCAATGTTATAACAACTTTATCTCCTCCCCCAGTGAAAGGTATTGGTTATCCTAGTGGTGTACAGTGTGTATCATACGTATACCACATAGATGCTGACCTATGTACATTTGTCTTTTTTCACTATGAGGTACACTTGCGAACAAAATGAAAACAATATATGTTGTTAGGGGCCCTCTCAAGAAAAAGCTGGCAAAAAATTGTGGGTGTCCCAGTTAGTCTTCTACTATTTTTTTTTTGGAAAATTTCTAAAAAATACCAATTTTCAACCTCAAAATATTAAAAAAATATTTTCCGATTTTTCTCTTCCTGAGTACACCTAACATATTTTTTTCATGCAAATCAGTTGAGCCGTTTAGGAGAGAAAAAAATAATTTCAATTTTCCTTCCCCCCTCCTAAAACCCCTCCAAAAGCGCTTGGGGGGCTGAAACTTTTGGAAACCGAGTTTCTCATAAATGTTAATCGATACTGTAAATTTGGGGGCGCGAACAAAATCCAAGCGGATAAAGTCCAAGAGGACAAAATCCAAGCGGACAAAATCCAAGCTAAATTCTGACAAGGCGAACAAAATGCAAGGAACAGTATCATGTTCACAGCTGTGATATGTTCCTGTGAACACCCTAATTAAATTATATGTTTGTTTCTTTCTTCAATTGTCATGCATTCTAAAGTTTTATCTGTAATTCTTCAATTTATTGAAATAACATTTCATTTACTTTTAAAGAACTGAGAATCCAATAAAACATGTAAGATTGTCACAGTAAGAGTGCAGATGAGCTTTAATTACTTATCACATCCATATGAAAGTATGTAAAAATATTATGTGTGTACAAATACATTATAAAAGTATGTATTTTCTTCTCAATATATATACAGTATAATACATTTAAGACACTCAACATATTATTGTGAGGCCAATCATTGGAGTATTTTAAATCAATTCTTATGAGGTGGCATACAGAAGTCTTGATTTGTTTGTTGATAGTGTTTTATGTATATTTCGAAACAAATAATTATGAAATATGAAGTGTGTATTTTTAATAGTGTAATAATGGGTGTGAATTAAATAATGTAAAATTGTTATCTAGAAAATCGAAATGTGAAAATGTGTCTAGACAAACTAAATGAAAATGTATATATTATTGGTTATTTTAACAATTGTAACTGAAGTAGATACTTTGAGGGTAGAGAAGTATTTTTTATATCTAAATTATATCTTTTTAATTTTATTTTTACTTTAATTCTCAATAAATATAATATAATTAAGTAAGTAGTGTACTCTTTTTAAGACTGGGCTGCTTTGCAGTTATTTGTTATCTCTGATATTAGCCAGTGCTTTCATTTTCTGGTTAATTTATGTGAGTATACTCTTTTTAGTCAAAATATTTCTGATCACCCAAAAACTGGATTCACCTGGGCATGTCGTAGCAGTGACCAGACTATTTTATGAGTAATTAAAGCTCATCTGCACTCTTACTGTATCAATCTTACATATTTTATTGGATTTTCAGTTCTTTAAATGTAAATGAAATATTATTTCAATAAATTGAAGAATTACAGATAAAACTTTAGAATGAATTACAATTGAAGAAAGAAACAAACATACAATTTAATTAGGGTGTTCACAGGCACATACCACAGCTACGCACATGATACTGCTCCTTGGATTTTACCCGCTTGGATTTTGTCCGCCTTACCAGAATATAGCTAGGATTTTGTCCGCTTGGATTTTGTCCTCTTGGATTTTGTCCGCTTGGATTTTGTCCTACACTTGTAAATTTGGTGCAGATATGCTTGGGGGACCCTTCACAACCTTATTCCGCTAAGCACTTTTTTCCAAAGTAACTGTAACGGTAACGCGTTACAAATTTCTAAGGAATATACCTAGTTTGCTTTAGTTTCTTTTGCGTTACATTTCGGACGAGTAACTATAATATGTATGGTTTTCCGGAAACAAATCCTTGTTTTTTTTCCTGTTGTAAATCTCTTAGAATGGAGCAATGGAGCATGAACTGTCAGTGACCAACAGTCACCGACACACAAAGAAACAGACAAGATCTTAGGGCCACTTGCTGGTTTCAGAAGGGGAGTATAACCTCAGGGAAATCACGTGTACTGATTGCAAGCCAAGCACCTGGAAGATTTTGTAGTAGATTTTTACAGCTCTAAATCAATACATTCAGTGAGTGAACTGCAAGCGCAATGATAGTCTAGCTTTGATTAACGAAAATATTTCAAAAAATACTGTTTCTTAAAAGCTGAGGATGAGGACATAATTTAAAAGTAAAATGTCTGAAGTGTACCGGCGGGAAATATTTATCAATAGGCAGGAATTCGTCTACATATTTGAAGAAACATCTGAAGTTTTCTTAATTATTATTATTTCTAGAGTATACCGAAACAGTACCCACACAAGCATTTCGGATAAAGCTATTGTCCAAATGTTAATAATTTCTTTACACGTGCTCTTACTAATACTATATTAATACTTTCTTCAATACATCATTCTTGATTAGTGCTATTCTGATTATACTTATGGAGATTTGTTTATATATATGGAAGTTGCAATTTCTTCGAAAAAAAATGTTTCAATTGCAATTAAGTAAGAAAAAAGATTTCATTTTCTCAAGAGATTAAAAAAACGAAATGTATATTGAGTGTAGGTGAAGTAGGAAGTGTAGAAGTAGGTGAAGTAATATGCCGATTGGTTATCGTGACAATAATATAGTGATTTTCAACTATATACTCTTTCAACTTGAAAAGTAGGTTTTAACATAATCATAGAAACGTAAAAACTTTGACGTAAAAAAAATTCTAAAATGTTTTATATGATTATCCTTATAAATCAATAATTAAGAATCACGGTTAATATATACAGTGGCGTATTTACGATTTTGTTTCGGTGGGCTTTGCCTGAAAATGTGAAAATTCTGCAAGATATTACATATACTTTACTATAGTAAGTAAGATTTCGGGGGTGCTTAAGCCTGGAAACCCCCCTAAATACGCCACTGTATATATATATACTTTTCAAAATATTTTTATTTGTACATAAACATGTTTACAATATGCTATAGCAACTACTAATAGTACAACACAGACACTGTAAAAAAATACCACAATTTTTGGATCTAAATATCCAATATATTTCAATGAAAAATGTTCTTGTATGCCTTATATCTGGAGAACTACATGGAGTATAGACATACCCAAACTATCTCTTAACTCAGTATAATGTGCTCATTCCGTAAAAGGTGGGCCGCGGTGGCTCAGTGGTAGAGCGTTCACCTCTGGTCTTTGGGGTCCTGTGTTCGATCCCAGGACCCCGCCAAGTGAACTTTATCTTGGACAAACACCGTGTGCGTGGGTTCTCTCGGGGTTCTCCCGTTTCCTTCCACTTTCTTCATTCCACGATTTCATCCATTACTCATCATCACCGTCTCCTTTAGCCTAACCGGCATAACCTTGGGACATAAAACTCAAAGATTTTATTTTTGTTTCATTCCGTTAAAAAATACGAAAAAATGTTCAAAAGTTTTGTAGGCCCTGATCCAATTAGCTCAAAAGATCCAATATATTTCAATCAAAAATTTTCTTGTATGCCTTACATCTGGAGAACTACATATAACTAACTAACTAACTCTATGGTGTATGGAACCCGGAGGTTCAATGCCGCGTTCACAAAAGCTCTCCATTGACTTTTATCCTTAGCCAATTGGATCCAATTGAACCCAAACTATCTCTAAAGTCAGCATGATGTGCTCATTCTGTAAAAAATACGAAAACTCAATTTAGAGGCCGTTCAAAAATTTTGTGATCCCTGATCCGAAAACTAATTATTAGCCAAGATCGCAATCCTTTGATGCATTTTTTTTTAATCATTCCTAAAGTTCTTGCCCAAGATCGCAATCTTTCGATCATTTTTTGGGATAATCCCTAAAAGTCATGTACGCGTAAACTGCAACGACTATATATATATATATATGCGTGCAACAGGAGTGCAATTGTGACAAAATGTGTGGGAAATGTGCATAAACTTCCAAGGGTGCAAGTCGTGCACATTTCTCACACGTTTTGTACACGCTTCTCACTCCTTCTGTTCGATACATATATAAATGTAAAAGAAGTGATCCAAAGTTGCAGTTTACGCACACATTTTTTTTACAGTGCAGTATAACAATTCAATAATAGCGTATTGTTTATTGTTGCTATTAGTGTAGATATGTTTCATGGGTGCCATAATTAACGCTGATGAGCAAGCCTAAACTGTCCGCATGAAGGGATATAGCAGCCCTACTATTATCAACCTACAGTTCTAAACATTTATTACGATCGGGAAAAATCAGAATGTGTAATAATAATAATAATAATAATTATAATAATAATAATAATAATAGTGATAGTAGTACGAAAAATTTAATGAAAAGAGTGTTTTTTGTATATGATTATATTCAAAGCTCCGGACATAAAAGTAACGCGTTACTTGTCTTGCTTTCGAAGTAGGATAACAGTTACTTTTCTAGGGGAAGTAACGTTCCCTTACTGTTCACGATATGCAGTAAGGGAAAGTAAACTAACTTATAGCGCGTTACATTTTTACAAGTAATTTACCCAACACTACCTCAAAGCCTCAACAAGTCTTCGATGGGTACCTGAAACAAGCTTTCGGAAAACTGATTCCATGCTATTTTCCAAAAGTAGATGGGACAAATGCATTCGCATAAGAGTGTTTCATGCATAGTGTAAATAAAATTTTGTGAGAATAGCGTTCCATAATAAAAAGAGCCTCGTAACTATTTGAATGACCCTCGTCTTTGTTCCCCTCACAACTGATGGTATATGCCCAAACACACACACACATACACATTGACGATTTCAGAAGAGTCCCCGGAGAAACTGAATAAGCAACGAGTGAAAGTAGTACAGTGCTACTAAAATACTGGTTTCTTAGAGGTTAAGCCCAATCAGAGAAATGCCCACGGAAATTTCGTCGTTCTGGTGCAGTATCCTCAGGCCACGCCATCAAATCACTGCTCACACAATATTAAACACCAGTAGTTTAAGCAGTAACGCCCGCGGGGTTTTTCCAGGGAGGGAGGCTGACAAACAAGCAAAATTGCAAATACAAGCCCCTTGAAACACACAATATAAGTTCTACTGCATGTAAAACAATTACTTACGCTCATGGCGTAAGTTTACTATAGTAATATGTGTGAATAAGCAAATTTGTTTTGATATGTATTTTGAGGAATCGAACCAATTTTGATAATCCAGGGGGCAATGTCCTCCTTGACTCCCGTTGCAGGTGGGCATGAGAGTAAGGATATAATTTTTTGGTAAGGTATACGCGCAACTGTTTTCAAACATACAATGTTACCCATCATCCCCATATATGCTTCTTCTTTCGTAAAATTAAAATGGGTTAGCATTATGGTTACCAACTCTGAAAAAAAAATTACCGGCACCCGCTCAAAATTTCCTGTGATATAGGCCTAAGTGAAAAGTATCTCTCTTCGAACCCATCCATGGGAAGGAAATGTACTATCCTGGACAAAATGCATTAGGATTTAGATTTCTGGGCTATCGGCATTTAAGGCCATTTAGCCCTTCACGTTTTGAGGGATGACGTCCCTCGGCGAGCACACAATCCGGGAAAAGGGAAGGAAGAAAGGATTGGGAAAGGAAGGAAGTGGCCTGGGACTTAAAGTTAGGTACCACCCTGGCATTTGCCTGGTGTGAATGAGGAAAACCCAGGAAAACCTCATTCAGGATGGCTGGCATGAAAAAGTGTTTTACACTTTTTCGACCGAGTGCCCCCACCAGGAATCGAACCCGGGACCGCTCACACCGAAGGCGAAAGCGTTAGCGACCACCAAAATGCATTAGGACCCGTATTCTGCATATCCTTAATACATGCACTTATAAGCGTAATATATACATTGTGTTCTGAAGTCGTATCGATAATTTTCTTCTATTTACCAGTAACTGCTACTTCTTTAAAATTATCGAGAGATGAAAACATAGTATCTTAATCTGTACGTGTCAATTTTGGACAAATCCTCACGCTATATTTATGCCGCACAATTATGACAAATTAAACACTTCTGTATCCTGGGGCGGATCCAGGGAAGGGGGCAATCGCGCCCCCCAGAAAAGAAAACTTTCTTATGTTATATATATAAATAAAACCCATCCCAAAGTTTGGAGCCTTTAAAAGTAGCAGTATGACAACCCACCGCCCTCCAGAAGTCGGTTTGGATCCGCCCCTGTCTGTATCTATTGTCGAAAACAATATTTCACAATAAAATTTAATTATCAAATTTCTTGTTAAATAAATGAAAAGAACACTAATAAGCATCGCTGCTAAAAGGGATGTTAAACTCAAAATGAAAATCATGAAAAGAACTGCCGTAGGTTTTTAAAAAAATCACCAAATGTATAATACAATGGAAATTTGTATTTGTAAATAAGACACTGTTCAAGAATTAGGATGTTTAATGTTTTATTCTAGATTATAAATTTCAAAATAGTTGTCATAAAGAGGCTGGGAAGAAGTAGAGATGAGCGCAAGAGTCTTGGTCTTGCAGTTTTTGCAAGAGTCTTGCATGCAAGACCAAGACCAAAACCAAGACCAGTAATCCCGATGCAAGACCAAGACCAAGACCAAGACCATACCTGCAAGACCAAGACCAAGACCAAGACTCTTGCGCAAGAGTCTTGCACAAGTACCGGCTCGGTGGTAGAGTAGTCACGTGTAGTTATACGGGTCCCTGGTTGGATTCTAATTTGCGCCATGCGAACTTTTTGGTGAGCAAACACCGTGTGCGTGGGTTTTCTCGAGGTTTTGGTGTTTCCTCCTACTTTCTTCATTCCACTATTTCATTCATTTCTCCCCATTACCGTCTCCCTTAGCCTCGATGTATAAACGTGGGACGTTAAACTACATATTTCGTTTCGTTTCAAAAAAATAGTAGTGTTTTTCTTCCAGAACTAAAAAGAAATGTAGTATTGAACATTGGTAATACCGTACACCTACAGGGCATTTCGACTACATGGGTATGGCCTTGGCTCCGAGACTCAAGCATCCGTTGGAAATTTTTAATGTATGCTCATAAAATTAATATCGAAATAACATTATCACGACATTGACAAAAACATAGTACATGTGACCGCAAGTTTGATTTCATGGTAGGATGCGTATACGTTGAATAATTGTTTATCAATATAACTTTTATCCTCCTTAGGTATACGACACATCGAGGATTGAGCGATATAACATTATACCACAACAATAAATCTATATTATAAAATTGAAAGTGACTATTTTTGTGACTCCTAATTTCTTGGAGCACCCGACCGATCTCGATCAAATTTCAACATAGATGAAGTTTGGGCTTGGGAGTGTTTTCGTCATTTCACTTTGACGGTAAAACTTAGAGGAGAGGAGAAGAGGGAGTTATATAATAATAAATGAAACTTAATAACATGAATCAAACGAGGAATCTCGATCAAATTTTTAACATAGATGAGGTTCAAGCCTGGAATGTTATATCAGTTCACTTTGACAGACCAACGTAGGGGAGGCGAAGATGAACAAAACAATAATATGCATAAAAATAAAAGTGGCTAAGTTTGTGACTCAATAACTCTTGAACCGATCTCAATCAAATTTTTAACATGTATGAGGTTCTTTCCTGGAAAGTTTCTTAAAGTTTGTTTCACTTTGATGGTAAAACCTAGGGATGGAAGAGGGAAGGGGATATATATATATATATATATATATATATATATATATATATATATATATATATATATATATATATATAATAAATGAAACTTAATAATTCTTGATCCACCCGACGGAACTCAATCTTATTTTCAACATTGATGAAGATCGGACCTGAGATGGTTTCTGTCATATCACTTTGACGGTGCAGTTTAGGGGAGAGGGAGAGGAAAGATATTTAAAAATGATCGACATTAAAATGGAATCTATAGTTTTGGGGATCGCTGAGATAAACAATGATACTTCCGGTGCTGTTTAAATCAAAATCCAGCCCCGTATCTTGGCGGAGGGGAGGGGAGATATATAAAAATTATAAAAAATGACCAAATATTAGTGCCGATACCATAGTTTTCGGGGTCTCTGACACGAAGAGTGACACTTGTGATGCCGTTTAAATCCAAATTCGGTGACGTGCATTTTCTCACGGTGCAATCTCGCACGGTGCTCATTATCGAGCAATTTCACACGGTCCTGGTTATCGCATTAATCAGTCAGCAGGTATGGTGCATTTTCACACGGTCCATCTGCAATCACGTGATTCACCCTGAAACTTCTTTCACTACAAGGGGAGGGGGGACAGAACAACTATGAACTAAGTAAGAACAGAGAAAGAGCAAATACAAGTTAAATACGAACAATTGCAATTAATATTAGAGAAGGAGAGCTTAGAAAATGTTTCACTTTCACAAAAAGAATAATTAAGAAAGTAAGCAGAAATTAAAATAACAAAGAACAAGATAGAACAAAGAAATCAGCAAATAAAAACAATAGTAAAGAAGAAGAGAACAATAGCATACACAATAAGAAATTGAAATAAATGAAAAAAATAACAGAAACTATCGGAAATTGATATTAATACATAAAGAACAGCAAATGAAAATAAGAACAAATAAAGAATAATCAAAAATTAAAATAATTAGGGACAGAAGATAGAATAATCACATATTAAAATAAATAAAGAATAAAATAAGCAGCACATCAGAGAATTCAGACAGGTAGTTCAAAAATCGAAGAAAAATGTGCCCGCCCTAGAGAATAGAAAAACGTTGTGATTTGTAAAACACACAATATTAGCTCCATACTCCAAGGCGGTTCTAAGAAGAACCTTGTCATCTTTTTATTTTCCGAGCAAACAGCACGTCGTTAAGATGGAACCTTCTACTTTTGTACGTCGTCAACCCATTTTTACAGTTCATAGCCCATTATCTTAGCTTTTGGAGATAGCTCAAGCTTCTCAAGCAATTTTTAAGGTCTGCGCCATTTTCTAGCTTCTCCAGGACTAATTGCAATCGTTCGTCAAGACGGATGTAAGTGAATTTTCTACGCTTCTCCGAATTGCAGTCTAAGCCCTGTCTCGCGAAAGCATGAAAACTAGCTGTCGCATCTGCTTTTAATACACTCACAAGCTCAAAGATATGTGGTGTACTCTTAGATATGGTGCGATTTAACTTATTGTACCAACCCTCCACTGGGTTGTTTGGTCTGTGCCTTTGACCGTTGCAGTTCCATATTTCTCTTGGAACATTTGGATTATCCATCCATTGTTCAATGAAATAATCGTTGAACAGTTCGATTTTCTGGCCAGATGGACAGTCCTCCATGACGGTGAGCCAACCTTCATCGATCCTGCTTGTTGGTATTAATGCCAATGCACTACACATGCGAACATGATGGCGTACATCTTCATTGTGGAGGTATTATTCGACGAGACCTATACTCTGAATCTTCCGCCAGATACTCTGGTTGAAATGGTAATGGCAGCCGGAAACCTGTGAATTGGGAAACACTGCACGCAACGCATTGATTGCAGCAAGTTCAAAATCTATTTTTAACACTCGAGGTTAGTTCTGGCCAGACCACGTTTTAAGAAATGTAAACAGTTGTTCGTATGTTCGCTCTGTTTTATCTGGCAACAATGCATACAAGACCGGTACAACCAGTGTCTTATTATGTGTGCTTCCTATGTCTGCATGTATGGTGTATAACTGGGAAAAATACTTACAGGAACTCTTGAACGTTCCGTCAAAAAACCATTGTTCGCTTTCCTTCAGTGCTGGTTTCAAACCCTCGTAACCAAAACACAGAATTCGTCCGTCTCCTTCCAGTACGTCGTACTGTAAAAACGAGGTACCATCTTCAAACCGAATCATATAATCGGGAAAGCAGATATTTCTAGGAGTCGGTGCACCTTGATGTATGCCGAGTGATTTCCTTCTAACACCATTTAAACCCCCTTTCTTCTGATCATACGATGGTATGGAGGTTACTAGGTCCAGACCTTGATTAATTGGAACAGCCATTTCTTCTTTGAAGATAACAGACACTGGTGTAAGGATCTCGTCTCTTGCTCTCTTCTTGCAATTTGAAAGTCGCTTTCGTATCTCGCAAACTGCAACATCAGGTACACACTGATGATCTCTTTCCACAACTGCTATTTTATCTTCTGTCTTGGGCAGATTGAGCCTGCCGTGGCAATTTACCTTCTGTCTGTTGATGCATAGCTAAAATAATAATAATAAAAAAAACATCAGCTTCTGAAATAAACAATTGAAATGTGTTTTCGCATATACGTACACACACATAAAAAAGCGTTTGCTCGGTTACAAATGTACAAAATAAATTATTATTCATAAGTATCTTTTGTTTAAAAAATGGAACATAAAAACATGCGAATTTGTGTTATTACTTCCTTTTACGCAATTATATATGTGTAGATATTTGTTTAGGCAAAATATCACATGAAAGAAAGTTAATTTTTAAACACAGTAAAGCTCCGATTATCCGCGAGTACTTTTTTTTAAACCCTGCTGCAGCCGCCTACTATTATTTTTCATAAGTACTCGAGTCGCTGCGGGATGACAATCCGTACGCAGATATGTACTGTATGTTCTAATACATAAAAATAAATTCCATTGTAAAAATCAATATTTCCAATTTTCTGCTGTATTGTACATATTTTAAAATTTTATTATGTCTTGTTCGTACAATAAAACAGTGTTTATGCTGAAATATTTTTGGGTTATCGGAGATTTTCGCCATCTCTTGTGCCCTTGCTACCAAATTCCGCGGATAATTGGGGCTTTACTATATTAGAAGTACTAAAACAACGTGAAAAAATATTTATGCTTTAGAGAAGCAAGTATACTGTCCTCTCAGATAAAGATTAAAAGTAATACAGATACTGTTCTTGTAATTCAGATAAAGATTAAAAGTTACGAAATTTTCAAAATACCATCATACATGTAAGATATCATAAAGTAAGATATCATACATTATTGCATATTTTCGAGTGCCTTAGACGATCAGTGCCCAGTTTATGAAAACAACCACCAAGAAAACTAAGAATGTATTAAATCCACAATATAAGCCAACCTACTTCATTAAAAGAAACTAACATGTATTACGAGAACATGTCATGTCTAGACATCGGATTTTTATGCACTTAAAATTTATGAAATATGCATACAACTTCAGGGACTTCTTTTTAGAATTTACTTTTATAATAGTTATAGGTTACATACTCTTAACGTTTTAAAACACACACAAATAATGGAATTAAGTTATATGAGAACACGATCTCTGGTTTTCTTGAGATTTGTATTTTACAGTGGATTCAATTAACACGAAATAATACGAGTTGAGTTGATTTTGAGTTTAACGTTCCGTTCAGCATCGAGTCTATATGAGACGTGGGCCTACTTATTAACGTGGAATCCGAACCACATGAGCTCCCGCCGGGACGAAATAATACGAGTCTACACGTTTCCATTGTACAAATAATAATAATAATAATAATAATAATAATAATAATAATAATAATAATAATAATAATAATAATAATAATAATAATAATAATAATAATAATAATCGTTTTCAAGGGTTTACTGTTCCCGCAATTAGCCTTACAGTGTATCACAAGATGCTTCTCTTCATTTTTTGGTATCCGTTTATGACATTTGTAGCCAGAAAATGAACTATTAACATCAATAGATGTTACCATACAATATTTACGCAGAGGAGCAAGTGTAGTATATATATATATTCTGGCAAATTGAAATTTAACCCTTGGAGATATTTTCCCATGGCTTCAATTATTTTTAATTGGAGTTTCTCCCAATAAGATCCGTCATTTTGTTTTTCAAGGAGTGCCCGAATTTACCAGAAAATGACCGGAGCTCGTGTCGAACTTCACCAACTAGAGCTAAGCATTCACTGAGTAGCAATACTCGTATCTCTTGTTTCTGAATTGATGTCGACACGATATTACAATGTCATTATTATTATAAGATTTCTCTTAACGTTTTGGTAATTGTGAGCATTTCTGCTCTGGTGATCGGTTTCTAACATTATTGGTCGTCTATAAATTAGGAATTCTTCCATCTTCTCATGCAAAAAGCCCTCCCGTTGCATAGGCATGTAAATGTATTGAAAATATAAACTAAAACTGGATTTATTCCATGTTGTAAGCATACATCTGAAATAAAAACTTATAAAATGTGCTGAATATGCTCTTGAGTACTAATATATGCTCTAACCTTTGAAATATGCATTTATATGCACTACAAAGCTTCAAATTCGGACTATATTATTATTTCTAGAAACCCCAACCAAATTTAACAGAGATGCATACGAGCAAACAATGCATTTGCATAAAAATCCGATGTCTAGTCATATTATATGAAGCCTTCGCGCCCCCCCCCCCCAAAAAAAAGAAAAGAAACTAAGAACATAAAAAAAGGAAACATGAATTTTTACAGAAAATCCTAATTCTATTAATACGATACTTACCCATACTGTATGATCCCTGTTTTCTCTCTGCATGTAGTACTGGAACCCTGCATGAACTAAGAGACGATTACCTCTGCTAGTTGTTATAAACTCCATTTCTACGTTGAATCACTATGTTCACCCAACAACGAAAACACTAAAATTAAGGAATTAGACATCAAAAGCGATTCTTTTATACCCTATTTATCCCCCACCCTCCAATGACATGATTCATAGGTGTACCATGGCCATACGCACCTGCAGAGATAACTAGGCAGTAACAGGAAAAGAATAATCACAAAATAAAAGTTTATTTAACTCATCTTTCTAATTTTAAACAATGGGTTCCGACAATACAGATCAACAGTATTTATATAAATTGAGTTTACACAAAAGACAGACAGTTGAATCGTTTTCAGCTTTCACTCAAATTATTCTAAAATATTAAGAGGTTTGATTATAATAAGTATTATTTTAATTGTCTCTCCCTCTTTCTTTGGTCAATATTGCTAAACATATCATCATCATCATCATAGCTTTCTGCCATTATTGGCAGGTTATTTGCTTCAACAGGCAAGGTTCGACGTTCGGTGGTCCTCAGCTAGTCTCTTCGTCTTAATGTAGCAATTTTCTGTTTTAATACCTTGCTTCAACTTGTCTGCTTCGGTCTCTCCCTCTCTTTCCTTCCACAATACTCTCTAGCACGTCCCTCATAATACAGTTCTTTCTCAGCCAATATCCTAACCAGTTGCTCTTCCTCCTCTTAACAAAATCTAGATTTGTTCTTTTTTGCTCCTACTGCTAATATTTCTAACATCTCATTCGTTTTCGTTCAACACAGCTAATTCTCTCCTTTTTTCTTCATGTCTTTGGCGTGGGAGGCCCGGGTTCGATTCCTGGCGGTAGCTCATGTGGTTCGGATTCCACGTTAATCAGTAGCTCCACGTCTCATATAGCCTCGCTGCTGAACAGGACGTTAAACTCAAAATCAAGCCAAGTCAAGCCTTTTTTCTTCATGCCCATGTTTCGAAAGTATGCAATTTTTTCATTGCTTTTGCATATGTTAATGTTTCTGCCCCATAGAGTACATATTGGAATCACTAAAACAAAGTTTTAATATTTAATTGGAAGTTTGTTTAATACAAGGATTAGCTAACCGTTTTTGAAAAGAAAAATCAGACTCCTTTAGAGTGTAAAAATAATTTTGCAGTTCACGGTATTTCAATAAACTGTGCCGTCTGATTTTCTTTCATGCGTCTCAGGGATTTGGGAACCAGTGGAGTGTTGGATCTCTTAAAAAATATAAACAGATTACGAAACGTTGTTATTTAGGCATATTTTATAAGTAACGAAGCGTGGCACCCATTAAAAAAATGAAGGTCATCAGCTATGTTGTATACTATAATCATACTTACACGACGTGAAATTATATTACATTTAGAAACATACATTGTATTTCCGTTACTACTGGTGCATTGTAGAGTTTATTATCCCTTATATCTATAGTAAAATTTACCTATGAAAACATGTAAATTCATGATTTCTTAAATGCAAGACTTGCAAGACTCTTGCATGCAAGACCAAGACCAAGACCAAGACTGGGTGTGCAAGACCAAGACCAAGACCAAGACCAAAGGTTCCAGTGCAAGACCAAGACTCAATCTGCAAGACCAAGACCAAGACCACCCCGGTCTTGGTCTTGGTCTTGCATTTGCTCATCAGTAGTAAGAAGTTTATAGTGTGTACTGGTCACTGACCTTAATAAAAATAACCGCAATATATAAAAACGGGCTGTTGGCAACCCTAGTTAGTATGCACAAGGCTATAACAATATAAGAAGCCTCATATTTTTATGTACAGTAAGGAACACTTCTGAATGGTACACCCATATGGAAATTTACGGCAAAAGTGTACCATCCAGAAGTGTCCCTTACTCAGTGGTTAAATTCAGCCGGGGCCCACCGGGGCTCAGCCCCGGATCTTTTCTCATTGCTTTTTTAAAATTTTTCTCCGCATCTGAAATAATGTTGATAAAATCCGTACTTTAACTTTCCTTGGTCACTGTTTCGGTAGCTCGGTGGCTCACATTAATGTAAAATTCAAGTGCATTATTAAGGCAACCGGGTAGTGAAACAACAGCAGAAACAAGGTTCTTTTCTCTCCGGTCGCTGCTGGTGGTTTTCTTTTTTCTATTTGTTTTTCAACAGGGGCTATAGCTGAGCTATAAAATCCTTGGGGGAGGAGGGAGCGGATATGACAGAAACTAAGAAGTTCTTTCTTCTACTGTATTGTGTGAGCTTTCTAGCTTTTCAGAGTCCTTGCAAGAAAAGACTATAGCCGTACCGAAGGCAAACAAGCTCATATACAGAACAATCGAGGTGTTTAAGGCCCACAAAGAGAGAGGAGGCATGTACTGGAGAGAAGTACAGAGAGCCATAAAAAAATAAATATTTTAAAGAAGTTCCTTTGAAAATGAGTGGCAGTAAAAACAACGCTTCGGAAATTAACAAAGGACAGTTCTATGAACAGAAGGTGCTTGACTGAGAAGGACACTGTGTACTCCGAAATGATGAAAATTATTTACCCTGAGTACTGGCCGGAAAATATTAATGTTGATTATAGCGAACAAGACTTGAAAGAATTGTTTGAATTGTTTTTTTTTTTGTGTTTTCGAGAAACTATTCAAATTTATCTCGACTTTAAGGATAGTGGAGGCAGGAAGGTCTTGGCTAGAATGAAGGTACTAATGCAATGTGTGCAAACGATACCAGTCAGCAATGCTGAGTGTGAGAGGAGTTTCAGTGTAATGAATAATGTTGTCACGCCAGCTAGAAACGCGCTATCGGTTGGAAGTGTGTCATCTTTAATTACAATAAATATTAATGATCCGCCATTGTCCGCAACCCCTCCCGTACGTTAAGCGCTGGATATCACAAGGAAGAAATAACGCCCTCTCAAGTTGCTAGGAAAGAAATCTCAAGGCAGAAGAAAACAAATCAAAGGAAGCTTTATGGAAACTACGGTGACTTAACTGCATCCCTTGTCTTATAAGAGGTAAATTCAGCTATTTTGATATTATTATTCACATAAAAATTATGTGAAAATACTATGTTGTCATGAGATTTGTTTGATTTGTGTTTGCAAAGCCACTTTTAAGGTAAAATAAAATAACGAAAGTTTTGGTTTGTTTCAGTTTACCGCCCCACGGTTATGCCATGACGACTAAAGGAGACTTGGACTTACTGATTATAATGGAACCTGAACCACTTCTTCCGTTGAACTGTATCCCACCGGGAACCGAATCCACGCGTGCCGTAGGCAAGCTTGTTAACCACTAGACCAAACGGATGTCCAAAATAACGAAAGTTAAATATTAAATGAAATATTACATGATAAAACACACGACGGTATGTATCCCTTGAATCAAATTACATAAGAAAGAAAAGTGTTTAAATCTTCTTACCTTATCGTGATGTGTTTTGTAGAACCAGAGATTCCAGAATCGTCATCATCTTCTGATTGAGTGTTCCGTGCAATCACTTTATTAATACAAGACATGTGTTTAGTTCTCAAGTGCGATAATAAAGCACTTGTCGATCCTTCTTTGCATCTAAGTACTTTTTTACACAAGAAGAATTTAGCATCTTCTCCAGTCTCGGCACGTTCAAAGTATTTCCACACTTCACTCCGTGACATATTGTGCTTTGCTTCACCTTAATTGCTTAACACTCAATTGCTACTTTCACCGTTATCTTGTAGTTCACTGAAATGAATATTAAATGCTTGCTCAGTGCGTTTGCGCAGTTGACCTTGACAATCGTTGCACCATATGCACCTGCAAATGTTTACTATCAAAAGCTCGACACATTATAGGCTTAAGACTTTTAGGTTCCAAAACGTTCATATTAGATTAAAGTACATTTAAGGACGTTATACGTTATCAAAAACGTTGTTTAGGATTTTGTTTTATATATTACAGAACATGACATTTTCGTACATTTGATTACCAGTATATGTTAACAATGTTAGCTATTGTGCACATCGAAACATCTTTTAATACAACAATATTTTAGTTCTAAGCTAACAGTTTTAAGCTAACATCTCTTAAACAAAATAAAATATTAATAGAACTTTCCTTGCCTGGAGTTCTTATTCAAATCTGGTACAAGTAACATTGCCAAAGAGGGCCAAGGAGGCGGGCGCTACCCGTAGGCTATACCTGCACCCCAGACTGGTAGTATATATTAATATTGCGCAAATAATGTGAAATTAACCTTTTCAGTATAACCCCTTTCAAATAAAATGTATCCACCCTTCGAGTGTGTCCCCAAGAAATTAAATCTGATACTGTAACTGGTGGTATATAATGATGGGTAAATTCCCGGGAAGATATTTTTCGGGAATATTCCCGGGAAGATTCCCAAAATGGAAATTTATCCGGGAATTTAAGTACAATTAGAAATAAAATTGCATACTATTACTATATTATGATTTCAAAGTTGAATTAATTTTTATATCACAGCATATTATTACTGTTGTCCACAGAGGATTCTTTAAAATTCATATATTCTGAACGGTACTGTGTTACTTTATTAACACTTTTTTATATTTAGAGAGTACGCATAAATGTATATTTATTTACAACATGTTCTATGAATTAAATATGTGTGATAAAATTATATAGTAAATTATCTAGTAACAGTTTAAATTTATATGTAAGTAGATTTGCTCAACTTGACTCTATTACTGATATTATAAACACATTGGGCCTTATGCAGAGTCGTTCTGAAGTGTGATTAGTGCCATACTAAAGAGTTCGACTAACATTTGTTTCTTGTAGTAGTCCGGCTTTTAGTATGACGCTAATCATACATCAAAATGACAGCAAAAGGCGGATTAAATTTATAAATGTTATAAACCAATTAGATTGGGTTAATGCTAAAAGATACATGTCTCACTAATTTATCAACATTTGCACATACAGATTTATGTTCACAAAATTTGCAAGATACTTACTTATCTTTATATTTTAGCACGTAACATTGCCATACACGACCTTTCATTCTACCTATTTCTCGAAATTCCATACGTTAAATCACATGTAAAAGAAGTCCGAGTACCTCTTCAGAAATTCGAGTCAGAGAGTCCGACGTCTATTAGTAATGGTGGTTCGGTGTTAATTAGTAGTACTTCATCTCTTTCTCTATATAATTCTAAATTACTTTACAAAATGATACTTTTCATCATTTGTAAATTAGTATTTTGCTAATTTTGGCTGTTCTTTAGCATTGGGGGCCATCTTTTGCACCTACTTTTCTGCGATATTCTATTCCGATGCGGTTGTTTTATGGCTTCATACGTTAAATTACGTTACCAACTTTAAATTCAGACAGCACTGCAGAGCGAGCGTTAGCGAATGATGGCGGGTTAGGGCCCCGCATGGCACGTTGTTTTCCATATTCGTTACCAAGAACTCAATTTCTTTTTTCACATAAATCACTTCCACTTACCTTTCCGTTTTGCATAAATCCCCTACTGCCCTAAAAAAAGTGTTCGATACTTTCTTTATTTGAACATCACTATCAACTCATTTCTTCCGTAAATCATCCTACTTTTTGCTAGTTTTGGCCCTCCAATACTAAACAATTAACGTACTTTTTAGTGCAAATGGAAATGGAACTTAAGGAATCATATTATTAGTTATATAAAGTATCGTCAAATAATTTTAATTTCTTTAACCTCCAAATTCTTTAAAACCTAGAAGTAAATCATAATATATTAAATTAAATTAATTAGTCATATGGTTCTTATAATTTGGAAGAGAAAGTAAAGAAATGGAAATAAATTCCTTCCTGGGAATTTATAGGCCAGGGAAAAAAACCCGGGAATATTCCCATTTTTAAATTCCTTCCCACCGGGAATATTACCACTGCCCATCACTAGCGGTATAGCATATCATAGCCAGTTTAGAACTACATGAACCTAATATTTTTATTTTACTTATTTATTATTTTTAATTTTCCTATTTTTAAAATCAAATGCACTTTACTTTCCTAAAATCACACTAACGGAGAAAATAACACCTATATGAGGAGGAACATACCGCGTAGAGGGAGCCTTGTTATTCCATTGTTCAAAACTATTTGACGAAGAGAGGCTAAATCAATATTTCGTGCGTTGATATATATATATATATATATAAACGGCAACTTAGGATATAGATTCTAAACGCGGGGGGACTCCGTCCCGACTTCGAAAAAATATGTAGGCATCGCCCAGTTTCTAAAAAAATACAATGGAGAATGATAGGAAGGGGGAACAAGCGTGACGTCATGCTGCTAGCTACCGTCCTCCTACCTTTTCAGATCCACTTTTATCCCTTTTTATGACCCCCAAATTAGAACATTTTAGATGGTTTAAAATTCTTGTATTTTTGATCATAGCAACTTGACCTGTAAAGAAGACACAAAATTTCTCCATTAACTGTACAGGAACGAAATAGGATCATCCTTAAGAATCTGAAGCTTCGACATATCACTCCATTTGTGATGTGTGTCACTGCATGAGACCACTACGTGGTAGCGATTTGTGTTCATGCAAAGCAAAATGTGCGTACATCAGCACAAAACAAAACTGAAAAATGCTATTTATTAATGCTTATTTTCATTACCCGAAACTAAACGCAAATATTACGTTGTGTCGAGCTCGAAAACAGCTAGTGAATGAGGGCTCAGAACGCTTGAAAAAATTGATTTGCACAATAATTTTGTACTCTGAGTCCAGGAAATGAACACCAATAGGCCTACAAACATTTCAATTTCTTACTGGTAAATAGTTATCCGGACTTTCGGTATCCAGTTCTCAAACAAGCCAAAAAGTTTGCTATAGTAGATTAATTCAACGACGGTACTAAGAAAGAGCTGTTTCAAAGAAACAATACACAGTAATTTTTGAAAGGGCGGTAGATGAGCCTCCATAGGAATGCCTTCGTCTGTCTTTATTCGTGAAGACAATAAATCAAGCAATTTTTGTACTAGTATTACCATTTCTTCTATCTACTACATAATATTACGCAACTCATTCATACAGGGCATAGCGTTTCATTTCAGTATTCTCTCCATTAAATTGATCACTTGTGACTATAAATATCTATATATTAAAATGCTAGGTTTATATGTTTGTGTGCAAAGAAAAGTTTATATGTTTGTCTCCAATCGTTTTGACAATGAGATCTCGAAAACCACAACTGCTAGAATCGTGCCATTTTTGCTGGTCGATTCCAAATTTTGTGTAGATTGGCCCAGTTCCAATTGAATATTTAAAAAAACGTGGCCATTATTTCTTTAATACATTTTTTAGGGTACACTGGAAGTGTTGACATTTTAAAAAATAACACATTCTATAAGTTATACACTCCAACACAACAAGTTTTTATACAGTGGTTGTATATTTCTCAGGCGTTTGTTTCATGATCAATTGACAATGAAAATCGAAGAAAACTATTTCTCGAGTGATGGAGAATCTTTTGCTAATGAACACCATATATCAGTGGCATTGTAATAAATTGTGTATGTAATGTATTTGCTTATTACATACTGCATGCAAGAAGAAAGAAAGCACTGATCATACATGAATTAGAAATTAAAACCAGAAGTAGGCTCAATCTTGCAAACGGTGCGAGATATTGAAAAAAATAATCGAAAAAATCTCTCCTTATGGTACCCCTTGCCGATTTTTATCTAGACGTCTTATATTTGTGTCTATAAGGGGACATATACAGGTGTTGTGAGGAATAACAAGGAGATTCTTGCTCATATGTGAATGATGCGCTGTGTAGAGAGTGCAGGTTAAGCTAGTCTAATTAAAATAAATCCAGGTTCTGAAAATCTATTGATAATAAGGAAGGTAATTGTATTCGAAACAACTTGAGATTTACAGAAGAGTGAATGTTGAATCGAAGGAAAAACGTGTTTTTAAGCGTAACTAATAATAATAATAATAATAATAATAATAATAATAATAATAATAATAATTGTATTGTATTGTATTGTATTTATTTCGTCCTTTTTTCATACACTTAGCACTGTAATACAATGCATATGAAGCGGACACGTCATTTATATATGAATACAGAAGTAAAAGAAACAATAATAGTGAAAATTACATACACTAGGTTAGTAATTAAGCCTTACTTCTTACATCTTATTACACTATACATTTTACATGACATCATTGTTAAAAATAAACTTAGCAATTATTACTTGAAGTGTATTTAGAAACCCTCCAACAAATATGTAATGCTAAAAGCAAGTAATGACATTGATTTACTGTATATCCTGTAACGTTTCTATTTACTTAGCAGTTCATGTATTCCTCTACCGAGTAAAAGCAATGTTGTAATAAATATTTCTGGAGTTCTTTTTTAAATTTAGCAACAGAGTCCTGAGTTTTTATTTCTTTCGGAAGTTTATTGTAAAGCATGATACCCGCGTATTTACATCCTTTTTCATATAATACTGTTCTGTGTTCTACAATAGAAAAGTTTTCTTTGTTTCTTGTGTCATGATCATGTTGCTGTTCTACTCGCGTAAGGATACCTTGTAGGTGTTTCTTTACAAATATCAATAGATTTAAAATATACAAACAGGGTACTGGAAGTATACGAAGTTTTTTAAATATTGGTTTGCAATGATCTTTTGGTTTAGCAGTTGCCATCAATCTTATTATTCGTTTCTGTATCGTAAAGATGACTTTGGCCTTGTGTGTATTTCCCCAAAATATAATACCATACGTTAAATTCGATTGGAATAATCCAAAGTAAATTGTTTTTAAAGTAGACTCTCTTAAAACATTTTTAAGAACTTTAATTGCGAAATATATTTGCTTTAATTTTTTACTAAGCTTAGTTATTTGCACATCCCAAGAAAGATTTTTATCTATCCAAATTCCTAAGAACTTAGTTGAGTTTACATATTCTATTTCATTATTTTGAATTATAATGTTCCTAGGCTGTGCATGTTTGTTGCGCATGTGATGAAAATTAATTGCTTGTGTCTTTTCAATATTTAATTTAAGCTTATTTTCTTTAACCCAGTGAGAGATTTTACAAAGGATTTCGTTTGCACTACCTTCAACAACCTCATTTGTTTTACCTTTTACTATAATATTAGCGTCATCTGCATAAAGGGATGCTTCTGCTGGAGCAATATTACTTGGTAGGTCGTTAATATATATCAAAAATAATAGCGGCCCTAATACGGATCCTTGTGGCACTCCACATGTTATTTCTTGTTTCTCTGATATGTAGTGTGTAGCTTGGTTTGTATCCCTGTTATTGTATGTAATTTCTACTACTTGCTGCCGATTTTTCAGATACGATTGAAACCATTTGGATGCAATGCCTCTTATTCCGTAACCTTGTAGCTTTGAGAGAAGATTTCTATGTGACACTAAGTCAAATGCTTTCGAAAGATCCAGAAAAACACCTATACATTTCTCCTTACTATCTAAACTTTTATGTACACTTTCCACGAAGTTATATATTGCGGTTTCCGTTGATTTCCCTTGTAGGAAGCCATGTTGCTCGTGTGTTATTAGATCATATTTAAGTAAAAAGGATGCTAGCCGGACACTCATTGTGGTTTCTAAGATTTTTGAGAAAATTGAGAGAAGCGAAATAGGCCTATAATTTTCAAGCGCTGATTTGTCGCCTTTTTTATATATTGGTTTTACTTTTGCAATTTTTAATATACTAGGGAATTCTCCACTTGAAAACGACATATTTATGAGGAAACTCAGAGGGTCAGCAATATATTTAATGCTTTTCTTTACAATACTTGGAGGTATGCCGTCTACGCCAGCTGACCATTTACTTTTCATTTTCTTTACCACCTTTATTATTTCTGCATTAGTAGCTGGATGTAGATACATTGTATTGTTGCAAATTTTTGAGAATATTTTCGAAGTGGACAATGCTGGATCATTATTGTACGTATGTGATAAGTTAGTGTAATAGTTATTAAATAGGTCAGCAATTATACGAGGGTCTTTTATTATGTTGCCATTTTTAATTACTTCTAAATTACCGTCATCATTACGAGTGTTTAAACTTAACTCGCTCTTCACTAGTTTCCACAACGCCTTCGACTTATTATCTGATTTTTTAATGATTGTGTCATTGTGTAATTTTTTTGCTGCTTTCAGAACACGTTTGTATATGTTCTTGTATCTTTTGTAATATGTCTGTGTATGTGGTGATAGATTTCCTTGTGTTTTAGCTTTGTTAAGAAGTCTCATTTTTTTGCTTGCTATTCTGATCCCTTGTGTTACCCAGGGTTTTGATTGTTTTGTTGAAGTTACACATTTTACAACAGGGAATGCTAGATCGAAATAGAATCTTATGGTGTCAATGAAATAACTGAAAGCTTCATTAACCTGATTATGTATATAAAGCTCGTTCCAATTTTCTTCCCTGAGAAGGTGATTAAAATATTGTATATTTTCGTCATTAAATTTTCTTTTGTACGTTACACTACTTGCTTTTGCATTACAAAAATTTTTATTAGGAGTTACATGTATGTCGAGTACTTGGGCAAGGTGGTCTGAAAAACCACTGTTGAAGACGTCTACTGTGTTGTAGTTAAGATGTTTGCTCACTATGAACTGGTCAATTGCACTTTTAGAGTATTTTGTAATTCGTGTGGGAACTTTAACAATTGCGTCCATATTAAATGAATCTAGAAGAAGTTCTACCTCGTGTTTTATAGGCTGTAAAAAGTCTATGTTGATATCGCCAACAATTACGACGGTCTTCTTGATTTTCATAAAATAATTTAGTATCGTATCCATCCTATTTATAAAAATTTCTATATCACTGTCAGGAGTTCTATATACACATACAAGTACAAGGTTATAATCTACTATTTCTAATGCACAACTTTCAAAGTGCTTTTCTACATTTAAATACTTAAACCTAATACATTCTTTCGTTTTTAGACCCCTCTTTGCATATATACAGGCTCCCCCTCTATCTCTAATACTTCTGTAGTATCCTGCTCTTAGCTGAAATTCAGGAATGCTTAGGTATTCTAAGCAGCCTGATTGTAACCAGTGTTCTGTTATACATATTAAATTTACTCCCAACAATTTGTCCAAAAGTAGTTCTTCCAACATGCTTTTTTTATATAACGAAAACCCTTGTACATTTTGATGGAAAATAACTATATTGTTTGTATTGTGTTTGTAACTTAAGTTGTCAGACTGTATACTTTGATAACATGTCTGCACTTTAACAGCATTACTCTCAATATACCTTAGTTTTAATTTATTGTCAATTAGACGTTTATCAGAACTCCAATTATCTTTACGGATGTCTTTATGTTGGGTTGATGATCCTACCATAAAAAATAATCCGGACGGTGTGTTGGAGGCTTTCTTTCTCGTTTTGATTTCCTATATACATTGTCCTGATATGACGTAATTTCTTGAGGAGAGACAATGCCATTTGAAACATTCATATTTTCAATATTCGATTCTACCCTGATACCGTCTTCATTAGATGGTATGAAACAATTTTCTTGACATGGAATTTTACTACTTTTGCAATTTATGTCAAAGTTTTCGCGTACTGTACCCTTTGTATCAATAATTATGCGTGTTTTATTTACACTAATTTTTGTTGAAAGCTCTCCCATCATTACGCTAAGTTTCTCGCATATTTCTTTTTTACCTGTATTGCTTAAGTGCATACCATGTCTTGTGAAATACCTACGAGGAAAATCCTCAACAGTTAGGTGGTGCACATGACTATAACGTTTACTTAATGTATTAATTTTCTTATTGAAGTTTTTTACCGCTTGGTTTACACAAGAAGAGCTAATAAGATCATGGCGATGTGGAGCACCTACAACTATCACATTTGTATGAGCTAGATTTGGTAATAAAGAGCACAGATTTCTTATACCCACATCAGCTTCATTTCTAGCATTATCGTTGGTCCCTCCGATAATAATAGTAATAATAATATTGACAATAAAGTACCGTTATAACAAAAATTCCAACTGGGTTTTGATGGAAGTTCAAACTGGATTTAAGTAGAAGCTTAAGGGTAGTTCTTGATGAAAACGGAAGCCAATTTTGATTGAAAACTAAGCCGATTTGAGGATCTAAAACATATGTAGATTCTCAAGGAACCAATACCGGCTTCGGTAAACATCGCAATGGTTTTAGTAAAAACTAAAACACAAAACTGTTTTGGAAAACACATAAAACTATCTGTGGAAAGGAAATGTGTCAGAAATAGAACCAGTTTTAGAAAAACTGATACAGGTTTTGATGAAAAACTGAACCGGCTTTGAAGAAAACCGAAATCGGTTTCAGTAGAAAAACCGTACCGGTTTTTAAAGAATACAAGAACCGGTTTTGGAGAAAACGGAAACCGGTTTCAATGAAAACCGAGACGGAAATGAAGAAAACCGAAACCGGTTTTTAAAGAAAAGATACCGTTTTTTAGAAAACCGAAACCGTTTTTTTTTGAGAAAACAGGTTTTTTTAAAATTGTAAAAAGCCGGTTTCGATTTTTCCTAAAACTGGAAACCGGTTTCTGTGCCTACTACTAGTATATACTGTATGTGGGTGTCGTCTTTTTAAGCGTATGAGTAATTGTATGTTTATCTGTATATTTATATATTTATTTATTTATGTGTATTTATATATATTTGTAATATTATTTAATTATTTATAACAATTATTTGTTAGTTTAGATTAGTTGTGCCAAGATCGTCCTTTTGATGTGTGTGTGTAATTTACAACAGATAGGAAGCCTCGGTATAGGGAAAGTGGATTGGCTGCTGCCAGGAGCCAATCAGAAGCAAGATATCTCAGCTCTTGTGTGTATATAAGACTGCACGTTTCTCATGTATCTCATAGTGTCTGATGAAGCCAAAATGTTAGTTGGCGAAACTGTAACACGTATGTAATATTTTTATGTGAATATATTGTTTTGGTCAGCAAATATTTAGTTTGTGTTTAAGTATATATAAAGCAAAGCTTCTACTTATGAAAAGTATTACATGTGTAAGGATAAAATATTATTCTAACGCCGCTAGTGGCGCATCGAGCCGGAAGCTTCATATCGTGTGGAATGAGTTGATAGCCGGTAAATTTGCAATTAAGTTTGGGAGTGAGATGCGTTTTACTGATAAGTAATGTGTCAAATTGTTTCTCGTGTAATAGTTGTTAAAATATGAGTTTATGAGGTAAGTACAAGAGAATGTTGAGAAACAGAAATAAAAGTCATAGTCAAATAACTAGATACATGATCACTATGAAGTTAAATAGTTTTTTCTGGTGGAGATACATGAAAGTGCACGTACGAACCACTGTAAGTGGCATGAAAATCGAGGTGAAGAATGTTGCGAGCTGCGTGCTGAACGTGTTTTAAAATTAATGGTTGTGCAAAAGATGAACGTTTTTAAGATTGTGGGTGACAAATGCTAATAGTTTATGCTTATAAAGAAATTGATTAGTCTTTTGGTCTCACCTGTTCGATTTTGAACATAATGAGTCAATAGTGGTACTACAAGTTTCGGCCTGAATTCTTCTGGAGCAAGCTGAGACTTGCACTTGTAGCTGTATGTCGGAGGCGGGAATTGATACCAAGTGTTGCAGATTGGAACTTGTTGCAGATTTGGACAGTTTTCATAGGAAGAGGAAAAGTGTGCACCTTTTTGTAGGATAACAGGTTCATAGGTTGCACCTGTTAGTAGGATGTACTTTGTTTTCTTGAAAGCGTTTACCTCGGAGAGGAATTGGTCGTAATGAGCAGCAATTGGTCGGCGTCTCTTTTTGAAAATTAAGATTGGTTTATGCAAAAGGTCGTTGATAGTATCCTGTGATGTTCTCAGAATTCGAACTATGTACGTTGGTCCCTGATTGTTCCGAATACCGATGCATTTTTAAAGGTGTATCCCACTTCAGGAAGTTAAACCTATATATCAAGTGTTATAGATCGAGGAACCCCTCGTACTACTATTGACATGGTATGTGGCTGAGGTTGCTAGTGTCGGATGTTGATGAGAGAAGTTAAAGTTGCAGTTTTCCTGAAAATTTCGAAACTGGATTGTCACAAATTATCTTGCGAAGTTAGCCGACTGTGATTTAATGATGAATCCATTTTTTTTTGTTTCTACCATTTGCGAAATATCTTTGCGTTGCCGATTCTAGAGAAGTTAGAGAACTAAAACCTTCGAACTAAAGTACTTTGGATTGTAGTTTTGCTGTAGACAAGCTGCAGAGGAGGATAAGCTGGTTGGAGTCAGAGTCGGAGCTCGAGATGCTCTGTGCATTTGTATGCTTCTTAAATGCTGGTGAACTCGTTGATGATGCTTGGTGGTTGCCACTGATTGGAGAACGAGAACTCTGGGAACTTGGTTCAGTGTATGCTCTGTCTTTTCGATTTCTCCCAATCTCGTTTATCTCCAAACGAATAAACGAAATGAAATATTGAGTTTTACGTTCCACGGATATGCGGGCTACGCTAAGTGAGGCAGTGATGATGAGCAATGAATACAATTGTGGAATGACGAAAGTGGGAGGAAACTGGAGGACTCCGAGGAAACCCAAGCACACGGTGTTTGTCCACCACAAAGTTAACTTGGCGGGAGCAGGGTTTGGACCCGGGACCTCATGCATCGGAGGTGAACGCTTTACAACTGAGCCACCCCGGCAAGTTTATCTTCAAAGGATGTATGAAAGATTTTCAATCGTTAATTATCATATGCGGTAAAATAACCGAACTGAAACAGTATCTAAAACTATGAGATGAGAACAGGATAAGAGTGAAAATGATCATAATGATGATCAAAAATTATACTACTTGTGTACTCCAGCCAGTACGCTCGTGAAAGCTCTCAATTTCTTGCAACCTGTCGCCTGTTAATGAATTAGCATCACTGTGCGCCCACATGAGTGCAATAAACAGAGTCTAGACTTGGCAGCTACGCTTCACTCCATGTGCGCCAGCTGAGAAAGTATGTGAATGCACTACGTTTTACCGGCAAACCAAAGTGGCTAGCAACCTATGAGAAGGTTACGCCCTCTGTAACGTGAGTGATGGAAAAGAATTTATTTACAAAGTGTAAGTAGAGATCTGTGCTCTATCGAAATTTTCTACAATTATACGGTATAACAAATAACAAATAATCAAAAATAAAAATAAAGATGTGCGTATGGAACTTTATCCTTAGCATTATAATGTAAGCAAACATATATAACACAAGTTAATATAGACAGATTGATTCAATATAAATACAATACAATTAGAGAAAATAAAAAATATGTAAAGGGATAACGAGGATGGAGAATGAGGGGAGGTGCGAAGCACAAGTAAACACATGTGTATTTTTAATCAGACAAATGAATGTGTCCTCTGCGTAGGGTCATCTCTATGTGATGATGGGAACCGGAGAAGCCAAACTGAGCAGAAAGTGATTACTGTGCAGGATATGATGGATAAAAGAGTGGAAGATGCTAATGAATAACATAATCAGATATCACCTTCAGCCCCAGATAGCCCCAATTCGTGACTTTTTTGAATTATTTGTAAACAACTGCAACAACAGTTTTCTTAATTCGTATGTTAGCAACTTTGGGTGAGACACTTGTCGGTTTCCGGGGAAGATGTGGATTTCGTATTTATATGCCTAAAAGACCTCCAAAATGTGGAAATAAAATTTTTATTCTTGTTGGTGAAACATTATACTACACAACAAATATAGTAGTGTATGTGAGGACACAACCAGAAGGCCCGTTCCAGATAGATAACAAACCTGAGGAAGTAGTGAAGAGATTGTGTCAACAGATTCATGGTTCATCTTGCAAAGGGACCTTTTACAATATTCGATTTACAAGCTGCAATTTGGTTAAATAAATGGAATGAGACAGTAAGTTAACAATTATAGGGACAATTCGTAAAAACAAGAGAGTTGCCCCCGCGTTTGTGAATGCCAAACGGAGGAAAGAATACAGTAGTGTATTTGGTTTTCATTAGAACTGCACCATTGGTTTGTATGCATCTAAGAATAATCTGTGTTTAGTGCTGATCTCAAGTATGCACAATCACCTCAAATTAGATGAGAGTAACAGAGTTAACAGGAAGCCAGATATTGTCACATTTTACAACGATACTAAAGGTGGGGTGGACATAGTAGACCAGATACCTACTGAATATGACGAAGAAAAAACACTGCACGATGGCAAATAACATAATTTTATCACTTCTAAAATGTAGAACCGACTAGTGGTAATGTTATACATTCAGCGAACACAGCAAGGTTTTTCGGATTGACTCTAGAAGATGCTTTGTACCTCCTCATGTAGGAAAGCGAGGACGATGTTGCATGTATGAACACAGTAAGGCCAGATATTTTGCCAAAAGTGCTGTAAGTGGATTTGCCTAAGTCATGCAAAAATGATGTGTGGAGACTGCTGCAGAATTGAAACGTGAATATACCGCTATTAGGAGAAATCCTGGTTTACTTCTTTCTAGTTAATAAATATTTTATTTTCAGTACCGGTATTTAAGCAATAAAATAGTCACATAATTATCGAACTTAATTTTAACAAGAAAGGTATTGCCTCAATAAAAATGTACAGTTTCGCTTAAAGCGTATCCACTGTCTGGTGTTATATTTAATATTGTAAATATAATACAAATTTAAATCCTAGTTCACATCTTATCAGACAAAAATGTCCTGGGTCCAGGAGGCAAAATGTTACCATTCATAATTTTTTTTTTCACCTTACCACTATAAGGTTAAGAACAATGTATCTCACGAGGGTAAAGTGTACTGGCAGAGCGTAAACATTAGGGACAAGGAGTATGCTGATAGCGATTTGGTGTGGGGTCTAAAGTGAGGTAGTATATATTGCATGAATAAAGGGTGCTGAGTTTGGAAGCGTTTGTTGATATAGGTGAGATTTAGTTTTTCGATATATTACTGTAATATGGACAAGTTATGCATTGGTATAGTTCCAGAGTGGGACTAGGTAATCGGACAATGAAAGGTATGTGGAAAACTTTTGGTTAGAGGGTCAACAGTTTTTTTTATAGGTTTTGAATAATGAAGCTATCCACACTCTAAATCTGTATGTTAAGTTTGGCAGTAACAAATCTTTGTATGTACTTAGGATCGTCTATGCACAAAATACAAAAAGACGGCATCAAACCGGAGAAAAGTTAAAGTTCGAGCTACTGCTTCGGGAAAAATATTTGTGCTATCTCTATGCTTTATCATTTCCATTGTGAACCCAGTAGTAAGGCTAGGGCTAGAGACTGCGTTTGACAGTTGGAGATGCAGTGAAATATCGTTATCATTTATTGGTAGAGAACACACAATTAAAATAATTTACAATGTTCAACTCAGATGGCAAGAAAAGAGTGAGAGTGAATTGGACAACGTGATCCCACGCTAGAGAAGTGTGCCAAATCAGATGTTTTATACTCTGCGTTTAATGTGGTGATGTACAGTAGAATGCTGCTCAAAAGTGCAGTGAAGAGAAAACCACCTTTAAACTATACTACAAAAATGTACAAAGCGTTACAAACAATTTTAAAACACTGTGCCGTAAATATGGCTGAACAGTGGTGAGCGAAACATGTCTGGAAATATCGATAAGGAACAGTGGAATGTCGTTTCTCAACCAATTCTCTACATACAAATAAGACCGCAAGACCATAGAGGTGGATTGTTTGTAGTATTAAAATTAATGGGGCAGCAGAGCACAGAATGATCTCGTACGTGAGTGTGAAACTATTTGAGCAGAGGTAAGTCTGTCCAAAAACAATCTTCGTCGGGTGTTTCTGCAGACCATATAGGAACAGTGCTCAAAGTTTACTTGAAAGATGCCACGAATCATTTCCAGATGTTATCAAACGTGACAAAGTTGCTTATTTCGGTGACTATAACTTGAGCTTAGATATGGATCTACAGTAAACATGGGATAACGTCAGACACAAATGACATCCCTTTGTCGACTATTTTACACAAGCACTTTATTTGGGTTAGTACAATTTTCATAGCACGCGTAAAAATAACAGCTTTTTTTATATCATCTCTATTCCTCCAACAGAATGCGACATCTCAAATAAACTGTCCGCACGTGTGAGATTTTTGTCCTTTGTGGATCATTATTTACTTGGCAATATGTGAACCTTGAGTAAATGCCTTGCTAAGCTCTTTGCATCTCTTCGGTGACTTGTGTTCAACTGCATTTCAAGGTTTGAGCGTAGACTATATCGTCTTCCACACCTCTTACGTGTGAGGTTTTGATACTGTGTGGCTCAGCACGTATGAACGTTGACTAAATTCTATTCCAGGATTTTTGCAAGGTGAGATTTTGCTACTGTGTGGATTCACATGTGTGTAGCCAATTCCGAACGTAGATTAAATGCTTTACCATACTCTTGACATGTGTGATGTGTTACTCTTGTGTAGATTAACATATCTCTAGCCAAACTTCAACGTATATCACATGACATACCACACTCAGGGCATTATAATGCATATTCTAATTAATATTAACATGTGTAGTCAGAGTTGAACTTCGATTAAACTTCTAACCATACTCTTAGCATACTTGACTTTTTTTTCCTGTATGGATTAACATGTGTGTAACCAAACTTAAACGATATTTAAATTCGCCACCACACTCGTAGCATGTCTGATATTTTGTTCCTGTGTGTATTAACATGTGTGTAGCCAAACGTGAAGGTTGATCAAATTTTTTACCACACTCTTGGCACGTGCGTGGATTAACAAGTGTGCAGCCAAACTGGAACCTCGAGGAAATGCTTTGCAACATTCTTGGCATGTAAAATCTTCTCCTCTGTGAATAATATAAATGTAGCCATACTTTAACGTAGTCTAAATCCTTTACCACACGCTTGGCACGTGTAAGTTTCATTTGTGTGGACTAAGATGTGTGCACCTAAACTTGAAATTCGACTAAATGTAGTGATGGGATATTTACCGGTAAATATTTTTTGGGTATTTACCTTGGGTAAATACCCAGGTATTTACCCAAATTGGGTAAATATACGGGTTTTTTCCTTTTCAACCCTATATGTGAGACAGGCATTCTTTCGCAGTACGTAAAAGTAATTAAAAAGTAACAGTGGATCCAGTAGAAACTAGAACAAATGTCAAAAGTCAGTAAATTTATTATTTTCCTTAATACAAATAATTTACGTGGTCGTTCCTGTTTTGATAATAGTAACATAAAACAAGTATGTTTCTCTAGAGAACTTACTTTTAAAAACTGTTGACTCTGAAAAACACCACAGTTATTTTTTCTACCAATAAAGAAACTAAAATAGAACATGGAACGCAAATAAGTGTCTTTCTTTTAATTTACATTCTACAAGTGACTATGGGCGACAAGTTATTAAAATTGACAAGATTTGAAATATATATTTTCTGTTACATTATGCATGCTTTAATAACTACAAATAAAACACAGTAGGAGCATGAGTATGAGTGGAGACTTTCACATTTACACTACACTTGTTAGCTACACATCAAAATGTAATAAAAATTGAGCTATCGTAATCCAGAATAAAGTAATTGTATTTTCGTGTTTTGCATGAAATTAGCAATTTTGTAAACAAGATAGATAAAATGCCATTATAAAATGGGCTTCTCATGACGATTACGTCAGTTTCTTTAATTAGTTTCTGACCGGATGGCATGAGATTCATACGCCTAATTCAAATGATTTCATGCTTTAATTTAGAATTCGGCAAAATGTCGTTAGTTCACTCTGGTTTCTAACATCTCATTTGGCAGCATCATCCACGGCATTTCTATCATAAAGCTAATAAAAGGACAAATGAATTACAGAACATTCAAGAATTAGCAGCGTTCTCGAAATATTCTAGCTATACATTTAGGGGCAAAACGTTATCTCGTTATGAGGTGACATTTCTACGAAGATAACGTATCAGCTTCATCGGATA
This sequence comes from Thermobia domestica, assembly GCF_964235325.1. NCBI lineage: Eukaryota > Metazoa > Arthropoda > Insecta > Zygentoma > Lepismatidae > Thermobia > Thermobia domestica. The sequence continues at coordinate 158,271,845 of NC_137471.1, forward strand.
TATGGAATAAATATATGGCATCATCACAGCTGATGTCTCCGCCTATCTCACATACAGAAAAAGTGTCATGTCATTGTCTTCTTCAAGGGTTTTCCTTTCTCTAGTACCATGTTCACTTCAAGTGTTATTTTAGAACCCACTACGTCTTCTTATTACGTAATTTTGCAGTTTGTAATAAATACCCATTTTTTGGGTAGGTAAATAAAATTTCGGTATTTACCGGGTATTTACCCATTTTTTATTTACCTACCCAGTGGGTAAATACCCAAGTCTCATCCCTAACTAAATGCCTTATCTCACTCCTGGAAGGTGTGTGTGTTTTCTCCTGTGCGGATTAACATGTGTGTAGCTAAATGTGAATGATGTGCAAATGCCTTACCACACTCTTGGCACGTGTGAGGTTTTTCTCCTTTGTGGATTAACATGTGTGTAGCCAAATTTGAACTTCGATTAAATGCCTTACCACACTGCTGGCATGTGTAAACTATTTATTCTGTGTGGATTAACATGTGTGTAGCCAAATGTGAACGTTGATTAAATGCCTTATCACACTCTTGGCACGTGTGAGGTTTTTCTCCTGTGTGGATTAACATGTGTCTAGCCAAAATCGAACGTTGATTAAATGCCTTATCACACTCTTGGCACGTGTGAGGTTTTTCTCCTGTGTGGATTAACATGTGTGTAGCGAAATGTGAACGAAGAGTAAATGATTTACCACACTCTTGGCACATGTGAGATTTTTCTCCTGTGTGGACTAACATGTGTCTAGCCAAATGTGAACGATGAGTAAATGTTTTACCACACTCTTCGCATGTGTAAACTTTTTCTCCAGTGTGGATTAACATGTGTGTAGCCAAATGTGAACGTTGAGTAAACGACTAACCACACTGTTCGCATGTGTAAACTTTTTCTCCTTTGTGGAATAACATGTGTCTAGCCAAATGTGAACGTTGAGTAAATGCCTTACCACACTCTTGGCAGGTGTAAGATTTTTCTCCTGTGTGGATTAACATGTGAGTAGCTAAATATGAACGTTGAGTAAATGCCTTACCACGCTGTTCGCATATGTAAACTTTTTCTCCTGTGTGGATTAACATGTGTCTAGCTAAAGTCGAACGTTGAGTAAATGCCTTATCACACTCTTGGCACGTGTGAAGTTTTTCTCCTGTGTGGATTAACATGTGTCTAGCCAAAGTCGAACGTTGATTAAATGCCTTATTACACTCTTGGCACGTGTGAGGTTTTTCTCCTGTGTGGATTAACATGTGTGTAGCCAAATGTGAACGATGATTAAATGCTTTACCACACTCTTGGCACCTGTGAGATTTTTCTCCTGTGTGGATTAACATGTATCTAGCCAAAGTCGAACGTCTATTAAATGCCTTATCACATTCTTGGCACGTGTGAGGTTTTTCTCCTGTGTGGATTAACATGTGTGTAGCGAAATGTGAACGATGAGTAAATGTTTTACCACACTCTTCGCATGTGTAAACTTTTTCTCCCTTGTGGATTAACATGTGTGTAGAAAAGTTGAACTTCGATGAAATACCTACCACACTCTTGGCATGGGAAAACTTTTTCTCGTGTGTGGATTAACATGTGTGTAGCCAAATTTGAACGTTGATTAAATGCCTTACCACACTGTTCGCATGTGTAAACTTTTTCTCCTGTGTGGATCAACATGTGTCTAGCCAAAGTCGAACGTTGATTAAATGCCTTATGACACTCTTGGCACGTGTGAGTTTTTTCTCCTGTGTGGATTAACATGTGTGTAGCCAAATGTGAACGATGATTAAAAGCTTTACCACACTCTTGGCACCTGTGAGATTTTTCTCCTGTGTGGATTAACATGTGTTCAGCCAAAGTCGAACGTCGATTAAATGCCTTATCACACTCTTGGCACGTGTGAGATTTTTCTCCTGTGTGGATTAACATGTGTGTAGCCAAATGAGGACGTTGAGTAAATGTCCTACCACACTCTTGGCACATATGAGGTTTTTCTCCTGAGTGAATTAACATGTGTGTTGCCAGAGTCGAATGATGAATAAATGCCTTTCCACACTCTTGGCACGTGTGTAGTTTTTCTCGTGTATGAATCACCATGTGCGTAGCCAAACTTGAAGATACTCTAAATACTTTTCCACATACTCCACAAAAGTGAGATTTTTCACCTAACTGCACAAATTCACCAGTTGACATAGTTGAACTTTGACTATAGCGTTTATCACAATTTTGGTACGTATGACGCTTTTCACTCTCCTGTGTCACCATATTTGTTGTCAAACGTGATCGATGAAATCCTTTGCCAAACTGCGTCGAAGTATCAGATTCCTTATAAGAATGAGAGATGGCTTTATTTAAAGATGTAAACTTATACCCTTCTCCGTGGAAAGCAAAGATGTTATCGCGTCTGTAACAAATTCAACAAACAATGAAATGTAAATGGAGATAATGATTAAGTAGCAAGAAAACATGTAATCATTCGCTATATTACATGTTTTATTACATTAAATATTGTAGAAATATGAAATGGAGTACCATATCACTGTTGTCACAAAATAAGTTGCTGTAGTTTGTTTCATTATATCAAATTAATCCATCATTTATATCGTGGCGGATATAAGTCTATGACCAGGTATTGTCGGCTGCCTTGACACAAAAGCACAGTATGAGAATTAAATCTGTCTTATCTCTAGTTTCGTGTGGAGAAAAAAACAACTTGCGATCCAAAGGTTTAAGAAAAACTCAACGTTTTAATAGAAACTGCACCGAAGATCATTCACTTATATCATCTTAAGAGGAACACCAAAGGCGTTTTGAAACGAATTAAAAATTACATAAAACTTTCAAAGCTGAGGCAGAGAAACTTACAGTAACAAGACTAAAGACGAATCATTTACAGCGTTGTGATCGTGGTTCAATGGTCTAGGGGTTTGACCAGTAATCTCGAGGTTCTTCGATCGAATACACGTCAAGCATTTTTTTTTTTTTTACTTTAGGAATTTTGATGGAAATAGATCGGCGATAACACACGCTTCATTAGATTTAAATATTTGAATACTCGTTACTTTCTGCGCTTGAACTATCAAATTTTCAGGAACAATACTAATAATAATAACAATTATCTCGAAGAATATTTTAAAATTAAAAACTTATTATCGCTCAGGTCGTACAATTACAAGCAGAAACGTGATATTAGGCAAAAAAAAAAAATATTTCGGTTTTGTGTAATGTTGCCAATGAAAAGACGAATTTCTCATCTCGATTCTTAAACAAACCAAACAAAATCGGGATGAAACATTTTAATTCGAGACGGGACAAGGTTAACTCACACTATAGTCATGCTTTGGAGATGAGAACCGAGGCGAGACCAAAGCTATCGTAAACATTTCTCATCTTATCTCGATTCTAGAGATAGTGTATGCCACTCTTTAAGCAACAATTGCTCTGTAGACTGAATCTTATACATCATTTTGTTAGTTTGTATTTCAAAGCTCACTGAATTATGGTCTGTGTATATATTTTTGTAGCAAAGCTTTTATAATTACATCTGCAAACTACACAAGTTAGTTTATTACAAGCTTTAGTTTTCAATTATATTCAGTTCTTTTTTTTTTTTTTTTTTTTACAGTTATTTTCCTGAAAACGTACAGTAGAATATATTCTACACGAAATATTAGCGGAAATCTTTCGTTTCAATTTGAGTAGCTGTAGAGGTGTCTCATGATGGTACGGAACCCCTTTCCCGATACCCCTTCGACATTAGTGATGGGTAAATTCCGGGAAAGATAGTTTTCGGGAAAATTCCCTGGGAATATTCCCAAAATGGGAATTTATCCGGGAATTTATGATCAATCAGAAAGAAAATTGCATTCTATTATTATTTTGATTTCAAAATTGAATTAATTTTTATATTACAGCATATGACTACTGTTGTCCACAGAGGATTCTTTAAAATGTATATTCTGAACGGTACCTCGTTACTTTATTTACACTTTATTACATTTAGAAAGTACGCATAAATGTATATGTATACACAAAATGTTCTATCAATTAAATATGTGTGAGAAAATTATATAGTAACAGTTTAAATTTATATGTAAGTGGATTTGCTCAACTTGACTCTATTGCTGATATTATAAACACATTAAATTTATAAATGTTATAAACTAATTAGATTGGATAAATGCTAAAAGATACATGTCTCACCAATTTATCAACATTTGCGCATACATATTTATGTTCACAAAATTTGTAGGGTACTTACGTATCTTTATGTTTTAGCACGTAACATGACCATACACGACCTTTCATTCTACCTATTTCTCGAAATTCCATATGTTAATTCACATGTAAAAGAAGCCCGACTACTCCTTCAGAAATTCGAGTCAGAGAGAGGAGACAGACCGACGTCTATTACTAATGGTAGTTCAGGGTTTACTAAGAGTACATTATCTCTATTTCTATATAATTCTAAATTACTTTACAAAATGGTTCCTTTTCATCATTTGTATATTAGTACTTTGCTAATTTTGGCTGCTCTTTAGCGTTGGGGGACAGATTTGCACCTACTTTTTTTGCGATATTCTATTTTGATGCGCTTGTTTTATGGTTTCATACGTTAAATTACGTTACCAACATTAAATTCAGACAGCGTTGCAAAGCGTGCGTTAGCGAATGAAGGTGGGTTAGAGTCCCGCATAGCACTTTGTTTTCTACCTTCGTTACCAACAATTCACTTTCTTTTCTCACATAAATCACTTCCACTTACCTAACCGTTTTGTATAAATCTTCTACTGCCCTAAAAAAATGTGTTCGACACTTTCTTTATCATCACTGTCAACTCATTTCTTCAGTAAATCATCCTACATTTTGCTAATTTTGGTCCCCTAATTCGAAACAATTACCTTACTTTTTAGTGCAAATGGAAATGGAACTTAAAAACTCATATTATTAGTTATATAAAGTACTGTCAAATAATTTCAAATTTTTTAACCCCCAAATTCTTTAAACCCTTGAAGTAAATCATAATATATTAAAATAATGTAATTAGTCATTTTGTTATTATAATTTGGAAGAGAAAGTAAACAAATGGAAATAAATTCCTTCCCAGTAATTTATAGACCAGGGAAGAAACCGGGAATATTCCCATTTTTAAATTCCTTCCCACCGTGAATATTCCCACCGCCCATCAGTATTCGACATCTTCTGTAACTTAGCCAGCATAACCATTACTCAAAAAAAATAATTACGGCTTTTGTGAGTTCAGAATCCTTACTTTCTACACGAAAATTACCTCGAAATTTTCCGTTATAACATTTAACTTTCCTTTATAACATTTAGCTAGTTGTAGGGAAACTTTCCGTTATAACTTGTAGCTAGTTGCAGGAATGTATCGAGAGGGTATGTGCTGTTGGTCCTGACACTTCTCTCCAATCCAGACTATTTTGTAACTTATGGCATACGCTACGGGTTATTTTACAGGCTTTAATACAATGTGTCCTCATACGGAATATTTTACCTATACCATTATTATTATTATTATTATTACTGACTATTTGAGACCTCAATATTACGTCACACTGCCGTAGCAAAGGTGGGATAAATGCAATAAACAAGTGACAAATCTTGGGAAAAAGACGAAAATCAATGTGAAGGTTACGATTATATTTACAAGAATCTAACAACTACCAAAAAACACGGTTTCAACCACATGGCGACCGTTTTCCGGATTAATTTATAGCAATCTTCCTACAACTGCTTTTACAATACCATTAGTTATAAAGATAACGTGTTGAGTTTTGAATCTGATTAGCCTAGTGTCGACAGTCAATTTCCATCAGATCCATCGCGAACACAATTAATTAAAAATAAAGCTGAGGGATAGATAAAAACAAGAAGTAATTAATGAAGATTTTTCATGTAAGTTAAGTAAATATGTTTTGACCTTGAGAGCAACAGAGAGATTAATGTAGCTCATAAAAATTTTTCTTGTTTATTTTTAATTCTATGGAGATGTGAGTGGATAGCAAACAGCTGATTGCGTATACACACATACATACATGTTTTACACTATGCACCGTTTTGTGCATTTATGAGTAAATGTTTTAATACTAATACACAATAACACACTGAGCAAGGCTATGTGATAATATGTAAAAAAAAAAAAATCACGTGACAGTTTCAACACAATAACTGTGCAAACAAACAGAGAACATATAGAGAATGTTTCGGAAAGCAGGAATTAGGACGTACAGGAAAAGAGGAAGCAGAATAATTGAGCTAGTCAGAAGAGAAAAGAGAAAAGCAATAGCGAACAAAGATCAAGGGGGAGTAATATATAGAGTAGGATGCGAGGAGTGTAACAAAATTTACATAGGAGAAACAAAAAAAAAATGCAAAAAAAAAAAAGATTAAACAGCACCAGGATGATGTAAGATTGAAAATGGTCAACAATGCGATATACAAGCATCAGAAAGAAACAAACCACAGGATAGGATGGGAAGGAGCAGAGGTCATAGAAGTAGAGAACAGGACTTTGGTGAGAAAATGGAAGGAAGCCACAGAGATTATGAAAGCAGGACGCAAGGTGATGAACTGGAATGCAGGATTCTCGATAAATAAGGAGTGGGAGAAGATTCTGCTTAAAGAAGAAGAAATAAAAAGGAAGAAAGAGAAACAAAATAACAAGGAAATTAAGGGTAATTAGAGGATGGACGCATCCAGCGATAAAAAGTAAACCTTTAATTGGACACGTGTGCAGCGAAAACGTAGAAGTGAAAGCCAGACAATCGTTACTTTTTAAAGAAGGGGCGGAACCTAATTAAAATTGATCTCCGGACAGTATATATAAGTGATTACCAACCCCAGCAGCCACAAGGAGTGGAAGTCTGATGAAGACAGAGTTATTGTGTAGAAACTGTCACGTGATACTGTTTTTCAAATATTATCACATGGCCTTGCTGTGTGTGTTATTGTGTATTAGTACAAAATGGAATCAAGGCCTGGTAGAATAGTTATAGAAAATATTTTATGTATGGTACTAGTTTACATCTGTGTTAATTTTATATTGAAGCACTTCGCAAAGTGAAACCTGAATTGTGAAAAGAAGGATTGGTTGTTAATGGTCGTAACATCAAAATTCTTAGTGTTTCATGTTTTAAGTGCATGTTTCTTATTTTCGTATTAAACTCAGACATTTACATTTTTGTACTTTGAATTAGTTGCTCGTATTTCATATCAATATGGAGGCTTTTTTTTTTTTAGAACAATTTCAAGCAATGTTGACAGAGGAATTAGAGAAACAATTATAAACCATTGCTCAAAAATGGTAATGAATATTGGATGTCTAGGACAAAAAGTACGTGAATCAGTAGGTGAACTTCAACAGCCTGTAATAGAAACGTTTTGGGAGCGTAGGAAAGAGCGAATTGAATGCCAAAGCAGACAATTTACGTAATAATATCAAAGTAGCCAATAACTCCTTAACTGAAGTACGCTCTGAATTAGTTAACGCTAAATAAAATTACACACGTGCATAGTTTATGTGCGAATATAATACATTACAGGTTTACATTTGTAAAATTGTAGGATAATTACCATTCTCATTATTTGTTATTTTACATAAGTTTCTATATAAATAAAACAATACAGTCGAGCACCCATATTTTTAATATGTGGAACCATTAGTGAGAAATGTGTAACCAAAAATAAAGAAATAATAATTTTATCAAGATATCAACTACATAAAAATTGTATGGATGGTATCAATTTTGTTATTATTTTTATTTGGTATACAGCTTGTCTATGTGTGCCATGTCATTTCCAAATTGTAGGCTACTAACTTACGTTCATGATATCACCCATACGTAAATATATCTCGTGAAGTATTGCTTTTAACCAACAAAATTTCCGAGACCATGTAACCGTATTATCAATCTGAGCCAGTTAGTTAATGAAAAATTGAACATTACCTTTCTGCTCCAACTGAATTTAAACTTTTTGTTGTTAATTGTTGGGAGTCATTAGAATACGACGCGCAAGTCTCCTGAACCACTATTTTTTTTAGCGTTTCTATATTACTTTCAAATGCAGGATCTTCTTTTAGTGCTAATTCTGGTTTCACCCTATCAACGTTTAGTTTCACATCCAAAGAGCACATGGCTGTATCCTTGTCCACTGATACCTCTCCTTCCGTTGTAGATAATATTAACTCTTTGTTGTCATTCATTAGTTCGTATGTCCACCCTCTCCCTTCGAGCGGATCATCATGAGGTAAGTCCTAAGCAATTTCTTCTTTGTACATCAATTCCAACTTAACAGACGCCTTACCAGCCATTGTGAATTGAAATATAATAAGAATTTAACACTGTTCTTATACTCCCCTTATATTTCACGTTGCCAGTGTTAATGAAATGATTTACAAGTATGTTCACAAAAGCAACTTTATATTTCCAATCTTCTTCTTCTTCCTCTTATTCTCATACATCAGCTACAACACAATTGCTCTCAGTGATGCCAATTGAAGGGAAATTTCCCTTGGCGCAGGGAAATTTCGAGTACAATTTGGAGAAAAGGAAAAAGGGGAAATTGCTTGTAATCTCTCAATATTGCAAGGAAATTTGAACCTCTCTTCAATCATTTATAGATTGATAGATATATTTACGCATCTGATTAATCTCATTAAAATTCAGTATGAATTCAATATCCTATTTGTTCCAAACATAATCCGTTGCACATGTTTCACATAAATTCTCACAAGTTATCTTGCTTTGCATTCGTTAATATTTATCAACATTGCACATCGATCAACATATTCAGTTAAATTCGAAACTTTACAACAATGCTTATTTAAAATCTTCTATCAAAATTAATCTTCCCATTGTTGAATTAAATGCAGTGCAATAAGAAGAAATATTTCTCGATTAAATTATCACTCCAACTATTATAACAGTTTAATTTTCCCAATCAGAAGATATTTTTCCCAACGAGAAAATTGATTGTGAAGAGGATTAATCGATGTAAGAGAAGAAAAACTGCGTGTCGTGAATGTAAATATGTATAGAGGGGCGAATACTGGGTCATTAGTGTATGTGTCTTTGTGTAAGATTACAAATTTTCTGGTGACTGTGCGTACAGAATTATAAATTCTTAAGAATTCCGCATCTCTAATCTTTGTATTGTGTTTACGAACATTCCTCGTGTACAGCCAAAGAGAGTAGCAGCTAAAGTTTTCTCTGTAACTGTTCGTATTCGTTTCAGTAAATATTGGAGTGCTGTTCTTAAGTAAGTGCATGCCAAATATATACTTAATATTTTCTTTGTACCTTAGGTTACATTAATATTAAAATCTATCATGATATCTGTAATCTATAATCTGTAATAATAGTGTGGCGTCCAATATGGTTGTATGTTCTTGTTCACCTGATGGAAGAAATCGTGAAACTCAGGTTAAGAAGTGTTATAAATGTAAAAAAGTAGTAAAAAACAGTATACGCTGTGATGTTTGTAAACATATATTTCATATTGGCAAATGTAGCGGCGTGAAGAAAACTGACATCAAAAATAAATGGTCTTGTATTTCATGTGTTGATACTGTAATTCAAACAAGTGATGATCGACATGAAGTTTCAAACTTTCAAGCAGTGTTAGATGAATTTCCTAAAATATATGAAGAGATTGCTACATTACGTAAAATAATTGAGATCTTAAGTAATGATGTCCAGAAATTTCACCAGCACTATAGTAATGAATCGACTAACACAAGTGAAGTAAACAATACGTGGAGTAAGGTTGTTCAAAAAGGTGCTAAGTCCAGTGGCTTAAATGGTAACAAAAAAATAGCAGACCTAAGCGTGGTGAGTAGTGAAAGCTGTAATATTTACAGTAGTACCAAATGTTCTTCCCAGCTGCGAAAAAAAGGTGTGAGCAGTACCCTAAATTCACAGGATCTAAGTGCAAGGGTGCAAAATATGTCAGCTGCAAAACTGTCATGTACATCACCAATGAAGAGTGCAGAAAAGGTAACTAATGTGAAAACAGTTGTAGAACCTGTTACTGAACTGACTAATGCTACAAGAGCTGATAAGTTAGTGATACCTACACAAAACCGGTATAGTGTGTTGATGGAACCTGATGTTGTTGAAGTACACGGAAAGATATCTCCTACACGAAGAATAGTTCGGGTGAAGTCATCTGTGAATAATGCAGTGAAATCTACACCAACAAAGGAAGTAGCAGGTAAAATTGTTATTTACTCTGATAGCCATGGTCGTAATATGTCCTCTATGCTAAAAGATAAGGTAAATAATATTGGTGTACAAGGTTTAATTAAACCAGGCGCAAATCTTAAAGAAGTAACCCAACCTATCATGGCATCTGTTGATAAACTCACAAAAGAGGATACAGTGATTATATTCGGAGGCACAAATGATGTGTCAAAAAATGAATCAAAAAATGTTACAGATACACTGCGTCAAAGGTTGCCTTATATGACACATACAAATGTAATAGTTGTAAATTTGCCTTATAGGTATGATCTTGCTGATTTCTCGTGTGTAAACAAAGAAGTGCTGAAAACAAACGAGAGTTTGAAGAGGTTGTGTAAGCACTTTGGGAATGTAAGGCTGTTAGATGTTAGTAGTATGCCAAGGGAATACCACACAAGGCATGGTATGCATTTAAATCGTAATGGTAAAGATTACATTTGTAACAAACTAAGTGAAATGATAAAACGTAACATAGTAACCTGTCCTATACCCCTCCCTTATCCAGAAAGTAGGAATGAAAATATGGTAAATTCCTTTTCAAATGTGGAAGAACTTCCTTTTTTAGTTCACAGCCAGAAAAATTATGCAAAGGTCCATTAAATATTTATCATCATAATGTACAAGGGCTTGGTACAAAGGTTGAATTATTAGAAGTGCTCCTAGATAAATTAAACAATATAAACATTGTATGTCTTTCTGAACACTGGCTTGATAACAACGCAATAAAATTAGTGAATTTTAGTAAGTTTAAGTTAGCATCATTCTATTGTCGTTTGGAAAGGAAGCACGGCGGAGTCTGTATCTTTACAAATGATAATGTAAAATATACTGAGTTAGATATAAGTCAGTTCATCTGTGAAATGCACATTGAAGCAACGGCCCTGAAACTAAATGAGTCTAATGTTTACATAATATGTCTATATAGACCTTATGCTGGCGATATGTCTATCTTCTTCAATAAATTAGAATCCATGCTGAATCATTTGTTTGTTAAGCCTCGAAATGTAATTATTTGTGGTGATGTGAATATTAATTGGTTAATTGACTCGAAGTATAAGTCCCAGTTAGAAGGTTTGCTGAACACATTTAATATGCATGCCGTTATAAATGAACCCACGCGATTTGGAAAAACAGCTTTAGATCAGTTCATAATTATGAAAAATCAACCAATAAATGTATCACGTGTTTTCAATCCTGGTTTTTCAGATCATGACGCTATATACGTACAATTACCATTGATAGATAAATTAGTTAAAAATAAAAACTATACAGCCTTAAAGCGATCCTTTTCAGAGTCGAATATTCAATATATGTGTTATTTAATAAGTCAAGAAAAATGGGAGGAGATATATAAATATAGTTCCATGGATGAAAAGTTTAAAGGTTTTATGGACACATTTTTATATTATTTTAATATTGCTTTTCCCCTAAAAAGTCGTACTATTTCGAAACGCACTGATAAAAGTTGGATTACAAATGGAATTAGAAAATCCAGTACCAATTTGATAAAATTTAATAAGATCCTTAAATCTGGTAATTTTAAATCTGATGATTTAAAGAAATACGTACAACTGTATAGGAAAACCTATAAGAAGGTCATAAGGGCAGCAAAATTAATGCAAAACAATAGCTTGATTTTAAATGCCCGAAATAAGACTAAAGCAATGTGGCAAATAATCAATAAAACTCTTGGCACAAGCAGGCCTAAGAGTGTAGAATATCTTAAACTAAATGGTAAAGTTATAAACAATCCACAGCAAATTGCAGATATATTTAACGATCATTTTGTGAATTCAGCTGATCAAACGAAAAATACTGCTTACTCAAAAATAATGCAGAAACTCCCAAATCAAGGAGAAATAAACACAAAGTCTATGTTCTTATATCCAGTTTCTGTAGATGAGTTAATAGGAATAATTAAATCTTTATCAAACAGCAGTTCTTCAGGTATGGATGAAGTTCCTTCCACTGTAATTAAAAAATGTGCGAAACATATCACATATCAACTTTGTTACCTTATAAATTTCTCGTTAGAAAACGGTATATTTCCCACACTACTTAAAAATGCTAAGGTTCTTCCAACTTTTAAAAAGGGTGATGAGAATGTCATGACAAATTATCGACCTATTTCAGTGCTATCGATATTTTCAAAAATATTTGAATCAGTCATGGCAAAACGTCTTAGCAAATTTTTAATAAATCATAATATTATCTCCACTTTTCAGCACGGATTTCAGAAGAATAAAAGTATTGATACCGCTTTATTTGATTTTCTTACAGATGTCCTGAAATCACTCGATAATAAGAATTATGTTATAGGTTTATTCATCGATCTGTCAAAGGCATTTGACAAAATTGATCACAATATTATGCTAAATAAATTGTCTCAATATGGCATACGTGGCGTAGCAAACCAGTGGTTTTCATCCTACCTAACAAATAGATGCCAAACTGTTCAAATTACAAAAGTTGAATCAAATCGATCCTGCACTTTCTTCTCAAAGCAAACAAAAATTACCAGAGGTGTCCCTCAGGGCTCTATTTTAGGCCCTACTCTATTCATAATTTATATAAATGATCTGATAAAAACTTTACACCCCACAAAATGCATGCTATATGCTGATGATATAAATATAGTTATTACTGAACAAGACCCAAATTTAGTATTGGTCAAGACAGAAAAGGTTATAAGCAAAATAGTTACTTGGTTGAATGCAAATAACCTTCTCCTAAATACAGATAAAACAGTCGCAATTAACTTTCGTTTTCCAGGAAATAATCCATCCTTCCCTTCGCTAAACATTAATGGAAAACAAATTGAGTATTCTAATGCAACAAAATTACTTGGCGTTTACATCGATGATGATTTGTCTTGGCAAACCCATGTTAAAACATTAAATAAAAAATTGACTACTTTATGTTTTGCGTTCTTTAGGTTACGAGATACAGTTTCACGAAATAGCTTATTATCGATATACTATGCAAAAGTCCAATCACTCCTCAGTTTTGGAATTATCTTTTGGGGGTCAGCCGCATGCAGTCAGGAAACATTTCGGATACAAAAGAAAATACTACGAATAATATTCAGACTAAATAAAAGAACATCATGTAAACAAATATTTAGATCACAAAAAATTTTAACCCTTCCAAGCCTATACATATATAAATGTATACACTTCGTGAAACAAAACAAACAGATGTTTATACAAACAAGAGATATTCATGCATACAACACGCGGCAATTAAACGACATTTACGTAGTACAACAAAATTACTCCAAGTACCAAAAAAATGTTTATTTAAATTGTACGAGACTTTATAATATGTTACCATCACATTATAAAGAGGTAAATTTTAATACTCAAAACAAAATTCGTACTCTGTTACTTTCTAAAGCATATTATTCAGTTCAGGAATTTGCAAATGATAACGATGTATGAATTTGATGTAATTATGTAACAAATTTAACATGTGATGTTTATTATAATTTTGTACTTCAAATGGTGTAATAAGCTGTAATTACAATTTGATTTATATGTATGACAACTGTAGAACTTATAGGAGATACTCTCCATATTGTAAGTCAAAACAGGCTAAATAAATAAATAAATAAATAAATAAATAAATTTATCTAGGACAAAAATTAAATTTACATAATATTTTTTATATTTTTTATGATTGATTTAGGTTGTCCGTCCTGGCCGAGGTATTTATAGGGTTTTTCCTCAGTCACACCAGGCAAATGCAGAGATTGCACCTTTAACATAGGTACTGGCCTACACCTTTCCATATCCTTTCCTCTGCTCTATTGTGACGCCTTAGATACCTAAACAACAAATCAAGTTCAAATTCTGCGTAAGTTCAAAGGAAGGCTGTCAGGTATCTGCTTGTATGTGGTTATAAGATTGGGGAGAGGGAGTGGAAGGGAAAACGATTAAAAATACATTTACTAAATGCAGTACTTGAAGGGATTGGATGAAGGGAAATTTTGTCCGGGAAAGGGAAATTCTGAAGCTTGTGAAGGGAAAACGGCTCTGAAGGAATTGCCATCACTGATTGCTCTCTCGACAATTTATTGTTTGTTTGTAGTAAACATCACAAAAGTTTTGCATAGTATCATTATCACTGTATTGAACAAGAATATCAGCAATTTAGAAAGGTAATTAAACGTGTAAAATGTAAATATTAAAATAGTTTAAAAATGATAAAAGTAACAAGATGTGTACAAAGTCATAAAACAGATAGAGAGTACTAAGTATGATAAAGCGAAAATAAGTGAAAAAAGAAGTGTCGCAATCGGGAAAAAGTCAAATTCCAGGTTCAGGTTGAAGGTATGTTCCTTCCTTCTATTCGGAAGTTTGGTTCCTGAAAAAAAGAAAAAAAAGAAAAAGCAAGTACTGCTCTTTTTTCATTTAAAGTTTTCCATTTTTTTCCAATAAAATTCAAGAAGTTCTTTGTTTTTTTTCTATTTCTTTCTCACGTAGTTCCCTTCCATTTACATTAAAGCCTAGCCTCCAAGTTAATTTAACCAAATTTCCTTCCTTTTTCATTTCATCGATCCATTTCCATTTTTCCCTGAGATTTAGGGTTTCTTCACATTTTAACAATAAATGTTCTAATGTTTCATCTTCTTTAAAACATAATTGACATTTTTCGTTCACTTCTTTAATTTTTTTCAATCTTACCCCTGTTTCAAGGCTCCCTGACCTGGTTTGAAAAGTAAAATGCTTCTAAATCATTGTTTATATAATTTATTTTTTCATAACGCCTTTTATATGTGTATATTCCTTTCAAACTGCTCTTCTTGACAACTTATTCATAACACTTTTCCTGCGCTTTCTCTTTAATTGTTTCTTCTGTGATTTTTTGGAAAGAAGTATGGTACAATAGGAAAAGGTCAGAATAAGGAGAGAATTTCGAAAGATAAAGGGGGTTGAAGGCCAAGTTCAACAGAACAAGAGGTAGAGAAAAGTGAGGAGTGTAAAATGATTGGGAAAAAGTGTAGAAAAAAGAAAAGAATGTATGAACGTGTAAAGGGTAAAAAAAGTGTGTAAGTGTAGTAAATATGTATAGAAAACCCCACAAAACTCTCGTCATCACAGGACACACAAAGCACGATGCACTCGCCATAACATCCATTCTACTCGATATTTCAAGGATACTCTCCCGGCAATTATAGACGGTACTTGCAATCAAATATACGATCAGGTTTTAATATGATACAGAATAATTGTTTATTGAAAAATTAGTTCTTCTTCTTCACAAATATAAAGCCCGACCTAACAAAGGCCATTGAATATGTATAATGTGTTTAAAGTCACTGTTGTATACTTGTTGAAAGCATGAGCTCCCACTGACTTTATTATTATTATTATTATTATTATTATTATTAATAATAATAATAATAATAATAATAATAATAATAATAATAATAATAATAATATGCGTAACAATGAAAGAAAAGTGGTAGCTGTGTTTTCTTTGTACTTTTGTTTTGATATCATTATTATTTTCCACCGTCAATTAAATTGCACTAGTTATTCTTTTCGTTTATTCAATTTGTAAAATGTTAACTTTTACCAATTTCAACTCATTCAAGAGTAGTGATAGGCAGTGGGAATGTTTCCGCTGGAAAGGAAAATAAAAAACGGGAATATTCCCGGGTTGTTCTTTTGCATATCAATTTCCGGGAAGGATTTTATTTCCATTTCTTTATTTTATTTTCCAAATTATAAGAAAAGTATGACAAATTACTTTATTTTCATTTATTATGATATACTTCTAGATTTTAAACAATTTGGAGGTTAAAAAAGTTAAAATTCATTGACTGTATTTTATATAACTAGTCATATGTTTTTTTTTCTAACAAGATACATGTTTCGGTAAGAACGCAATGATCGGCATAAAACTTGGTATACATATACAGGACTAAGTACTCAATACTGTATGATAAGTCATTCCCGTGTAAAACTCGTTTTCCGCCGACAGCGCTACCTATTCTTCGAAACACTAGCAGTTAAATTCTTCGTTATAGGTGCTGAGTGATGATCAGTCTGGCGGGTCACTGTGTCGTAGTAAGCTCGAATTAGTGTTAGGTCAGTGTGGTAAAAATGGGGCGGGCTGCTGGCATTAACCTCCTTCATGTAAGTGAATTGTTAAAAGACAAACTAAAGCGCAGATTTAAGAATCAAATATCAGTTGGAGCAGAAGATGAGTCATTTGCAACACTTTGATGCAATTTAATTATCAATGAGTACGAAAATTAATTAGAAATGATCATACACATATCAACAGCCGTCAGAGATGATAAAGAAAACTGGGCCATATGCAGAGTCCTTCTGGCGTGTGATTAGTACCATACTAAAGCTTTCGACTTACATATGCTTCCTGCAGAAGTCGGGCGTTGAGCATGACGCTAATCATTTGTCAAAACGACTTTGCATAAGGCGGATTAAATTTCTAAATCTTATAAACAAATTAGGTTGGGTAACTGCCAGAACACAGATACCCCAACATTTTGTCAACATTTGCGCTTAAATATGTATGTTCACAATATTTGCATGTCTTTCCTGTTTTTTTTTTTTTTTTTTTTTTTTTAATTTTGCATGTAACATTGCTACACACGACTTTTCTGCCTGTCTATTTCTCGAAATTCCATGCGTGAATTCACATGTAAAAGAAGTTCGAGTACCTCTTCAGAAATTCGAGTCAGAGAGAGGAGACAGACTGGCATCTATTAAAACTGCAAAAGTTGATGAAAATATCTGAGAATTACTAGAGTGCTATTCACCAACTCGTGTGTGTCCATAGAGAAGAGGCGCGTTAGCTGTGTTGGGTATACGCGTGCAAGATGTCGAAAAATAGTAATTTGTTAAAGGTGGCCACTACAAGCTAGTTTTGATTACAATTGGAAGCAGAGAACCGTTTCTATGGTTACAAGTGACCTATATAATTTCTCTTAATATTGCTGTTCCTTCCTAGCTTGACACGTTTCAGGTTGTAAGCCTGTAACAGCACCTCCGAAAATAATGAAAAGCACTTTATCTTTGACAGTCCATAATTGCTCCTTCTGTGAAGATTACTTTGTACATAGTGTTCGTATTTGCTGTGTCAGTTCTTCACTATTACTTTTCAGCTATGTCGCCTGAGTGAAGTAACTATTCTGCATACTCTTTTGTTGTGACGTGACTGATTTCAACTGGAAATGACCAAATACTGGACCCCTTCTTCATTTTAAGCATGTGTCATCTGATATCGTAAAAACGGTTTTATGCAGTGCGATCCATTCCTACGCGAGTGTGACTGAAAGCTACTTGTTGGGACCACCTACCATAGGGTATGGGTGTGTTTCTCAAACTCTTGTTATTTTCCACATAAACCTACCATTGTCATCTCGCCTACTCCTAGGATTACACCCGAGCTCAGTTCCTCAAATTTCCTTTGCTTTGAATTGAACCAGATATAATAATAATAATAAAAAAACACTTCTGGGTATGTTGCAGTCGTGTGCGTGATTTTTGCTCTTGACGTCTTCATGCTATATAGCTAAGTGTATATGCATGCATATTATAACTTTGTACACAATAGATGCACAATACTCAAAAAAATAAGAGAGCCCCACACAGCAATGAAATATTTTCAAAACGTTTCTAAAACGTGCCATCATTTTCCTTCAGAAAATGTATTCTACTTCCCTTAAGGAAATATATTCCATATGTTGTTGAAAACATTTTCCACATAATACTGAAAATATTCTCTGAATACACTAAAAAACGTTGTAGAAATATTTTATACACCGTTAGAAAAGTTTTCCTAAAAAATGTTTCCTGTACGATTTCCAAACATTACTGAAAAAGTATTTGAAACGTTTTATACAATGTTAACGGAACGGTTTTTAAAATGTTTCTCATGGAATATTTTAAAATTATTTACCAATAACGAAGACAATATTTTCCTACATATGCCAAAATATTTTCTTTACATGACAAAATATATTTAGTGAATATTTTTTGTACATCACAGAAAATATTTAAAGAATAGTTTCTGTGCATGACAAAATATTTAGGGAATATTTTCTGTACATGACAAAATATTTACAGAATATTTTCTGTACATGATAGAACCCAAAACCCATAGGCCAACTCGGTTACTACTACAGATACGAAAACAAGGTAAGATACAGAAGGAATTTTTTAAAATGCAGCAAGTTTTGTTTTTATATTAGTATACCGCCCAATAGTAACGAAAAGTACAACGCTGCCACTGTTGGACAACACCGAATGAAAGAAAGTGTGGTTTTAAATTATTTGGACCAAAGGGAACGGAAAGACACAATGAAAAATATAGTGCAAGACCCAATTTCGCGTCCTTCGTATCTGCTCCCCCCCCAACCCCGTGGTTGCTACGCCTCTGGCGTGGATGTTGCATTTGCATGTTTATCCTTCACTGTGTCTCCTTTCAATTCTTCTCGGTGTAGCTAATTTCAAACCACACATTCTTTCATTCGTGTAGCCGGACATGATGTATGGTAACGCATTTTCTTTATTGAGCGGTACACTAGTACAAAAACAAAAGTGTTGCTGGAATTTAAAAGAGTCCTTACATATTTTACCGTGTTTCCATACCTGCAATAGTAACCGAGTTGGCCTATGGGCTCCGGACTTTTGCGTCACTCTGCATATACGGTATAACGGCTTCTTGCTGGGAACAAATAGTGGGTTGAAAACAAGGCGGCCAGGCTGTGACATAGCAGCTGGAAGAAAACAAGATTCTTCTGTACAATTTTACCTGCTTAGACGTCTTTGCCTCACTCTGTCTTCATGACGAGGAACCATTGCGGCCCACAGACTCAGACCAAAAAAAAAATAAATAAAATAAGTAAATAAATAAATAAAAACAAAATAAAAATAAAATACTACTACTACTACTACTACTACTAATAATAATAATAATAATAATAATAAATAATAATACACAGTGTAAATTATAACTACATAATGTTAACTTGCTCTAATAATTTTAAGCATTTTTTTTAAACTCAAAATCTTATTTACACACAAAATGTTTCTGGGTGTTTCACTGGTACTACTGGTATGTGGACACGCCGTGCATATATGTTGGGGTGTCTTATGTGACTTACGACATTCAAACTGTACATCAGTGTGTTCACAATCGTCGCCTGCCAGTTTTGAAAGCGGATGTATTGGATTTTTTTTTTAAATACGAAAAGGATTGAAGTTTAGACATCCATTTCAAGATACAATTGTTGGCAATCCTTTTCCTATCTTAAAAATAATAAATCCAATATAGCCGCTTTGTAAACTGGCACGCGATGATTGTGAAGGCTCTAATTTTCAGTCTGAACCTCGCAACATCACATAAGACACCCCAACATACATAGAGGGCGTGGCCACATACCAGTAGTAGCAGTGGAACAACCAGAAGCATTCTGTGTGTAAATAAGATTTTGAGTTAGTAATAATAATAATAATAATAATAATAATAAAGCAGCTTAAAATTATGAGAGCAAGCTAACATTATGAAGTTATAATTTACACTGTACACTATAATAAATATACATCTATATAAGTTTATATCGGTTAGTAGTTAAATAAAAATATAAATGTACACTATTCTGGCATTATTTATTTAAATACTCTTCAGCAGCATCTACACGCTGCTCGTATTATTTGTTTCTATACATTCAGAACAATCTTCTCAAATATCAGAAATTCACATTTTAACTTGTAAACATTTGTTCTAGAAAATTATGTCACTGACACTAATTTAAAAAAATCAACAACAATATTTATGTATGTTGCTGAAAATATGTTCTTGAAATCTACGGCGCATGGGGAATAGATCTTTTCACGAAATGTCTCTTTTTGCAACTTTCAAGAAATATCACATTGTTGAATAACCAGAAAACATATTTGCTTCTTTATAATGTCACTTTTGATTACCACAACTAACTCTAATTTCGACGCTGCGAATTGTCAGTTAAAGTTCTGTGGAACTGCAGCTGAATTCTTAACTGATTTTCTTGTTCGTCTCTGTATGGCATGTTGAAGCCAAATCCCAATAATCTACGCGATCTCATCGTTAGTTACGTTTCTCTCGTGTTGCAGTTTCTGAAAATAAAAATAATAGGCAGCGTTTAATAACATAATAACAGCAGGGAATGATTAAAGATCAATTATTACATCTTAAACTTACAAAAATATTTAAAATGTCTGTGTAGGACCTACAGCAGGTTGTGAAGACAATATTGTGTTACAAAAGTAACATCCTGAAGAAAATGTAAATGGCAAGGAAGACAACAGCTACAGCTGAAAGTGACATACCTTAGACTGTAGCTTAACTACGGACGTTGTAACGTGTTGAAGCGGTCACACATTTATTTTTAAAAAGTATAGCATTTTATAAATATTAATCCTAATATTAAAAAAAAATGAAAACATGTGGCAGAATTTGAGTTGATGAAGAACTAGCGTCTCATTCCGAATGCTCTGATCTCAAATCTGGGCCCGATCATCCTTTTTTCCTCAGTCGTACCAGGTGAATGCCGAGGTGGTTACTAAGGCCTTGATGACCGCTACCTTGCTTGATTTCTTTCCCCACGGAGCAGGCTACACATATTACTTTGCCTTATACAAATGAATAATTTTGATAACGTTGCATTGCAAAGAATACAAAATATCGCGAATATAGGTATGAATCATGAAATGCTCAAGAAAACTACCAACATGACAGAACAATTCAGTAAAAGGATGAAATGAAAGGTAAGGGGAAAAAACAAGGAATGTCCATGTGTGTGCTTTATTGGTTACTTTGTCCTATGTGATGATGACTTTTGGTACTATTTGCCTGTATATATGCATCCGTAGATGTAAAAATATCTATGTAAGAACAGGCAAAAGATTCCATTAAGCCTATGCCTTTTTACGAAGTTTTCAATATTAAAACACCGTTTTCTCAAAAATACAATTTTGTGACATTCCTTCTATTTTCCCCTTACCCTTCAAATATACTCTATACATGTTCAACTCTCTCTTCCATGGGCACTTAAATGGAACGTGTCACTTGAAGATGGGAAAATTGCGCATTTTGCTAAAATAAGGATTTTCAAAGTGTTTTAAATGTTATAACAGCGCTTGTGGTACATGCTTTTGGAACTTTACAGGAAGATGATTCTGAGAAGTATTCATGGCACAATAGTATGTATTTAAAGCGAAGAAAAAATAAAAAGGGCGCCAGAATTTTTTTTACAAGAATTTAAACATAGTGTATCCCTCTTCAAATGACAACTTCTATGACTCTTTCCACTCTGAATCTAAGGTACGGCTTTTTTAATGCATTCAGTGCATTCAGAACTTTATAAAGGTCTTACGTTGAAAAAAAAAAGGAATCTTTAAGTTTAACGTCCCACGGATATGCGGTTAGTCTAAAGGAGATGGTGATAATGAGAAATGAGTGAAATGGTGGAATGAAGAAAGTGGGAGGAAGCGGGAGAACCCCGAGAAAACCCACGAGCACGGTGTTTGTCACCAGAAAGTCCACACGGCGCGAGCTGGGATCGAACCAGGGACCCCAAGCACTGGAGGTGAACGCTCTACCACTGAGCCACCGCGCCCCCGGGTCTTACGTTGAATGTTGTATATCTTAGCGCGAAAGCAAGTAATTAGCCCAAGGAAAGTCCAAAATCTAATAAGAACCACTTCCAATCACTTGATCACATTAATTGCACCAATATTATACCAACGAAAAGCTCAAAGACCCAGGCGGGTTTTTCCGGGCTGAGCCCAATTGGGCAAACCCTGAATACAATACAATACACACACACACACACACACACATATATATATATATATATATATATATATATATATATATACGCAAATCGCAAAAGAATAATTGTAATCTTTCGGCAAATCTAGTCTGATGGCCCCCTTTAATTTTATATATGCCAGGTGAAATATTTACATGTCGCCTGCCGCAAACCATTTAAGAGACAATAAGAAAATTAGCGAAAGAATTATAATTTTTCAACAATTATTTCGAGCGGCACGCCAATAGTAAACCTGCACGCAGAATTAGGTAATACTCAAGCAGACTGTTTTACCAAATTTTGACGCATTTCTTGCATCTTCCGGTTTCTTTTTGCAGAACATGCACTAAACGAAAAGAAATCCTTAAGTTTAATATCCACGGTTATGCCGGTTAGGCTAAAGGAGACGGTGATAATGAGAAATGAAGAAAGTGGGAGGAAACGGGAGAACCCCGAGAAAACCTACGAGAAACTCCACACGGCGCGAGCTGGGATCGAACCAGGGACCCCAAGCACCGGAGGTGAACGCTCTATCACTGAGCAACCGCGCCCCCCTATGTACTAAATGAGGAGCTCTAAAAGAAAAAGCGAAACAACTTCTGTTAGGTGGGCAGTAGAAAAGCACGCATGCTATCTGAGTCAGGGCAGAAGCACAGCAGGGGGGCCCGAGCGACAGCATAGCGAGCAGGCACGTCAGCGACAAGGCAGGGGGTACGCATAAACGAGGATGGCGCAAAAACATTTACAATATTTCTAATTATTCTTGTCTTCAAAAACACTTAATTTCGATCCTTAAAAAAAATACCTTTCACAGCTTATACACGAGTGTTACACCGCCTTTCTTTCTTACTTTTACGATAGAAAATAGTGTATGTAGGGCTATTGCCTCCGTTCTGAATTTTTCTTCTTGAATAAATCTTTTCCACACTTTGCGCAGTTGATTTTACGCG
The DNA here is from genome assembly GCF_964235325.1 of Thermobia domestica. Classification (NCBI taxonomy): domain Eukaryota; kingdom Metazoa; phylum Arthropoda; class Insecta; order Zygentoma; family Lepismatidae; genus Thermobia; species Thermobia domestica. The sequence continues at coordinate 158,294,890 of NC_137471.1, forward strand.
CTTCAGCATACCATGACTCTGTAGAAACTTTATAATCCTTCTCTCTTTATTACACAATTCTTAAAAAAAAGGTTACATTACGGCCATGCAGATGTTCACAACTGACGTATGAACCGGAAATTCCCGCCGCTTACTTCTACCATATTTGCATTCAAAATCCATTTCAATAATTTGTGCAATGATAGAAATAACTTACATTAACACTCTCATTCCTTCACGAAAAATATTTCACATCATATTTTATCTATAAATTTTGTTCTCGGCGTAAACGTCTGCTCGAGAAAACCCAAGAATTATTATAACCCAGTGGTGTATTTAAGGGGGGCTTCCGGGCTTAAGCCCCTTGAAATTTTACTTACTATATTAAAGTAAATGAATTATCTTGGAGAACAAAGTTAGCCAAGCCCTTCTTCCCTGAAAAATAAATCGTAAATACGTCATTAAAATGGTAATATACGCGCAATTATCCCCTCACCAAAATAGAAATGTACGTGCCTACTCCCTTCGGAAGCATCCCCTCGGCCCCCCCCCCGCCATCACCCTCCTTGACTCGGTTAGATGGCATTCGTGCTTTTTAGTAGCCCCGTAACACAGATTGGTTTGTATTTTTGGGGCTTCTTATCCACACATCAGGAATCAGTATAAATACGCAAATCGTAAAAGAATTTTACTTTTTCGACAATTAATTCTGACGGTCCTCTTGAATTTATAAGTGAAAAATTTATACGTCGCTTGGCGAAAATCATTAAATAGACAACAAGAAGGAAAGTAGCGAAAGAATTATATTTCACTAAGTATTTCGACCAGAGCAGACCAAAATAATACGTTTATAATAATAACTAGAATAGCACGAGCAATGCCCCTGGAACATTACTTTTGAAAGAAACACTGCTTTCGAGTGGCACACCAGAAGTAAAACTGCACGCAGAATTATTATAACCTGTCATAAAAAATGGTAATGTACGCATCTTTTTAAACTCTTTACTTTGAGCAAGGCAGTGATATTATATCAGTACATAGTATTGCCGAATGAGCAATAGCGAGTGAAGGCGGGTTAGAGCCCTGCAGGGCACGTTGTTTTCTCTTTCCTCCTTGGGAACTGTAACTGCAGAAACCGGTTCAGATCAATTGGTCATTATCACTGCCTTGACTAAAGTAAAAACTTGCCCGCATATTTATCCTTTGGAAGTATCCCCTCGCTCCTGCTGACCTCCAACTTCGCAATGCTCTGACTCAGACCGTATTGGTGCGGGAAGCTTCTAGAACACATGTCCCCCACATAGGTTAACAGATGTTTCTTTTCTGTACCAAAGTAAAATATCTAATTCACATAGTATTGCCGAGCGTGCGTTAGCAAGTGAAGGCGGGTTAGAGCCCCGCAGGGCACGTTGATTTATGTCTTTATTACAGATAAATGGGAAGAGGAACCTGTGTTCTACAACCCTGCCTATTGGTGCTTTTTAGTGGCCACGTAGTACAGGCTGATTTATATTTTTTGCACTGTAGTTTTTACGTCATACATCCGGCAACGTATATATATATACGCAAATCATAAAAGAATAACTATACTTTTTCGACAATTACTTCTGACGCTCCTTTTGAATTTTATCTATTCCATGTGACGTATTTCAAATCGCCTAGCACAAATCTTTAGGAGACAATCAAAAGAAAATTATTACAAGAATCTACTTTTCAGCAATTATTTCGACTGGTGAGCTAAAAGTAAACCTTTACGGTATTTTATGTATAGAGATGAAAAATAGAAATCTAGCATTTCATACCTTTATTAATTTGTAAACATAAATTTCTCGATAATACATAGTATACCTGAGAACCCCCTAATCTGCGTATCTTCTGTGTTCTATTACGATTTCTACATGAAATATCATAAATTTTCTACGTAGTGCAATATAAGAAGTACCCATGTGCACAAGACATGCGATATGCGTTAAATCCCCCCTTCCACACACATAGTCATATATAAAGTACAAGGGCACTACACATGCAGATATAAAGTACAGGTACGTTCTTTTTTTATTTTCGTATCAGTCGATAAGTAAATAAAAGTCGCTTTATTACCCCCTTTGCAAGTTCGTACATACTCAATGAATAATCCCTAAAAGTATGAGCGTCCTGCTTATTCGGGAACTGATGCAGCTTCATGTAGGTATACTATACAGACACTCAACCACTTATACAGACAATAAAACTAAATTATTTTATGTAATCGTTATACTTACCGACCTTTCTTGTCTTTCTTTCTTTCTTCTTCACTATTAACAGTGTTGAGGTGTGCCTCCGACTTCGGAAAAGTCTTCTTTTAGGCTATAAGTGTTATGTTTGGTAGTTAAACTCAGCTGATTATTTCCGTAAGTTCCCATATATCTTCTTCAGTTAAAGGAATATTACGAGCAATATACATAATCATCGTCTTCAATATTACTTTTTCTATATAAAGATATCTTCTTCAACATGACTGAATATACTGAGATTTATTTTATTTTATTTATTTAATTTTTAAATATTCCTTCTTCTCTTAACTTGTGAATTCAACATAGCGCGCAAGGAATGATGGTACCTTTGATAATCAAATGACGGTTGATGTAGCGATGCTAATTAACAATCTCACACACTGGATATCATAAATTTCAAATTTTTAACAAATATATTTCTTTGGTGCTGCTATAATTAGTATAATGATTGGTAATAATGCTACTATGATACTCTCGTGAGAGAATTTATTCAACATTCGATAAAATATTCTGGAAATAATTCTAAAATATTGCATGAAAATATTTCATTTAAGTTACGGGACAAGACAAAAAAAATCCATACAAAATTAATAGGAGTTTTAAAAATATTTCTTATATTACAAACGAATTTATTTTTAAAATATTCGAAATTTTTTAAAAATTATATTTCATATGTTTTCTTGTAACAATAGAAAAGAATGTAAATGACATGTTGGAAAACATTTTATTCTGTTTATAGGCCTATTATGTTTCCTTTATCATGTATGTAAAACATTTTTTGTGTTAGTTAGAAAACATTTTCTCTCTCAACTAGGGGTAAAAGTACGGGGGGACGCCGCCCCCACCTCGAGGAAATATATACGGCGTCTACCCAGTTCCTAAAAAAAATTACAATGGGCAAAGATAGACAGGGTGTAGCGTGACGTCATCCGCTACCTACCGTCCTCCAACCTTTTCAGATCCACTTTTACCCCTGCTCTCAACATTGAAAACATATTACATTACATTCAACACAATATTTCTATTACAATTTGTGAAAATTTTCCTTACATTATTTTCCTACTAACGTTCTAAAAATGCACATCCTGTCAAGGGCGTATTTACGATTTTGTTTCGTGGAGGGAATTTTTGCTAACTTTATTCCTGAAAATGTGAAAATTGTGCAGGATATTTCATTTACTTTAATATAGTAAAACAATTTCGGGGGAGGATTAAGCCCGGAAAGCTTATTTAACGCCACTGCTTCCCGTAGTTAATTAAATGATCTCCAAACACATTTTAAAAAATAGTTCCGGCATATATTTGGGATACTTCTCAGATATAACAAGGAATATGTTTTCTCCAGTAACGGAAGAGTATATTCTGAAAACATGTAAACATGTTTCTATAATAGACCTATATCAGAAAATGTTGTTCACTGAAGACACAAAAATCATCCAATACACAATGGAAAACATTTTCTATTCATTTTTAATGTTTTCTTTTACCTGTTTTAAAGTTTTATATTCAAAATTCCATAAAATATTCTGGAAATAATACTAAAATATCATACGAAAATATTTAATTTAAGTTATAGGAGAAGATTACCAAAATACTTTTGTAAAAATTAAGTAAACCTTTTTAAAACATTTCTGAAAAATATTTCTTATATTACGAAATAATTTATTTTTAAAATATTCTTAATGTTTTTAAAAATATATATTTAATACGTTTTCTCGTAAAAATAGAAAATATTACAAATAACGTATTAGAAAATATTTTTTAAATATGTGGAATATATTTCGTTTTATTGCTTTCCGTATCATATATGGAAAACATTTTTATTATCATTTCGAAAATATTTCCCTTCTCAACAGTGAAAACATATTAAATTAGATCCAAAAAAATATTTCTAATATATTTTGTGAATATTTTCCTGGTTTTACTTTCCGGCAAGCATTCTCAAAATGTACTCCAGGTAATTTCTAAAATATTTCACAAACGTTTTTTGGAAAATATTTTCGGGAAATATTCGGAATACATTGGGGAAACCAGCATGGAAATCTTCAGAGAAGGAAAACCTTTTGGAAACCAAGGAAAATATTTTCTTTTGATTGAGGGAATATTCCTTGCTTTGTGGGTATGTGGTGTTGTTCCGAAATTATTTTTTTCTTCCTTCTTTCTCTTTCTCCGTACCGACGATGCCATTAGAGTGCAAGAGTCTGGATTTAAATAGCGTTGTGCTCACTGTTCTATAATTGTAGCGTAAGAAAGGAATTTATCGGCGACCCAATTTTTTTCTTTCCTTTCCACTAACGTCAGCTATGAACAAAGGTGTAAGTGATTGGTGCAACTTGTACAACATAGCCTAATGGTGACTTCCTAGTCACGAGTCTATAATGTCGTTACGAGTTTACTTATTCAGTCAGAATTCTAATTACTGTACATCTGATCGTTTCAAGTTGGCTACCCAGTCATAGAATCGAATTAGTATAAAGTGTATCGCCTCAAGTTGACGACCCAGCCAGGATCTCACCTGTTACGCCTCAAGTTGGCGAACGCAGCTGTTTTATTATTTTATTGTCTAAAATGTCACACTATTTAGTTGTTGTCGTGTTATGCGGGAAGAAATGAGTGATAGAGACTGTCGCGTTGGTGTTGAAGAGATATATTGGATTGAGCTCACATATGTTCATTAGATTTATAAATAAGTAAGTAAGATGTCGGCTGAGTCGAGGAATCTTCCTCCTAATATTATTTACGTTTGTTGTAGCGAGCCTCTTACTGCCGCGGAACAAATTGATTCTGATAAGAAGCGTGCTATATCTTGTGACAGGTGTCACGAATGGTCACACTTTGTTTGTGTTAAAGGATACTTCTAGTGTTTTTGAAGTTGTTAGCTCAGATACTTTTGTTTGGATTTGTCCTAAATGTGACGCACGTACTTCTCCTGAAGTGTTGGAGCTTGAGAACGAATCACCTCCCAAACATTTTTCTTCGCCCAAGTCCCCGCAAGAAAGCGAAAAAGGGACAGAGCAGGCGAATGAACTCGCTGAAATGTTCGCTCTTGTTTTGAGTAAGATAGAAGAAAGTAATCCTAATACTAATAGTAAAGTAGAAAGTATAAAGGAAAGTAACGAAGCTATAATGCTAGAATTCAGGAGGGCATTGTTGAGAATGTACATAGCCTTTCCACTACTATGCAAAAGATTGATGAAAGAATAGGTAGTGTAGAAAATCTCTGTACTTCTCTAACTGTTAACCAAAGGGATTTGCAAGTGCAGTTAGACAATATAAAATTAGAAGTTGATAGTAATAAGTCGTGTATTGAGAATAATAAGTCGTGTATTGAAAATAATAAGTTATGCATTGAGTCTGTTAAGTCGTGTGTTGAATCTGTGGAATCTCGTGTTGAGGCTGAATCTCATCATAAAGCATTAAAGGTTGTTTTTGATAAAATAAAAAAAAACTTGAAAATGAAAATGATGAGGTAAAAATTGAACTAGAAGGGGTAATACTAGTCAATCTAAGCTTTTCTCTGAAGTGTTGACTTTGATTAATAAAGTGGATAAATTACAGAAACCCAAATTTACGTCAGTTGAGTGTGGGAACCTGAGTAAGGAAGGTGTCCCCTGTAAACGTCCTTGCATTAGTGTTGACCCTCCTTTGTCGTTTTCTGAGTCAAGGGATAATTTGCCTGTTAATACTATTGTTGGCACATCTGCTGAACGCAATGTGTTTGTTACTAGTTCTGTTAGTCATTCAAGTAAACCTGTGTTTGTGCAATCAGAACCATATATTAAATATGAGTGGCCAGCTAGCCCTAGTGAAACTAAAGTGGTTGTCAGTGCTTTAAATACTTTTCCAAATGTCAATTCTTCGGTTTATTATAATAATAATGTAAGTAATAGTACTCGTACTACTGACACTGTCACATGGTCGGTGTCGAAAGGGATCACTTCTTGTGTTGGTAATAGCCCACCGGTGTTTAATACTAGCTATTTAAAGCCTAGTTATGATCCTAGTGTTTTCCACACTACTATTGTACCGAATAGTCAAATACCGCGTAACAGTGTTGCCACCTTCAGTGGTATAACACCAAGTTCATTGTCCTTTGCGATTAAACAGAAAGATTTACAATCTTTTCCTTCGTATTCTGGGGATATTGAACCTGAAGCCCCAAGGAAGATTTTAAGGGATCTTGAGAAATGTTTAAGTATGTATTCACTTACTGATGGAGACCGATTACGGGTCGTAGAACATTGTATGGTGCGAGCCGCGTTTGCTTGGTAAAGCTCAGTAGCTCCTGAAATCAAAACTTACCAAGACTTTGTGCGTCTTTTTAAGAATCAGTATTGTTCGCCTCAGATAGAGCGTGCACAGAAGAAGTCGTTGCAATCTTTGCGTTATGATAAGATAAAATTCGCTTCATTGTTAGACTACATTTGGTTTGTAGTTGAAAGTTATTACAATATATGTGAAACCCCGAGTACTTCGGAACTTGTGGAATTAATTTTGAATTGTTTACCGCATAGGGGCATGCGTTTGCTGTCTGTTCAGCAATATAATAGTGTTGATGAATTAATGAGTAAAGTAGCGTTATTATCTGGGATTGAGGATACTTCCATGCATGAAGTTAGGCCTCCGACAAAGAAAGTATTCGCTAAGCAAGCTAAACTTATTAATCGTAATTCAGAACATGTTGACAGTAGCTGTCAAACTGAATTTTTAAGCTATGCTCAGACTGAAAGTAGAAATAATAATAACAATAACAATAATAGTAATAATTATCTGTATAATAATCGATATCGAGGGAATGGTAGAAACCGTTATCGTGGAAGAAATCGAGGACGTAACGGAATATATCAAAATAATGACAGGAGACGAGATGAGGTATCTTTCAATCCAAGGGAAGATCAGCCTTCATCTACTTCGGAAAACTAAGGTCGCAGTCTTTTCCGAACACGGGGGGAAACGACTGCTGTATTTCTCCAGTCCCGTAGCCAAGTGAACTTTGTGGTGGACAAAAACCGTGCTCGTGGGATTTCTCGGGGTTCTCCCGTTTCCTCCCACTTTCTTCATTCCACCATTTCACTCATTTCTCATCATCACCGTCTCCTTTAGCCTAACCGGCATAACTGTGGGACGTAAAACAAAGATTTCATTTCATTTCATTTCACCATATAGTTGACTAAATTGCAGGTTTGCTCTCGTAGGGAATGTTTCATGACGAGATTGACAAGTAATCTATCCCAGATCAATCGTATTCACAAGGAATATTGACTGAAAAGCCACATTTGTTAAATTGAAATTTGAAGTGCAGACATGCAACAAAAAATGGATGAGTGTATTGTTGGTTGTACCAAGGTTTAGGATTCTGTATATAGTGTAAATAATAATTCAACTCTTAGGTATTTTTCAAATTAACAAGTAAGCAGGAAATGAGAGGGAGATCTACTGTCAAGTGTAACAGAAAGATAAATCTACCAGAGAAATTCACAAGTTTTTTTTCAGAACTGAGGAGTGTCTAGCAGTGCCAGTTCCTACAATGATGAACAATCGTTGCAATGTCATTTTTTCCTTATAATTATAGATAAAACCGACATGAAATTTACAAGTAATTCTTTTCTTACTTCTATGAGTATATTTTTTCGTACAATCAGACGCTTTTCTGAATTTTCACGTAGCTATTCCATTCACCAAATCATATTCATGTGATCGTACATCGTTGAATTCTGAAATGCAAATATTATCCAAAACTTCAAAACGATGCGAGGAAGATGGGGCAAAAGTAGTTCATTTATTGGATTTCATCCGTTCTTAAGCCACCATACTTTCTATGACGTCATGATACAATTTCTTTTTAGGCAATGTCCCAACCAGTTTCTCTTCCTCTTCTTAACAATATCAAAAAGTGTTCTTTTCTCCCCCATCATATCTAACACTCTCTCATTCGTTTTCCGCTCGACCGAACTAATTCTTTCCATCCTTCTCCACACCCATATTTCGAATGCTTTCAGTCGTTTTTCATCAATCTTACGTAATGTCCACGTTTCCACCCCATACAGTACCGGTACAACATTCCATACGAAGCATTTTAGAGTCTTTTTCTCAACTCTCTATTTAATGTCCCACAAAACATACTTTACATTCTCCTATAGGCTTCTTTTGCCATTCCTATCCTTGCTTTTATTTCACGTTCGCACTTCATGTCATTACTAAGAATACTACCAAGGTATCGAAAACTATTCACTTATTTCGTTTTCTCCCCTGCCACTTTTATATTTGACACAGACCTCTTCGTTCCAATCACCATAGTTTTTGTTTTTCTAATATTTATTTTCATCCCGCATTCTTCAAAGCCCATCCTCAGGTATTCTAACATTTTATTGATTTCCTTTTCAGATTCTGCAACAAGCATCATATCGTCTGCAAATTTTATGCATCTAATCATTCTACCTTCTACCGAAAAGCCGTCATCATCATAGAAACTCTTTTTCACCATCTCTTCTAGATAGACATGAAATAGTGTTGGCGAGAGGCAGCATCCTTGTCGAACTTCCCTTCCCATTGTACTCTCTTCCGCGAGTTCTTCCCCTATCCTAACACTTACTTGTTGGTTCGTGTATAACTTTCTTGTGAGTCTTCGATCTTTTCATTCCAAATCTATCTTCTTTAGGACTCCCAAAAACAATTTCTAATTCACGCTGTCAAAAGCTATTTCTAGATAGATAAATACAACATACACCTCTTTTAAGTTTTCTATAAATCTTTCACCGATCGTCCTTAATAATCCAATAGCATCTCTTGTACCCTTACCTCTTCTGAACCTGAACTGCTCCTCCTCAACTTCTACATTTGTTCTTCCATATAACCTTCTGTTCAGTATTCAGAGCAAAATTTTAGCTGCATGAGATATGAGACTAATAGTTCTTTTATCCTCACATTTCATTGAGTTCGATTTTTTAGCCATCGGTATCATGATCTTCTTCAGGAAGTCTTTTGGTCAATCACTGGAATTCTGTGTACAGAAATTCACTAGTTCCTCTCCCCTTTCATTTCTTTCACCTATACCATATTTGCCTACGATACTATCTTCCTGTTTTCCTCCCACAGCTGCACTGAAACCTCCTATTACAATTACGCATGCACCCTTCTTCTCCCAATCTATAATTTCTTTTATTTTCTCATAATTTTCGTCTATTTCTTCAGTTGCATGCGAAGTCGTCGGTACATATGTCTGTATCACCACTAGATCCTTCGTTTTCCCTTTAAGCCTCAACATCATAACTGTATCAGAATAGATTGGTTGATATAAGATGCTGAACGTATTTTACAATTCTGGGGAAAGGAAAAGAACGTAAACTTCTTGTGTTGTCGAAAGTGTTGGATATGTTCTCTGTAGCGCATGACAAGAAAGGAATTACGATTTATTAACTAAGGTATACTTTTGCTCTACTATTATTTCCATAGGGACATGTAGTATGCTGTAGAAATTTAGATATCTTGTGCTGTACAATCATCAAATGTCCTCCCTTTACCATTTTCCGGTACAACTTCGAAATATCAAAACAGACTACAGTGAAACCTCTGAATAACGGACACCAATGGGACGGGAATTTTTGTCCGTTACAGAGAGGTTACAAAAAATTAATTTTCTCAACGGTAATTGTATGCAGTAATATACAGTAAATACGTTATGTATGAACGTAAAAACGTAAAGTTCAATATGAAAATACACTATTAAGTACGTACTTGAATTACTGGTTCGGATGAAGGGGAAATAAATTTCTGCTAAATAATATTATTGTTGGGAAATGTATTAATATGTTCGTATACTGCAAATGATAATGCGTGTATGGTAAGTTTCATAAGGACATGTCATCACCCTGTAAAAAAATCCATGAATTCACTTACCGGCTCTATTAAAAGTAAAAATTGCTTTAAAATGTATGCAATATTATGGTTAAATACTGAAAATGTGGAGAAGAAACTCAAAATTTCTTGGGGAAAAGTCTGCAGTAGTTCTCTGCCTTGTGCAACTTACGGACACTAGTTTCTGTTCGAAATTTGCTTGCAACTGTTGGATCAATTGGAGAACTTCTATTTCACAGCGATTAATGGCAAATTTCTTTAATTGTTCAACTGTTTGAGACACCAATTTGTACAAAAGAATTTTTTTTTCTTTTCCAAAAAAAGTGAGAGAGAAGCCATTGCTCGTTGAAAAATGTTATGGCAAAATAAACAATGTTTCTTTTGTTATCCATGAAATTGTCGGGAAAGATGCAAGACCCAGAGGAAAAAGCACTAAATTTGTTAGGGAAGGTAAGATCCGCGTAGAATTCTTGACCATACAACTAACCCTGCATGAGTGTTAGTGCTTATTGAAGATTTTCTAGAATTTCCACCAGAGAGCAGTTTATTGCAGGCAGAAAAAAAAGAAGCATTTCAAGTTCAGCTTGAAGTTGTTCTGTTTGATGATAAATACACCTGTGGGGAAAAGACTTTTCTGTCTACTGTCAAATATCGCAGAACCAAGAATAATTCCTGTCCGTTATGAAGAGGTTAATGAAACGTTTGGGGTAAAAAGGACTGTCCGCGTTCGTATCTGAGAGTGTCCGTAAAAGGGAGGGTTTTGTTCCGTAAGAGAACATATATTTTTGCCGGGACAAAAAAATCTGTCCGTTAAGGGAGGTTTCACTGTACTACGTATAATATAGAAGAATGTGATACTTGTAGTATATGTAGAAGTCATTCTCTTTATTTATAGGCTGTCAAAAGTTACATTGAAATATATTCCATGAACAGACGTTACTTTAGTTGATAGTTGAAATAAGATTAATTTACAATTATGTAATATGAAAACAACAACGTAATTCACGTTGTACTCTATGTAAGTTAAAGATCATACAAATATCATTTTTTGTACCCGAAAATAGCAGTCCCATAAAATATGTCTGCCCCTTCGTTGCCCCCATAAAAATTAAAGCTCGTATCGTCACTGGTAGTGTTGCTGAAGTTCAACAGATTCCAATCTAACCTTGCCCAAAAACGAGCAAACGCTGCAGGATTGTGTGCAGTCAAAGATATACGCAACGTTGTGGCCTAAGGTGTTAGCTCTTTCTGAAAGATTAGTCTGTAACACCATTCACAGATATAGCACATATAGCAACAAAATTATTACCAATAAGAGAGTGAACCCGACGCTGTACCGTACGGGCGTTCAGCAACTGAAAGTGGAAGCATATTTTTCCAGCTTTGGCGTTTCGAGAGTTTTATAAGGCGTTCTGAAGAATCTAATTATATAATAACCACCTGTTGAGTGATATAGAGTAGTTGTTATTTGTGAAACGAGTGATAGTGAATCTAATGTTTAGTTATGGGATATTAAGTGTTCTGACCAGACCTTCTGATACATATACACGTGCACCACTCATTGTACAGTATAAATGCATGCTGCCATAATGAAACGAAAATAAACTAAAAATACACAAGTTATTCATTATTGAGAGTAAAGAATAACTAGCAAAATAATAAGTAAATGCTTCACACTTCATATTACCTATAATATTATTGTTTAGGTGAAAGTATATAAATCGATATTTACCCGTATCATTGTCTACCAATCTGTACATGTCCAGTGGTATGACCATAATTTTATATACAAAAAATATAAGAAAGCTAAAGTCATCCGTTTGCGAAAGTGAGGAATAAATAGTAAGGTAAGTAGATACCTCATGTTTCCTAGTGTTTACAATATTATCGCATAGAAAACCAGCAACGTATTAGTTGATATTCATTGATATCTGTATCTATTTATTTACATGTACAAAGTATTACATTCATCACAATATCTGGAGAAATATTATAATTATAAGGTGACCTGTTGAGAGAAGAGAGATATCAACAATAAAATGTTAATATAACACATTGTATTTCACGATGTTGATTAAATTTTATATTTTAATGGGTGCATGGAGTCGACGTTCATCACTATCTATTTGTTTTGTTCGTTCGTTCAGTTATCCATTTCTGTTCAAGTACATATAATAAATATTAGAACTGGAGGAACAATATTACTAGGGCACTTCTCATGAAGTCTCATTCAATAAATATGTTATAATCATAAGAGCCTTGCGTGTTTTTATATTGATAATACTAATATTCTTAAGAAGGTATCCACTCATAATTTATATCTTCATTCTCAGTGGATTAGGGTTAATCATAATTGCGTGATTACTTGCTGGTTATTCACGTACAATATAATAAGTACAATTCATTTATTACATCAATTTTAGTACCAGGTGTTTCATACTCGGGTCATAAACGAAGCAAGCGTGAATTTAATGTGAATCATGTAGTATGTGAATATTAATAAAATACTATATTTATCATTCTATAAACCAGTTAGTCAGAATTAGTGATGGGCAGTGGGAATATTCCCAGTAAGGAAGGAAAATAAAAATTGGGAATATTCCCGGTTTTTTCTTAGTATATAAATTACCGGGAAAGAATTTATATCTATTTCTTTACCTTATCTTTCAAATTATAAGAAGCATATAACTAATTACTTTATTTTCATTTATTACGATCTACTTGTAGGTTTTAAATAATTTGAAAGTTAAAAAAATAAAATTTATTGATTATACTTTACATAACTAATAATATGATTTTTTAAATTCCATTTACGTTTGCACTAGAAAGTAGAGAGTGCTAATTTACAAACGATGAAAAGGACCCAGTTAGTAATGTAGAAATTATGTAGAAATATAGATGAAATACTATCAATAAATCCCGAACCACCGCTAGTAATAGACGTCGGTCTGTCTCCTGTCTCTGACTGGAATTTCTGATAATGTACTAGGACTTCTCTTACATGTGAATTAACGCATGAACTTTTGAGAAATAGGTAGGAAGAAATGTCGTGTGTGGCGATGTTAGTATAAAATTAAGATAGGTCAGTATGTTGCAAATATTGTGAACATAAATATGTAAGGGCAAATGTTAATAAAATGATGATACATGTGTCTTCTGGAAGTTATCCAAACTAATTTGTTTATAACATTTAAAAATATATGTTTATAATATTAGTAGTAGAATCAAGTTTAGAAACTCCACTTACATATAAATTTAAACTGTTTAGTGGTGTAAAAGAATTTGGAGTTACTATACCAATTTTCCCATATATTTACTCGCAAAGAACATATTGTAAGTAAACATACATTTATGAATACTCTCTAAATATAATAACATATTAATAAAATAACATAATACCGTTCAGAATATACATTTTAAAGAATCTTCGGGGGACAACAGTAATAATATACTGTGATAAAAAAACTGCTTTGATTTTGAAATCACAATATACTAAAAGAATGCAATTTTCTTTGTGATTGTACATAAATTCCCTGAAAATTTCCATTTTGGGGAATCTTTCCAGGGCATGTTCCCTAAAAATATCTTCCCGGGAATTTGCCAGTCATTATCCCTGACTCGAATTTCTGTAGAGATACTCGGATTTCTCTTATATGTGAATTAACGCATGAAATTTCGAGAAATAGGTAGGAAGAAAGGTCGTAAGGTCATGTGGCAATGTTACATGCAAAAGTGTAAAGAAAAGTCAGTATCTTGTAATATTGTGAACATAAATATATATGCGCAAATGTTAATAAAATATTGAAACACGTGTCTTCCCGGGAATTTACCCATCACTAGTCACAATATACATACGTACAGGGCTCCAAAGCTGGAGACTGCAAATACGAGTCTGGCGCCTAGATAATTTAATCTTAAATGCGTACTACTATGTATCCTATTGGTGGCAAAGGGGAACTCTTAGATAGACAGGTCGCGAATGGCAGCTTGATATTTTAGTTTGAGGAAAAGCGTTTGGGTAAATTTTAATTCTGCGAGATAAAATACATTCCAAATTCCCTGATGACGATACAATGGTGAGTTCAGACTTAAAGTGTTAAATTCTCCGTATCATATATAAAAGACCATTATAGCGACCTTTACACATATCTCCTGAGAAAGTCAGAAATTTATTATTTGTAACCAAACGCCAGTCACGTGTACGTCCAAGTCAACTTACTCTGGCGCACAAGGTATACCGTAAGAACCTTACGTTTGAAACAATATAAATTACAATGATTAAATTGTCGTCAATATAGGATTTAGCCACTGAAGCACAAAATCTCATTGTCGAATGTGCTACTATCTGGAGGAACACCGCAATGAGATAAGTGTAATAAAAGGTGACTTTTTTTAAAACTCACTGATTTCATTTGGGTCTGGAATTTTTAACTGATGTTCGATTTCCATATGGTTTGTGGCAGATGATCAAGTAAGAATGGGAGTTTTGTGAGATTATGTTTAATGGTTTAAATTCATCCGAAGTAATACCGACAGAAGAAAAGCAGCAAATATTTGCCAGTGTACATTAGAACTGGAATGTGTTTTTGGACTTTTGAAGCGAAATCGCAGAATAAAAAGTTAAGTGTTAGTGATAATACCCATAAAACACACATAGAATAGCTATAGTCGGTTTCTTGCGACAAACAACAATGAGATTTCTTGGGCTACCTACGGTATGATAACTGGTATGTTCCACAACACCAGCCTGCGGGGTCCTATGATTCCCTATCTCACTCAGAAATAGTCCTGTTTCTTCCCATTTATTCACTAGTGGCCATATTATATTTCTGTCTGAGCAGAACGTGGGGGTAATTTGATTCTAAATGCCCTTTGCGTGGACCAACAGATTCCGTTCTCCAAAATCTTTTAACGATAAACTCATGTTGCTCCAAAGAGTACACTACTCTCTATGTGTCGTGATCTTACTCACACATTAACACAGAACTGTACAGCACAATTCCCAATACACCAGCCAAGCTTACTGTTTTGTATTAACCTTGGCAACGTGCCATCTAAGAAAAATATCCACACCGCACCACATTTCATTCTAATTGTAAGGTACACTGGCGAATATTTGCTGTTTTCTTTGAGGCATGCGCGATATTACTCTGGATGAATTTAAACCAGTAAACATAGTTCGATAAATTTTCCATTTTTCCTTGATCATTTGCCAGAAACCGCATGAAAAAAGTACTTCAGTTAGAAATTCTGAACTTAAACGAAATCCATAAGATTTTTAAAAAATACCCTGTATAGTATCGAAACACTCATATCGTAAACTTCAGCACACGATATCAATTTATTCTTTAATAACGACATACTCGAATCAAACATGTTTCATTAGGCAACAGAACAATTACATCATTATAGGTTTTGCCAGATGAACCAAGATTTTCCACTGGTTATTAATTTCGCTTCTTAGTAAGAGCGAATTCACTTCAGGGTTTAATAAAACCATGTTTCTGAAATTTAGTGTGCCATTGCCTCAAGCCATCCCAGATCCTGCGAGCTAAGGAAGTCCTCTAATATTTGGACCACAAATGGGAAAGTCTCCATGTAGCAGGACCCGCTACAAGACGGTTACCTGCACTAAGAAGGGCCAAGAGTAAGTTAGAAATTTCCTGGCTACACCAGTTCTTATCAAATTTGTCACATCTAAGATATAATTTCATAAGATTAACTTACGTATCACATTGTACCAGTACTTATGAATTTTAAAGTGCATTATGTACTTTATGAAAAAATTATAAGAACGGAATGGAATTATACCTAATTCTGCTGAATGAACTTTTCAATTTTATAACTTATATAGAATTTAATAGCCCTATCGCATCTTCTGGAGTATTATATGTTTCAGGTTTTTCAATTTCGCCCTATATCTTAGAAATCAATATGTAAAGACTATGTTAAAAATGGCATGTATAATGTAACTCAAGATTACGTACTTTATGAAAAAATTGTAAGAACGGAATGGAATTATACCTAATTCTGCTGAATGAATTTTTCAATTTTATAACTTATATAGAATAGCCCTATCGCATCTTCTGGAGTATTATATGTTTTCATGTTTTTACATTTTTGCTCTATATCTTAGAAATCAATATGTAAAAACTGTGTTAAAAATGGCATGTATAATGTAACTCAAGATTTGTCGCATTTATTCCATTTTCTCTAGATTTATAGATAAAATTCTGTTATTGGTGAGCGAAGATAATAGAAAACAATCAGTTCATGAAGATATTTTCAAAATATATAGGAAAGCAAATAAAATATAAGCAAAAAGGAAAATTATACTCGGTTTTATGTATCCCGGCAATCACACTTTCCACGGACTTTTGCAGTAGCAGAGCGCGATTGAAAAAGGAAATTGACAATTTCCAGTAAATTCGCTGGAGCAAGAAATTGCAAATTAGACTAAAATATTGAATTTCTTGGTTTGAACCTAGTGTTTACATTGCCTGCCAAGTATAAATTAGTTTGTAACCAAGATTTCAGATGCAAATAGTGAAACAAAGAGCAAAACTCTTTTCTTGGGGTTCTAAGTGAAACTCGCAATTGCTACAAAAGAATCCAAAAATTTAAGTCAAAATATAAATTTAGAAGAGTCTCCGTAGGTAGAGGCTAAATATATCTTGTTCAACTATTTTGACACCAGATCGAATCCCATCCCGTCCAAGAAATGTATAATTTTCATGTTATTAAGAACTGAAACAATATAATAAACAAATAACATATAGCTAGCTTCGTTTAGTCGAGGTTTTTAGGCAGGATTAGCGAATTAATGGTAAAAGCAGTTTTCAATTTATAGTGTCGTATGCTCGGTTCTCCCATCCGAGCTCTTGCACAGCAGACCAACTTTAAATGTGTTTTATTAAAACTAAACTCCGATTTAATCCCGTTCTTTACTCTAGAAACGTATGACGTTTTTACGTATATGTATGATCGTGTTTTTTTAAACGTAATATGTGACTCAATCCTTTTGTACACTATGGGCAAGTATGAAAGTTTTCGTGTGTACTAAAATATGTTTTGAATTTAATTTTCGATTAAATTGCTCTCCACAATCTTCGCACGGATGCCGTTTATCACCAGTATGCCGTTTATTAACCCAGCTTTCCACACTTTGAGCATATGTGTGATTTTTCAGCTGTAGGTATAACATATAGTGATGGGCAGTGGGAATATTCCCGGTGGGAAGGAATTTAAAAAATGGGAATATTCCCGGGTTTTTTCCCTGGCCTATAAATTCCCGGGAAGGAATTTATTTCCATTTCTTTACTTTATCTTCCAAATTATAAGAACCAAATGACTAATTACTTTATTTTAATATATTATGATTTACTTCTAGGTTTTAAAGAATTTAGATAGAAAACAACGTGCCATGGGGGGCTCTAACCCGCCTTCATTCGCTAACGCTCGCTCTGCAATGCTGTCTGAATTTAATGTTGGTAACGTAATTTAACGTATGAAAAAATAAAACAACCGAATCGGAATAGAATATCGCCAAAAAGTAGGTGCAAAAGCTGGCCCCCAATGCTAAAGAACAGCCAAAATTAGGAAAGTACTAATTTACAAATGATGAAAAGGAACCATTTTGTAAAGTAATTTAGAATTATGTAGAAATAGAGATGAAGTGCAATTAATAAACCCTGAACCACCATTAGTAATAGACGTCGGTCTGTCTCCTCTCTCTGACTCGAATTTCTGAAGAGGTACTTGGACTTCTTTTACATGTGAATTAACGTATATAATTTCGAGAAATAGGTAGAATGAAAGGCCCTGTATGGCAATGTTACGTGTTAAAATATAAAGATAAGTAAGTATCTTGCAAATTTTGTGAACATAGAATAGAATACAATAGAATAGAATATTTTATTGTCATTGAGCTTTACAATCAATAGACAACGTCCGAATGAGATATACATATAGATACAGATATATATATATATTAATTTTATTATTAATGAATTAATTATTAATAATAAAATTAATTTGATTATTGATTAATTTTATAATGAACAACCTAATAATATTTGAAATAAAGTGCCACTTCAAATTAGAACACAATGTCTTGACATTCACTAAACTCTTTAATCGAGTAAAATGGATTCGTTACTAACCAATCATATAACTTTTTCATATAGACCATAAATATGTATGCGCAAATGTTGTTAAATTGGTGAGACATGTATCTTCTAGCATTTACCCAATCTAATTGGTTTATAACATTTATAAATTTAATGTGTTTATAATATCAGTAATAGAGTCAAGTAGAGCAAATCCACTTATATATAAAATTAAACTGTTACTTTATAATTTTTTCACACATATTTAATTGATATAACATGTAAATAAATATACATTTATGCGTACTCTCTAAATATAATAAAGTGTTAATAAAGTAACATAGTATCGTTCAGAATATACATTTTAAAAAATCGTCTGTGGACAACAGTAATAATATGCTTTGATATAAAAATTAATTCCACTTTGAAATCATAATATAGTAATAGAATGCAATTTTCTTTCTGTTTGTACATAAATTCCCGGATAAATTCCCATTTTGGAAATCTTCCCGGGAATATTCCCAAAGAATATTCCCGAAAAATATCTTCCCGGGAATTTACCCATCACTAATAACATATTTCTTGCTAAACTTGATTATTGAATAAATCGCTTTCCACAGTCTCCGCACATGTTATTTCTTTTACCTGTGTTTATGAACATATGTTTTGCCGAATTTGATTGTAGAATAAATTGCTTTTCATACTCTTCGCACGTAGGATGTTTTACACCAGTATGAATTAAGATGTATTTTGTTAAATCTGAGCTTTTCGTGAACTCTTTTCTACACTCTGAGCATGTGTGACGTTTTTACTTGCATGTATTAACATGTGTCTTACTAAACTTGAACGTTGCCTAAATTTTATTTAACACACAGAGCATGTGCGAGGATTTTCATCCGTATGTATTAACATGTGTTCCTGTAAATTTGATTTTCGACTAAACAGCTTTCCACATTTTTGGCATATCTGTGATTTTTCACGTGTATGTATTAACATGTGTCTTGCCAAACTTGATTTTTGCTTAAATCGCTTTCCATAGTCTCCGCACATGTGACCTCCTTTACCTTTGTGTGTGTAAAAGTGTTCTTCCAAATTTGATTTTCGAATAAATTGCTTTCCACACTCTTCGCACGTATGTCGTTTTTCGCCATTATGTATTAACATGTGTTCTGTTAAATTTGCACTTCGCCTGAATCCCCTTCTACACTCTGGGCATGTGCGAGGCTTTTCAACTGTATGTATTAGCATGTGTTCTCGCAAATCTGTTCTTTGATTAAATTGTTTGGACAGTCTGGGCATGTGTGAAGTTTTTCACCTGTATGTATTAGCATGTGTTTTGCCAAATTTGATTTTTCAATCAATAAATAATATTAAGCACGAAAGGAATCGAAAAACGATTGCGTGTAAAATACGGCAAGAATTGGAAGATATTTGCTTGTATCATATTTGTTATTCTATCTGAAATGCTAGGTGTATTTAAGCACTCACACGTTTTATTTTGTGAGAAACTCTAGTCTGATGCTATTGTTCTGTTACAGGAAATCTTTGTAGAAATGTGGAACTGACAATTATCAGAGTTTCCATATCAATTCTATTCCCCAAGCGAGAAAATGTTCTTTTCTTTCTATCAAATTGTATGTACATATAAATATTTGGTATCAGCTTTAACACAAGAGCGTACCAAAATACATATGTTACACTGGGGAACTCTATTGGGAATTTGGTCAATAGATAATTTCTCCTCCTAACTCGATAGCAAGCTGAGAAACAGGTCTTACTTTAATAATATTAGTGTACTTCATTCATAGGCGTGTTCCAATATCCAATTTACTTCCATGATGACAGGAACAATTATAACTCACATAAATTATTATACATCCAAAACGAATTTCCTTTACGATGTGTCATCATTGGTATTTTGGAATTTTACAAACTAGTAAACTTTATTCACAAACATAAGTATAAAATTCATTGAACGGGACGCAGGTTTAATGACATAGTTATTCATACTTGAAGTAATACCGTATTCACGCGTGTATGCCGCGGCCCCCCCAATTACTTGAACGTTAATATTTAAAAAATCTCGTGTAAGCAACGCACCTCAATTTTCTCAAAATAAAAGTACTATGTATTTTTCATCCTACTTTTAATCATTAAAATCGTTATACACAGAGACAATCCAACAAAACTGTGATTATTAACAGAAATCACTCCCGTGTCTAGCTTTCTTCGTCGCCGTCGTCTCCCGAGGAGCTGGAGCACGTATCACCATCGGACTGAATAAAGTCTTCGCTCCTTCGCTGGCATTGGAAATGCAGCATTTTTAAAGCTGTGGACGACAAGATCCTCTGGAATTGAATATAAATGCTTCAATAATCCATTCGCACAAAAAGGGAAATGCAGGTTTCTTAATTCGACCAGTTGGCGTAGTTTCGTGTACTGCAGTCGCCATCCATTCAGTGCACAGTCGCCGCAAGTGGTTCTTGAAAGGCCGGTTGATGCATATATCCAAAGGTTGCAGTAGAGATGTACATCCACTGGGAATAACAACCAAATCTGTGTGCCCTTTCTGAAGACGTTTCTTAATCACATCAATTAAGTGTCCACGAAAACTATCAAGAACCAACATAGTAGAAGGCAAACGGTGGAGAGCACCACGATGTGTCTCCCAAACACACTGCAGCCAGTCTACTACCAACTCATTATCCATCCAACCTTTTTCCTGTGCTCTTACAAGAATTCCGCTGGGAAAATCCCTTACTTTTGGCAGTGGTTTTCGTTTCAACACAACAAAGGGTTGCAGTTTCTTGCCATCAACTAAAATGGAAAGCATAACAGTACAAACAGCTTCTCGTTACCGCTTGTTACATCGGAGAATGTTCTTTGTCCTTATTCTTCTCTGTAACATCGAGTGGCATATCAAAAAACACAGGTGTTTGGTTCACATTGCCGATTTGCTCTAATGAATAGGCATTTTCATTCCGAAGTCTGATAACGTGGCGCTGGAACTGGATCACTTTTTGCTCGTATGTCTCTGGCAAACGCTGAGCGATTGTTGTTTTTCGTCTCAGTGAGAGACGATGTCTTTAGAAAAAAAGTAATATCCATCCTCTGCTGGCTGTAAGTCTCTTGGATTTAAACCCATTTCCCTGGAAATTTAAATAGCTTTCAATTGGCACATTTCTGTTGACACTGCGTACCCAAATTGTCTTTTGCTCATTATAAAATTACGCATCTGCTCTTCTAGTGCGGGATACTTTACCTTTTTAACTCGAAAAGCCATACGATAAGCTTCTTTCTTTTTTCTCCAATCCCGAATGCACGATTCAGATAATGGGAACGAGAATAGAAACGCCAGAAGACTAACGAACCGCCGCGGAGACTATTCGGAAGTAGCTCAGGACTATAGGGAGGAAATAGAAAAGGAAGAAGACGAAGAGGATTTGAAATTGCGATTAACGGATATAAAATCGGTCACGCACTATCCGCCAGAGAGAGGTGATTTGTCAACTTAAGCATTTATAATACAATTTGAACGAGAGTGTGCTCTAATGGGTGTGCGAACTAGTCAGGCGCTTAAGGTATTACCGTTCATACTAAGAGACGCAGTGTTGTCATGGTATTATTCAAATGTGAATAAATTCATCACGAATGTCGACTTCAAGCAAATGTTTTTAGACATTATCATTCAGAAGACGTGACATGTGCTAGGCTAACGCGCCTTAAGACTGTACCATTCAACCCTAAGTTTGATGGGAGTGTTGAACGTTTTGTTACAAATAGATTTTGCTAGATTAGGGACTTGGATTCCCAGAGCAGTGAACCCCAGATTTGTAACACCGTCATAACTTTACTACCTCAATATCAAAGGCAATATCAGAGACAGTTGGTTTCGACACGAGGCCAGGAGTTAGCAGAAATTCTTGAAACAGTCCGACGACTTCAACTGATTCACGACACATGTGAAGCAAGACGGAAGACAGGAAGAAATGGCGCTAGAAGGTGGGAGAACGGAGAAGAGTTGATCACTCGTAAAGCTAAAGTAGGAGCTGTATCGAAGGACCAGGTGGACAACAAGACAGAGCCTGTGAACCCAAGACAAGAATCAGCGGACGAAAGACAAGATGGTGCACGAGGACGAGAGAACTATCGACGCGGCAAACGAGGCGGTCGTGCACGTTCTTGGAGGGGAAATAGACGGCCAGGAAGGAAATGGTACACACACGAAGAATACGAAAGAGATGATCCGATATCTTCCCAAGAGGATATTCAACACCGCTGGGATCCTCGAGGAAGTCCAGATTCAAAAAACTAAATGAAGTATCCACCTCGCGGGTCAAAGGTAGGTACGACTTTTGTTGTGAGAAGACCCATGAGAAAAGTGTAAGTGAGGATATACCTGAGGAAGTGTATAGTGATGTATAAGGTCCTTTATGTGTACGTGAGTATGAGTGTAGGAGTGAGGTAAATGTTTTTCGAGTTAAATTTCAATGTATAGCTGGACAAGAGTGGGACTATAACAGAGATTGTGAGAATATTGATGACGTGAAGACTGACTTTGAACAAATAAAAGAATGGTCAGGTATCATACGAGTTGTGCAAGCACTTGTCGATAGTGGTGCGGAGGTGACGCTGTGTAGTTTAGAATTATAGAGAAAGGTTACTAATATTATGTCACATCCGAAATTGAAACCAGCACCTGACTTAGTTCTTGTCGATTATAGTGGAACCAGGAGGAAATGGGGAAAGGAGAAGTATATCTTCCTATGACAATTAAGGGAATACAGACGGATGTTCGAGCTTTCGTGGTCGACGGGCTCAACCAAGATCTTCTACTGGGTCGTGATTACATGAGCAAGTTTCAAGTCAGAATGAATTTTGGAAATGGCATGGTAACCATTCAAGCTGGGGAGCAAGAAGTCGTAGTACCCATGTTTGAAGCGAAGAAGGAAGAAAATACATGTAATAATATGATTAATAAGTTGAGTGTGGGTTACCATTTTCCTGAAAACGTCATAGAAGACGAGTGAATGCGAATGCCATCCAGAGGAAGTATGCGGCTCAAAGGTATGTGGATGCGATTATGAAGATCTGAGAGATGTTTTAAATTAGTGGAACAGCGTATTGATGCAACAAGAAGATTCGTATAATGAAGCTAGGTCAAGGCAAAGAGAAGATTGCAACCTGAGACGAATTACGCTGGCACAAATAAAGGATCAAGCTCTTGAGGAATCTTTGTATGACCAGCTTGTTCAGGAGATCCAATGTTCGGCTTGCTGTCCAAAGAGAGTGGAAGTCAGAGAAAAAGCGACTGAAGAGAGTCTGTAAGCTACCCTAGAAGAAGTGAGAGAAATGGTTCAGAAAACTCCTATTGCTCCGGAACAAGAGGAAATGTTGTTCAATGTGTTGACGAAGAGAAGAAAAGTTTTCGCCCATTTCCCAGGAAAATGTAAGAATTTTAATTTTACAATCCAGGTTACCACTGAAGATCCAATTGTGAAACGCCCTTACCCAATTCCACTTTGTTATCGAGATAAGGCGAGGGAGCAGATCCAAAAATGGTTGCGTCAAGGTATCATTGAGCCTGCAGTGTCAAAACTTCACCATCCCCTGGTAATAGTCAGAAAGAAGAACTCGGATGAGGTTCGAGTCTGTCTTGCTTTGGTTCAACTTAATAAATTCGTATCTTTAACAAATCTGAAGGTTGAACGCCTCGATTACCTCTTTGCAAGATTTAATTATATGACCTGTGCAACGTCCCCTGACCTGGTGCATTCCTACTGCCAGATCGAGTTAACTGAAGATTGTAGGGATTTTGTAGCATTCTCTTTTGAAGGCCAGATGTATCGTCATTGCAGAGTACCCTTTGGTTACAAGAATGGTGGAGCTTGTTTAATGGCTGCGTTGCAGAGAGTGTTGGGAGTTGCTATTCTTGAAAAGATCTTACTGTATATAGATGATATTTTCATTCCTGGCACTGTTCCAGTAGCTCATATCGAGTTGTTAGATCAAGTATTGTATAAGTTATAGGAAGCAAATATGACAGTCAATTTAAAGAAATGCACATTTATGGTATCTGCAGCAAATTTTTTAGGTTTCGTGGTAACACCGGTAGGAATAGCGAAAAATCCAGAGTATGTGGATATAGTTAAATCATTGCCAAAGCCAACAACTATAAAAACACTGCAAAGGACCTTAGGATTTTTTCAATCGTGCTCCAAGTTTATACATTATTTTGCTCGTAAGTGAGATCCTTTATACCAGGTGCTTAAACAAGGGAAGAAATGGACCTGGTTGCCTGAACATACGAATTGTTTCGAGGAAATAAAAAATGAGATCTGTAAAAATATACTTTTGGTGCATCCAGATATGTCAAAAGACTTCATTATCATAGTCGACGGCTCGACTATTGGGACTGCTGCTATTTTGACACAAGAGTATGAAGATGGGAAACGAGTTATTGGTTTCACTGGACACATACTTAGGCCTTGCGAATCTTGCTATACCATTACCGAAATAGAGATGTTGGGTTTTATGAAGGCTATAAGAAAATGGCGTAATCTATTGACCGGGCATCATGTGATCGTACAAACTGACCATCAACCATTAGTGCCTTTAAGAGCATAAAATATTGGAATACAAGGCTGTATCGGTGGTGTATCGCGATGCAAGATGTGGAGTTGTAAATCCAATACATACCAGGAGTAACCAATGTAGCAGCGGATACTTTGTCTCGTATTACCGTATGCCAAACACCTAGAATTGTTACACTTTTGAATTTTCATGTCCTTCCAGGAGATTTAGCAAATATGACTAGTGAGGATTGGAAGCAATACCAGCGTGAAGATCCACAGTTAATGAAGTATATTGATGCTCTGGAGCAAGATCAGACCTATGTATCAGAAATAAGTTGGGGTAAATTTGTACGACTGTATTATAAGATCCAACATGGTGTGCTGTTAAAACGTGCTGTTAAAGATAAACAGAGGATAGTTGTACCCAAAAGTTTAGTAAAGAGAGTACTGAGATGTTACCATGATGACAGGGGTCATTTTGGATATGCGAAAACACACACAATGCTTCTAGAAAATTTCGTTTTGGGAAGACATGTATAGTGATGAGCGACAATACATCCGCAATTGTGTATTGTGTATGATACACAAAGCTGATCCTCATCCTCTCTCAAGGAAGTCAGTCACCGTCAGTCACCGTCTCGAAAGTCCGAGAGTTACTATCAGTTGATGTAGTAGGGAAGCTTCCAACCAGCAAGTCAAACATGGCATATGTGTGCACGTGCATGGATGTGTTTACCAGGCATCTAGTAGCGTATCCAATGAGACGAGCTACAACTGCTGCCATTCTGAGGTGCCTGGATTTGTATTTTATGCATTTAGGTATTCCGGACGCCATTATAGGTTACAACGGTCCATGTTTTGTATCTACTAAGTTCCTAGGGTCAATGGCTAGTAAAAAAGTTAAAGTTTATCACTCCACACCATACCATCCTCAAGCAAATCTCGTGGAGAGGATGCATAGAGAAATGAATAGGCTTTGGGGGTTGTATTGTGCTGAACAACATGTGGATTAGAGTAAGGTGGAATATCGTTATGTTAGTCAATTATACTATTGTGGAGAATCTGAACGTTGCTCCAGTCCAAGCACATCTAAACGTAGAGGATGTAACGCCTGTGATGAAACGACTGTTCCAAGGGGAGACTGATGAAGACGGGAATTCGTGGGACAACCAGCTACATATGATTGCACACAGTATCTTATATTCCTCAGGACACATCCTATCAGTGATGCAGAAGCACAGCAGATAAAAAAGATGTTTTATCTGTACCCAGGGCCATACTTATTTGTTCGTAAGACAAGTATTAAGGTTGTGGAGCTGATTGATCCGAACAGTAGGAAATTGATAGGACACATATCAGAACATCAGCGTAAATTGCGGAAGCCCACTAAGGAGGAATACTCGAAATGGCGGAAGAAGGCAGCGGAGAATTGTGCCAAACAACTTTTGAAGGACTTGCCTGATGAATACTGCGAATAGATGGCGGGCTGTACATATTTCGAAATATTGTGTATATATGTATATAAGTGTATGTGTCAGGTTTCATTTGTTTGTGTATTATCTTGTTCTTATAAGTATCTGTGTAACTAAGTGAAAGTTAATCTGTGAATGCTTAGTGACGGCGCAAGGATCAATCTATTCGGACGCCATATGTGACAGGATTCGCTGCCCATCAGCATTTGTATACGTGTTGTTTCCGCGAGTTTTGCGTTTCGCTCACTTCGAGCGGTGTGACTGAGCGCTCCGCTCAGTAACCTTCTGAACTCTACCAATGTTGTCTAAACTTCACTGGCAACATTGACAACACAGGATCAGCAACAGCTGTGTAGAAAGTAAGAACAGGTGGGAAGGTATAAAGAAAAGAATAAAATAAAAATGCAACTATGAAGAATTATTTGTAAATGAAATAATAATAGAACAAGAAACTTTTAAGGACTTGTTTTGTGTTAACCTGCCAGTCAAGGTAAGAAACTAACAAGTGGGCCGTATTCGTAAAGAAGAAAGACACTGCAAGTAAACATCGCACTTTTCTATTGGGCATCGTCGTATTGAAAACACTTGCATTATATAGTTTGTTTGCATTCGTCATAGTAAAAAAGATATATATATTTAAGCAATTGAATTTAGCACGGATTCACGTACTAATGTCTACGAAAAGGATTAAAACAAGTGATATGTGTATACGGTATACGACACACTAAAGCATGCTTTGTACTCGTAACCTTATAGAATTCTTTTGATATATTCGTTGAAACATATGCGCATATAAAAAGTAAATGTAAAATATTGATACAATATTTACCTATGCAATATAATAATATTCATTTCAAATACTTCACTCATAACCTAATTTTTTTATTGAATACAGCATATGAGTGATACAAGGATTAAATACAATCAAGTTTCTTGCGCCAGTCAGTATTAGTAGAAGTCAATCACTTGTATACGCTCTAGGGGATCAGTAAATATATAGAACGTCATGTATATAATGAGCGCATAATACGAACGAATTACTTTGTATTGAATTCTTTCAACCTTAAGTTCAAATTTGGAACATATATCCAGAAAAAGCGCTTGAAAGAAAATCGATTTATATTTGATATATGCCTATATAATAGCCTAACTTCAATTTATAGCTATAAAAATATCTAACAACCACAGTAGTAGTATAACATCGTTACGTAAATGTTATTTCTGAAAAGTGTGCTAACTAACCTATTTATCTGTGAAGAATGTTTGAAGTATCAATACTAAGTTGAATTCAACCTAAATACAAGTTTGCCAGTCACGACTTTCAAGTGTCAATTAGTTAGTCACTGCATTCAAATTAGTATTTCACTAGTGAATCATCTGTTCGGGCAAAGACAGAACTGAAGATAGAAACAATTATATCAAGTGGAAGGTATAATATAGTAGTTCAGTGCATCCGTAAAAAGGAAATAATTAAAAATAATAAATACATAATAAATACAAAGAAGAAGTCAAACTTCTTTGAAACAATTCTTTCCAGACATTTGAAATAACATAATTTGCTACTGTCGTCTGGAATTTCGTTTAC
The DNA here is from genome assembly GCF_964235325.1 of Thermobia domestica. NCBI lineage: Eukaryota > Metazoa > Arthropoda > Insecta > Zygentoma > Lepismatidae > Thermobia > Thermobia domestica. The sequence continues at coordinate 158,322,736 of NC_137471.1, forward strand.
TCTGAAAAGACTTTTAGCAGTGGCGTAGCAGCTGCCCCCACAACCCCCGCAGTGCGGGGGGCCCCGAGGTATAGGAGCCCCGAAGTTTTGTAATGAATAAAGAATTAAAGAAGTAGAACCTCAACCTTACTTCTATCGGCTTTACAACTAGGGCCCCTTCCCTATACTTTGCGGGGGGCCCCGCAAAAGTGTGCTACGCCACTGACTTTTAGAAACATAGTAGCGAGACCTTATTGCATTTACTATTATTATTTTTGTTGTATATAGTATTTTCTATGTTTCCTTGTTTTATATATCTTATTTATTTGAGTACTTGTCAATCTCAGTGTTACCAAATCATCATTGAAGCGACTGTTTACGTCCAAATATTGTTCACTTGTGGTGAGGATTATCCGTTGTGTATATTAATACTGTTTTGTGATAGAATGCGGTAATATAGAAACAAATATAATAAACAAATACACATGGTTTTCAATAACAAGTTTACGCAAGTGTATTCTGAAATTTGTGAGTCTTGCATCATCTCTCTACGTCCACGCTACGTCTAACAACTTCCTGAATAACATCAGTGTGGGCGTTTATATTGAAGGCTTAAATGGTTAGTTGTCGATTACGACCCAAGGGTGTTGTAGTATTAATATTGCTATTCTTATTTGAGTTCACTATCTCTTGATACACTGTTTTCGGAGCGTGCGCTCCTGCTACCGAGATTCCGGATAACGGGAGGTTATTAAAAATTTGTTTAATATTTTAATCACCAACACTCTCCACCGTTACCGTTAGCGTTACATAAACTCATGTTGAGGTTGCGCTCGCGCGTGCCCACCATCCTTGACGTGTCTGTCTATTATGCTTCGAAGTACCTGTACCTATTGCCAGGAATTCCTGTGGTGATTCATGTATGAAACATGGCAAAGATTATTGGAAACAAAAAAATACACAGAATAAATTTTACTTGAACAAAAGGTATTGTACACTTCACATTTACTTACGTGCACCTTTTATGAATATAATTTCGTTGATACATTTACTTTGATATTCCTTAAATACCTTCCTTTTTATTTTTAGTCCATTTCACTTTATACGAAAAAAATTAAAAAAAGAACGAGGTTAATTCTAAATTATATGATATATTGTCCTAGGCGGCTTATTTTGAGGTTGGTAATATATGACCACTTAGCACACATTGGTTCACTAAACACTTTTCTGCACTACACTTTAATAACAGAGGATTTAGGGAGATTTGGTGTTATTCCATTGAAAAGGAATCTAATTCCGTTTTCTTACACTGACGATGATTTCGTGGTTCCATTCTGGTTACCTCGGCTTTCATCTTCCAATTGCGAAGTTTATGGTAAAATCACTAAATATTGGATAATTTGATGGTACATCAAATGGATTTATTCTTTGAGATAACTTATACCATCTTGCAACGAATATTAACGTAATCTACTACGAAGATTTAATTGTCTTATTAAACGAACGCGAATGTAACTGGTTCTTACGACGTGCGTCCATGTCATTTTAAGTAATTTGCATAAAATTGGCATTTGTTCAATAATTTTCACAAATCATTTATATCTTCAAACTATGTTCTCTCTCCAAACCTTTTAGAATATTAATTCCACAACACTATATCTGATGAACAATTTCTTTGCAGATTTTCATTGCATTCGGTTTGCCTAGTCGTTCGTTGAGTTCATGATGTCTTTCTAATGCCGTCTTTCGCGCAATCAACCACAATGTTAATTTTCCTACGCTTGTTCATAATAGTGCGTAGTATTACAAAATTGTTGGATGACATTCGCTCATAGTGAATATGTGTATTATGGAGTTTATACCTACTTGCCGTACAAGAAGAACAATTAAAATATCAAAAATAATAGAAATGAACATCGATGACATTAAATTTCGTCGAACTAGTTGTTTAAAGTATTACAGCCACTCACAGCTCATTGTCTTCTGAGCACGTAATGCAAGTCACCAGTGCACAGCGTTACCATCACGTGGAAAATGATAGAACCATAACATAAGGTTTGCGTCAACGTATTGTGCAGAGAGCCTTATTCCACTCCAGATGAAGCTGAACGGGAATTTAAACAAATGTAATGGGAGTGACAGAGGACATACGCTCACAATTTACGTCTAAACGTTACTCCTCCTTTGTGAATTATCATTTTCAAAATTGGTCTCGTACTTTTAATCTGCGCTCCCATTTCTACCTAAATTAATTTAGCTCGATTACAGATTTTACAAGTGATATTTCTTTTTTTACCTTTGATATTTTCTATAGGCATAGCTTTACCTCTTAATTGATATATTTTATATTCGACATGTTACTCTAGTCATTTTTACAAACATATCTTCTCCTTAAAGTTTACACATACTTAACTGCCTAATCCAGGGAAAAATTAGAAACAATATGATACCAAACTTATTTTGATTGATAAACAGTAATATTGGTTTAACATTGAACGTAAGTTTCTGCACTCACAATATTGTAAATATTAATATATTATAGCCTATATGTAGAAAATAACCATAACACTTGTAACAATATGGATAGACATGAACTTTAAAATCAACCCTCGTAGTTTCCAACGTCAATTTATAGAAGTAAAACGCAACCAGGTAGCATTTGGAGCAGAACGAACTGAACTCAGCTCAGGAATTTTGTCACCCAAAAGGTACCTCACTTTTCCAGACAGTCCTGCTTCCTCCCGTCAGACCAAATTAGGCGAGGAATTTCGCAATTCTCATGCTCAACGCCCACACAGTATAAACTCGTGCAGTGATGACAGATTTTACGTGATAACGTAAAATTTACCTAACTAACTAACTAACTAACTAACTCTATGGCCTATGGAACCCGGAGGTTCAGTGCCGCGTTCACAAAAGCTCTCCACTGACTTCTATCCTTAGCTAATTGCATCCAGTTTCTACTTTGTATTCCTATCTCTGCGAGATCCATCTTAATATTGTCCTCCCATCTGCGCCTAGGTCTTCCTAATGGTCGTTTTCCTATGGGTCTACCAGTCAAGACTTTGAAAGCGTTTCTACCTTCTTCCATTCTAGCTACATGACCTGCCCACCTAAGCCTCCTAGACTTGACGACCCTAACAATGTTGGGTAGACCATATAAATTATGTAGTTCCTCGTTATGAAGTTTCCGCCATTCCCCATTCTCGTTCCTCTTGGGTCCGAATATTCGTCTCAGGATCCTCTTCTCAAATACTTTCAGTCTATGTTCTTCCCTCAGAGTAAGCGACCATGTTTCACAACCATACAGAACAACAGGCATGATTATCGTTTTATATATTTTAAGCTTCAAATTCTTCGTAAAATTTACCTATATACATTAATTTCATGTTTTATTGGGATTATCAGTGTTTTTAATGTGATTTCAGTTGACACATGGATCATCCATTATATAACATCAGTGACACTGTGAAGTGAAAATTAAGTGTTTTCTATGAACTATATTTTAGTTTGGAAGTGCGTTCCTACGCTGCTTAACTGGCAACTATGTGACGCATCAAGAAGCGCGTCAGAGTGTATACATCTTGCATTTGAGTTAGGTGTATTAAGGTGACACTCTCCACGTAAACCATTGAAGTGCATAGGATTCTAGTGTTTAAATTATTAAACAGAATCCAAAATGGTTTCTAGCATCGTAATGTTGAAATGTAACTTAAGAAATCGTAACAATTTCATGTATCAGTAAATGGTGAAACAGCAAGACAATATACTGAAAATTCACAATACGCAGTTCCTGACAGTTTATAGACCAAACCATACTTTTCACGCATCCTAATGGAAGTGAAATATCTGCAGTGAACTTTTATCATCGTTCGAATCACCGCATCCGCCGATCGCGAATATCGTGCTCGTTAACAGTACCTTCTCGTGATCACATCATTTATGGGCCAATTCGGTTTTGACTGAAATATAATCAATAATTTGAAAATATTATTGTGTTGTTTTAAATTCATATGTGATTTGTTCAGTGAAAGTGAATATTAATACAAATTTTACCTACAAAAATATCCAATCATATGTGTATTTGATAATCTTGTTCTTTCTTCTTAGTGGCTGAAAGATATAGTATCTCCGAAGTGGATAAAACCAAACATTTATTTGTATTCCGCTGCTCATCTGGTGTTAAATTAGCGTATGGATCCCGTGTTATATATTTTCTTAAAGGTTTTAATGATGTTGTCCGCAGCTTGACACAGCAGTGATGGTGGACACACGGCAAACACATAGTTTGTTATTACGCCAGGATCCTGAGACCGTGGGAGAGAATTCCTGTTATGTTGTCAGCATTTCAGTTCGTTAATTTTATCTTGTGATCCACTCGACCGTGGAACTGAATAATATCTTGAAGTGGTTTTCTCATTTGAAAGGTCCAAGGTTCGATCCCGTATTCTTATATCTGGCTTTCCCAATCTGCGACATGTCTTTTTCGAACAAAGCACCATTATATCTGAGATATACAGGATTCCAACCCCAACTCCCATTATACACTCACCTAGTGTTCATCAGTACTCTAGAATGACAGTCAGCTGGATTTCAGATCTTGTACTCAACCGATGTACTAAAAAATGAACATTCTCGACGTTACATATCTTCTAGATATTTCATCCAGTTGTTCAATCTTCTAAATTATTACAAAATATATCCTTTGGACCAAGCATATCCATCTTCTATAACAAAACTGACTGCTACGGGCTACTAAGGAGAGCTCTGAAGCTCCCGTAGCCTTTCCCTTGACTTACGAGGAGGTTGCGGGCTGGTTTGACCCTGTGTGAGAACTCTGCAACGCAAATTATCAAGTGTCGCGTACGTGGCCCTTAAGTACCCCACATAATATCTATGCATATGGACCTTCGCCCACCTACAGAAGACACTCCAAAGTGATGAACCCTGCATTTGTGTCGTCCTCCCCGTGACCCATCTGCCACAAACAAAGAAAATATATTATTTCGTTTGTACTACATCTGTTCTAATTTGTTCCAAAGCAACAGAATTAGTTCTGTTATACTCTCCAAGTAAATTGACAATCAATAGTGGTGGGGCTAGAACGACTTCATCAACCGTGAAATCGTCAGTTAATGTAAGAAAGCATTTTAAATCGTTTGTGCTCCATTTCGTCTATTTTGTTCTACACTATCAACGTTTGTTATTTAACCATTTCAGAAAAATTAAGAAAAATAATTGTGGTGACGCTAGAAAGAGGGCGCTGTGCCCACCCACCTCAGCACAACCGTTTATATATATATATATATATATATATATAGATAGATAGATAGATAGATAGATAGATAGATAGATAGATAGATAGATAGATAGATATAAAGGCTTAATCGTTTGTTCTAATTTGTTTTAGAGTATAAAAGTTTGTTCTTTAACCGTTTCAAAAATAAAGAAAAATAATTGTGGTGGGGCTACAAAGACATCGTCCCCGGCGCTAATCTTTCTTCAACATTGGGGGGACGGGAAAGACCGTTCCTATAATATATATATATATATATATATATATATATATATATATATATATATAACCGATGTTTAAAATTTTTAGGAAGTTGAAAAACAATGATGTAGAGGATCTAGGGTGTAGAATTGTCTTCAGAGGAAGTATTTAGGGGGCTATGGGGCTCAAGATCCCCTGAAATAAATTTGTTAGTTTTTCGCATTTCTCGTACAACAATAATCTTTTTTACCATTTCTAAGAATGTCATTGATTTTCCATTTTCTTATGCTCTTTCTACTTTTGTGTACCTTTTTCTTGATGTTATTTTCTTTCGTTTCTCCTATGATATTTTATCGGCCGTTGTCAGTTGTGATTCAAGTTGACCGTCATCAGTAACACCAAAACTAAGAGGAGTTGATAAGTGAAACTGGTATTCCACACCAACTTGCCCGGATATCAACATGACGGGACATTAGCTATTATAACAAAGAAAAAATTATATCGTTTGGTTATTTTTAAAAGAAGGAAATGCTTGAATTAAAGAAAATCAAAACGGGGGAATAATTAGCCCGGGAAATTAGATAGGCCAAGAGGGTGCTTCCATTTTCTTGTATGAATAGAATAAAGGGTTAGATTCACTCCTAAATTTTTGTATCATATTATATAGGATTCTCAAACTCAGGTAGGCAATATCCTTCCCTGTGTTGGGCATAGACCCTCGAAAAAAAATCCTAAATACTCCTGTCTCAATATTGGGAGGTGAGCAGATTTGACGCTTATTCTAGGGAAGGGAGATGAAACTCATATTACGGTAGATGAATCTGTTTTCTGAAGTGAACCTGTTGAAGAGTATATAATATATTAGGCCATGTAGATGAAAATCAAATGAAATCTTTAGTTTTACGTCCCAGTTCACTTATGCCAGTTAGGCTAAAGGAGACAGTGATGATGAGAAATAAATGAAATGGTGGAATGAAGAAAGTGGGAGGAAACGGGAGAACCCCGAGAAAAAACCAGGAGTGCGGTGTTTGTCCACCACAAAGTCCACACGGCGTCAGACGATAAAAATGAAGTAGTAGTAGTACTTATCAGTATTACAAATCACTGCCGTGAACACATTCTGAACTCTGAATACATGAATACTTATAATTGGTATGGTTCTAATAATACATCCACAAAAATCAACGTTAAAATTGTTTTATAATAATATAATAATATAAATAATGACTTCTCTAAAACTATGAAAGAAGAACATCAATTATGTATGACGCAACAACACTCTTATTTGTGCAAAATGATGATAATCTAAATAGCATTACAGGAATCGTTACAGAAATATGACGCATGTTATATTATCTTTAGTTAACAGATGTAACCTTAAGATTGTGGAGAAAAATATTCCAGTAATTGAATTCTTTTCTTTGCTTACGAAGTATCCTCTTTCAAAAGAAAAATTGGTACACGGGGAAATATGTAGGAGCAGACCATGGTTCGTCCAGGAATACATTAAACTAGAAGAGAAGAGAAAACAAGCAAAATTACGTTGACTACAAAATTCGAAACAAATAACTACACAAAATTTCGTTGACATCAGGCGGGAAACTTCGAAACATTTTAAAACAAAGAAACGCGATTTTTCTTTCACTTCTCCCCCTCTCTCACGTACACACGCACTTCATGTGCGTGTGCATGTTCAAAGTTAACAAGGAGAAAGAGGCCGATACACCTCGTCTGGAAAATGTAATTAACTGGTAACTTCAGCGTCAATTTTTTTGTGCTCTGGGGATATCATCTCCAGTCCTGGTCACCTCTGAAAGAAATACTGTTTAAACTCAAGGGAATAAGCAAAATATCGTTTTATCATCTGGGTTACCGAATCTCTGTTTAATTACCGGGTCACTACGGGTTTGAATCCTCGACCCAGTTGTGGTCCATAAGCTAAATATCATCCGAATGACACTATGATCCGTTTGAGCTCTAGCGTGTTCATTCTCTCTGTACAAATTACGTTATACCCGCAAGAGATGAAAGTGATGCTGGATATTCGAAACACATAAATCTTCGGAAAAGACTAGAAAATGGCCATTTCTTTGGTTACTTGAAAACAAAATTTTATTTATACTAGTTCGACATAAATTTGTTTCCATCTTATAATTCAATGTGATTTATTCATGTTGAAATTAGAAACATGCAAAGTCTTCTGCATCCATAAGGAACATCCCATTTTCCATTTGAACATTTGAAACTTTTCAATATGATACGGTTTGGACTATTAATATAGGATATACTGATAAAAATTTACCAATAAAATGAATTCATACAATTTTATCTTTCTTCATTTTTTCTTTTTTTTTCATTTTGCCTTAGTTATCTTGAATGGAAGATATGACCTACCTACTGGGCTTATTAGAATGCAGGTTGCATCAGTACGTCCAATGAACACTACCGAACCACGCACAAACAAAGTATGTGCGTTAAACTGTTGACATTACCTTAGATGTGTCTGTGAGATCTACAGTTCTACTGGAAATTGAGTATGTTATCCTTTATGAAAGGGACTTTATGAATGTTTCTAGCATCCTCTATGTATTCGAACAGTCCTGAAAAAATATACAAAACAAACGTTATTTCTATATTACTGTTGTATTTCTGATAACGGAACTTTATAATGATAGGTTTTTTTTCTTACTAAGTTTAAAATTCCACATTTTTATCTGTTCTCCCTTTTCTTTTGATTCTTCTCTTTCTCTTTCTCTCTCTCCCTCTCTCTCTCTCTCTCTCTCTCTCTCTCTCTCTCTCTGTGTGTGTGTCTTCCTCATTTCTGAACCTCAGTGTAATAGACATCCATTAGTTTCAATTTTTCATTGTGTGTGTTTCAGTTTCTCCCTAAATCAACTTATGAATCTTGTCTCATCTCTTTTTTGTTATTTCCTTTTATCGATAGTAATAAATGTGTAGTTTGAAAATAGAACTGTGTTCATATTGTTAGCTCATTTTAGTATGAGAGAGAGGGTCTCTTTACCAGACACGATTATGGGATAAGAATGTGTATATTGGGTGGCTAGCTGCACGGCGTTAGCTGTTGAAATTTTTTTGATGCGGAGTATACAATGGGATCAACAAATTTAAGAAAGGCTATCAACCTCGTGCTTACATATAAAAGAAAGCTGACAGAATAGTTCTCACTGACACAGATAGAATGTTAAATAGGTGGAAAGATTTCTTTGACGATTTGCTTAACACGCAGCCAAAAAATAACATGCGTGGAAAAACGGAACTACACACCGCAGAACCATACATTCCAGAACCTAACCGAATAGAAGTAGAAATCGCTATAAAAAAAAAACACTAATCTCCGGGAGTAGACGAAATTCCGGCTGTTAATTTTAGCTGGAGGCGAAAAATTGTGGAACGAAATACACAGATTTCTCCTTACCTGGAACAAGGAAGAATTACCACAAGAGTGGAAAGAATCAACCATTGTTCCAATCCACAAGAAAGGCGACAATACTGACTGGAATAATTATCGAGGCATCACTCTTCTGTCAACTTCAAATAAAATCCTTTCAAACATTCTATTAGCAAGATTGACCCCATACGTAGATGAAATTATTGGGGATTATCAGCGCGGATTTACACGAAATCGATTAACTATCGACCAAATATTTACCATTCGACAAATACTCGAAAAGGAATGGGAATACAATACCCCGGTACTTCAAATATTTATTGATTTTAGAAAGGTACCTCGATTATGATAGGTCGGTAGAGGTCACGTGATTTTAAGCTCAGGGATTTTTTAAAATTCGTTCCCTTTTACGGGTAAGATGAGTGCTTTGATACCTGACTCTGATTGGCTGGTAGAGGTCACGTGATCTTAGACCCTGGAATTTTTGGGGTCAATCTTGCTTACCCCAAAAATTATTACAGTCAGTATTGTCGCCTTTCTTGTGGATTGGAACAATAGTTGATTCTTTGCACTTTTGTGGTAATTCTTCCTTGTTCCAGATAAGGAGAAATCTGTGTATTTTGTTCCACAACTTTTCGCCTCCAGCTAAAATTAACAGCCGGAATTTCGTCTACACTCGGAGATTTGTGTTTCTTTATAGCGATTTCTACTTCTATTCGGTTAGCTTCTGGAATGTATGGTTCTGCGGTGTGTATTTCCGTTTTTCCACGCATGTTAGTTTTTTTTCTGCGTGTTAAGCCAATCGTCAAAGAAATCTTTTCACCTATTTAACATTCTATCTGTGTCAGTGAGAACTATTTTGTCAGCTTTCTTTAATATGTAAGCACGAGGTTGATAGCTTTTCTTAAATTTGTTGATCCCATTGTATACTCCGCATCAAAACAATAGCGACAGCTAACGCCGTGCAGCTAGGCCACCCAATATACACATTCTTATCCCATAATCGTGTCTGGGAAAGAGACCCTCTCTCTCTCCTCCTTTCTTCTCCCTCATACTAAAATTAGCTAAAAACATGAACGCAATTCTATTTTCAAACTACACATGTATTACTATCGATAAAAGGAAATAACAAAAAAGAGATGAGACAAGATCCATAAGTTGATTTAGGGAGAAACTGAAACACACACAATGAAAAATTGAAACTAATGGATGTCTATTACACTGAGGTTCAGAAATGAGGAAGACACACACACAGAGAGAGAGAGAGAGAGAGAGAGGGAGAGAGAGAAAGAGAAAGAGAAGAATCAAAAGAAAAGGGAGAACAGATAAAAATGTGGAATTTTAAACTTAGTAAGAAAAAAAACCTAACATTATAAAGTTCCGTTATCAGAAATCCAACAGTAATATAGAAATAACGTTTGTTTTTGTATATTTTTTTCAGGACTGTTCGGATATATAGAGGATGCTTGAAATATTCATAAAGTCTCTTTCATAAAGGATAGCATACTCAATTTCCAGTAGAACTGTAGATCTCACAGACACATCTAAGGTAATGTTAACAGTTTAACGCACATACTTTGTTTTTGCGTGGTTCGGTGATGTTCATTGGACGTACTGATGCAAACTACATTCTAATAAACCCAGTAGGTAGGTCATAACTTCCATTCAAGATAACTAAGGCAAAATGAAAAAAAAAGAAAAAATGAAGAAAGATAAAATTGTATGAATTCATTTTATTGGTAAATTTTTATCAGTATATCCTATATTAAAAGTCCAACCGTATCATATTGAAAAGTTTCAAATGTTCAAATGGAAAATGGGATGTTCCTTATGGATGCAGAAGACTTTGCATGTTTCTAATTTCAACATGAATAAATCACATTGAATTATAAGATGGAAACAAATTTATGTCGAACTAGTATAAATAAAATTTTGTTTTCAAGTAACCAAAGAAATGGCCATTTTCTAGTTTTTTCCGAAGATTTATGTGTTTCGAATATCCAGCATCACTTTCATCTCTTGCGGGTTTATAACGTAATTTGTACAGAGAGAATGAACACGCTAGAGCTCAAACGGATCATAGTGTCATTCGGATGATGTTTAGCTTATGGACCACAACTGGGTCGAGGATTCAAACCCGTAGTGACCCGGTAATTAAACAGAGATTCGGTAACCCAGATGATAAAACGATATTTTGCTTATTCCCTTGCGTTTAAACAGTATTTCTTTCAGAGGTGACCAGGACTGGAGATGATATCCCCAGAGCACAAAAAACTTGACGCTGAAGTTACCAGTTAATTACATTTTCCAGACCAGGTGTATCGGCCTCTTTCTCCTTGTTAACTTTGAACATGCACACGCACATGAAGTGCGTGTGTACGTGAGAGAGGGGGAGAAGTGAAAGAAAAATCGCGTTTCTTTGCTTTAAAATTTTTCGAAGTTTCCCGCCTGATGTCAACGAAATTTTGTGTAGTTATTTGTTTCGAATTCGTAGTCAACGTAATTTTGCTTGTTTTCTCTTCTCTTCTAGTTTAATGTATTCCTGGACGAACCATGGTCTGCTCCTACATATTTCCCCGTGTACCAATTTTTCTTTTGAAAGAGGATACTTCGTAAGCAAAGAAAAGAATTCAATTACTGGAATATTTTTCTCCACAATCTTAAGGTTACATCTGTTAACTAAAGAGAATATAACATGCGTCATATTTCTGTAACGATTCCTGTAATGCTATTTAGATTATCATCATTTTGCTCAAATAAGAGTATTGTTACGTCATACATAATTGATATTCTTTCTTCATAGTTTTGGATAAGCCATAATTTATATTATTATATTATTATAAAACAATTTTAACGTGGATTTTTGTGGATGCCTAATTAAAACATACCAATTATAAGTATTCATGTATTCAGAGTTCAGAATGTGTTCACGGCAGTGATTTGTAATACTGATAAGTACTACTACTACTTCATCTTTATCGTCTGACGCCGTGTGGACTTTGTGGTGGACAAACACCGCACTCCTGGTTTTTTTCTCGGGGTTCTCCCGTTTCCTCCCACTTTCTTCATTCCACCATTTCATTTATTTCTCATCATCACCGTCTCCTTTAGCCTAACTGGCATAAGTGAACTGGGACGTAAAACTAAAGATTTCATTTGATTTTCATCTACATGGCCTAATATATTATATACTCTTCAACAGGTTCACTTCAGAAAACAGATTCATCTACCGTAATATGAGTTTCATCTCCCTTCCCTAGAATAAGCGTCAAATCTGCTCACCTCCCAATATTGAGACAGGCGTATTTAGGATTTTTTTTCGAGGGTCTATGCCCAACACAGGGAAGGATATTGCCTACCTGAGTTTGAGAATCCTATATAATATGATACAAAAATTTAGGAGTGAATCTAACCCTTTATTCTATTCATACAAGAAAATGGAAGCACCCTCTTGGCCTATCTAATTTCCCTGGCTAATTATTCCCCCGTTTTGATTTTCTTTAATTCAAGCATTTCCTTCTTTTAAAAATAACCAAACGATATAATTTTTTCTTTGTTATAATAGCTAATGTCCCGTCATGTTGATATCCGGGCAAGTTGGTGTGGAATACCAGTTTCACTTATCAACTCCTCTTAGTTTTGGTGTTACTGATGACGGTCAACTTGAATCACAACTGACAACGGCCGATAAAATATCATAGGAGAAACGAAAGAAAATAACATCAAGAAAAAGGTACACAAAAGTAGAAAGAGCATAAGAAAATGGAAAATCAATGACATTCTTAGAAATGGTAAAAAAGATTATTGTTGTACGAGAAATGCGAAAAACTAACAAATTTATTTCAGGGGATCTTGAGCCCCATAGCCCCCTAAATACTTCCTCTGAAGACAATTCTACACCCTAGATCCTCTACATCATTGTTTTTCAACTTCCTAAAAATTTTAAACATCGGTTATATATATATATATATATATATATATATATATATATATATATATATATATTATAGGAACGGTCTTTCCCGTCCCCCCAATGTTGAAGAAAGATTAGCGCCGGGGTCGACGTCTTTGTAGCCCCACCACAATTATTTTTCTTTATTTTTGAAACGGTTATAGAACAAACTTTGATACTCTAGAACAAATTAGAACAAACGATTAAGTCTTTATATTTATTTATCTATCTATCTATCTATCTATCTATCTATCTATCTATCTATCTATATATATATATATATATATATATATATATATATATATATATATATATATATATATATATATATATATATATATATATATATTGGGTGTTGCAAAATAAGTATTACAACTCTTGGGAGGTAACTCCTGCCACTGAGACAAGAAAAAAAGTTCTCTTCAACTTTCTGCTATCGGATATAGTTTCAGATCTACAAGGTGCCGAAAGCGTGGAAAAATGACTTTCGGGCTGCAATAGTTCGGAAACTATCCAACGTAAAGAATGCGGGTAAAAAATTCACTGAGGAAGTCATACCTGCTCTATTGAATTTTGCATGTTTCGCAATCTTACCGTGCACGCGCAAGGGATTTGCCAAAGGAAAGTAGGGAGTCCCGGATAATCTGCCAAATGAAACTTGGTCTAAATGGATACGAATTGATAGGCTTTCTACCAGGTAACAACAATTCATTTGTATTAAGTCGATATCCGGAACAAATACAAAATGGCGGACACCTTCATGCCCGTTTTGTGTGGTTGCATAATCGCCAGGTACGGATGCTGACCAACAGTGACGTTCTGAGTATTAATTGTAGCGAATTTGTACTCAAATGCCCTAGAACGACATCTGGAGTGTCGGTAGAGCATAACAGATGAAGCAAGGTGATTCACGTGTGTGGAAACACGTAAGGAAAATGCCTGGAAATGCACTCATACTCAGTAAACGTGAGTTCAAAGCGTCGGAAATGTAACGGGACGGGAAAGACCGTTCCAAAGACCGACTTTGGCTGGAGTCACCTCCCAAGAGTTGTAACACTTCTTTAGCAATACCCGATATATATATATAAACCGTTGATTTCAAGGATGTGGGTGGACAGAGCGCCCTCTTTCTAGCGTCACCACAATTACTTTCCTTAATTTTTCTGAAATGGTTAAATAACAAACGTTGATAGTGTAGAACAAAATAGACGAAATGGAGCACAAACGATTTAAAATGCTTTCTTACATTACTGATGATTTCACGGTTGATGAAGTCGTTCTAGCCCCACCACTATTGATTGTCTATTTACTTGGAGAGTATAACAGAACTAATTCTGTTGCTTTGGAACAAATTAGAACATATGTAGTACAAACGAAATAATATGTTTTCTTTGTTTGTGGCAGATGGGTCACGGGGAGGACGACACAAATGCAGAGTTCATCACTTTGGAGTGTCTTCTGTAGGCGGGCGAAGGTCCATATGCATAGATATTATGTGGGGTACTTAAGGGCCACGTACGCGACACTTGATAATTTGCGTTGCAGAGTTCTCACACAGGGTCAAACCAGCCCGCAACCTCCTCGTAAGTCAAGGGAAACGGGAGCTTCAGAGCTCTCCTTAGTAGCCCGTAGCAGTCAGTTTTGTTATAGAAGATGGATATGCTTGGTCCAAAGGATATATTTTGTAATAATTTAGAAGATAGAACAACTGGATGAAATATCTAGAAAATATGTAACGTCGAGAATGTTCATTTTTTAGTACATCGATTGAGTACAAGATCTGAAATCCAGCTGACTGTCATTCTAGAGTACTGATGAATACTAGGTGAGTGTATAATGGGAGTTGGGGTTGGAATCCTGTATATCTCAGATATAATGGTGCTTTGTTCGAAAAAGACATGTCGCAGATTGGGAAAGCCAGATATAAGAATACGGGATCGAACCTTGGACCTTTCAAATGAGAAAACCACTTCAAGATATTAATCAGTTCCACGGTCGAGTGGATCACAAGATAAAATTAACGAACTGAAATGCTGACAACATAACAGGAATTCTCTCCCACGGTCTCAGGATCCGGGCGTAATAACAAACTAGGTATTTGCCGTGTGTCCACCATCACTGCCGTGTCAAGCTGCGGACAGCATCATTAAAACATTTAAGAAAATATATAACACGGGATCCATACGCTAATTTAACACCAGATGAGCAGCGGAATACAAATAAATGTTTGGTTTTATCCACTTCGGAGATACTATATCTTTCAGCCACTAAGAAGAAAGCACAAGATTATCAAATACACATATGATTGGATATTTTTGTAGGTAAAATTTGTATTAATATTCACTTTCACTGAACAAATCACATATGACTTTAAAACTACACAATAATATTTTCAAATTATCGATTATATTTCAGTCAAAACCGAATTGGCCCATAAATGATGTGATCACGGGACGGCACTGTTAACGAGCACGATATTCGCGATCGGCGGATGCGGTGATTCGAACGATGATAAAAGTTCACTGCAGATATTTCACTTCCATTAGGATGCGTGAAAAGTATGGTTTGGTCTATAAACTGTCAGGAACTGCGTATTGTGAATTTTCATTATATTGTCTTGCTGTTTTCATCATTTACTGATAGATGAAATTGTTACGATTTCTTAAGTTGCGTTTTAACATTACGATGCTAGAAACCATTTTGGATTCTGTTTAATAATTTAAACACTAGAATCCTATGCACTTCAATGGTTTACGTGGAGAGTGTCACCTTAATACACCTAACTCAAATGCAAGATGTATACACTCTGACGCGCTTCTTGATGCGTCACATAGTTGCCAGTTAAGCAGCGTAGGAACACACTTCCAAACTAAAATATAGATCATAGGAAACACTTAATTTTCACTTCACAGTGTCACTGATGTTATATAATGGATGATCCATGTGTCAATTGAAATCACATTAAAGACACTGATAATCCCAATAAAACATGAAATTAATGTATATAGGTAAATTTTACGTTATCAAGTAAAATCTGTCATCACTGCACGAGTTTATACTGTGTGGGCGTTGAGCACGAGAATTGCGAAATTCCTCGCCTAATTTGTTCTGACGGTAGGAAGCAGGACTGTTTGGAAAAGTGAGGTACCTTTTGGGTGACAAAATTCCTGAGCTGAATTCAGTTCGTTCTGCTCCAAATGCTACCTGGTTGCGTTTTACTTCTAAAAATTGACGTTGGAAAATACGAGGGTTGAATTAAAAGTTCATGTCTATCCATATTGTTACAAGTGTTATGGTTATTTTCTACATATAGGCTATAATTTATTAATATTTACAATATTGTGAGTGCAGAAACTTACGTTCAATGTTAAACCAATATTACTGTTTATCAATCAAAATAAGTTTGGTATCATATTGTTTCTAATTTTTCCCTGGATTAGGCAGTTAAGTATGTGTAAACTTTAAGGAGAAGATATGTTTGTAAAAATGACTAGAGTAACATGTCGAATATAAAATATATCAATTAAGAGGTAAAGCTATGCCTATAGAAAATATCAAAGGTAAAAAAAGAAATATCACTTGTAAAATCTGAAATCGAGCTAAATTAATTTAGGTAGAAATGGGAGCGCAGATTAAAAGTACGAGACCAATTTTGAAAATGATAATTCACAAAGGAGGAGTAACGTTTAGACGTAAATTGTGAGCGTATGTCCTCTCTCACTCCCATTACATTCGTCTAAATTCCCGTTCAGCTTCATCTGGAGTGGAATAAGGCTCTCTGCACAATACGTTGACGCAAACCTTATGTTATGGTTCTATCATTTTCCACGTGATGGCAACGCTGTGCAGTGGTGACTTGCATTACGTGCTCAGAAGACAATGAGCTGTGAGTGGCTGTAATACTTTAAACAACTAGTTCGACGATATTTAATGTCATCGATGTTCATTTCTATTATTTTTGATATTTTAATTCTTCTATTTTTACGGCAAGTAGGTATAAAACTCCATAATACACATATTAACTGTGAGCGAATGTCATCCAACAATATTGTAATACTACGCACTATTATGAACAAGCGTAGGAAAATGAACATTGTGGTTGATGGCGCGAAAGACGGCATTAGAAAGACATCATGAACTCAACGAACGACTAGGCAAACCGAATGCAATGAAAATCTGCAAAGAAATTGTTCATCACTTATAGTTTTGTGGAATTATATATTCTAAAAGGTTTGGAGAGTGAACATAGTTTGAAGATATAAATGATTTGTGAAAATTAGTGAACAAATGCCAATTTTATGCAAATTACTTAAAATGACATGGACGCACGTCGTAAGAACCAGTTACATTCACGTTCATTTAATAAGACAATTTAATCTTCGTAGTAGATTACGTTAATATTCGTTGCAAGATGGTATAAGTTATCTCAAAGAATAAATCCATTTGATGTACCATCAAATTATCCAATATTTAGTGATTTTACCATAAACTTCGCAATGGGAAGATGAAAGCCGAAGTAACAAGAATGGAACCACGAAATCGTCTTCAGTTAAAGAATTCGGAATTAGATTCCTTTTCAATGGAATAACACCAAATCTCCCTAAATCCTCTGTTATTAAAGTGTAGTGCAGAAAAGTGTTTAGTGAACCAACGTGTGCTAAGTGGTAATATATTACCAACCTCAAAATAAGTCGCCTACGACAAGATATCATAATTTAGATTTAACCTCGCTCTTTTTTTAATTTTTTTTCGTATAAAGTGAAATGGGCTAAAAATAAAAAGGAAGGTATTTAAGGAATATCAAAGTAAATGTATCAACGAAATTATATTCATAAAAGGTGCACGTAAGTAAATGTGAAGTGTAAAATACCTTTTGTTCAAGTAAAATTTATTCTGTGTATTTGTTTGTTTTCAATAATCTTTGCCATGTTTCATACATGAATCACCACAGGAATTCCTGGAAATAGGTACAGGTACTTGGAAGCATAATAGACAGACACGTCAAGGATGGTGGGCACGCGCGAGCGCAACCTCAACATGAGTTTATGTAACGCTAACGGTAACGGTGGAGGGTGTTGGTGATTAAAATATTAAACAAATTTTTAATAACCTCCCGTTATCCGGAATCTCGGTAGCAGGAGCGCACGCTCCGATAACAGTGTATCAAGAGATAGTGTACTCAAATAAGAATTGCAATATTAATACTACAACACGCTTGGGTCGTAATCGACAACTCACCATTTAAGCCTTCAACATAAATACCCACACTGATGTTATTCACGAAGTTGTTAGACGTAGCGTGGACGTAGAGAGATGATGCAAGACTCTGTAACATATAATCCATAGATTTTATTTCACTGGTTATTAGATATTAATAGAAAATGTGTCTCTAGGAATAATTTATATTATCATATTATTTTGTACCGAAAAACCTTTTTCGTTCTTGCCTATTCTCTTGTTTTTTTGGTTATGCCCTCTGGTGGGACGTACTAGCACGACGGATGAGCTATCTCTATAGGTGGCCATAGTTGTGCTGGAACGTTCCATGGAGGAAGTATAATGGTTGTATTTCGCTACTATTATCATAATTTGTGATTTAGTTATTATATCAAAAAAGGTTCTTCAATTATATATATATATAAACTACGAGTGATATTCAAAGTATAATTCTGTTAAAGTTTAAAATTCGAATGTAATAATGAAGTTTAAAGTGGAGTGCTGTAACTTCATGTCGGCTAGTTGTTCTATTCGATAGCACGGATTGGCTTAATAAGGCAGCGAGGTACGTAAGTTTCATGCTTTTCCTTCCTTCATTATATTATTCTTGCATTTAAAGGACCGTTTGCCATTTTGTTAGTTTTAGGCACTTTGCCTATAACCTTTCTACCTTTTTTTCTAAATTGAATTAGATTCCTGCATTATTACCAATCGGCGTGACTAATTAGAACAAGTTAGCTTGTACTGAGGCAAATAGTTTACGCTGCTAATTGGATAATAGTCTAAGATTGAAACTATTTAAATTCTCTTTCCATTATCACGAAGACCATAATGCAATACTGATTTTTGCATTGTTAAATATATGTTGATTATTGGGTTCTTGAAAGTTTAAATGTACGGTTTGAATTTTCCAAAGGAGATCGGTTGTACGAGTATTATTTTATGAACTCAAATCCTACAACTACTATTCAGAGATTTATTTTCATAATATTGCTTATTAGTAGCGATACTAGATTACGTATCCTTTCTATATTTCAGTCTGGAATTACGAAACCACTAAATATAATATCGGGGGAACTGATTGATGTGTTCTCCTCTCTCACCCTTACATATGCGCTAGTTTTCGAATCTCAGGTTATATATGATTTAATTGAACTTATTAAGATATCGAAATTAGCGTAATATAAGTATGGTTACACACTCACAATTTTCAGAATACACTTGCGTAAAGTTGCTATTGAAAACCATGTGTATTTATTTATTATATTTGTTTCTATATTACCACATTGTATCACAAATCAGTATACATATACACAACGGATAATCCTCACCACAAGTGAACAATATTTTGACGTAAACAGTCGCTTCAATAATGACTTGGTAACATCCCTAAAATTAATTATTGATACCGTTCAACATAAAGCTGAGATTGACAAGTACTCAAATAAATAAGATATATAAAACAAGGAAACATACAAAATACTATATACAACAAAAATAATAATAGTAAATGCAACAAGGTTTCGCTACTATATTTCTAAAAGTCTTTTCAGAGTAAACGAAAGTCCAGACGACAGTAGCAAATTATATTATTTCAAATGTCTAGAAAGAGTTGTTTCAAAGAAGTTTGACCTCTTGTTTATATTTGTATTTATTATTCTTAATTATTTCCTTTTTACGGATGCACTGAACTACTATATTATACTTGCCACTTGGTATAATTGTTTCCAGTCCAGCTTGTCCAGCTATACATTGAAATTTAACTCGAAAAACATTTATCTCACTCCTACACTCATACTCACGTACACATAAAGGACTATATACATCACTATACACTTCCTCAGGTATATCCTCACTTACACTTTTCTCATGGGTCTTCTCACAAGTCGTACCTACCTTTGCCCGCGAGGTGGATACTTAATTTAGTTTTTTGAATCTGGACTTTCTCGAGGATCCCAGCGGTGTTGAATATCCTCTTGGGAAGATCTCGGATCATCTCTTTAGTACCCTTCCCCTCCAAGAACTTGCACGACCGCCTGGTCTGCCGCGTCGATAGTTCGCTCGTCCTTCGTCCGGTGATTCTTGTCTTGGGTTCACAGGCTCTGTCTTGTTGTCCCCTGGTCCTTCGATATAGCTCCTACTTTAGCTTTACGAGTGATCAACTCTTCTCCGTTCTCCCACCTTCTAGCGCCATCTCTTCCTGTCTTCCGTCTTGCTTCCCATGTGTCGTGAATCAGTTCAAGTCGTCGGACTGTTTCAAGAATTTCTGCTAACTCCTGGCCTCGTGATGAAACCAACTGTCTCCGATACTGAACTGGTAGCAAAGTTATGACGGTGTTACAAATCTGGGGTTCACTGCTCTGGGAATCCAAGTCCCTAATCTGACAAAATCTATTTGTAACAAAACGTTCAACACTCCCATCAACCTTAGGGTTGAATGGTACAGTCTTAAGGCGCGTTAGCCTAGCACATGTCACGTCTTCTGAATGATGATGTCTAAAAACATTTGCTTGAAGTCGACATTCGTGATGAATTTATTCACATTTGAATAATACCATGACAGTACTGCGTCTCTTAGTATGAACGGTAATACCTTAAGCGCCTGACTAGGTCGCTCACCCATTAGAGCACACTCTCGTTCAAATTGTATTATAAACTCTTGAGCTGACAAATCACCTCTCTCTGGCGGATAGTGCGTGAACGATTTTATATCCGTTAATCGCAATTTCAATTCCTCTTCGTCTTCTTCCTTTTCAATTTCCTCCCTATAGTCCTGAACTATTTCCGAATAGGCTCCGCGACTGTTCGTTAGTCTTCTGGCGTTTGCATTCTCGTTCCCATTAGAAGCAAGCTGTCTTTGTCGGTTCCTTCTCCTTTCCGTCTTCGGGGGCCATCCATCTTCTTCTGATTACCCGCTCTCATCGAACGAACTGGTCTTGATCCGTCTTCTCCGATTACTTGGGTGCACTTTAGGTTCCTTGCTCCGTGAAGCCGCCGTACTCTTGAGGGCACTTCTTCCACAGCAGGTACCGCTGGAATCACTTCTATTGCGCCTTGCATCTAAGCTTGGTGATTGAGCAGAATTGTATGCCCGCTTCAGTTCTGTTTCCTCTACGCCTGAACTATGTCTTCGCCATTCCTCCTCGATCATTTGTTGAAGTGACGCGATTGCTACCTCCTGACAAGCCATCTTTTCTTGTACTTTCCACAGTTCCGAAGTGTTTTGTCACATGACAGTCTTCGACTGACTCACTTCCGCGCGACACTCTTGCAGTTGATTATTCATCACCGCGTTTGCTCTAGTTATTCTTCCAGAAACCTCTTCTACCACCTTTCTACATTCATCAGTCTTCTGCAGGACTTTTAACTCTTCTTTGGCTAAACGATTTTCTATCTGTGCCGTAGTCATGTGCAACACCTCATGATTCACATCTGCAATCTCATCCTGCATCCTGTCCTGGCATTGTGTCATACCTGCTACACAGCTCTTTGATACCTGATCGATTCTTCTTTTACCTCTTCAAATTGCTGACTCACCTTTTTCTCTGTTATTATTGCCACTTCCTCAAGTTTACAGACGGTATTCTTCAAATCATGATTCTCCTGCTGAGTTCCGTTCATCTTTCGTGAAAATTCATTTACCTGTTGAGTTAACGAGGCGTTCGTCCTGTCACACTTCTTGCTAACTTCTTCAATCTTGTTCTCCAATTGCTCTCTAATATCCCGTAAATCTTTCTGAATGACCTTCATCTCAATCTGATAATCTTCTTTGATACTCGATCTGAGCTCACATTGTCTCTTTTTATTCTACTTCTCAAACATCTAGATAAGCATCTGCTCCATTGCATCCAAAGACAAACTTCGTTCTCCCGTCTCCATCGCCTTATATGGGTTGCACTGTCCACATTTAATAACGACTCAACGGGAACACCATCCTCGAGATCCTTTTCAGCATACCATTGTTCTTTTGTCATTTGACTACACACGCGGTGATGCCAGCGATCACACAGACAACATTGTACATGTTACTCATCTCTAGCTGGGTCCTCAGTCTGACATGACCGCACCAGCAGATTCACTTGCACTTGCACTGTCGCTTCGTCTATTACGCCGATTTCCACCCATGTTCCACCCAATACACAACTAACAGTCCACGAAATTCACCCTCTTGATTGCAACTATTCTTCACAAGCGTCTGAGTCAGGACCATCCCTGTACTCAGGACCATACTTATGTGTTCGCAAGCCAAGTCTTAAGGTTGTGGAGCTGATTGATCCAAACACTGGGAAATTGATAGGACACCGATCCGAACATCAATGTAAATTGTAGAAGCCCACTAAGGAAGAATACTGGAAATGGCGGAAGAAGGCAGAAGAGAATTGTGCCAGTCAACTTTTGAAGAACTTGCCTGATGAATACTGCGAATAGATTGCAGGCTGTACATATTTCGAAATATTGTGTATATATGTATATAAGTGTATGTGTCCTGTTTCATTTGTTTGTGTATTACCTTGTTTTTATAAGTATCTGCGGAACTAAGTGAAAGTTAATCTTTGGATGCTTAGTGACGGCGCAGGGATCAACCTATTCGGACGCCATATTTGACAGGACACGCTGCCCCATCAGCATTTGTGCACCCGTTGTTTTCGCAAGTTTTGCGTTTCGTTCACTTCGAGCGGTGTGACTGAGCGCTCCGCTCAGTAACCTTCTGAACTCCACCTTAGCTGTCTAGACTTGACTGGCAACATTGACAACACAGGATCAGCAGCAGCAGTATAAAAAGTAAGAACAAGTGGGAAGGTATAAAGAGAAGAATAAAATAAAAATGCAACTATGAAGAATTATTTGTAAATGAACTAATAATACAACAAGAAACTTTTAAGGACTAGTTTTAATCTGCCGGTGAAGGTAAGAAAAACAGAACATGTTTAAAGCTAACAAGTAAGCCGTATTTGTGAAGAAGCAAGACACTGCAAGTAAACATCGCATGTTACTTTCGGAGAGTGTCGTACTTGAAATACTTGGATTCTATACTTAGTTTGCATGAGTAAAATAAAATACATATTTGAGCAATTGAATTTACCGTGAATTCACGTACTAACGTCAACGAAAAGAAATAAACCAAGTGATATGTGTTTACGGTATACGACACACTAAAGCATGCTTTGCACTCGTAACCTTACAGAATTCTTTTGATATAACCGTAAAAACATATACGCATATGAAAAGTAAATCTAACATATTGATAAATCATTTATGTAAGCCGATATAATAATATATATTTCAAATACTTCACTCATAACCTAACCTATTTTATTGGATAGTGCTAAAAAAGAAAATATAAAGTTTTTTGCGCCAGACAATATTAGCAGAAGTTAATAATTTGTATACACTCTAGAGGATCACTAAATATAGAACGTCGTGTATATAATGAGCCCACAATATGAACGCATTACTTTGCATTGAATTCTTTTAGTCTTAAGCTCAAATTTGGAGCATATATCCAGAAAAAGCGCTTCAAAGAAAATCAATCTATATTTCATATAGGCCTATATAATAGCATAACTTCAATTTATAGCTATAAAAATGTCTAACAAACTACAGTAGTGATATAACATCGTTACATAAATGTATTATTTCTTAAAACTGTGCTAACTAACCTATTTATCTGTGAAGAATGTTTGAAGTATCAGTACTAAATTCAATTCAATCTAAATAAAAGTTTGCCAGTCGCGACCATCAAGTGTCATTTAGTTAGTCACTTTGTATGTAAAGCAGTATTGCACTAGTGAATCATCTGTTCGGGTAAAGACAGAACTGAAGATATAAACAGTAGATTGGTTACCTAACTACCAGCGCACTTTCTTCCTCTTCCCCCTCTTCCCCCTAACTACCAAAAATTACATATCCGCCACTGACCATTACACTTTAACACAGAAGGTTAGCATAAAGCGAGATTGGGTAATTGCACTGCGCATATGCTTTTATGACATTTAAAATCATAAAAACTTACATCTAAAAACTTACAATCTAAAACTATTTCTCTTCTATCTTATAATGTCCCCATGGTAGGTTATTGACCCCATCCTTTAAAACACATCTCTTATCATCTACGCAACTTAAAGCTAACTTATTTACTTCTATACTGTACAAATCGTGCTTATAACTTCTAATCAAATTCATCTTATAATATTCTTTTTGGCTAATCAAACAGTTCTTATATTCGTTAAATGAAAGTTCTTTATACACAACACTCTTCTTAACACCTTTAGCCTTCTTACAACACTTTTCTTTATCGAACTTACGTTTAAAGTCTTTATCTGCTAAATCTATTTGAGGTGCTTTTATACTGTACATCTTACTTCTTAAACCTACAAACTCTTCTATGATTGTACCTTTTATCTCATCCTTCATATTACCAAGTATTTTCTTATTGATTTGTGGTATCTTATATTTGTTATCTTTAGGGTAGTCACTGGTATCGAAGTAGTAATCAATGTAGTTTTTCATGTCCTCGTACACATCTTCTGTTTGAATATGATATATATAGCTATCAGTATCTGTATAACATACTTCTATTTTGTTTTGGTATTTTGGTTTCATCACATTGTAATGGAAGTCGTACATTAAATATTTCGATAGATCTAAGATACTCATTCCAACATATATTGGTTTATTGAAAGTTAATTTTGTTTTATTCATTATGATTGCACATAGATTCTCAGTATAAATAATTCTATCTTTAAAATTTGGTTTAGCAATTAGTTTTTCCACTCTTGTTGGATCACATTCTATTTTTATAGGTTTACATCTCTTTTTAATATTTTCCATAGTCTTTCCAAAAACTGAATTGTTCATGAGCTTATAGAAGTCTTTTTCAAAGTCATTTGTTGCTCTAGTTCTCATCTGCGTGTTTAAATCAATATATTTCTTTAACTAATCTGATTGATCGAACTCTATTACTCGGTGTATTTTGGTAAGTTTTAATCCAAGTGAAAGACATTGTTTTAGGTTTCGATAGTGAATTACATATTTTTCTTTGTCATATAGGGTTGTTAAGAGTTTTGATTGTTTTGAACCAGGCGGACACATGTTTTGAGGTGCTAATGGGTAGTCTTTGTGATAGTCATGCAATTCTTTAGGATATTCAAGATCAACTTCTAATATGTAACCAGTATCAGTATATTTGTGAAATCTATTTCTCTTATCTCATCTTCACTTAACCATCTGAATCCCTTATACGGCATATATTGACTCATTGCCCACCCATACAAGTTATTGGCATCTAGATACATTAAGTAAGAATCTTCTTTATTCTTATTGTAATCTTCCATGTACTTATTGTTTGCTTTCACATATCTTTTTGAGCATTGACTAATCCCACCTCTTATACCTTTCTCTATCATCAATACCATATCGTAATCAGTTAATAACTCTAGTTTTGTAGTTGTCATCTTTAACATTGCATCCCAAGCTAAACCTGGTGCTGTCACATACCAAGCTGGATCGAGACCATAAGCTTTAAGACATGTTTCTCTAAAGTTCTCAAACACATCCGCTAATAACAACACATCGGTTTTTAGATATAAGTCATGGTATTGTCCGAGATTCTTAATTTTAAATGTTTTCCACACTTTCTTTGCATGCTTATAATCCTCATCACTTATATGTGTTTTGGTTAGCTTATTGTAGAATGCTTCCTTTGGTGGTAATTTTCTTTTTCTAAACCTAGTCCAATTGTTAACATAATCGTACGGGTAAACACCTTTTCTTGTTACAAGGTTAAATTGTTCTTCATCAGGATAGAAGTGTTGTGTATGAATCATTTGTTCTTTCGTTAGGTTTGATGATGATTTGTCTAAACTACATGCCATAAATCTAAATGAATCTACGAATTTTAATTTGATAGTTCCAACTTTTTTACTGAATGATATGTAGCGTTGCTCGTTATTAGGTATTAATTCTATTTGTTCTTTATTACATCCTAGCTCTTTTATAAACAAGTGAGAGTCATATCCAGATAAGTTATGTATAATCACTGGTACGAACTTAGGTATTCTAACTTTCAAATTACAGTTGTTACATAATGCAGCTACAAACTCTCCTGTTATATGATCGTGATGTTTAACTTTGTGGTTTTCTGGTGTATATTTTACTTTACAGTAAGAGCAGGATTCGGATTGGTTGAACTCTTTACTCTGACTTTTTGTTAATGGTAATTCGTTATTTTCTTTGTATATGCTCGATATGTGTTTGGCTTCTTTTGTTAACAGTCTTATAAATTTAGTAGCAGCGTTCTTACCTCTATACACAACAGGATTAGTTTTACTTCCATCACTTTTTACAATATAGTAACAGAACCCAGATGGTTTGTGCTGTTGATATTTTTTAGTATATGACTCATCTTATGGATAACATTGTTTACATCCCATAACCTTATGTAGCAGACATTCAAAATCAGCGTAAATCACAAATGGCAACTTCATCGTAAATTGATAGTTTTTAAATTCAACGTATGTATCTTTCGGTGGCATTTCTATCTTAACAGCTTCGTGAGTGGAACAATCTTTTTCGTGTTTATCTAATGCACTTTGTGAGTAAAAATATAACAAGCATCTATCACATAAGTATTTTCGAGCTCTCCATTTAGTTATTTGACTGCTTACTAATCTACTTAGATCTTTAATCCAACAATTGTGTGTTTTAACTTGGTCTTCATTTAGTTCTTTTACATATAATAAATTCACATGGATGTCTTTCTTGTTTTTAGTATGATATAAAACGTATATTGTATATTTTCCATCATCACTATATGTATAAACATTAAATGATATATTGAGCCGTCTTTCAATTTTTGGGATGTCACTTAGTTTTACAGGAAAATGAATATCTTTTAATATTGTTTCTAAGTCTTTAACAACTTGCTTGTACTTTGGCAGCCGTTGAGGATCTTTTTCAACAGGATGCAATGCAGAGGCAATTGAATACAAGAAACATTTTTCATCTTTGTTCTTTACATTGATAACTGCTTGTTTTCTTTTGATTTCCTTTGGTAGTTCTATATATGATGATCCTCTATATGGTGCATATTTATTAAGAGCTAACTCTAAGTAGTTTATATTTGTAAGAGCCCATCCAGAACCTCTAGCTTAGAACTCGTCCATTCTTGCTCGTAATATTTGTTTAGCATCACTTATGAATTCTTTTAGATTGGTTGATTGGAATACCTCTTTGTTATTGATGTTGAAGTAAATGTCTTGAATCTCTTTACCTTTCTTGTATTGACAGCTTATTAGGAGATTAGCCTTTAACGATCCATGTTTTTGTAAGCTGATGTTCAATCTATTTATTAAAGCTTTTGATGTTGAGGTGATATAGTGTTCTAGTGGATCATGTTCTTTATAAGTTGTTGTAAATCTCCATGTTTCTAATCTTGATTTGAATGCTGTGCTTTTAAGTTTTACATCGATTGGTTGTGATTCAACTTTGATTCTTGGTTCTTCAAATACTTCTTGTTGAAATGGGTATATATTTCTAATCTGCCTTCTGCTTTGTTCATCGTCATGTTGTTTAAGAAGGTCTATCAGTTCTGCTTTTCTTAATCGGGAATATCTTCTGATTCCCCTCTCTTTACATTGTCGTCTTAACTCTATTACAGTAAACTTATTATAATTACTCATCTTATTTATTATATAGAAAATCTTCGTTAGTACCCTTCACCGGGTTATTTCAGTTCATTTTCATTTTTCTAACACATCGTTTAAACATCTGCACGCGTCTGCCACTGCCTACATATGTTTCCTCGTTGTGTTAGTCTAGAACTTTCATGGGATTAACCCATCAAAGTCACATATACACATTTAAAACTGATTCATTTTTGTAAGCTTATTCATCATCATCATCATAATCATCACTACCATATTTGTATTCATCATCACTACTCAAATCAGATGTTTTTTGTTGCATTACTAATAACTCTTTTTCCTTTAACAGTATTTGCTTCTCTAGTAGTGTTGCTAAGAGTTTAAGATCATGATGAATTAGTTCAAGTCTATCATGTAATAAATCAAAATCTTTCTCCATATTTGTCATATAGAAAACCAACCCTAATTATCAGATAATAACCTATCGTATAAACAATCAATTTCTTTAACCAATTCTTCTTCTGATAAGGACGTCCAAAACTCATTACCCTTACCTTTACGAATATCTAGTTCTTGCTGCATTAGATTGAATAGCTTAATACTGTTAGGATCTCTAAACTTTTCGTATATTATTACATGATTCGGATATTTTTCTTCTGCTTCATTAAGAGGTTTATATAGGCTTCTCTTCTGACATCTGATAGCATAATAAGGGAAAGGATCATTAGGTTTGTTTTTCTTATATATGATTAGACAATTATCTTTTGAAACATCATCTGTATATGGTGCTGCAATTTCTTTTAAGCTCTCGTTTGGAATTCTTAATCTCTCCATTGTTTGATCTATTTCTTCTACTCTTTTTTGTAACTCTTCATTGTCTTGTTGATACTGTCTAAAATCCTCAGTGAAGTAATTAATAATAATTTCATTACATTTAATATAAAAATCTGGTGAAACCCATCTTGCTATATCAAGTATTAACTCTTTCGGAACATATGTTCCTCGTATAATACCTAATTGCCCACCTTTAACAATCTTAAAATCATCCCCACGAATTCGTTGCAATGACTTTATATAAGAAATTAACTCTTTAGATTGTTTATTTTCTAACCATTTATAAAATTTCTTTCCTCCATCTTGACACAACTTGGTAGCATTGAAGTATCCTGTACTCTTATCTATAATCAACTTGAAATAACCAAAGATGCCATACCAATAGTTGTCCTTGATCTGTTCATAGCAAATGTCATTAAGACTAAGAGAACTATCCATAGTACCCATATTTGTTATATAGAAAATCTTTATTTTTAACTTCATTTTCTTTGTTAACCCATCTTTATTATCCTCAGTTACTTCGTAGCCGGCGCCAGATATCCCGCACCGGCTTTGATTTATGTAAGAGACCAACTCTATGCTATGTTTGCAACCGGAAAATCTTCCGTTCGGAGGTTTGTACCTTTAGATGTGAGAAAAATACTTAACAGATAGGGAGCTCCGATCGGTGCTACCAAAAATATATCAATAAAAATGAAATAAATTTAAAAATCTAAGAATAAAAACAAACATGACTAGTGCTAAGGAAATGTTATCTTACAAACCTGTATTTGATTGTGTATGTAAATATTTAGATATTGGTGGATATAATGATGAAGACAAAATAAATTTTAGCGTGTCCATAGGTATGTTAGATCATTTGTTCAAGAAGGCTACTAAAGAAAACAACTCATTTCTTACACAAAACATTCTCTATGCGAACGTTATGAATTTGTCCGAAGAGATGTTAGATTCACTGACTGATGAACAATGGCTATCTATAGGCTATGATGATTATGAGGGGGAATACAACTATGATCACATTACAGAAGAATTCATACGTAAATATCTTTAGAAAGTTAATTTGATTGAAATATGTTTATGGAAAAATTTATCGGAAGAGTTTATAAGAGAATTAGCTGATAAAGTTGATTGGGAGATTATTTCAGGAAGCCAAGACTTATCAGAAGACTTTATAAGAGAATTTGCAGATAGAGTTGATTGGAAAGAAGTATCGTATCACCAAAAGCTATCTGAAGAATTTATTAATGAGTTTATAGATAAAGTTGATTTTGATGCTATATCTTACAAAAACGAACTCTCTGAAGCCTTTATACGAGAACATGCAGATAGAGTTAATTGGTGGTACATATCTGGAACTAAACAATTATCAGAAAACCTTATAAGAGATTACGCTGACAAAGTAGATTGGGAAATGATTTCAATGTCTCAAAATTTAACAGAAGAATTTATTGCAGAGTTCGAAGGTAGAGTTCATTGGCGTAACATTTCAACTTATCAAGACCTATCTATAGACTTTATATATTCGTTTAGGCATTACGTAGCTTGGAGAGCTATAATAAGAAAATATCATAATAATCCCAATTTAGGTGATATGTTGAATGTAGCATTCGCTGTTGCAGCAGATGGTAATGTTTAACTAATTATCTTTTATGGTTATTATACCATAAAAGTTGTATGTTTGAAAGGGGTCCAGTGCTGGTAGACCCCCAGTTGTAGCCAAAACTCCTTCTGGTAGGGATGTTCAAAACTCATTACCTTTACCTTTTTTACGCCTATTCATCTTTTAACTCCAATCCTTTTAATTTTTCGATTACTTCATCATCTTGAATTTCTTCTATAACTTCTTTGATCGTGTTGAGTTCACACTTGAAAAATTCACCTTTATATTTAAATTCATCTAATTGTTTATGTACAAGTGACTCTAACTTTTTAGCATCATTTGTCTTATAGGTTTCTTCATAACAAAATAGCTCGAAGTCAAGTCTCAGCTCATTAAACTGACCTAGGCGTTGTTCAAGGTTTTTTGTATAACCCACTTTATATATACTCTTCTCTTGGTGCTGTTTGGTAGTTGCTATATAAACAAAACCTGACTTATCATTATCTTTTTTCAATTGAGACCATCTTTTTATTTCTTGGAACAAGTTTGGATGAACATATGTACCCGTGATTATCCTTTGTCTTCCTCCTAAAATCATGTAATATACTTTTTTAGACTGATACTTCTCTTCTAATTTTTTTATTAGTTCTTTTGATTCTTTAATTTTCAGCCAGTTGTCAAACCTCTTACCTCCGCTCTGACACAACTTGGTAGCGTTAAAGTATCCTGTACTCTTATCTATAATCAACTTGAAATCACCAAACAAACCATACCAGTAATCATCTTTAATCTGCTCGTAGCAA
Source organism: Thermobia domestica (assembly GCF_964235325.1). Classification (NCBI taxonomy): domain Eukaryota; kingdom Metazoa; phylum Arthropoda; class Insecta; order Zygentoma; family Lepismatidae; genus Thermobia; species Thermobia domestica. The sequence continues at coordinate 158,353,674 of NC_137471.1, forward strand.
ATATCGTTTAGACTAAGTGAACTATCCATAGTACTCATATTTATTATATAGAAAATCATTATTTTAACTTCATTTTTTGAATCGTTACACCCTTACATAATCATCTAACACAGAAAGTAACGGTATTTCCTCCTGTTATTTGATAAGTGGAGCGTCCGCCGGAAAGTCGGCCTACGCTTTTTTGATCGTAGTAGCTTATCAATTCAAAAAATTAGCTGGCTTACATCCAAGCCAGCAAAAACTCAACGTATTGATGAGTTTCTGAAATTCCTAGCTTCGGAGGAAATTCGAAGTTTGTTTTGTTGCTAATTTTTTGATAATTTCCACAGCTGGAATACAAGCGCTGGAAATATATGCAATGAAGGGTAGCGTTTCGATACCCTTATCTCGTTCAAACTATCCTTTTATGGCATAATAACCATAAAAGACAAACATTTATATTTACACTACAACATTACTTTTATCTATCCAACTATTATGCGAATCATCAAACCCTAGCCATTTAACATATACTTTGTCACCTTTCTTTCTCAACACCTTTTCCACCAAGTATTCATCCTTATGTTTCGTCTATAATAGTTCTGGTTCGTAAAATCTACCTTGCACATCCTCTTCTTCTAAAACTTTAATTCTATATGTAGGCGGATTAGATGGAATAACTTCGCTAATAACAAATATTTCTGTTGACCAATTAGGTGTATATCCTTTCTCAAATAGCCCTTTCGACTTACTTATACGAACATGATCACCTAACTTGTATTTGGGCTTAACACGCTTATATTCTTTTTGATACACTTTCTCCAATATTGTTCTCTCATTCTTCTTGTTAACTTCTATAGGTTTTAAACCAATTGTTCTATGAATTTGATGATTATACTCTTTAACTAGTGTTGGTAATATCTCTATCCATTTGTAGTTCCCTTGTGTCGTGAACCTTTTCCACATGTTCTGCTTAAGCGTTCTATTGAATCTTTCAACCACAGAAGCTTTCTTACCACTATAGGTTGAGTAGTGATTAATCTTATTTTCATCCATCAACTTCTTAAACTCTTTATTGTAAAACTCTTTACCTTGATCAGTTTGTAAGTTGCTAGGTTTTCTCGTTCTTAATATGGATTCGAATGCTTCTGTAACATTCTTCCCACTCTTATCTTTAACAGGAACAGCAAACGCATATTTCGAGAACACATCTATAATCGTTAGCAAATACTTATAACCTTTATTGATTTTGGAAACACCTTTTAATACTCCGCTATCCATTTCTACAAGATCAGCCTGCCAAAGATCATCGATACCTTTTATAACTACACTTAATCTGTCAAAGTTTTTTCTAGATGGTTTGTGAATTTCTTCTACAATGTCTTCTCTAACACCTTTACCTTCTTCTAGTCAATCAGGCTTCCTAACGAATTGAGTTTTAGTAACACCACATACAGAACAAATACCTTTCTTTAGATATCTTCCATTCTTTGTTTGTTCAATTCTAATGGTATCTTTCTTCGTATCTGTCGATTTCTTACACTTAACACAATACATCCTGTTTATTATATAGAAAATCAATAACTATCGCCGTTTAATATTACGCTACCAACATTCTCACCATCATCATCACTATCTTCGTCTTCTCTTTCTACATGCATAAGAAGCAATAGCAATTTACCATGTTTCAGATCAGAATCTTTAGAAGGCCTAACTGCTAATAGATCATTTGTATTAAAGTGCAATGGAAAAGTTTCAACTAGAGAATCATTTAAATATAGATCTATATAATACGTATTGTAAGATGACTCTATATGCATTAACCTACCTTTATAAAGAAATTTGTATGCGATAGATAGATTATGTATTAAAAAGAACGGAGTTTCAACTTTTTTTGATATCAATCGACTATGAAGCTCTATAACATAACTCCGTTTGATGAAGTTAACCTCTTCTTTCAACATAGCAATATCTTTTCTCACAACTGTATTATCTAACTCTGATGTCATTTTAACATTACCAAAGATATCCATATTTATTATATAGCAAACGTCTTTAGGAAAGCTCTCTCTCTATGTACATTACAACAAACAATAATTGTCCTTCTTCCATAGCAGAATTTTTATTTGGTTTAATCGTAACTATATCGTTCTTCTTAAAGTCAAAAGGTATCTCTTTAATCAAAGTATCACCCAAATATATATCTAGAAAGTATTCATCCAAACTTAAGTCCATGTGCATTATTTTCCCATTATAGAGAAATTTGTAACCGTTAGAGAGATTAAATATTCTAAAGATTGGCTCCTTAACGTATTTAGTTTTTAATCGATATAGTAGAGACATGGTTTCTTTCTGCATAACCAATCTAGTAGTATCCATCCTGATCTTTTGAAAATCTTCTTTCTTGATGTATGTGTCTTGTAACGTTTCTAATGCATCTTCAAATCGTTTTCTATCGTTCTCTAATTGGGCTTCTATTGATCTAAGTTGACTTACGCTAACAATATCATTTAAATTCTCCAACAATTTTAATTTTTCCTCACTAATATCAACATCACCTTTTTTATCTTTAACATTACCAAATATATCCATACTCATTTATTATACAGAAAATGCCCATCCTAGTTTTTCAAAACATTTCTTTAACATCTCTATTTGTCTAGGTGAGCGTTTAAAATCGATATCAACATGAACATCATGCTTTTTCAAAAGATGGTGCAATACACATTTTAGGTTAATAAACAATGCTCTTTCCGGATACAGCTCCCTAAAGACCTCGTGTAAGTTTTCGAAGTCGTTTATAAGTGTTTCCTCCATATGTTGTAATTTTAATGGTTTTTGATCGGTAAGGTGATAGTGTATTAAATAGACATCATCATAATATTTTGTGTATTTGTTTTTCTTTAGTACTTCTAGAACATCTTTTGTTGATATTAAATCTCTTGGTATATCTCTAAGTTCATCATTTATCACCTTGAGCACCTCTTCGGGAATAATTCTATCCTGTAAAGCTTGCAAACGAGATAGCTGTAACTTAAATCTTTTTATAGTATCATACCATGGTTTTCGTACGCAAGCAGCTTTTGTTTCTTCACAAGTACTGTAAACCTACCACTCTCTACGGAACAATCATCACAAATGTAACTACTCATACCTTTTGTTAATGACTTACTACCACAATAACTGCATTGTAATGGTCTAGAGCTATAATTCGACAACAAGTCCTTTAACGTAATTATTGGACGTAACTTTTCTAACTCTTCTTCCGTGTACAAAAATTTTGGTATTAACCTTTTCCATAGATCAATAGCATTGTATACGTTGTCTTTATCTTTTAAGTCTATCTCGCTAACATCCTGAAAATACTGATAAAAATTATATCTATCTAGTGCATCTAGTTCATCCTCATCTTCTCAAAATAATCTAAAAATCTATTGTGTATAGCTTCCATATTTATCTTAAAGCAAAACTTTTATTGATACAAGCCATAAAAGCACTTAATCATTTTTAATCATATACATAACGTCGCTAAAAGAATGTCCTTGATTTAGAAGATTTAAGACCTTAACACAAAGATGACCACATATAACTGAGTTAAAGTCTTGTATTCGTTCGTCATTGTAAAGTAAGTTTTCGGTACCAAGATATTGTACCAGTTGTTTAGGAGGAACACCACCATAAGAATCAAACACGTACTTTATGTTGTTATCTTTCCAATAGCATATCCAGTGAGTACCAATGTTTTCTGATTTATCAAGGTTAACTACACCACACTCATTTACATAAGGTTTTTGTGGAAGTTCATCACTCATAAATACACCTCTAAATCGTTTTATCTTTAATTCTTTAGCCAACCTCTCTATATCCAAGTTGGTCAATGGTTTTAGTTTTTTGACTTCTTTAGTTTACCCGCCCCCTGCTTTTCTTCCATAGCCATATTGTGTCTTTTTTGTTCTTCAAGTTCTTGTTTATTCTTCTTAGCATCCAGTACAGTTTTAGTAATCGCTGCTGCACCACCTGCTAATGAGCCAACTGCTCCTAAAGCTGCTAAAATGGCTGGAATTGTAAAGATAAAACCGCCAATATGCTCTTTCTTAATCTTTTTCATTTGTGCAGTAGTTAAAGTTAAATCCATTCCTTTACCTTCTTTAATTTTCTTGGCTTTATCGTTAAGTTGTTTCTTTGTCAATATATGATCAATATTTAATTCCTTTAGCTCACTGTAAGGAGTACTAAACATACAACCTTTAATAGAACACATCTTCCTATTTATCTAAGAGAAAATCTTGGTTTGCAAAAGTACAGTTGTTGTTGCTCCACCAAAATCAATTAAGGAATCATTCTCATCTGTTATCCTTATCTCAAAATTATCAACCTTGTCTTTGGATATAGGGAAAAATAATGGATAAGTAGGCTCGTAAATAATACTATGTTTGAACTCAGCATCTGTTTTGAATGATGCTAAAATTCCTGTTTCTCTATGTGCGTATTCTGTATCTTTAACAAACATGCCATCTGCTATACTACAGTGAACATTTATAGTATCAAACGGATGAAACTTTGGCAACTTACTTCCAATATGTGTTTTGTTCTTTTCTAAAACTTCAAAAACATTAAACCCGAGGACAGTGCCTATACTCCCAATTGTAACATCATTACTATCAGTTTCAATTTTAACTCTATTTTTTAAATGATCTTCTGATAATGTTATGTTGATGAATTGAGATTTTAAATATTCATTAAGACCGTTTAAGCTGTATTGTCCTTCTGGTATAAAAACTTGTCTATCACCATATGAGAAACTGTTTTTTTGTGTTGTTATGTTTGATGTCAGATATGTACTGTAAAACCCAACTAGTCCTATACTTAAATAGTTGCTCTTGTTGTCTAATTCATAATGGAGTTTCTTCTTTAAAACAGAAGTATCACTCGTTAGCTTAAATACCTTAGCCATTTATTATATAATAAATGAATGAGTTTGATTTACCTAGAGATATTCCAAGAGAGAAAGTAATCAAGTTAATAGAAGATGTCATTCGAAAGTTAGAATACAGTTTAGAGAAGAAAAAGAGAAAACTACGAATTGTTAAATATGCATACTACACTTTGATCACGTTGTCGGTTATACTTTCTGCAACAACTGGGTTTATTAATATTTTTATACCTGTAACAATTTACTCGATATTAACAACGTCTCTTGCAACTGGAAGTGCTATAATAACAGGTTTGTCTTCGAAGTTAAACATAAGCAAAAGAAAAGACGAATATAAAACCATTGTCACTTGTATTAACACATTTAAAGAACAGTTAGAGATGATAATAACATTGAATGATGAAATGGACAGTGAATATATAAAGGATACGTTGCTTAAGATCAGAGAACAACTTAAAGATATAAGATCATAAGATTTGCCCCTCTGTATTCGGAGGTCCAAAATGTTCTTAAAGGTGAGCAAAACGCTCACCCTACAGTTCATCCTCAAACTGTTTGAAAGGGGTCCAGTGCTGGTGGACCCCTGATTTTCTCTATAATAAATGAGTAAGAAAACTAATTATTGGGATGTAAAAGAGATGATAAAAGAAACAACAGCTAAGAAAAAAAATGGGGAGCTTATACCTGATGATGTTCGTTGTCTTATCGTAGGTTCGTCAGGGTCTGGTAAAACGTTTTTGCTATTTAACTTCTTATTACAGCCAGGTTGGTTAAACAATAATTACTTCTACATATATTCTAAAAGCATGAATCAGCCAAAGTATGAGCAGTTAAAGATCGATTTGAAAAGGCAGAACTAAAGTTTAAGAAGCAAATAGCAACGTTCTTAAGCGGTAATGATTCTATTGTGCCTATTGATGAATGTGAAAAATACTCTGTTGTTGTGTTTGACGATTACATTTTGGAGAATCAAGATACTGTTAGAAATTACTTTACAAGAGGTAGGCATAGACATTTAGACTGTTTCTATCTTGCACAAACATATTCAAAAGTACCTAAACAGCTTATAAGAGATAATGACAACTTCCTATGCATATTCAGACAAGATGATACTAATCTTAAACATGTGTATAATGAGTTTGTTGGAGGAGATATGTCTTATGATAAATTTAAAGAGTTGTGTTCAAAATGTTGGCAAGAAGATTATGGTTTCACAGTAATTGATATGACAAGGAAGGTAAACAATGGTAAGTATAGGAACAAGATAAAACTTTTCTTGAACGTTTGATGTTTATTGACGTTTTACGTTTTAACGTTTGACGTTCTTGGACGTTTATTGACGTTCTTTGACGATTATTGACGTTCGTTCGTTTGCTATACAATAAATGGATGAGAAAGAAATTGATAAGAATATTAAGCTGAAGGAGTTCTTGATAAAGGGTTTCAAATCTTGGAAGAAAGAAAGAGCATGTATATACGATAAATTTAAGACACAAGAAGAGCCTGTAATTGATGCTATTCAAAACTTGGGAAGTGAGATCAAAGAAGTAGCAGAACAAAATAAAAATCTAATAACTGAACTTGTTCCAGTTGCACATAAGACGGCCTCAATAGATCCCAGTCTACTAGAAACACCTAAAAAGATAACTTACGATAGTTCTCCAAGTAGTAGTGATACGCCTATAACGGAAGAAATAAAACAAATGAGAAAACAAATTAAAGACAGAGTGGAAGGAGTAGAACCTTTAACAACAGCACAGTCATTTGGTAAGATTGCAACGAAATATTATAGTAAAAGAAATGACACTGTGTTTGGAATAAGAACTGTAGAAGAAGATGGGAAAATAATAAACAAGATAGGAAATTTGGAAGTTAAAGTGAATGGCATGGTTTGATAATTAATGGTAAAACTTATAAAGGAACAGAAGGTCTATGGGAATTGTTAACGACGAATACTAGTAAAACCATTGAAGATTATGATGATGATGATTTTGAACAGTACAAGGAAATAATTATAGAATCAGATGCTGCCTTCCAAAAATATAATCGAGATAAAAAGGTAGCATCTAGTAGAGGTTCAAAGTACATTAATATTATCAAGCCTATTTGGGATAATTATATTAAACCAACTTTACCTCCAACTCCTAAAAAGAACACGACACCTAAAAGGACTGGTGAAGGAATTAAACAATATACAGAGATACCTAAAGAATATATATGGATGGATGATGTGAGAAAGTTAATTGATCGGTTAATAGTTATAGATGGAGAAGAAAAGGCTGGAAATCGTAACTTTTACAATGAGAAAGTAGGTATAGTGAGTATGATTAACAATAAGCTTTCACAATTTATTGCTAATGATCCAAAAGGTATAGGTTATTTGACTAAGATCTTAAATACGTTACCACCACGATTCTGGAATGATGAGAAGCTTGGAAAAGGATTAATGAATAAGATTTTAAACATGAAAGGAATGCCAGAGTTACATATACCGGGCTTCAGATTTTGCGGGCCTTTTACGAAGCTACAAGAAAGGTTAGAGAGAGGTGATGAAGGTATTAACCCATTAGATGAGGCTTGTAGAGAACACGATATATACTACAGGGACAATAAAGATACAGAGTCGAGACATATTGCAGATAAGGAACTGGAAACTAAAGCATGGAAAAGAGCATTTAGTAGTGATGCGCCAATTGGTGAACGATTAGCTGCTTTTGGGGTTGGTACTGCTATGAATGCTAAGGTTAAGTTGGGATGGGGATTATAAGAGCGGTGAATTGGCGCTCTTAACTTCTGAAAATTTTTCCTCGGTCGACTTTACGACAATGCTAATATTTATATAGCTTGATGGTGTTTACCATAAAGCGCTGTTTCAAGATTTTCTTTATAATAAATGGATATTGAGAGTTATGAGTTACACAGTTTTAATGCTAACACAAGAACATTTAATAATTTGAATGAAGCTAACAAAGATATTGAGTTCGATTTCAACGTGGGGGATGGTTTTATACACCCACACAAAGCAGATTGTCATATGACTTTTGAAGTTGTTGGTGCATCAGTCGGAGGAACATTTGGCGCAAACGATACTATAAAACTTGTAGATAACTTCTTCCCATTCTTCTTTTCTCAAATTGAGGTTAGAAAACATGGAGTTGTTATAGATAAGGTTGAGCTACCTGGAATTACATCTACAGCTGTCAGAACTTAAAGATTTCCAAGCCAGAAGTTGAATATTTAAAACAAGCAGGATTTGAAACAGATGATAAACTTGGTCTAAGAAAGGACTTTAGCGTTTTGTATCCATTAAGATTAATTCCAGGCTTCTTAAGTGATTATGAAGAGGTTATGTGGAAAGGTGGATTGAGAATAACATTTACAAAAGCTAACAACAATAACGATGTTTTGTACAAATGGACTGGATCAGGAGCAGCTCCTCATGATGGAAAAATAACAATAAAAAGTATGGAGATAAGAATGCCTATTGTTGAATACGAATCTAATTACGAAAACAAGTTAAAGTTGAACATTCTTAAAGAACCAAAAAATCATGTTTTCATTCCATACTTATCAATGTGTTAAAAGGCTGTTGCAGGTTCTTTCTTACAAGGAACCCTAGGTATCTATCAGAGCCCGATTTTCATGAAACTTTATATATAGATAGAGTATCTCGGAAAACTCGCACAGCCAAAATTGTAGCTGCAGAGTCCAAGACGTTGGGACACTAGGGCTCGAGAAAGATCAAATGCGGAACGTAAGTATATTAAGGACATGGTGAGAAAATGCACGTTTTTATTTAAAACTCGTCATGGTAATCACACGAAATTAGCATACATGGATACGAGATGTTAGATATGATCTGTTAAAAGTGATGAAAAGAATATCCGCCATCTTGAAAGAGGCCATGTTGAAACTGGTGCGATTGCTGTAAATGAGAAGAGGGTCATGCGACGCATCAATTTGAACGCAAATAGATGCAAAAACCCGTTGGTGAAGTCTGTTGTGGGATTACATTATTTCTGTGCTTCTGGTAGAGTGCTTTATGTACAAAATGAGCAAAGGTATCTCATGACACTCGAGCAGATGGAGGGTATGGAGTGCTATGAGTGAACTGATAGGCGTTCTGATTTCTGTTCGAATTAATGGAAATATAATAAACAGTTACAAATTAATGCTAACCATCCACAGCCATGCACATCCACACCAATTATATGTTGACTCTGACACAAATCATGTAGAGCTAAAATTATATTTCGCTCTGTTTTTCTAGTTGCACTTATCCAACTCATAACGCAACATAACCTGCATCTGCTCGAGTGTCATGAGATACACTTTGCTCATCTTGTGCCTAAACCACTGCCAGAAGCACAGAAATAATGTAATCCCATAACAAACTTCAACAACTGTTTTTGTGTATATTTATGTTCAAGTTGATGCATCGCATGACCCTCTTCTTATTTACAGCAATCGCACCAGTTTCAACATGGTCTCTTTCAAGATGGCGGATATTCTTTTCATCACTTTTAACAGATCATATCTACCATCTCGTATCCATGTATGCTAATTTCGCGTGGTTACCATGACGAGTTTTAAATAAAAACGTGCATTTTCTCACCATGTCCTTAATATACTGACGTTCCGCATTTGATCTTTCTCGAGCACTAGTGTCCCAACGTCTTGGACTCTGCAGCTACAATTTGGACTGTGCGTGTTTCCCGAGGTACTCTATCTATATACAAAGTTTCATGAAAATCGGGCTCTGATAGATACCTAGGGTTCCTTGTTAGAGTTTGATGTTACAACTCAATTTAATTCTAGACAATTTGATATGCCTGATTTCGTAGTTGTAATGTTCCAAACTGATAGAAGTGGTAAACAAACGGCAGATGCAAGTAAGTTTGATCATTGTAAGGTAAAGAATATCTATCTTAAGAATGGGAGGAATGAGGTATTTCCAAAAGAATCAAGAAACTTAGATATTGCTAACAAGGAATATTTCAAGATGTACGAAGATTATACTGCGTTTAAGAGAATAACATGTGGTAACACCGAAATGTACTATGATCCTAAAGAGTTTATAGATAACAGACCAATGTATGTGATTAATTGTAGTAAGAGGAAGAATGTATCGGTAAATGAAAGAACAAACATAAAGATTGTTGTAGACTTTGCAGAAGCTGTGACTGCTAATACTATTTGTTATGCGATTTTAATTGGGCGAAAGAACTTTACATATGATCCTAAGAATGAGAAAGTAGTAGAAGAGTTTTAGATAGTTAGCAAAATATCAACGAGCATAAGGGTATCGAAAAGATACTCTCAAACTGTTTTCATTAACGATTGTTTTATGGAAGTTTTTCCATCAAACGAAATTGATGAAAATGATTAAATATTTTTGGTGAATATAAAAATTGAAAAGTGTTCATTGATTTTCTATATAATAAACACGATGGCAAAACACGTTAATTTTTTAAACAACCTTGGAAGTCTTGAACAAAAAAGGTTATTGGATTAAGAGAATTAGAATTAAATACGGAATATAAGATTGTGAAAATGGAAAATATTAAAACTAAGTTTGGGAAGAGCATTTTAGTTGAATGTGAAGAGTTTAAGATATTTCTTCCACCTAGATTTACAAAACACTTAACAGATAAAATGATTGATGAGATCGTTAACACTTAAAGGCCGATGGGGATTTAAATTTCGAAACCGCCCTGTCCGGCAGAAATCAAGGGTTATTTTAAAATATCATATCTTGTTTCTTTTTTGTAGTTAGTCAAAGAAATTTTGTGAAATGTATGCTAATATACTGATACATCAAGATAAAATTATTGAAGGGTTCCTTCTTTTTTCCTTGTCAATTTGTTGCTGCCTGTAGGCCTAACTATTTGCCTCAATTTTGCAAAGTACCCTTTCATTTACCAAAAAGTTTTGCCCCAAAAAGTATGAAAATATATCAAAATGAAGACTTTCCTGCATCATACAAAGGAGTAGGAAATTCACTATTTTTTAAAAAGTCTGAAATTAAGTTTATATACCCTTTTTTTTTAATGTTTAAATGCCTGGACGCTCGTGAGCGTCCAGCGGATTCAACGTTAGTAAAGGGATGGACGCTCAGGATCGTCCATCGGTTTTTAAGTGTTAAAGATGGAATAAAAATCAAATACACTGGTCTAAAAGAAAACTATCCAACTGTTGAGTTTTGTATGTAAATCCAAAAATGAATGAAAATGAACAAAAATATGTTGTCATAAGTAAAAAATGTAGTGTTTAGAAATGGATCCTCAAAAAAAGTTTATTCTTACTAATAACTTTAATGTAATTGTGAAAAATGTGCAAACCGAAGTTCAAGTCGTTTTTGACATTAACGGCTGTCTATTCAGTTTGAATTACGATCAGTGGACAGAGTTTAAGAAGTCATTGTTTCCTATTGGGAACGAGGTTAACAGAAGATTCCATTATCAGTATCCAAACTTGTAATTTTAAGTATGTTCTAAGTGTTTTATGGTGATAAAGCCATAAAACTAAGACCTTTAAATATACAGATACAACTCAGCTATTGAATGTGTGGAGAGAAAAAGGGATCTGTGAAGAGAAATACATTTCGTATATGGACTACACTAGCGCATGCATGTGGCACGTTTTGGAACTAAATAGCAGCTCTGTCGACGAAGATACTCACAGCCAAAGTCCTCGTAACAGCGCGAAATGTTTCGCTCGAATTCTGTTCGTTAGGAGATCGTTACGAGAGGAAAGTTGAGCGAAGGATGCTACGCCTGAGCCATGTTTACCTGTTAATTTCAATGTTATCTTTATGGGAAACGAGACATATTACGCCGTTAATCATTCTCTCTCTGCTTCTGTCGCATAAACCTCTCTGTCGTTCAGAGCTGATGGGAAGGAAAGAGAGAGAAAAAAAAAATTGGCAAGCGTCCAAGTTTTACTTCTCCCTTCTTCTCTGCTATATATGTATATGTGTGCTCGACAGCTGATATTGTAAATGTGTGTGTGCGATTGAGCGAGAGTGCATATACATATATCTGTAGTATGCAACATAGTAAACTTTATCTTCTTATAATTCAGTTATTTTTGAACCAATTTACACCAAACAAAAACTATTTTTTCAATCAAAGACAGTGCTATAAGTTATAAGTTTTAGATGTAAGTTTTTATGATTTTAAATGTCATAAAAGCATATGCGATCTCATTTGGGGGTATCCTTCTGTGTTAAAGTATAATGGTCAGTGGCGGATATGTAATTTTTGGTAGTCAGGGGTGGAGGGGCAAAGTGCGCTGGTAGTTAGGTAACCCATCTACTATAAACAATTATACCAAAGTGGCCAGTACAATATAATAGTTCAGTGCATCAGTAAAAAGGAATTAATTAAAAATAATAAATATAAAAACAAATAAAAGATTAAGCTTCTCTAAAACAATTCTTTCTAGACATATGAAATAACATAATTTGCTACTGTCGTCTGGACTTCCATTTATTCTGAAAAGACTTTTAGAAGTATCGTAGAGGACCCTTATTGCATGTATTATTATTATTTTTGTTGCATATAGTATTTTGTATGTTTCCTAGTTTTATATATCTTATTTCTTTTGAGTACTTGTCAATCTCAGTTTTATGTTAAACGGTATCAATAATTAAAGTTAGGGATGTTACCAAGTCATTATTGAAGCGACTGTTTACGTCAAAATATTGTTCACTTGTGGTGAGGATTATCCGTTGTGTATATGAATACCGTTTTGTGATAGAATGTGGTAATATAGAAACAAATATAATAAATAAATACATATGGTTTTCAATAACAAGTTTACGCAAGTGTATTCTGAAAATTCTGTGTCTTGCATCATCTTTCTACGTCCATGCTTCGTCTAACAACTTCGTGAATAACATCAGTGTGGGGATTTATATTGAAGGCTTAAGTGGTAAGTTGTCGAATACGACCTAAGAGTGTTGTAGTATTAATATTGGTATTCTTATTTGAGTTAACTATTTCTTGATATGCTGTTTTCGGAGCGTGCGCTCCTGCTACCGAGATTCCGGATAACAGGAGGTTATTAAAAATTTGTTTAATATTTTAAACACCAACACCCTTCACCGTTACCTTCACCGTTACTGATATTATTATATAGCGTTTTAAAACTCGAAGTGGCAAAACTAACAGAGAAAAAGGAGAGTCAGCAATTTGAAGAAGTAAACAGAAGAATCGATCAGGTATCGAAGAGCTGTGTAGCACGTATGGCACAATGTCAGGACAGGATTCAGGATCAGATTGCAGAAGTGAAGCATGAGGTGTTACAGATGTCTACGGCACAGATAGAAGATCGTTTACCCAAAGAAGAGTTAAAAGTCCTGCAGAAGACTGATGAACGTAGAAAGGTGATAGAAGAGGTTTCTGGAAGAATGATAAAAGCCAACGCGGTGATGAATAATCAACTGCTAGAGTGTCGGGCGGAAGTGAGTCAGTCGAAGGCTGTCATGTGGCAAAACACTTCGGAACTGTGGAAAGTACAAGAAAAGTTGGCTTGTCAGGAGGTAGGAAAAGCGTCATTTCAACAAAGGATCGAGGAGGAATAACGAAGACATAGTTCAGGCGTAAAAGAGGAAACAGAAGTGAAGCGGATATACAATCCTGCTCAATCTCCAAGCCTAGATCGAAGGCGCAATAGAAGTGATTCCAGTAGTACCTGCTGTGGAAGGAGTGCCTTCAATAGTACGGCGGCTTCTTGGAACAAGGAACTTGAGGTGCACCCAATTTATCGGAGAAGACGGAGGAGACTGATTAAGAACAGTTCGTCTGATGAGAGCGGGTATTCAGAAGAAGATGGATGGCTCCCGAAGACGGAAAGAAGAAGAAACCTACAAAGAAGACAGCTTTCCTCTAATGGGAACGAGAATGGAAACGCCAGAAGATTAACGAACCGTCGCGGAGCGTATTCGGAAGCAGCTCAGGACTATAGGGAGGAAATGGAAAATGAAGAAGGCGAAGAGGAATTGAAATTGCGATTAACGGATATAAAATCGTTCACGCATTATCCACCAGAGAGAGGTGATTTGTCAGCTCACGCGTTTATTGTACAGTTTGAACGAGAGTGTGCTCTAATGGGTGTGTGACCTAGTCAAGCGCTTAAGGTATTACCGTTCATACTAAGAGACGCAGTGCTGTCATTGTATTATTCCAATGTGAACAAATTCTTTACGTATGCCGACTTCAAGCAAATGTTTTTAAAACATTATCATTCAGAAGACGTGACATGTGCTAGGCTAACGCGCCTTAGGACTGTACCATTCAACCCTAAGGTTGATGGGAGTGTTGAAGGTTTGGTACAAATAGATTTTGCCAGATTAGGGACTTGGATTTACAGAGCAGTGAAGCCCAGATTTGCAACACTATCATAACTTTACTACCAGTTCAGTATCAGAGACAGTAGGTTTTGACACGAGGCCAGGAGTTAGTGGAAATTCTTGAAACAGTCCGACGACTTGAACTGATTCACGACACATGGGAAGCAAGACGGAAGACAGGAAGAGATGCTGATAGATGATGGGAGGACGGTGAAGATGTGGTTAATCGTAAAGCTATACTAGCAACTATATCGAAGGACCAGGAGGATAACAAGACAGAGCCTGCGAACACAAGAGAATAATCACCGCACGAAGGACGAGATGGTGCACGAGGACGCGAAAACTATCGACGAGGCAGACGACGTGGTGGTGCGCGTTCTTGGAGGAGAAGTAGACGGCCACTTAGGATATCGTAGAGACACGAAGAACATGAAAGAGAAGACCCGAGATCCTCCCAAGAGGATATTCAAAACCGTTGGGGTCCTCGAGGAAGTTCAGATTCAAAAAAACTAAATGAAGTATCCACCTCGCGGGTCGGAGGTAGGTACGACTTGTGTTGTGAAAAGGCCCATGAGAAAAGTGTAAGTAAGGATATACCTGAGGAAGTGTATAGTGATGTATAAGGTCCTTTATGTGTACGTGAGTATGAGTGTAGGAGTGAGGTAAATGTTTTTCGAGTTAAATTTCAATGTATAGCTGGACAAGAGTGGGAGTTTAACACAGATTGTGAGAATATTGATGATGTGAAGACTGACTTTGAACGAACAAAAGAATGGTCTGGTATCATACGAGTGTGTGTGTTGGATGAAGTTTTGCAAGCACTTGTTGATAGCGGTGCGGAGGTGACGTTGTGTAGTTTAGAGTTATGGAGAAAGGTTACGAAGATTATATCACATCCGAAATTGAAACCAGCACCCCACGTATTTCTTGTCGATTATAGTGGAACCTTGAAGAAAATGGTGAAAGGCGAAGCATATCTTCCTGTGGCAATTAAGAGAATACAAACGGATGTTCGAGCTTTTGTGGTCGACGGGCTCAACCAAGATCTACTAGGTCGTGATTACATGAGCAAGTTTCAAGACAGAATGAATTTTGAAAATGACATGGTAACCATTCAAACTGGGGAGCAAGAAGTCGTAGTACCCATGGTTGAAGCGAAGAAGGAAGAAAATACATGTAATAATATGTTTAATGAGTTGAGTGTGGATTACCATCTCTCTGTAACCGTCATAGAAGAAGAATGTAGTGAATGCGAATGCCATCCAGAGGAAGTATGCGGCTCACAGGTATATGGATGCGATTATGAAAATCTGAAAGAAGTTTTAAATCAGTGGAACAGCGTATTGATTCAACAAGAAGATTCGTATAATGTAGTTAGGTCAAGGCAAAGAGAAGATTGCAACCTGAGACGAATTACGCTGGCACAAATAAAGGATCAAGCTCTTGTGGAATCTTTGAGATGACCCGCTTGTTCAGGAGATTCAATGTTGGCTTGTTGTCCAAAGAGAGTGGAAGTCAAGGAAAAAGCGACTGAAGAGTCTCTACGCTACCCTAGAAGAAGTGAGAGAAGTGGTGCAGAAAACTCCTATTGCTCCGGAAAATAAGGAAATTTTGTTCAATGTGCTGATGAAGAGAAGAAAAGTTTTCGCCCATTTCCCAGGAAAATATAGCAAGTTTAAGTATACAATCTAGGTTACCACTGAAGATCCAATTTTGAAACGACCTTACATAGTTCCACTGTGTTATCGAGATAAGGTGAGGGAGCAGATCCAAAAATGGTTGCGTCAAGGTATCATTGAGCCTGCAGTGTCAAAACATCACCATCCCCTGGTAATAGTCAGAAAGAAGAACTCAGATGATGTTAGAGTCTGTCTTGATTTGTTCCATCTTAATAAATTCGTATCTTTGACAAATTTGAAGGTCGAACGCCTCGATGACCTCTTTACAAGATTTAATGGGATGACCTGTGCAACGTCCCTTGACCTGGTGCAGTCCTACTGCCAGATCGAGTTAACTGAAGATTGTAGGGATCTTGTGGCATTCTCTTTTGAAGGCCAGATGTATCGTCATTGCAGAGTACCCTTTGATTACAAGAATGGTGGACCTTGTTTAATGGCAGCGTTGCAGGGAGTGTTGGGAGTTGCTATTCTTAAAAAGATCTGGGTATATGTTCCAGATCTGGATATATATTCCAAATTTGAGCTTAAGGTTGAAAGAATTCAATACAAAGTAATGCGTTCGTATTGTGCGCTCGTTATATACATGACGTTCTATATTTACTGATCTTCTAGAATGTATACAAGTGATTGACTTCTACTAATACTGACTGGCGCAAGAAACTTAATTATATTTAATCCTTGTATCACTGATATGCTGTATTCAATAAAATAGATTAGGTTATGAGTGAAGTATTTGAAATGAATATTATTATATTGCACTAGGTAAATACTGTATCAATGTTTTACATTTACTTTTTATATGCGGATATGTTTCATCGATTATATCAAAAGAATTCTTTAAGGTTACGAGTACAAAGCATGCTTTAGTGTGTCGTATACCGTATACACATTTCTCTTGTTTTAATCCTTTTCGTAGACATTAGTACGTGAATCCGTGCTAAATTCAATTGCTTAAATATATATATCTTATTTACTATGACGAATGCAAACAAACTATATAATGTAAGTGTTTTCAATACGACGATGCCCAATAGAAATGTGCGATGTTTTCTTGCAGTGTCTTTCTTCTTCACGAATACGGCCCACTTGTTAGTTTCTTACCTTGACTTGCAGGTTAACACGAAACAAGTCCTTATAAGTTTCTTGTTCCATTATTAATTCACTTACAAATAATTCTTCATAGTTGCATTTTTATTTTATTCTTTTCTTTATACCTTCCAACCTGTTCTTACTTTCTACACTGCTGCTGCTCATCCTGTGTTGTCTATGTTGCCAGTGAAGTTTAGACAACATTGGTAGAGTTCAGAAGGTTACTGAGCGGAGCGCTCAGTCACACCGCTCGAAGTGAGCGAAACGCAAAACTCGCGGAAACAACATGTATACAAATGCTGTTGGGGCAGCGTGTCCTGTCACATTTATTTTGATTTGTTATTTAACTTGGAGGCTTGCATGATATTTACTCTAACTACGCCCACCTCCAGCGTGAAGTACTTATTCCCTCTAACCACTAAGTCCGCTTTAAATATAAAATTAACTGCCCGAACATGACAATCGAACCCCGGTCGGGTTATAAAATAGAGAACATGCAAGTAATATGTAGAGATAAAAACAGCGTAAAAAATGTAGTTAAATACTATGGACTCATAATACAAAGCTACCTATTTGAACGAGTACCACAAGTTAGTCTTTAGATTTCACATCTGTTTTTCTTTATGCGTATATCCATCATCAGTGACGTTCGTGTTCGAGAAGGACGCGCGAGCAGGTCGTTCAAGCTCGCTTTGCTCTGATTCGGAGTAGGTGTAATGCTACTTTGTGCAGGTCACATAGCACAGGTTGGTTCAGCCTTTGCATTTGTCTTTTTTAATATATAACAAGTTTGCAAGTGTACCATAAATCCGTGTGCAGTTAGTGGGTAGGCTCCAAGAAAATAAAAGAGTAGAAACTATTAGGAGCTAAATAGTGAAAGTTCTGTAATCAATGGCGAACCTTGAGGAAAGTTACAACAGTAAAAATTAAATTTTTATCACTTCAAATTAAGATAAAATTTACCCAACTTACTAACCATTGTATAGTACACGTAATCAAAACATTAGCAAGTTTGTTAAATTGAATTGAAACGATGGAACTAATTTTAACCGATGTGACTTCCTTCTAAATGCACCACTGCTTATAGCTTTTGTTGGCGGCTTTTATCATAACCTGTTCCTAGTAGGGTATTGGCATACGCCAAGAAAAGTTGTTTATGACGCATGATGACACTATTCTCTTGAAGGAGTGAGTCACTCTTATATCAACTTAACCGTATATTTTTAATCTGTACGAAAATAAATTATATAATGTCACGGTCGTATAATCTACCCAATGTGCTGCAAGCTCAATGTGCTGCAAGCTCATTACTTACTCCAATATGTTTATGAGTAAAAGTGTTGACAATAAAAAGCGCCCGCATCTGTCCTTCTGCGCCCCCTAAGGATGTCTGACTACTTTTATAGCATCATCTACCCAGTAGGTTAGGTAATAGCCCATAGCTAAAGACTGCTAATAAAATAAGGCATTAGAATACAAACTTTAGGTAATCTACACTAAAAATTGGTCGCACCACTTTCGCGATGAAGAAAATTGACATTTGGTCGACTGTTCGTTTTTGTAACTGGCAATGAAGTGTTTTTCTTGAAAACTATATAGAACAATACGTAAACGTCGTTTGAAGTAGTCGGTTTTTATTCAATTTAATACAAATCAAAGCATATATAAGTAATCACGTAAGGAACTATTTCAAGAGCTAAAGAAAATTGTCCAAACCTAAGGGCAATTAACGTAATCCAGTTCGTATGCATTACTGAGCAAAATGTGTACGAAGCAGCTGTAGACACCGAACTCAAAACATGTTAGTAAGTATACAGATAAAGGAAGTTGTTTGCAAGTGACAGGTAGTCTAAAAATATCGAGCCTTTGTAGGGTAGAATTGAGAGTATGTTAGTTGTGATTAGGAAATATTATGAACCATATTTGCACCAGTTTAGTCAATGACTTTTTGTCACTTCTTCGGCAATTCCATAATCCCGTTGCTAGAGACCTTCTGTAGTTTGAGGTCAAAAATTGTGACACACGGTTTCAACAGATTTCTTTTTAAATCTTAAGTTACACTGCTCAAGGTATTTTCCAGACATCGAAACAAACAATAGTCTAACAGTGCCATGTCCGTGCTATACGGTAGCAAGAAAGCTTTCGGCCATTTGGTGCGTGTGTGGCTTTAGGCTTTCTACGCTTGCTGTATTAACATGTGCTTTCATACAATTTGCCTTTTGTTGTACTTGCATGCAATATTTTAGATGATTCGCAGAGCGTCATAGCATCACTGGTAGTTCATTGGCTTATTGGCTTGCTGCCAGCGTAAAACTGTTGAGTCAAGCTTGAATGGAACACTGAATGCAAGGTTGCACCCATGTAACTTTCTTACTGGAATCCAGTTTGTTTCCGGGTTTCCAACCAAGCCGGATGCAAGCTTTCCAATGCATGCTTACAGTACGCAGTTTACAGGTTGTCTCTGCTCGTATGGTCATCTATTCTGGACCGAGTTCTCTCAGTTTCTGACAGGTCAAGTATGTAAGCGCACTAATGATGTTAGCATGGTTTACCACACTCTTGCTGTTGATAAGTTCCAGCCGTTTAATTTGAATTCCTAGGCACACTCGCATTATGTGTCGACAATTCAGGTCCGAGTCTGTCGTTCTGCCCGACATCATCAGTTCGTGGTGCAAGATACTCTTTCAATTCCACCAAACGCACAGCTTAATCTAACGTGTTGATGTGTAAGCTTTGCCAGAGATTGTAGAACTTCTGGTCTCTTCGACTTCAATCTTTCCCGTATATTGATGTTGTAGGTTATCTGCTTTTCATCACTTGTGATCAACTGTTTTAAAAATGGCTCGAATTCGTTACGTTTCAGTAAGATTTTCAGATAAAATTTAATCGTGTATAATTCTTTGAGTCAGCTCATATGCTACTAATGTGTCGTGCTCTTTTTTCTACCTAGCTTTATGCAAATGACTTGATGATGGACATTAGGTCATTGGTAATGTCATTAGTGCCGATCATATTTCTGGACTTTTCCTAGAATATCATCCACTTTTTCTGTGGTTGGTCGCTCACAGCGAGTTGCATTCTGGACATCAAAATTTCTGGAACGAAAGCGATTGAATTGTGTTTGCTGTTTTTCAACGTATCTTGTTCATAAACAACATTAATTTCGTTGCAGACCTTCGCAGCATTTATATCTTTATCGCAATAAAATCGTAAGATGTAATACAGCTTTGCCGAAAGCACACATATTTTCACGACATATCTTACGCCTGAATGCGAGAATTTCGATACATTTTCCATATACTTGCTTCAACCGTCGGCTAACGAATGATGTTAAGCCTTACTCGCTGAGACTCATATAATCTGAGATTAGGGATACTCACACCATCTTTTGTGCAAAAGGCTCACTACTTTTGAACTACCTGATAGTGAAAAAGTGCCTCTGTTGCATCTTAGGACTTGAGATTCATAACAGCAAATTATTTTCGGTCTTCTCTTGGCCCTTTATCAATGCATTTTCCACTACTATACCGCTCACTAAAACGTTTTTTATAGAAGGAAATGGGAGTACCCCGAGAAAACCCACGGACACGATGTTCTCCACGACAAGGTTACTTGGTTGGGGATGGAACCAAGGACTCTATGCACCAGAGGTAAGTGCTCTACCGATGTGTTTTCCTGTCCCTCATAGCTATGTTCTAGTGATCAATGTAGTAGTAGAATAAACATTGATATATGGCTCCAGGAGTGCCTGAAGTACATTGCTTAATAAATCTCAAGTGATGTAATGCAAAGTAGATTCAATTTTCTAATACTTAATTTTTTGAAAATATGAAATTCTATGTATCATATTACTTTTGTACTCAGAATGTGAATTATATCTTTTTCATTCCTTTCAGGCAGTGGGGAATTTCGGAATGGATACCATGGACAGTATTGCATGTATCTCAATAACATGCGTGACAGCAGTTTTCCAAAAGAGTACTTTAAAAGAAAGTTGGAAGAAGATTGGATGCGGTGTCCTCTACTCTGTGACTATGAGTATCCGTGTAGAACACTCACGCCCATCGTTAAGTCCGAGAGAGAGAGGCTTAGTGGAGATATAAATAATTATTCACAAGAGGACAACAAATGCAGCTGTGCGATTATTTGGAATGTGAAAAGTAAATCTTCGTGTTTTAAGAAGGAGTTGTCTGTATTAGTAGAAACAGTAATTGTAAAGTTTTACATTGTACTAACTTTATAGACTGAAATTGATTTAAACTAGTCGCAGAGTAAAACAATACGCTTATTGAAAGAATATTAACGTGTAACAGATACGCACTCTTGGCTTCATAGCAAAATATATTATTGTACATTAATTACAACTTGGTAGTGGTGATGATAATGATGAGGCCATAGAAATTGAACGTTTTATGTGAAATATGTTTGGATTGTAAAATAAAAAAGAAATAAAAAAAATAGTCTATCGAAATGTATGTAAATGTTATTTTGAATCTTCGAAGTTTGACCTTTTAAATGGCATTATTTTATTTGATTGTATTGCATTTTTAGTATTCTCATTCTATTATTCTATCCCGTCGGCTAAGTAAGACGATCGGATATAATGTGAAATAAATGTTCAGAGGTATTACATGATATGCATATTCTATCCTGCAGTTGCTTTAGCTAGCTTTAACATGTTAGACGGCTTTATTTTATTCACACTATTCTTAGGAGAGTGAAATTCTAAATATATATCACAGGCTATTATTAACTACATACAGAACTCTCTGGAATTGTCCATATAGATATCAATATAGGTTTTTTCATATAAATATTTTGAGTTTTGGTTGTATGTCAAAAATGGCGCATTGAGAGCACAAAAGAATCAAGTACTTTGGTTTTTGTTCCTTTTAGATGCAATTCATGTTTGAGATATTTAATTGAAGTTCCTTTCATTGTTTATAGATTCATATGAAGATATTGTAAATACCTTTTGAATAAAAAAGTTTTGGTTCTAACCATGTATTTTCTGTCAGGAAAGTAATTG
This sequence comes from Thermobia domestica, assembly GCF_964235325.1. Classification (NCBI taxonomy): domain Eukaryota; kingdom Metazoa; phylum Arthropoda; class Insecta; order Zygentoma; family Lepismatidae; genus Thermobia; species Thermobia domestica. The sequence continues at coordinate 158,375,738 of NC_137471.1, forward strand.
TACACCTATTTTTCGAGTCTGGCATTCCTTCGCTCCTTCCGTGGAGAGTACGAGAATTAAATCAATCAAATGTTTACTGAGGGGCAAAAAGAAAAGTTCAATCTGAATAAGACACTGCAGAGGGGCACAAGCTGTGAATACGAATAGTGCATACTGTAAATAAAGGACGACACCGAAAGAGAAAGCCAGAAACAGCTGTTAAACTTAGAAAAAAGAGTAAAAATTGTCGAGGTAGGAACATAAAACATAAATACAACAAATACGCAGACAACTAAACGTTCACCACGCCGTGATCTTGGTGTAATGGTTAAGGTGCTGGCTTACAAATGCAAAGGTCGCCAGTTCGAATCTTCGGTGGGGACATTTTAAAAAATTTTTGTTAATATTACATGCAGCTCCTGAGAGATGGTAAAAGAGGTCGTATTTAGTTTTTCGTAGCAATTATTATTGGTAATGTTTAGTACTGATAATACTTTTTGTCTTTGCGTATTGCTTTTATTCTTGTCTTAATTTTGAAAGAGAAGAAAATCCGAACAAATGCCACCAAAATTCCTTATATTTTGAATGTAAAGCCCATTTGCAATTAGTAAAGAATAAAATTTGAACGTTCCGATGTAGCTGCAAAAAGTAAAAAGAAAAACATGGAAGTGGAGTGTGCGAATCCATACTCATGGTTATTAAAAATACAATTTCTACATGCCTTACACCTCCCGTACACGTTTCTACGTTAGCAAGTAAGAGGTTTCTGTTTAGGTTAGGCTGCTCAATAAGTTTTGCAAAGGGGCCCGGTTTAGCTCTGACGCACCACAGATGCGAGAAGGGAGGAAAACACTTTTTTCTCTCTTCCTCTGTGTGTCTATTTATCTACTTATCTGTATATATATATATAACGCTATTTGTGAATGCATTAATCACCCTAATTTTCAGCGGATTGAGACGAAACATGGCACAAGCATTAATTGTTGATATATCTTGAGTTCGCTAACCAGAACAATCATAGGAAAATGTTCAAAGTGGCGGCCCTTCAAACTCTTAAAAACTTCAAAGGGAACCAAATTTTGCCCATAAATAGGTATTCAGAAAGTTTGAATAACTTTTCCTTGTTTACTGAAATATTTGTGTGCAGAGACTTATTGAAATATTGGACCCGATTAATCGCATAAAGAAGGTTCACGCCCTTTCGCTACGGTCAGGCTTTTGTTTGTAGGAGGGGTTATTTTCGTATCGGAACACGATGATTGTCAGTGATGATATGAAATTACACATTGAAAGTGAAGTAACTTGTTAAACGTGTTATTTGAAAGAATAATATAATAAATGTGCTTTCCCCTAACACAGAGAACTGTAAATCATGTATTTCGAGTTCGGGAGCGTGAACAGCGAGGAGTATTATTTGATTTGCTTTTTAGTAGCACATTGCATTGCAAATAAAGGTAGGCAACATTAGTGGTAAGTAAAATAATAATAATAATAATAATAATAATAATAATAATATTAATAATAATAATAATAGGTGTTGTTTTTGGCAAGGCAATATCTTTTTCAATTATTCTTCAAACGAAATGATTGTAACGCCATATCTCCCTTACAAACAAAATATTAGCAATTTATATCGAGAGAACGGGAAACTGTAGAGTGATGGGAGCAACGTTGGACAGTATGCACTCATAGTACTCAGAAAAATAAGCGATTTCATTGCAAAATGAACGAAGAGTCATTGTTATGAACTTATATCGAGAGAACAGGAGGCGTTAGTGAGATGGGACCAACGTTGGACATCGTGGACCCATAAGGCGCATCGAAAAAAATAGGTGGGGAGCCAGCATTACTTATTTCCACATAATAATATAAAGTTATATTGTCGAAATACACACACGAGTTAGCTAGTAATATTTCATATTATTATTATTATCAACAGCGTCTCTTCATTACGTGTGCATGTTTGACATGAAGCCAAAGAGAAGATCCATCATTCGTAGAAAAAAATAAGAATAGTCAGTTACTTTAACTGTGAACGACGGAGAAAAATACGAAAAGAGTGGCTGCCTGTAGCGAAAACAAACAATACTTTCTCTCAAATAGAAAAAAAATCAAGCCGAGATAGGTTCGAGCTCGCATGGACGACTCGAAATGTCAGTGCTTTGTCCAGTTTTTTTTAGCTGACTCACCGAACGTGTTTCTGTAACTTACTTATTGCTAATTTTACTTGCTTCACTCGTTTAACTTGCTTTTTCTAATTACTTATAACGACCGGGACACGAACACAGAAACAGCAAGGACAGTTAAAAATCATAGTTGCTCTCCCGCCGGGAATGGAACCCGGGACACCATACACCATATATCCGGCGCACGTGCTAGCCACTAGACCAGCGAGGAGGGCACTGCTCACTCTCTGTGTCGTTAGGGATTACGACGACTGTATTGCCAGCTATCACTTCTGTGGGTTGTATACTATGATCACATGTTTCTTCTTTGCTGGAAGAGTTAAACCTACATTCTATGTAATACATGAGGTATTTAGACTAGGGATGGTATCGAGACGAGACGAGACGAGACTTTATACAGTCTCGGTGTCGTCTCGGTTGATAAGTAGCGGTCTCGGTCTCGATCTCGTCTCGAGTCAAAAATCGCCGTCTCGGTCTCGGTCTCGTCTCGGTTAACAGATGCCTGTCTCGATCTCGGTCTCGGTCTCGAAGGCCAAGTCTCGGTCTCGTCTCGGGTGTCGTCTCGAAAGTCTCGAAATATATAGTGTGAAATTAAAAGTGTGAAAGTATTATTAGTGTAAGTCTGTCGTTTCCGCTTCTTATTTTTTGCCTTCATTCTAGACTTAGAATTATGGTATGGTGTATCTCTTCGTAGCTAATTTGCTAGCGCTAATGCTTTCCATGTGTGTGTTCCAGGTTCAATCATCAGTGGGTATAACATACCCGGGATGAAACCCTAATAGTAACTCATATTTCACTTTCAGCAATAGACTTTGTCTCAAATAGTTTTAGTACTGCCTATACAATTAAAATCTATTAAATTAACCCCAGTACTATACAGTAGTTTATTTCCTTCCTTTGAATCAGAATTGTTCAATACATCCTAACGGATAACGCAACACATAGCAGCACGAATGTATTTAATCGTACCGAAATTGAAATTTTACAATTTCTCCGTTATTATCCAATACATTCTGCTTCGGCTGCCATTTCAAAAACAGATATAATATTCATTATCTTAACAAATAGAGTAAATTATTACTACAATATATTTTGTTTCAAATTGATCAAATGCTTTATTACCGTTTCACATCTCTGTGTTTAATTGACACTTTAAAACAGAAACTTCCTTAACCTTGTGGTGGGAGCTATTGCACTCATTCTCTCTATCTGTGGTCTCGGGTTGGATCACCAAACAAGTTACATTCAAAGTCCGATGTTTCGTATAGTTCGCGTCTCACTTTAAGTACATTCTTTTTCTTATACAAGTAAATAAGGTCGTAATGTATTACATAAGCATATATCCAGTGCCGTAACATAGATTAAGCTTATTCCTGAACTCTCAGCGGTGCATGTGATCTTTATTCGAGAAAACTAATCGTGCGTTCATTATGTTGAAATTTTATATTGATTGAAAATTACTTTCGAAACATGAACATACATATTATATAAGTGTATAGGTAATTCGAGCTATATGTATCTATTTTCTCTGTCCCGGCAATACGAGTGATTCTTAACTTTCTAGTTTTCTTTTCTATTAATTTTCGTAGTTTTGCTGCAATATGAAGAGTCAACAATGTATATATTTTTTTATCGCTGTACGAATTTCGTTAATTTTTGGATCGCTTTTTACCCTACCTTACCCAGTAAAAGTTTATATATATGAATTTTAGAGGTAGACTATGCTAAGTCACTTTTTGGTCGAAACAGATTTAATAATACTTTTTAATAGATTATGTTCTTTCTAGTGGTGTAATAATATAAGTCTAAAAGCATCCTATTACTTTGTATCTACTTAGTATAGTTTGAAAAACAGTACTATAGGTCTTACTTAAGGAACTGGTTTTCCGCTTCAATTGTAAAATTACGAAATTATGACTTGGTTTAGTCTAACTCTGAGGTCCAGATATAATAAAATCTTAATCAACCATTATCAACCCACTCCTAGATGAAGGTCTTTCCAAGTCTTCTCTACAAATATTTATCTTGAGCAATTCTTTCTTTCTCAGGTTACTCCGCAGTTGTCCTTGATTTCGTCAAACCTTCTTATACAAGAACGTTTTCTAGGCTGTTTATAGCTTGTGGTATCCTCTCTAGAATTGTTTATGTTCATTGATCATAATTTCTTCCAATATGTCCAGCACATTTTCCAGCGAATATTAAAAATCATTTCATTAGTACTAGTCATTAGTTGCAAAATAATTCATTTCTACTGTATATATTTGTCCTACAAATAGTTCAAATCCGCTACTTTTGGAGCACAGACACGCTAGTTTTTGATCTTCGAATCTGACAACACTGACTCAATGCTTAAAGTCAACACAATGTGAGGACTCCATTTGGTCTAATGGCTAGCACGCTTGACTTCGGTTCGCGTGGTCCCGAATTCGATTTCCGGTGGGAGTACAGTTGAACGACCGAAGTGGTTCGGATTCCATTATTATCATTAGCTCCACGTCTCCTTTAGACGCCCTAGCACAATCGTGAGACTAAAACAAACCAAACCAAAAATCAACACAATGTGTTACTAACTTTAAGTCCTTGAATAACTTCATATAGCTATGGTATGGATCGAGTTTGAGGTTGTCGGTGGTCAAACTAAAACAAGTATAATGTAACTAGGGTGTAATTATAACTTTTAATTACCCATGGTTTTGTGTATATCACGATTAAGGCTTAGGGAAACAATCAGGGTTACTAAAAAATTATCAGTTACAATTTGCATTTAGGTGTATTGCTGGAACCAAAACTTTGACATTAACATTAACATTATAAAGACTACGAAAAACATCGTCTTTTGAAAACATCCTTGCACCATAAAATAAATTACGAGTAATTTAAAAATATTTTGCAGTTTAGCTACGTTATTTGCACTAGAAATATATATTTAAAATAATATTGGCAACACTACTTAAAATAATGGAACTGCGACTTGTAATTAAAACCACTAAAAACTATTGTTGTAATGTTATAGAAGCAAACTAAAGCCACAATCATTATAAAAATTTAACACAAATACGTTATTTTAAGCAGTACAACAATCACTATCCATGTGTTTGGTATCTCTGAAACGGTTTGAAATAACAATTGTTGTAAATGACATTATGATCACTTAAGTCTTTTGGAAGCATCTACATGATGAGACGTGATATGTCAGCACGTTTTCGAAGTCAAGTCTTTATAAAAATTATTTTTTTCATTCCTTGTAACTTTGATCCTTCATTCATTCGAAATACATTATACCATGATCACAGTATTTGACGCTAAGATACAAATGATGCACATTGCACCGTCTATGCCATTTGAGTTATTAGAGATCTCCAAAATGTTGATGTTGGTGATACTGTATTGCCCTTTGTTACAATGAATAATGTATGTGATATTGTGGTTTTATTTAATAACTAAATTAGCAGTAGGTACATAGTGCAATTTGAGAAAATACAACTTTATTTTGCGTTACCAACACTGCTTGTTTATCTAGTGGTATTGCAGAGCATCTAAAATAATTTCCCCTTCAACATTTCACACAACATGGTACAAATTTTCAGTATTATATATATATATATATATATATATATATATAGGCGTGGATCCAAGGGAAGAGCTATAGGGGCCATATCCTCCCTTAACGCTCAGGTATACACGGAATAAAATGAACTTCAACCCTGCTTCACACTGGATAAAGAGGCAAAGTATGGTTTAACCCCTCCCTTGATCATATCCTGGATCCGCTCCTGTATATATATATATATATATATATATATATATATATATATATATATATATTTATATATTTATATATTTATATATATATGTATATGTATATGTATATAGAAGATTATATACAACAGCAGTGGATTTTGTTTCGAGAGAAGCATGGGGAACGGGTAAGAAACATTTGTGTTGTACGTGCAATGCGAAAAAGTGATCACAAATTCATTTCGGGAGGGGCTTCAGCCCGACACCTACCCCCTAAATACGCCACTGTACATCAGTCAACCGTTCACATATTATCTCACACAGTAGCGAAACAAATTTTGAGTAAAGGCAAAATAGCTGTCATAATTCCAGACGAGACCGAGACTTTCGAGACTGACCAAGGTATCGTCTCGGTCTTGTCTCGATTCATAGAGGTCTGTCTCCGTCTCGGTCTCGTCTCGGTATGTAAAACTTCGTCTCGATCTCGGTCTCGTCTCGGTATACAAAAATCCGTCTCGGTCTTGGTTTCGTCTCGAATTATCGAGACGAGACCGATACTAGGTACAATCCCTAATTTAGACCTACATGCTCTTCATATAATGTAATAAAAGGGTCATGCTGGGAATAAGAAAAAGAACTTTCCTTGGAAAAAACGGAAACTATTGGCATGAGAAATATTTATCTCGGAGAAATGCACAGTAGTATATTTCAGAATAGTTACTGTTTAGTTCAGTAAGAGAATAAAGGGGTATAAAAATGCAAATATGTCGCGTCAACGAATCGACCAACGAAATCGAAATTGACAGAGGCGGAAGCAGATGTGTAGTAATACAACAACTTGGTTAAATTGATAATTGGTTCTTTATTCTGTAGTAGATCGTATCACAACTTTACGGGAGAGCAGAGAAAGACTTACTAACGCTGTCATATAGTAAGCTTTAGTAACACGATCATACAGACACAAATGGATGTAACTGTGAGTACTACAACTTGGATTTAACGAAAGCCGTTTACATATTCGGTGGTTTGCAGGGTTGTATAAGACACAAAAGGATAAGACAATACAATTCTTCATACCTCAGCTTCCAGTAGCTAGATACGTGCAATTTCTGGATAGATACTGAAACTGCTGTCGGATTTTAATACATGACGTGTTGCAGAATACAAAATGCTTTGCATTACTTGTTTGTTTGTAGACAGCTACAAGCTTAGTGTTCTGACAGGTTGTGTATAAACTAGGGATAGCCAATTCCGGAATTATTACTTTCCGGACTCCCGAAGGTCAAACCGAACAAATTCCGGAATTCGGAAAATTCCGATTTTGGAATAATTCCGGAATTCAGAAAAATCCGGCATTTAGAAATTTCTGGTTTTGTTAACATTCCGGAATTCGGAAAGATCCGATTTTTTCGAAATCCGGAGTTTTCCCAATTCCGGAATTTTCTGAATTCCATGATTTTCCGAAATCCGGAAAGTGAAAGTCCCGCTTCCGAAAAATGAATTTATTTTGGTTGATATGAATGGTGGCGGGGATAAGGCTTTGACCAGGTAATGGCGACGGCTATGAAAGAAATGGGGTGTATGAGAATTCAATCTGTCATATTTGTAGTTTCGTGTGGAGAAAAACAAACTTGTGAACCAGCGGTTTAGAACAACTCAAGTTATTAATGTAAACGTTTCCGACTTCATAAAGAAATACGAAAGACATTTTGAATCAAAGGAATATAACATACAAGTTTGCAAGCGGAGACAAAGAAACCTAACGTAACCAGGCTAAAAACGAATTTTTACCGCATAGCGATCGCGGTTCAGTGGTCATGGTGCTTGTGCAAATGCACATTGTATATTTTTTTTACTTTAGGATTTTTGATGGCGATTGATCGGCGATAACATATGTTTTATTATATTCAGCTATTTGAATACTCGGATGTTTCAATACTTGAACTATCAAATCTTCAGCAATAATAATAGTAATAATAATAAACTAATAATAATTATTATTATCTCGTAGAAGATTAAAAGCTGGGAGCTAATTATCGCTCAGGTCATACCATTACAAGCAGAAACGTGACATTTGGAAAGAATATTTTGGTTTGGTTTAATGTTGCACACGAGAAGAGGAGTTTCTCATCTCGTTTCTAAAACAAATAAAATAACATGAGAATTAACATTTTACATTCGAGACGGGTCAAGGCTAACTCAAAATTATCGTCTCACTTTGGAGATGAGAATCGAAATGAGACGAAAAGTATGGTAAACAATTCCCGTCTTGTCTCGATTCTCGAAATAGTGTATGTCCATTCTTGAAGTAACAATTGCTCTGTAGACTGAATCTCATAGGCTATTTCGTTACATTATATTTCAGAGCTCATTGAATTATGCTCTGTGTAGGTTTTATGTAGCAAAGCTTTTATATTTACCTCTGCATATCCTAAAAATTAGTTTATTATATGCCGTACTGTTGCGTGATATTCAGTTATATTTATTACAGTTATTTCTTTAAAACATACAGTAGAATACTTTCTACATGAAACTTCAATGGAACATTGCAGTTTAAAATGTTGGTAGTTGCAGAGGTGTGTCTTGAAGGTACGGAAGCCTTTCCCCGAAATTTCTACTTTTAAGTAAGATTTGCCAAATTTCAACGGCAGGTTTAAAACTTTTATTATTATTATTATTATTATTATTATTATTATTATTATTATTATTATTATTATTATTATTATTATTATTATTATATCAACACCGTGTATAATCTTTAAAAGATATACGGTTTGTATCTGAATAATAAACACTAATTGACTGTCGATCTCGGTCGTCGAGAAGTCTTCAGGAGGGAAGGACAGCGGTCACGCTCTGGGTTTGAGTTCCGAAGGGGCAAGTGTTCGGGCTCGAACCAAAAATTGTTAAAAGTTATAGGCTTCAGCCAAACATGTTCAAAATAGCTGGGACCGGGTTTAGGCTTCTCATCGGCTCGAGCGGCACGGCTTACAGCTCATTAACTTCGGACAGAACCGAGAAGTGAGCCGTGCCAACCGCTCACCCAACCGAGCCGATTTGAGCCATCGGCTTAGTTGAGCTGAATCGAAACGTGTCGATGGACTAGTTTCAACTTAGCTGGCTTGAACCGGTTCACATGAGCCGAGTAGAGGACCCATCCCCACCGAGAAAGCTCGAGCCATTGGCTCAATTGAGCTGAGTCGATGGCTCGTTCCAACTGAGCCGGCTCGGGTCATCGGCTCATCCCAACCGAGCCGACTCGAGCTGTTCGCTCAGTTTATACGAGCCGAGCCGGTTGATATCACTACCCGAGTTGGTCTTCTGCTTGGGCTCAAGAATTCGACAGTGAAGGTCTCAACCTTGATTTTAAGAACTACCGTATATACTTACATTGGTGACTACGACATTTGAGGCTGTCTCGTAATAATAATAATTAAAAAATCTCTTGTCTTCTCGTTATCTAGACGAGACGAGATACACTAAAATTGACCCACGAGATGCACTAAAATTACGAGACGAGACGCAGCCCTGTCGTGAGCAACACTAAAAGTATTCCACATTACTGCTTACATTTCTCATGGCTTTCGCTTTCCAGTATAATCAGACCATTATTTCAAAACGAGTTAAAACGAGCTGAACGAGCGAGCGAGCCATTATCAAACTCGACTCAACTCGAAACTCGCCCTCGAAAACAGCTTGACCTTGATCGCTACGCGGTAAACGATTCGTCTTTAGTCTGGTTATGTTAGATTTCTTTGTCTCCGCTTGCAAATTTGTATGTTATATTTCTTCAATTCAAAATGTCTTTCGTATTTCTTTTATGATGTCGGAAAAATTTACATTAATAACTTGAGTTTTTCTTAAACCGTTGGTTCACAAGTTTGTTTTTCTCCACACGAAACTACAAATATGACAGATTGACTTGAATTGAATACACCCCATTTCTTTCAAAGCAGTCGCCATTACCTAGTCAAAGACTTATTTCCGCCACGATTCATATTAACAAAAATAAAATCATTTTTCGGAAGCGGAATTTTCACTTTCCGGATTTCGGAAAATTATGGAATTAAGTTAAACTCCCTAATTCAGAAGAATTCCGGAACTCAGGAAAAATCCGGAATTTAGAAAATTCCGGAATTGAGAAAAACTCAGGATTTCGAAAAAAATCCGGATTGTTCCGAATTCCGGAATGTTAACGAAATCAGAAATTTCTAAATTCCGGATTTTTCCGAATTCCGGAATTATTCCAAAATCGGAATTTTCCGAATTCCGAAATTTGCCCGCTTTTACCTTTGGGAGTCCGGAAAGTAATAACTCCAGAATTGGCTATCTCTAGTTTATACACAACCTTTCAGAACACTAAGCTAGTAGCTGTCTACAAACAAACAAGTAATGCAAAGCATTTTGTATCCTGCAACACGTCATGTGTTAAAATCCGACAGCAGTTTCAGTATCTAACCAGAAATTACATTTATCTAGTTACTGGAAGCTGAGGTATGAAGAATTGTATTGTGTCTTATCTTTTTGTGTCTTATACAACCCTGCAAACCACCGAATATGTAAACGGCTTACGTTAAATCCAAGTTGTAGCACTCACAGTTACATCCATTTGTGTCTGTGTGATCGTGTTACTAAAGCTTACTATATGACAGCGTTAGTAAGTCTTTCTCTGCTCTCCCGTAAAGTTGTGATACGATCTACTACAGAATAAAGAACCAATTATCAATTTAACCAAGTTGTTGTATTACTACACATCTGCTTCCGCCTCTGTCAACTGTGGTCAATCTCGTTGACGCAACATATTTGATTTTTTATACCTCTTTCTTCGTTTACTGAAATAAACAGTAACTATTCTGAAATATACTACTGCGCATGCCTCGTAGATAAATATTTCTGATGCCAATAGTTTCAGTTTTGTCCAAGGAATGTTCTTTTCCTTATTCCCAGCATGACCCTTTTATTACATTATATGAAGAGCATGTAGGCCTAAATACTTCATGTATTACATAGAATGTAGGTTTAACTCTTCCAGCAAAGATGAAACATGTGATCATAGTATACAACCCACATAAGTGATAGCTGGCAATACAGTGGTCGTAATCCCTAACGACACAGGAAGTAAGCAGTGTCCTCCCCGCTGGTCTAGTGGCAGTCGTGTTGTAGCAGCGGTGGCGAGCAGACCTGCGGAATGCGCTGTTGCTTGTTTATACGGCATACCTTTATACTTGAAGTTTGAATTCTTCTGATCGTCTAAATGGTGGTGAAACGAGTTAATACTTTGCGTGTAAACTTTAGTAATGTACCTACTCGTCCAGTTACTTATAGAATACATGAATTCATATTTGACAATTTCAAGTTAAGCAATGACAAAGTTGTGAGTATTGAATTAGACAATTACCGACGTTGTGTGTTTGTTAAGTTAATATACCAGCTTCTGTGTGAACAGATAATTCGAGATAATAGTACTGGATTACGTTATACTGATGAAAATGGAGTGTATGATGTGAGTGTGGAAGTTGCAGATAAGCCTGTTACTTTAGTTAAATTATCTTTAGTGCCAAGTGAATTGGACGATGAAGAAATACTAAAAGTGTTGACCCCATATGGTAGTGTCAAAAATATCAAGGACGAGTTTTATGATAATAGTCATCGATACCGAGTGCGTACTGGGCGGAAATTGGTGTACATACAGTTAGATAAGGCAATTCCATCGTCTATTGAAATCCAAGGTCAACGATACTTAGTATCTTATTTTGGTCAGGAACGTACCTGTTTTGCTTGCAATAGCCCTAATCATCGATATGACCAATGTGATAGACGTAATGTAAACTCTAAACCTAGAGTGCAACCTTCAACCGAAGTTAACCTAGTCCGGACACCTAATTCGGTTACGGGTGTACAACCTGTTGTTTCATTACCTTCGTCTTTTAGTGACAAGGATTTTCCCCCATTAACTAGTGACAGTGATAAAGCTGTGTTACCTACTTGTGCGGAGATAGTGAATGCTGACACTGCTACTGTTCCATCGGTAGCTTCGGCTACTTCTGAATGCAGATCTAATCCAGTGCTTAAGCATACTCCGGATATTCAGCCACCTGTCGAGGTTTCTTTACCTCCCGCAACAGGTTCTGTTTCATCTCCAGTTATAATTAGTGTATCCGACTCGATACCTCCAGCGGTTTCTATTACTGACGCTGCTGACTGTGTTCCTTACGATATAAGTGATGTGGCAGATGTTCCTATTACTATTGACAGTGGTCCATCTGAGAGTGAGAAATCCATTTCATCTTATAATCGTACCTTCCTTTTAGCCTCAGTTCCCTCGCAAAGTAGTTCTAAAGAGCGCTCCTCTCAAGATAAGAAGAGACGGAAAACGGTAAAAGACTGTACAATTTCTTCATCTGTTCGAAAACGTGATAAACCAGCTAGTGATGCTTTGTACAGGATAACTAGTGCTAATGTTACCAAACAATTGCAGCTTGCTGTAACAACTTCGGTAGAAGACAGTGCTTCTGTATCTGTAGAGTCTCCACTTTCTGGTGTAACTGTCACCTAGTGATTCTTGTGTGTGTGCCATGATATGTTTTCTAGTGTGTTTCCGAGTTAGTCCTCCCACTTCGTACCTACGTCATCTCATCATGTTCTATCAAGTCTGTCTCCTTCCCTACCTCTTCATGGCAATTGTTCTTACCATTGCTAGTATTAATCTAAATGGAATATCTTCACCCACACAGTATCACGCTCTGTCTGACTTTTTGTTAAAATCTGAAATTGAGTTGGCTTTTCTGCAAGAGGTAGGTCCGGAAGTGGTGAATGTACATGATTCATATCACGTTTATAACAATTCAACGTATAATCGTCTTGGTACTGCGATATTGGTTAAAGATGGGTTACCGTTTACGAATATACAATGTCACCCCAGTGGTAGAATTATACGAGGTGATTTGTTCTGTATGACTATGATCAATGTGTATTCGCCATCTGGAAGTCATAATCGTGGTGCGCGCAACACCTTTTTTGCGACTGATGTTGCGACATCGTTTAGTTGTGCCTCAGACCATGTCATTTTGGGGGGTGATATGAATTGTGTATTGAATAGAGCAGATATGGAACCAGGGTTTAATTATTGTGCTTCTCTTGATGAACTCATCTCTCATTATCCCTTGTATGATGCATGGCAACTAAGGAACAGTGTTCTGTTGGGGTACACCCTGATTCGCCAGAATAGTGCCTCGAGAATCGATAGATTCTATTTGACGGAATCTCTTAAATCTCGGCTTTTTTATATATACCGTTATCCTGTTTGTTTTAGTGATCATCTGTCTTTAGTGATGAAAGTTAAGATTCCACATGATAAAATTGTGCGTGGACGTGGTTACTATCATATGAATGAAACACTATTAACAGATGAGGGATTTCTTACATTGTTTCAGAGTAAATGGGACTATTGGAGACAGCAAGCAAAACGGTATCCAAATATTCTCATATGGTGGACTACCTATTGTAAACCTAACCTAATACGCTTCTGTAAATGGTACTCTGGTGAACGCTCTCGTTATCGCCTGAAATTGTATAATTTTTATTACGGATGTTTATTAGAGGCTCAACGAGATGCTCTTTCCGATAGAACATTGTTGCCACTTGTTAAAAAATATAAAGCAAAACTCTTAGATTTTCATAGGGCTCAAGTTCAAGGTGTAAAAATTGGGAGTAAGGCTCTTATGTTTGATGAAACTGAACAGTGTTCTCTTACTCATGTTTTGCAAGAAAACCGGCGTGGCAAGCGCCGCCTGATCAAGACGGTTCTTACTTCGGATGGAGATCGCTGCAAGAATGTTTTTGCAATTCAGAAGGTATTTTATGATCATTGTTTAAAACTTTTTGGTGAATCGCGAGGACTGGGTCTTGAGAATTTTATTTTTGAAGTTATTCCTAACGTCATAACAGATGATGATAATATGTCTTTGACGGAGCCTTTTACACTTGAAGAAGTAAAGTTGGCAACATTTGCTGCAAAGCCAGGAAAATCGCCCGGACAAGATGGAATATCGGGTATATTGTATCAGAAACTTTGGCCCGTCATAGGTCAGACACTTACTGATGTGGTCAATGCTTGGTTTTTTGCTTCCGAACATATCTGTCGACCCAATCCTGCTCTCACTATTTTTATACCCAAAGTGCCTCAACCAACAATGGTTGCACATTTCAGACCTATTTCCCTTTTAAATACTGATGTTAAAATTATTAGTCGTTGTTTGGCTTCTAGATTAGCTCCATATATGAATAAGTTGCTGGGTGATTTGCAATATGCTGCAGTTAAGGGTAAGACTATATATCAGATTTTAATGAATGTTAGAGATTGTATTACAATATGTCAAGATTGTGAGATTACCGCTGCTATTGTTAATTTAGATTTTCAGAATGCATTTGATAACATTGAGCATTCCTATTTGTGGAGAGTTTTGACTGGTTTTGGTTTTAATGCTCGCATTATACAATGGTTTAAATTCTTCTATAAAGACGCTGCGACTAAATTAAATATTAATGGTCATCTTACCCTTCCCATCAAAGTAGTTCGTAGTATTCGACAAGGAGATCCTATAAGCTTACAATTATTTATTGGCTATTGCACCCTTCTTGTATGATGTAAACCGCAAGATTCAGGGTTTTGATGTTATTGCACGTCCTCTACGTGTTTGTGGATATGCAGATGATGTCAATGTTTTCCTGCATTCTGTTCATGACTATAACCTTTTGATGCAAAGTGTTGCTAAATATCAACAAGTGTCTGGAGCTCTATTGAATAGAAAAAAATCAACCGGTCTTATAATATATAAATCTGAGGAGTTTAGTAAAATTCAGGACATTGCATTTCAATCTAGGATTAAAATACTAGGAGTATCATTTATGAGTAATCTTGTTGATATAATTATGACCTTGTCATTAATAAAATCAGGCATTTAAGTTTCTTGCATAAATGTAGGTCACTATGTTTGTTGCCTCGTGCTCGACTTCTCAACGTTTATATTTTGAGTAAACTGTGGTATGTTGCTAACGTCTTTGCCCTGCCTTCTACAGCAGGCAAAAGCTACAAAGTTTTTGTGGTTGGTTTCTGTGGAACAATTGTGTGTTTCGTGTTCGCTATAATGACATCTGTTTATCGGTAGCGAACGGAGGCATTAACATGACTCACGTGCAGTTCAAGGCTGAAAGTTTGTTTATACGACGTAACTTGACTGCCTTAGTTGAAGATGTACCTTCTCCCACTAGACACTTGCTGCGATATTTATTGGATACGATCGATCCAACACTGCCGTTGGCGATCACTTCCCTCCCCTCAAGTTGCTCTTACTTAACAGATGTTCTGTGTGCCTATATCTATCAATGTCATCGAACTCCCGATGTTTTGACTTTAACAAGTAAACAATGGTACATGCACCACCTACAACAGTTATCACCATGCAAATTAATAGAAAGAGAACCAGAATACAATTGGCATATAATATTTCGTAATATACACTCAAAATATTTAACAGCAGAAAATAAATCCTTTTGGTACATAGTAATGAATGGCATTGTAGATACGAAAGTAAAACGAAATAAATGTGGGTTTAGTGCCGATATAATATGTTCTTTCTGTGGTGCTGCTGATTCCTTGAGTCATAGATTAACAATATGTGTGAACAGTAAACAAATCTGGTACCAATTGCAGCGATTTTTGGGTCTTATTATGTGCCAACCTCCTCGCTCAATCGAGGTCAATCTCCTGTTGCGACCGGAATATTCTCTGTATCCCAAAACGAAACACAATGCTGTTACCTGGCTTATAGCGCAAACAATTACGTATGTACTCTCAGTGGAAACTGCAGGTAATTCTTCGTTTTATATTGAATACCTTCAATCTAATTATGAAAAAATGAGCTCCCTTATGAAAACTTGTACTTTTGCTCGTTTTCTCGACATTACCATATATGCATAATTAACTTCTACTCCTTTGTTATTCCAATGAGTTTTTAGTAATTTGTAAAACTTGTGTATATGCTACATACGTTCTTTAAAAAAAAGGACGCACAAAATGTACAACTTGTATCTATGCTCCATAAGCAGTTTTTTCTCATTCCTTGAGTTATATTGTGCATTATTAGCTGTATATATTTATATTGTTCTGCAGTTGTGTTAATGATCGTATGTATCCAGCTTTATTAGTTAATAAAAAAGTTGTTTAAAAAAGTGGCTAGCACGTGCGCCGAATATATGGTGTCCCGGGTTCGATTCCCGGCAGCAGAGCATCTCTGATTTTTTAACTGTCCTCGATGTTTCTGTGTTCGTGTCCCTGTCTTTGTAAGTTATTAGAAAAAGCAAGTTAAACGAGTGAAGCAAGTAAAATTAGCAAAAGTAAGTTACTGAAACACGTCCGGTGAGTCAGTTAAAAAAAAGTGGACAAAGCACTGGCTTTTTGCGCAGTCCATGCGAGTTCAAATCTATCTCGGCTTGAATTTTTATCCATTTCAGAGAAAGTATTGTTTGTTTTCGCTACAGGTAGCCACTCTTTTCGTATTTTTCTCCGTTGTTCACAGTTAAAGTAACTGACTATTCTTATTTTTTCTACGAATGATGGATCTTCTCTTTGGCTTTATGTCAAACATGCACACGTATTGAAAAGACGCTGTTGATAATAATATTAATATGAAATATTACTAGATAACTCGTGTGCGTATTTCGACAATATAATTTTATACTATTATGTGGAAGTAAGTAAGGTTGGCTTGCGCCCGCCCCCTAATATTTTTCGATGCGCCTTATGGGTCCACGGTGTCCAACGTTGTTCCCACCTCACTATCACCTCCTGTCCTCTCGATATAAGTTATTGAGATTTTGCCTAAAGAGGGCTCTGCCGTGGCCCCATGACTACCCATGACAATGACTCTTCGTTCCTTTTGCATTGATATCGCTTATTTTTCTAAGTAATATGAGTGCATACTGTCCAACGTTGCTCCCATCACTCTACAGTTTCCCGTTCTCTCGATATAAATTGCTAATATTTTGTTTGTAAGGGAGATATGGCGTTACAATCCTTTCGTTTGAAGCAGAGTTGAAAAAGATATTCCCTTGCCGCAAACAACACCTATTATTATTATTATTATTATTATTATTATTATTATTATTATTATTATTATTATTATTATTATTATTATTATTATTATTATTATTATTATTGTTGTTGTTTTACTTACCACTAATGTTGCCTACCTTTATTTGCAATGCAATGTGTTACTAAACAGCGAATCAAATAACACTCCTCGCCATTCAGGCTCCCGAACTCGAAATACATGATTTACAGTTCTCTGTGTTAGAATAAAGCACATTTATTATATTATTCATTCAAATAACACGTTTCACAAGTTACTTCACTCTCAATGTGTAATTCCATATCATCACTAATAATCATCTTGTTCTGAAAGGAAAATAACCCTCCTCCTGCCAAAAAAAAACAAAAAAAAAACCTTCCGTAGCGAAAGGGCGTGAAAAACTTTCTGAATACCAATTTATGGGCGAAATTTGGTTCCCTTGGAAGTTTTTAAAAGTTTGAAGGGACACCATTTTGAACATTTTCATCTGATTATTCTGGTTAAAGAACTCATCAAGATATTTCAACAATTAATGTTTGTGCCAAGTTTCGTCTCAATACGCTGAAAATTAGGGTGGTTAATGCATTCACAAATAGCATTATATATATACAGATAAATAGACACACAGAGGAAGAGAGAAAAAGCGTTTTCCTCCCTTCTCGCACCTGTGGTGCGTCAGAGCTAAACCGGGCCCCTTTGCAAAACTTTTTGAGCAGCCTAACCTAAACAGAAACCTCTTACTTGCTAACGTAGAAACGTGGACGGGAGGTGTAAGGCATGTAGAAATTGTATTTTTAATAACCATGAGTATGGATTCGAACACTCCACTTCCATGTTTTTGTTTTTACTTTTTGCAGCTACATCGGAACGTTCAAATTTTATTCTTTACTAATTGCAAATGGCCTTTACATTCAAAATATGAGGAATTTTGGTGGCATTTGTTCGGATCTTCTTCTCTTTCAAAATTAAGACAAGAATAAAAGCAATACGCAAAGACAAAAAGTATTATCAGTACTAAACATTACCAATAATAATTGCTACGAAAACTAAATACGACCTCTTTTACCATCTCTCAGGAGCTGCATGTATTATTAACAAAAATTTTTAAAAACGTCCCCACCAGAGATTCCAACTGGCGACCTGTGCATTTGTAAGCCAGCACCTTAACCACTACACCAAGATCACGATGTGGTGAACTTTTAGTTGTCGGCATATTTGTTGTATTTATGTTTTATGTTCCCACTTCGACAATTTTTACTTTTTTTCTAAGTTTAACAGCTGTTTCTGGCTTTCTCTTTCGGTGTCGTCCTTTATTTACACTATGCACTATTCGTATTCACAGCTTGTGCCCCTCTGCAGTGTCTTATTCAGATTGAACTTTTCTTTTTGCCCCTCAGTAAACATTTGATTGATTTAATTCTCATACTCTCCACGGATGGAGCGCAGGAATGCCAGACTCGAAAAATAGGTGTACATTTACTTTCCTGACAGATAATACATAAAAGTACCTACAAACAGGTTTCTCACTTTCTCAGCTTTCTGAAGACTTGATTCCGTTATGCTCTGAAAGCCTCATGATATTCGTAAGATATCACCAAAAACCAATAAATTTATTTGTTCACGAATTATTGTCATAACGGTTTGTTTTGGTTAGCGCATGTCTATAACAAAGGTTAAATGATGGTACCAGAAAGTTCACTGATTATCTTCTGATATATTCTGCTCTCTTATTTTTTTGAGTATTGTGCATCTATTGTGTGCAAATGTATAATATGCATGCTTATACACTTAGCTATATATCATGAAGACGTCAAGAGCGAAAATCACGCACACGACTGCAAGATGCCCAGAAGTGTTTTTTTTTTATTATTATTATATCTAGTTCAATTTAAAGCAAAGGGAATTTGAGGAACTGAGCTCGGGTGTAATCCTAGGAGTAGGCGAGATGAGAATGATAGGTTTATGTGGAAAATAACAAGAGTTTGAGAAACACACCCATACCATGGGGTAGGCGGTCTCAACAAGTAGCTTTGAGTCACAATCGCGTAGGAATGGATCGCACTGCATAAAACCGTTTTTACGATATCAGATGCCACATGCTTAAAATGAAGAAGGGGTCCAGTATTTGGACATTTCCAGGTGAAATCAGTCTCGTCACAACAAAAGAGTATGCAGAATAGTTACTTCACTCAGGCGACATAGCTGAAAAGTAATAGTGAAGAACTGACACAGCAAATACGAACACTATGTACTAAGTAATCTTCACAGAAGGAGCAATTGTGGACGGTCAAGGATGAAATGCTTTTCATTCTTTTCGGAGGTGCTGTTACAGGCTTACAACCTGAAACGTGTCAAGCTAGAAAGGAACAGCAATATTAAGAGAAATTATATAGGTCACTTGTAACCATAGAAACGGTTCACTGCTTCTAATTGTAATCAAAACTAGCTTGTAGTGGCCACCTTTAACAAATTAGTATTTTTCGACATCTTGCACGCGTATACCCACCACAGCTAACGTGCCTCTTCTCTATGGACACACACGAGTTGGTGAATAGCACGCTAGTAATATATAGAGGTCCGAGAAGTCCTTCCCTGATTACAGAAATTGATAACTCAGGGTAGAAATAAGATAGAAATATGAAACTGGTGTTGAATTGTTTACAAACTATAAAAGTTTTTGTTTGTCTTAGGTTTGTTCTGTTTTCCAAGTCTCAATTTTTTTTTGTTTTAGGTTTGTAGTACGTAAGTAAGAAGCCCAAAAAGCCATGCCAACCAACCAGGAGAAGGCACAGTGTGTCCTGTGGTACCATGAGACACGATCACCAACCACGGTGCAGAGACAGTTCCAGACAACATTTGGTAGGACTCGACCTGATGTCAAGAGCATTAAAGCCTGGTATGAGAAGTTCAAGAACACAGGGTCGGTTGCTGAACTTCCGAGGTCTTGTCGACCGAGAATCTCAGCAGACACGGTGGAGGCTGTGCAGCAGTCTTTTCTGAGAAGTCCTAAGAAATTGGTGCGCAGGGCCTCACGTGAATTACAGATGCCAAAAAGCTCTATCCATGACATTTTACACAAACGTTTATTGTTTCGTGCTTACAAAGTGCAACTCGTTCAGGCCTTATTGCCCGACGACGGTACACGTCGATATGACTTTGCGGTCGAAATGCTATCACGTATTGAGGACGATAATGGTTATCTCAGACGAATTGCCTTTTCCGACGAAGCGACATTCTTTGTCAGTGGAGTAGTGAATCGCCATAATGTATCGTCATCCGCAAAAAAAAAGTTCGCATATACTGTAACTTCCACATTTTCATTAATAACTCAGTTTTCTTAATATATTATCGCTTCTTTGTGCTTTCCTTAACAAAGCAGTGTAGTAATGAATAATTATTTATGATTTTTTGTGAAAAATAAAGCAAAATAAGAAAATTATAAGCAAAAAACTGTGATTGTTATGAAACTTTAGTCTGTCAGATAATTACGCGAAGAATATCCCGAGGGAAATTCACTCCATACAGTGCACAGGTATTAGGAGCACTCACAAATACGTAAAATTGAAGGAACAGAAAAAAATGTATTTTTGAGATGAACATACAATTCACACTTCACGTGAAGTTCCAATATGGGAAATCAATCAATATCTTCAGTTGAAATTACTGAAAAAAAAAACAGAAAATGGCTATTTAAAACTCCAAGTGTAAACCCGCGCTTGGAGCGAGTCTATTTCTAATATCAGAACGCGTTATTTCGTAGCATGCCTGCGTGGTCAAGCGGGTTTAACAATGCTGTTGAAATTCTAGAACCGAAGGGTGGCAGTTCGAGCCTGAGTGCGGAACGCTTCTTTTTTCAATATAGTGAAATATTTTTTTAAAACATAAATGTCTAGTTTGAAGTGCTTAAAAACACAAGACCAGATGAACAATCACTTTTCAAAGCTCAGTCACATTTATTCACTATGTTCATCAATTAGGTTATATACGAAGACACTAAAATGTGGAACGTTAACGATCCTTATTAACGTTAATACCACATCCGTTATAATGGGAACAGATTTGTGATCTGAATACCAACCTTAAACCATACGTCCAAAATGAAAATTATTCATGTTCTTGATACCTATTGCAACACTCAGTTGTAATATAGAGAGTGAGAGTGCGAAAGAAAGAGATAAAATACTGTATACAGGGTGCGGAAAAATTCCCGGAACGGTCCAATATCTCGCGAAGTATAAATATCACCAAAACAAAAATAACACATGTTAAATAGTTTTAAAGAAGCTATCCAATGATAGAAAACGCAATCACCTATCCCTACCTCCTTGGGGACTACGGGGGATAACTTTAAAATTTTAAATGGGAACCCCTATTTCTTATTTCATATGTGGATTCTCCAGAAAAAGTAATAGTGTTTTGATCAAAAATTGAAAACAGTGTGTGCGAAGATGAAGTTACATGGAATACAATATCGATAATTGTTTTGCAAAGTAGCTTTATGAAGTAGTTCTTAGTAGTAGGGTTATTTACAACAAAAATAAGCCCTTTTTGTCACCATTTTTATTTTCTTGCAAATTAATAAATATGGACAAATGCATTATTTTATGGAAGTTAAAATGTATGAATTCGTTATGTGGGTAAAAAAAATCACATAAAAGTTTTACTCTGCGTGGGAATCGAACTCACGACCTTTCATGCCGGAGTCCCCTACGCTAACCGCATGGCCCAGAGCTCGACACTGAGAGGCCACATTTTCATAAAGATTTACCTCATCCATTTTTTATGTGTCGATTCAAGTGCTATCCGTGAAGGCACTGTTATCAATTTTGGTCAAATCACTGTTACTTATTCTGAAGAATCCAAATGTGCAACAAAATATGGGGATTTCCATTTAAAATTTTAAAGTTGCTCCCCGTGTGGGAATGGAGGGTTGCGTTTGGTATCATTGGATAGATTTTTCAAAACTGTTTAACACGTGTTATTTTTGTTTTGCTGATCTGTATATTTCGCGAGATATTGGACCGTTCCGGGGCTTTCCCCGCACCCTGTATAAGCTTGTATTTTTAATTAAAACAGTTAGTGTAGGGGTCTAAATCATAATCTGGATTTTTATAAAGTAAATTAAACAATCATATAGAAAATGTATACAGTTTAAAATTGAATTAAATTGCAATTCCAGAATCTGTAACATTATACATTTCTTATTTATTTACATCGAATGTTAACTTATTGTATAGTTTATAGCATGAGTATCAGCTGATATGTAACACAAAATTATCTATAAATTGAATTTAAATAGGAAATGATATAGTTGCTATAAGAACAAGTTTATGAAAATGAACTGTATAATAATGGTTGTATTTGAAACAGAGTTTGCGTAATGGAGTAAATATTTACACCGCCAGCTTTGCAATACTGTGCGGTTAAATTGTCAATCTCATCAATTTTACTTATTTCGCTTGAATGCTTATGGAATTTAGAATAGCATTATGAAACATTCAACAACTGATCTAGTAGTGAAACATTTTTAATAAGATTACCGCACATTACGGTAGAGTCCGAGATCGCTACCAGCTTTGCGAGCACTTGATAATATTTTGTTATTACATTAGATAAAATATTATGTGGAAGAGCTAAATTAAATTAGAAAATGAAATGAAATATTTAACATCCCACTATTACGCCCTTTAGGCGGGAAGGTTCTAGATTGCTGGTCCTCACATAGAGGAGAATTTGGATTAGTACCCAGTTTGGTTCTTTCCTTTATCAAATCTCAATACACAATTCATATAGTAATGTCGAGCAAGCGATAGCGAGTGAAGGCAGGTTAACCAGTTTGATTGCTTTCTTCATCACCACTCAATTGGTATACGGACCAGTGTTCTAGAATCCTGCTATTATAGGCTAAGGGAGAAGATAATTAAAGTAAGAAAAATGATATAAGAATTGGTGGAATGAGAAAATGGAAGGAAATGCTTTGAGAAAAGTCACGGACATAATGTTGTCCACCACAAGCTTACTTGGACGGAATAAAACCAAAGACCGCATGCACCAAAGGTAAGCGCTCTACCAGTGAACCATCGCGCCCCATAAATTAAATAAGAAAGATAAGTAGTAGGCATTTTATAATTGAATATTGTATGTAAGAAACTTATTGTCCATAAAGATTCTTTCTCTTCAAGCTTTTGTAGTTGATGTTGCAAATTGTCCGATGCTTTGCAATGCGGGCCAAAGGAATAAATGCATTTTTTGGGGATAGTATCGTCTGCCCCGCGGTGGCTCAGTAGTAGAGCGCTCATCTCTGGTGCTTGGGGTCCCGGGTTCGATCCCAGCCCCCGCCAAGTGAACTTTGTGGTGGACAAACACCGTGCTCGTGGGTTTTCTCGGAGTTCTCCCGTTTCCTCCCACTTTATTCATTTCACTCATCATCATCACCGTCTCCTTTAGCATAACCGCGGGACGTAAAACTGAAAGATTTCATTTTCATTTTTTCCGTTGTCCTTAAAAATCCACTTTTGAGGGGGAAATGGGGCAAGTTCCAAATAAGGCGGTCAATATGTAAAAGTGACGTCGTGTTTGTCTGTCCGATCATCACGGGAAATCAAATCAGCCGTTTGAAATAAATATTTGAAACATTTAGTACTTGGAAGAAAATGGTTAGCTGACGTTCACTATAAACTTGACAAAACTTCGATACAAATTAGAGGATAGTCAGCTATGCCTAAATCTAATATTGTAGGTGGAAGTGAAAACGACGAACGAAGTAACAGCGGATTAAAATTTAGCATTAGAAGTCATTGAAAAACAGAATGTGATGCGCGAAAACGAGAAAAAAAGAAAAGAAAAAACGTAACGTTGCCGACGACAACATACTGGATCGTGCTTATTTAAAGACCCATAAACGCTATTCATTAGCTCATTCTTCACGGTTTGGATTGCAAGAAATAAAACTATTTCTTTGTGCTAATACGCCTCTCAAAACGAAATGTTGTATTTCTGCAAAATTTGTTTTTCTCACATGACTGGATAATTTTTAAAAAAAAATCTATTGCGCTGAAGAAAACAAAACCATATGACAAGCTGTATTTGATCTGAAGACCCCATGATCTTGACTACATGTTGTTATTCATTACATCAGCGAGACGTTGTTTGCAATGACACTGATACATTGAGTGGTTTGTTCGAGAAAGTTGCTTGTGTCGATTTTGTTTACTCTTTAGGTTTTTCGTAGAATACATGAAAAAGAAATACATTTTTCGCTTAGATATCCAGGAATCCTGTTTTAACTGATCAGAAAACAGCAATCTACTGGTGAAATGATATGGGGTAATGTGTAGCATTTTGTTTTCACGCCATCGATAACAGCAAGGAGCACATGAATTACATAAAAAGAGAGTGTGTTGTTACGAACTGCTAATATCTTTTTCAAAAAAAAAAAAATCTACGTGTTACTTCGTACCTCAGGGGATAAGTGAGAGATTACAATACACAAGTTCGCACGATCGAGTCTTGTCCACTGCTATTATGTTTTTTTTTCATTTTCATTGAAAGTGACGGTGAAAGTGACGTAATACATTTTCATTGGCATTCAAAAAAAAAAGAAGAATGGAAGGGAATACGTAGCCCTGAAAAGGGCTGTTTATATATGTGTCTAATAGGAGGTCCAATGACCTTCTACATCGATGACTGCCTGGAGCCTTCTGGACATGCTTGTTTGACTACAAGGGAGCACTTCACAACTGATTACTGAGTGATAAGATCTGTGGTATTCTGTTCAAATTTCCTTTAGGCAATTTTAAACGTAATAGACAATATTTGTCTGACCTTGTCAGTGCCTGAGGCAGAAGACAAAATCAATGAAAATGTTTTCAACATAACATTTTCGATTTATGTTTATCTCCTATCCGTTTTTATTACGATTGCCTCCTTTAGAAATATCAGCTCTCTTTTTTTGGCCCGTATAAGGAAATGCTATTGCGGTTTTCCAACGTTCAATATTTTTGGCAAAATTAACACTTTCGAATAAAACTAAACAAGCATATGTTTCACAGACAAAACCATATGTAAAGTTCTACTTTCCAGTTAAGCAACATTCCTTCAAAAAATTGCAACTATAGTTTGCATCTCAAGTAATTGGGTAAATGTGCCAGTAGTCGACCATTTAAGGAGATTTTCAACTTTGTTAAAGTATAAAAAAATCATTTTTAACTAATAACTTTTACTGCATATGTCATTAGAAAGAACAGTGTTTAAATTTTACGTTTGTGTAGCTCGCATAGGAAATCTTTTATAAATAATTATACAGGAAAAAGAAAATACCAGAAACCCTGAAAAAAAAAACAGTAGTCGGCCTATGAAAACCAAAGGTCAGCCATTACTTTAACCAGTACTCAGCCACACTATAGAATTGACTTTTTTAATGGAATTTTAGAGATCAATTCCTCAGTAGCAAATTAAGGTACAAATATATTGCACTCAAAGTTCCTACAAAGAAAAACTACGTGGAAAACAGGCCCGCAACTAGAGGGAGCTAGGGGGCCTGGCCCTCCTAAACTTTTCGTGGCCCCTCCAGACCTCAACACAAAAAACACAATTTAGATATGTGTAAGAGATTTTTAATGACTTGCCCCCCCTAACATATCTATGCCCCCCCAAACCTCTGTGGCTAGAAGCAGGCCTGGTGGAAAATATATTGCGATACAGGAAAAAAGACTTCTTGTATGATATTTACCATAAACAAAGAAAAATGTGCCTCGGCCTAGACTAGCCTATTTAAAACTAATATATAGGCCTATTTATATTTACATTGATATTTATATTTAGCTATGACATTAACCCTTTAATATGAAGTTCATTAAGCACATTCAGGACACATAAGCACTTGTTTAGCAGGTTCCTCGTACGATAATTCACTGAGGCACGTGCATTTTAAGTGGTACCAGTGATCACAAAAGTGACACCCAATATATTTAAGTGTATCGTTCTCAATATCACTTATGAATTCTTCTTCAGGCCTTAGACGGCATTTCAACAACTTTTGCGTCTCGTCTTTTTAACTACTAGTGCTACTTGGCTTGACAGTCCTTTTCTTTTTGTTTGACTTAAAATTTTTCCTTTCTTTTGTATTCTCTCCCTTTTTCATTTTAGACGTTCCTCTTCTAGTTTTCTTTTCTTTTCATTCTTTACCATCTGATAATTTCTCCATGCTTGGGAGGATACTGCACTTTGAACTTTTTCTCTGGGCACATGTTTGGTAGTTTTGTTTTTGATTGGAGCTAGCCAGAAAAGATGATAATCAAAGCCAGATGATATGGAAGTATTTTACGAAGGTTTTCTTTGAATTTCTTCTGAGATCATATGGAGTTATTTCTGGCTCTACTGACTGTAGAAACAGAAGCAGACCTTTCACCTTGCGTCGCTTCAGTACAAGATGCCATAACTTATATGTTGTTTACCTGGTTTGAGTCAGACGTAACGTCTATTTCTGATATCGAAGATATATTTGTAGGCTCTAGACGGCCAATTGCTAAATTTGGTATGTTCCAGGACTAAGATATCGAACATTTCACTAGCAAGTATTTACTGATAGCAAATCGATCCTCTTCGGACAGAACAATAGCCTTATATGTGTTCATTAGTGTAGAATAAGAAGACTCTTTGGATAGAGTATCCTCAACGCACCTGATCGCTAAATCACGCGTTCTTAAACTGTTAGACATATTTTCCTCACGCTCACAGTGAGTTAGAATGTAAATATTTATGATTATTCTGTATTGTTTCGGCAATCAGGCAACTCTAGGAACAAAGCAGATAAGAACAGATAATAATAATAATAATAATAATAATAATAATAATAATAATAATAATAATAATAATAATAATAATAATAATAATAATAATAATAGTTGAAGAGCAATTGCAGCCTTGGAATTAAAAACATGCAGAAACGCGACATTGTGCGGAGTAATTTAAAAAAATAAATCAATTAGATATTGATAACCCTTACTTCCTCATAGCTACCTTAGATTAAAAGACTAAGCTATGATCAGGGTCAAGGGCGTCGATCCTGCTAGGGCCGGGGGGCCCGGGCCCCCAAAGCTTTTGTTGGCCCCCTATTGTATTTATGAATATACAATATTTGGCATAATATGAATGCATTTTTGTCTTAAAATCCTAACCTTCCGCATCCGAATGACCCCCAAATTTACAGGGAAATCGGCGCCCTTGATTAGGGTAAAATAAATACTCATTACCTGTCCTTTTTAAATTTTAGAGAAATAATTCAGACCAGCCATAAATCCTTAACCTTTTTTCCCTCAGTTCTAGAAAAATACAAGAATTGAAATGATTACAATACCAGACTGATATTAAAGTACGGGACAAAAATAAACGACCAACATCGTCATAAGTTTTAATGGCATTTTCGATCGTTTAATTTTGTCCCGTACTTTATAACTGTATTATACTTGTATGATGCAATTAGTGACATCATAACAGTTACTTTTTCATTAAATCGTTAGAAAAGTCTTCTACGTATTAGTTAAGTGTCTTAGTTGTATGTCATGTGTCATTTAAATTGAATGAATGATAAGTGGATGACTACTGGAGTATATGTATCCAGTAGCCGTCCCTAATGGCTGACTACCGGAAAACGTTATCAAAAATGCAACTTGTAGTCAGCCCCCTTATTTCTACGCAATATCTTGTTTTGTATCATAAACCACGAATTTTTAATAAGCTGCGATACATTCATGCATAGAAGAAAGCAATAACTCGTACTATTTTACAATAATATAATTTTAACTTAACTTTCAAGTAAAGCTTCTTCCTTATTTTTTTTATTAACAAAATGCGCACTTTGCTCACTTGCATCAGCAGACCTCAAATGATAATTTTTCTTTTCTACCACGAGAAGTCACACCAGGCCAGAACAAATGAGGTTGAATACTGGAGCTCTGATTTTAGTTGTAGTTGATTATTTGTTTGATAACAAGCTACTGTATGTTTATTTAATATGCTTTTTACTGAAAAATGGCTGACTACTGGAGACGGCTGACTTTAGGCACACTTACCCTCCTAACTAACTAACTAATTCTATGGCCTATGGAACCCGGAGGTTCAATGCCGCATTCACAAAAGCTCTCCACTGACTTCTATCCTTAGCTAACTGGATCCAGTTTCTACTTTGTATTCCTATTTCTGCGAGATCCATCTTAATATTGTCCTCCCATCTGCGCCTAGGTCTTCCTAATTATAAGCTCAAGTAATATGTAACATAATAATAATAATAATAATAATAATAATAATAATAATAATAATAATAATAATATCTTAGTATCAAACTTTAAGCGATTTTTATATGATGCATATATTCATGAAAATTGTCACTACTTGTTATGTACTCATTTGGTGTTCCCCTAGGGTTACTAGGAATTGATATCAGGATCTCTGACTCTGCAGTCCAGTATGCTAACTGTATGACCACAGAGCACGGATCTGACAAAAAACATTTTCATAACGTTTTGCTACCCCTCCTTTTCCCGTATCGATTGAAGTGCCATCCGTGAAGGAATTGTTTTCAATTCTGGGTGAAATCAGTCACTTTTCTCTGGAGAATCGAAATGTCCAATAAGAAATGGGGGTCCCACTTTAAAATTTTAAAGTTACCCCTACCGCCAAAGGGAATGGGGATAGAGGATTTTGTTTGGTATAATTGAACTATACATATAAAGCAGAAACATATATTCTCATTTTGGCCGTGTGTTTTCAATTTGATATTAACTTAGAAATCTATTTGAACTTTGGTAGTGCTAGCATTTCCATAGCGTCATCCTCGTATACAAACAGATGGTGAATAAAAGTGACAGAGGTTTGAAAGCTGACAGTTTATCTCATTTTGTTTTTATAACCAATTCAAATGTTAAAAATGTAACGTTGTATTTAGAAAAAATAAAATATCCTTATATTGAAAGAAAACCGGACTGGGCACCGAACCGTCAATCATTACTGTAATTTCAATCGCCTCGCTAAACCCACTTATTTTCTTCTTAATTTACGTCGCGAAAGGCGGCCCCGAAGTTCACTTACCAAAGTCTGCTTTCCCCTTATCAGTAATTTCTGTATATTTCCTACTGGGTTATACACGTTTTACAGTAACCTTGAATGATAGGGACACTAACACAGACACGTCGAGAACATTTAAAATTCCAAAAGTTCTCCCACCGGGAATCAAACCCGGTACCCTGTACACCACAGACACACATGCCAGCCACTAGACCACACAGCCAAGTTATAAAGCCAGCGCGTTTTAATAATTCTACTGGAAATGCACGAGATATGCACTTGTAATACATTGAGTGATTTATTCGAGAGAGTCAAAGCACTTTACTTTGAATTCATTTCTTGGTTTCGTTTCTACTGTGTTTATTCTTTGTATTTTTCGTACACTACTTGAAAAAGCAAATACATTTTTCGCTACGGTGTCCAGAAATACCATTTTAACTGATCATAAAACAGAAATCTTTCGGTGAAATAATATGGGGTAATGTGTGCTATTCTAGTTTCATACCGAGTTCCTTCGTAGCTAAGCGGTTAGCATACGCACCTTTGACGTAAGAGACCCGGTTCGATTCCCGGTGTGAGCTCATGTGGTTCGGATTTCACGATAATCAGTAGGTAAACGTCTCATATAGCCTCGATGCTGAAAGGGATGTTAAAATCAACTCAACATTATTTTATACCATCAATTGAAGCAAAAGGTAGGCGATACTATCCTGTTAAAAACATGCATTTATTTGTTTGGCACATATTACAAAGCATTGGACTATTTGCGACACTTGAAGAAAAATATGCTTTATGAATATTAAGTCGCTTCAAGCGTTGAAATCGCTTTGTAAAAATCCAGATTATGAATTGCAATAACTTTTTACGTTGTAATTAAAATAACAGCATATATTGTTTTCTATCTCTCTCACATACTTTCTCTCTCTCTCTTTCTTTCTCTATATATACACACCTGTATATTACAATAGGTATCAGAACATGAATAATTTTCATTTTGGACGTGTGGTTGGTATTCAAATCAGAAAGTTGTTCCCATTATAACAATGTTAACGTTCCTCATTTTAGCGTCTTCGTATATAAATGATGACATGGTGAACAAATGTAACAGGCTTTGAAACGTGATAGTTCATCTGATTTTTTTTCAAGCACTTCAAAGCTGAACTTTATATTTAAAGAAATGTTTCCATATGTAGAGAAAAATCAAAACTGCCGGAAGACAGATTCGAACTGCGGTCCTCCGATGCTAGACTTTCAAAAACACTACTAAACACGCTTGACCACCGAGACAATTCATGAAAAAGTATGTTGTAATAATGCTCATATATCGCTCCAAGCGCACGTTCACACCTGAAGTTTTAAATGGTCATTTTCTCCCTATATCAGTAATTTCAACTGAAGGTATTGACTGATTTTGCATATTGGAACTGTGCATGAAGTGTGAATTGCATATTAAACGCAGAAATACGTAGTTGACTCTTCAGTTCATGTTTCTGTTCAATAGCTTCACATGTTAGTGAGTGTTTCCTAATACCTGTGTCATTTTCCCTTTTTTTTCCCACGGGATATTCTTCGTGTAATTATTTGACACACTAAGGTTTCATAAGATTAAAGGATTTTTGCTTATAATTTTCTTATTTTGCTTTATTTTTTTCTATAAAATAATAAATAATTATGCATTATTACACTGCTTTGTTAAGGAAAGCACAAAGAAGCGATAATATAGTCAGAAGAGCGAGTTATTAATGAAAATGTGGAAGTTACAGTATATGCGAACTTTTTTTGCGGATGACGATACGCATTTGGGGTTCAGAACCCCCCAGGGAGGTCAGGGAGTTCACCAGAAGCAGTCCAAAGGTGAATGTTTGGTGCGCGTTATTGCACGATCGAATTATCAGGCCATTCTTCTTCGCTGAGGATACCATCACATCTGCAGTGTACCTGGATATGTTCAGCTGTATGCTGTTCTTCCCCGATGTCGTTTTTCAGCAAGACGGTGCACCACCTCATTGGGGTTTGGACGTCCGTGCCTATCTCGATAGGACATTTCCTGGGCGATGGATTGGTCGTGATGGACCAACAGTTTGGCCTCCACGCTCTCCTGACATAACCCCATTAGACTTCTTTTTATGGGGTTATGTTATGGATGAGGTCTACCGAACACGTGTACCAGATCTTGAAACCCTGCAGCAACGAATAACCATAGTCGTTGCATCGATCCCTCCAGTGATGTTGGCTAATGTGTGGATGGAAATTGAATATCGCCTAGATGTGCTACGTGCTAGCAAGGGTGCTCATGTGGAAGTGTACTGATGTGACCAAAACTTTTATAGTTTGTAAACAATTCTACACCAGTTTCATATTTCTGTCTTATTTCTAGCCTGAGTTATCAATTTCTGTAATCAGTGAAGGACTTCTCGGACACCCTGTATATATATAACAGTTCTAAGATATTTGCATCAAATTTTGCCGTTTTTAATAGACGTCAGTCTGTCTCCTCTCTCTGACTCGAAATTTCTGAAGAGGTACTCGAACTTACATCTGAATTCACGCATGGAATTTCGAGAAATAGGCAGGAAGAAAAGTCGTGTGTGGCAATGTTACATGCAAAATTAAAAAAAAAAGGAAATACATGCAAATATTGTGAACATACATATTTAACCCTTTGGGGATCTTATGGTACATTTTGTACCATACGCGTTTTTCATGGTACATTGCGTTATTTCTCTTCTATTTGAGCTTTTTCTTCCCGCTGTTTTTTTTTTGTTTTTCAAGTCCAGAGACATTGTAGAAGGCATTACGTATGGTTTCAGACCGTCCTGCGTCCAGACATGGGAGGTGATGACGTCATAATCTTAAAATGTATTTTTTCCCTTTTTAAGCCTATGTTCATTATTTTTTGGCGGGCTTATTTTTGAACGTAGAAGATTGAAGTTTTGCACAAACATTCAGTCTACCGAGTAGTACTTACCAGATTTTTTGTTTAGATGTCAGTGCTAAAAAAGGGGGGAACCAGAGGGGCAAAAGAGTAAACAAAGGGATATTTTTACCCCAAAAATTCGGTTTGTCGTCATTTTCCCGCCTCGTTTACATGATAGGACCAGGTGAGTCATACCGTCTGAACGGCCGTTCCATTCTGAAGAGAATGACGGTCGAATAATTATTCTAGGTTAATTAGGGATGTCTCAGGGATTTTTTGAAAAATATACTTCTATATGGGGAAAAATGGGGCATTGTCGGTATATATATCTTTGGCGGGCTTATTTTTAAACGTAGAAGATTGAAATTTTGCACAAACATTCAGCCCACCGAGTAGTATTTACCAGATTTTTTGTTCCGATGTCAGTGTTAAAACAGGGGGGAACCAGAGGGGCAAAGGGTTAAAAAAGGATATTTTTACCCCAAAAATCCCGCTTTTCGTCATTTTCCCGCCTCACATACACGATAGGACCACGTGAGTCATACCGTCTGAAAGGCCGTTCCATTCTGAAGAGAATGACGGTCGAATTATTATTCTAGGGTAATTAGGGCCGTCTCAGTGAATTTTTATCCAAATATACTTCTGTATAGGGTAAAAGTGGGGCATGATACTGAATTTTTTTTCTGGCGGGCCTATTTTTTCACGTAGATGATTGAAATTTTTGCACAAACATTCAATCCACCGAGTAGTATTTATATGAAGTTTTCTTTTCGATTTCTGCGTAAAAACAGGGGGGTCCAGAGGGGAAAAGTTCAGAAAAGGGAAACTTTGCCCAAAAAATCCCTTTTTACAGGAATTTCCCGCCTTAGATACATGATGGAGACATGTAAATGGTACCGCCTGAAAGACAGTTCTATTCTGAAGAGAATGATTGGCGGATTATAGTCCTAATGTAATTAGAGATGTCTCAGGAATTTTTTCCCTGAGATCATAGTGTTTTATGGTGATTTGGGGCATTGTGGGAATTTTTGATAAAAATTCTCTCTCCCTTACTATTCAAGATAGAAACTTGAAATTTGGCACACACAGTCAGTATGCCAAGTACTATTTCTCAGATTTTTTTAGATGGCTACGATCACACAGGGGGGGGGTCCAGGGGGGCCAAAGTTCGAGGAAATTTTTTTCCCTCCGAAATTTTCACTTTGACAATTTTTTTCCCGCTTCTGGTATATGGTATGAGCATGCAAGTGGTACCATTTGAAAGCAAGCTCTATTCTGAAGAGAATGAGGTATATGAACCATGATCCTAGGATAAATAGTGACGATGCAGTAGCTGCTTGACTGAAAGTTTCAAAAATAGCCCAAAAAGCCAAGATCTCCTAAGGGTTAAACGCAAGTGTTGACAAAATGGTGGGGTATCTGTGTTCTGGCAGTTACCCAACCTAATTTGTTTATAACATTTACAAATTTAATTCGCCTTATGCAAAGTCGTTTTGACAAATGATTAGCGTCATGCTAAACGCCCGATATCTGAAGGTAGCATGTATAAGTCGAACGCTTTAGTATGGTACTAAAAACAAACCAGAAGGACTCTGCATATGGCCCAGTTTTCTTTATCATCTCAGACGAGTATGATCATTTCTAATTCATTTTCGTACTCATTGATAATTAAATTGCATCAAAGTGTTGCAAATCAATCATCTCCTGCTCCAACTGATATTTGATTCTTAAATCTGCGCCTTAGTTTGTCTTTTGACAATTCACTTACATGAAGGAGGTTAATGCCAGCAGCCCGCCCCATTTTTTCCACACTGACCTAACACTAATTCGAGCTTACTACGACACACTGGCCGCCAGACTGATCATCACTCAGCACCTATAACGAGGAATTTAACTGCTTGTGTTTCGAAGGATAGTTGGCGTTGTCGGCGGAAAACGAGTTTTACACGGGAATGACTTATCATACAGTGTTCAGTACTTAGTCCTGTATATGTATACCAAGTTTTATACCGATCATCGCGTTCTAACCGAAACATGTCCCTTGTTAGAAAAAATAATATGACTAGTTATATAAAATACAGTCAACGAATTTTAATTTTTGTAACCTCCAAATTGTTTAAAACCTAGAAGTATATCATAATAAATGAAAATAAAGTAATTTGTCATACTTTTCTTATAATTTAGAAAATAAAATAAAGAAATGGAAATAAATTCCTTCCCGGAAATTGATATGCAAGAGAACAACCCGGGAATATTCCCGTTTTTTATTTTCCTTTCCACCGTAAATATTCCCACTGCCTATCACTATTCTTGAATGAGTTGACATTGGTAAAAGTTAACATTTTACAAATAGAATAAACGAAACAAATAACTAGTGCAATTTAATTTACGGTGGAAAACAATAATGATATCAAAACAAAAGTACAAAGAAAACACACCAACCACTTTTCGTTTATTGTTATGCATACTATTATTATTATTATTATTATTATTATTATTATTATTAATATTATTATTATTAATATATAAAGTCAGTGGTAGCTCATGCCTTCAACATGTATACAACAGTGGTTTCAAACACATTATAAATTTCCAATGGTCTTTGTCAGGTCGGGCTTTATATTTGTGAAGAAGAAGAAGAAGAACTATTTTTTTCAATAAGCAATTATTCTGTATCATATTAAAACCTGATTGTGTATTTGATTGCAAGTACCGTCTATAATTGCTGGGAGAGTATCCATGAAATATCGAGTAAAGTGGCCGTTATGGCGAGTGCATCGTGCTTTGTGTGTCCTGTGATGACGAGAGTTGTGTGGGGTTTTCTATACATATTTACTGAACTTACACACTTTTTCTTTCCTTTACACGTTCATACATTCCCTCATTTTTCTACACTTTTTCCCAGTCATTTTACACTCCTCAATTTTCTCTACCTCTTGTTCTGTTGAACTTGGCCTTCAGCCCCCTTTATCTGTTCGAAATTCTCTCCTTATTCTGATCTTTTCCTATTGTACCATACTTCTCTCCAAAAAATCACAGAAGAAACAATTAAAGAGAAAGCACAGGAAAAGTGGTATGAAGAAGGTGTCAAGAAGAGCAGTTTGAAAGGAATATAAACATATAAAAAGCGTTATAAGAAAATAAATTATATGAACAATGATTTGCGAAGCATTTTTATTTTCAAAGCCAGGTCAGGGAGCCTTGAAACAAGGGTAAGATTAAAAAAT
The DNA here is from genome assembly GCF_964235325.1 of Thermobia domestica. NCBI lineage: Eukaryota > Metazoa > Arthropoda > Insecta > Zygentoma > Lepismatidae > Thermobia > Thermobia domestica. The sequence goes on from NC_137471.1 coordinate 158,410,977, forward strand.
TTAAAGAAGTGAACGAAAAATGTTAATTATGTTTTAAAGAAGACGAAACATTAGAACACTTATTGTTAAAATGTGTAGAAACCTTAAAATCGGGGAAAAATTGAAATGGATCGATTAAATGAAAAAGGAAGGAAATTTGATTGAATAAGCTTGGAGGCTAGGCTTTAATGTAAATGGAAGGGAACTAAGTGAGAAACAAATATATAAGAAAACAAAGAACTTCTTGAATTTTGATGGAAAAAGAAAATAGAAAACTTGAAATGAAAAAAGGGCAGTACTTTATTTCTCTTTTTTTCTTTTTTCAGGAACCAAACTTCCGAAGAGAAGGAAGGAAAATACCTTGAACCTGAACCTGAACCTGAAATTTGACTTTTTCCCGATTGCGACACTTCTTTTTTCACGTATTTTCGCTTTATCATACTTACTACTTTCTATCTGTTTTATGACTTTGTACACATCTTGTTACTTTTTTATCATTTTTCAACTATTCTGATATTTACATTTTACACGTTTAATTACCTTTCTAAATTGCCGATATTCTTGTTCAATAGAGTGATAATGATACTATGCAAAAATTTTTTAATGCTTACTACAAACAAACAATCAATTGCCGAGAGAGGAGTAGTGGTTGATGAAGAAGAATAAGAGGAAGAAGAAGAAGATTGGAAATATAAAGTTGCTCTTGTGAACGTACTTGTAAATCATTTCATTAACACTGGCAGCGTAAAATATAAGGGGAGTATAAGAACAGTATTAAATTCTTATTATATTTCAATTCAAAATGGCTGGTAAGGCGTCTGTTAAGTCGGAATTGATGTGCAAAGAAGAAATTGCTTATGACTTACCTAGTGATGATCCGCTCGAAGGGAGAGGGTGGACATACGAACTAATGAATGACAACAAAGAGTTAATATTATCTACAACGGAAGGAGATGTATCAGTGGACAAGGATAAAGCTAAGTGCTCTTTGGATGTGAAACTAAACGTTGATAGGGTGAAATCAGAATTAGCACTAGAAGAAGATCCTGAATTTGAAAGTAATATAGAAACGCTAAGAAAAATTGTGGTTCAGGAGACTTGCGCGTCGTATTCTAATGACTCCCAACAATTAACAACAAAAAGTTTAAATTCAGTTCGGCCAGAAAGGTAATGTTCAATTTTTCATTAACTAATTGGCTCAGATTGATAATACGATTACATGGTTTCGGAAATTTTGTTGGTTAAAAGCAATACTTCACGAGAAATATTTAGGTATGGGAGATATCATGAACGTTAGTTAGTAGCCTACAATTTGGAAATGACATGGCACACATAGACAAGCTGTATACCAAATAAAAATAATAACAAGATTGATACGATCCATACAATTCTTATGTAGTTCATATCTCGATAAAATAATTATTTCGTTATTATTGGTTACACATTTCTCACTAATTGTTCACATATTTAAAATATGGGTTCTCGACGATATTGTTTTATTTATATAGAGACTTATGTAAAATACCAAATAATAAGAATGGTAATTATTCTAAAATTTTACAAATGTAAACCTGTAATGTATTATATTCGAACATAAACTATGGACGTTTGTGATTTTATTTTGATTTAGCTCAAATGGGTCTAGCTTGATTTTTCCGGCTGGCTTCGAAAGACATAAGTAAAATACAGGATAAAGAATATTTTAACCAACAATGGATGTTCATTAGGTCCATACATCAGTCCATTTCATAGCTTCACACATTTGTTCAAGGAAGTCGACTTTTTACATTCCCAGGAATCTTTTTAGGGTATGGACCTGCATTTTTCAATATGGGATCACTTTAGGGGCTTGGTGTACGTACATAATATATGAATTATTGTAAAAACAACGCTAATCAGCATGTGCTAGATGGCCGGTAAAAATAAGAGTGCTATGCAGATTAGGGCATTACGCAGAATGTGGGTAAACAAAGATAGCGCAAAATTCTGTATTTAGGATGACTTACACGTCTTACGTGTTGAATGTGTTCTTGTACGTTCCTAAGTATTTTATAGGTAACATGCTGAAATGCTTTCTTTGCTTGTATATTTGTGTTCCAAAGTAACACAATACATTAGGGACGTAACTTCTTAATTATATGGATCCCTTCATTCCCAAGCATTTTCATAGTTCCGTGTTATGATTTGCCACACTAAATTTTGATACTTCATTTCGCTTACAGTGGTTACTAGCTACCTTGACAAGGGGTTACTTTGCACATCGGGCATTACTTCGCCAAAATATGAAGAGAGTTTCACAGTCCTCCGTCGGTGAAACCATGAACTGTATACGGTACACGAAGTTTCAACTACCCCCTACGATAGAACATGTAACTCTATTTTGGTGTTAATGTTGGGGTCAGCATCAGTTCTAATTACAGAGAGGCTTTGTTGTTGTAGTAGCGTGGAAAACAGTCACTGTAAGGACCGCCAAATTTTAAAAGAATTTCCGTCAATGTTAAGTTAGTTTCGTTATATTATACATTGTAACTTGCATTATAGAACGTAACTGATAACCGTTTGAACATTTTAATACAAATAAATTAGTAAAACGGCGGTTAAGCCATACGGAGCGCCATTCTGTGCGTAATTATTTGACAACACAGGTTGTATGTCATTCATTAAAAATACAGATTAATGAATTGGATCCTAAAACCAACGGTTCTGACAATCTCTTACAGTTGAAGCTTGCAGGGTCCCTGACGATTCGAATGAATCGCTTCTACCCTAAGACCTTACATACCACCCTAGTTGCATGCCTTCGGTATTCAAGTCATGACAAATCAGGGTTAATGTCCGAACCCCAATTGGACTGTCAACATTCAGGCCTTGAGGAGGCATTTTAAGAAAATAAATATAAGGAAGAAGACGACAAGAAATACACCCTGGGAGGAGATTTAATGCTACAGCCTCACATTTCAATTCATCAATTTTTTAATCGTTAGTATTACTTCAGGCCCGCTCTTACCTACAAAATTGGTAGGTTTACAAATGTAACCTTTTAAAGAGCTGTAGCTAATATTATGTGTGCCTTACTAGCAATTGCACTTATCTTTATCGAGAATAAAGTCACATCCGAGAGCATTTGTCACAATAGTGAAACACAAGATAACAGTAATATTAACTTGTTCATTAAACATTATTGTTGTTCAGTGCCTACTTGTACGTAGCAATCTGAATATGTTCTCATAACATAAACCTTAGTATTACCATATACTGTGTAACTGACGTAGGCACTCCGTACTATCGATACATCATAGTATCCGGTGTTTATCGTAGTAAAGGGTAACGTGGAATCGTAAACGGGCTTCCCTTTTTCTTTTTCTCGAGATCGGTTTATGATTCCCGGCACAAGAATACAAGAGTTATTTTCAAATATCAAAAAGAACAACATTTGATTTACTTTCTCTAAATGCAAATCAAAACTCTAATTATTTTCTATATATCCAAATCAAAACTAATTATTATATCAAAATCTAAAATCCGAACATCAATCTTATTACCATTATACTTTTCTCTAATTATGCCAAACATTAAAAATTAGAACAAAATTTTGAAATTTTAGTCAATTGCCGAATTTGCACATTAGCTGGAACCCAACCAGGCGTCGGACTGGTTTCATCACTTTAATTTTATAACGAAAGTAGAGATGTTTCTAGGGGATGAACTATATTTTAACCTTCAACTCTTCTTAACTTATAATATCGCTTTCTCTGAAGTCAATTAACTTCAGTTATCATTAGTCACATTGAATGCACATTGACTTTTCATAGTAGACTGCATGTATATATTGAACGATGAACAAATCAACGAGCAACTTTATCAAATTCAAGGTTATTGTCAATTACTTTCAATATTATACTAAATTGTGTTTAACTTACAGTATTTTGACGGCGACTTGATCTTACATTACAAATTTCGTATATTTTTTTCATTATACAATCACAATCAGATGAAAAACTTCACTATCTGAAGAGCACATTTTTTAATTACCCAAAATTTTAACTTTATGATTAATTGTAGTTATTACTAGTACTTCTCTAATTATGTTCGTAATTATATCTAATTGCCTAACAAGTCTCTAAATGCTTGATTGTATGGGGACAGTTAATGTTAATATAAACATAAAGGAGAATGATAAAAAACTCAAGCAAAATTTAATAATAAAATTTTATTATGAAATATGGTTCCCAAAACTGGAAAGACCTGAAAAAAAAAGTACAAAACTTAAACATCCTAATAAGAATTCGATACTGAAAGTCCGCATCCAAAACGGGATAGCCATACTTTTCAAAAGTGGTGAGGTATTATTACAATTTCAAAGTCGGAAATCGCGTTCTAAATCAATTACCTGTTTAAAATTTCCAATGCTGTCTTTCCTCTCCTTTCCACATTCATCTTTCACCTCCAAATGCTGTAAGGAAACTGACATCTAAGTAAACGTATCTGATTGTAGGGCGATATTGATGGTTTCTTGGTCTGGTGCGTCAGTGACGGTGGGCACACACTTTGATTCTGAAAAGTAACCTTCGAAATTCGGGGAAATAATCAAATAAATAAACAGTAATACTTTTTTCATAATCTAAAAGTTTAAAAGTTCAAATTCGGTATTTCTGATTTCTCATCTCTTCCCGGGTTTAACCCGAGTTGGGGTGAAGTTCACGCCTTTTTTGTGCTAAGATTTTAATTTTCCATCTGTGCCGGTTACGCTTGTAAGCTGTAATTTAGTACGGTTACATGTACTTTTCCAGTTAGTTTGTTTAATTTCGGAACTTTTCTCCTTTTTACAGCGTATTTACTAAATTTCCACGTAATGACAAGCCTTCCTTTACGACGTTTGGATTTACGCTGCATTGCGATACCTGTCATAATTTTTTTTTATTTTTGCGCTTACTATTACTATATTTTGAAATGTAGTGTACTATAAAATGTTCGTACGTGTTTTCCCTTAAGCTTTCTGGTGTTCTTCGGAGTCGATGTATACTTCTTCCGCATGTTTGACTCGAAATAACCTCGCCTACAGTTCGACTTTAATTTGCATGTAGTTCGTCTTTGACCGAGTTTAGTGCGTTCCGAATTACGCTTACCAAGGCACTTTCCTTTTATTCTCAACTTATTTCCTTCTGCACGCCTAATGTGTGGTTGTGCGTGCTGAGAGTACGCTGTACGTGGAGGTCGACGCACATTGTTTTCATCATGAGCAATCAACATGTCTACATTTTGTGTAGCACTACACTTAAACTTTCGCTTTTTACAATTTCGCAATAGTGAAGTACTAGCTTGAAAATTCAAACATTTCGGCAACTGAAAATTAATAAATATTGCATCTGATTTACTGATATGATCACGTCTGCTCATTTTAATTCTACTGATTATGCTTCTCGAAATCGAGTTTACGTTAATAATGTATTACGAAAACTCAACTGGGTATCATTGGCCATCTTATTTTTCTTCTTAACTTTGGTGTTACATTTCGGTTCTATAACGGAAATATACTTTCGACTGCGTGTGCTTTATTGGAAGTGTTACGCTTGTTTACGGTAAACAGTTCCGACCGATATATTATGTACGAGACATTCACTATGTAAAACAGAATTCGCTTGGCGGGTCTATTGTGAATTTGAAGTCGTTTTCTTCTACAATATTCAAAGCTGATAAAGTCGGAATGGATTTGCAGCACTAAAGTGCAACTTACGTTAGACATACACTGTTACAAAGACAAATTTGAATTCTTGAATTCGCGCAAAACCATTTGCCTTCGACACAAAACAGACAACACTGTAACTTCGTTATCACACAAAATCATCAATTGAACTCTCAAGCCTTCCCTGGCTTTTTCAAGAGGGCGGATACGCGCAACCTGAACGCTACCGCTTATCATGTGTGAAACATCGGTATCCCTTGCCGGCAAAACAATTTCATTAGAAACAATTTTTTACAGGTACGCGTAACGATTCTTCTTTTTTGCTATCTCTACACTGCATATTTCCTTTTCCTGACTGTAATCGACTTTCTGGTTTATTTGGCACATGTCTTTCACAACTTGGGCTGGCTCGAATTCAAGACGGTTTCTTTTCCGCCTTGCACTCTTTTTTTTGTTGGTTTGCCTACACTCTATCTGTGCCGTTCGCATGTATTCATAGAACACAGTGAGACCTTTCTTTCATTCCGCTACACTTTTTTTAAACTCAGCAGTTACTGAATCAACATGATTGGCCGCGTTAACTAATTCAGAGAGTACTTCAGTTAAGGAATTATTGGCTACTTTCATATTAATACGTAAGCTGTCTGCTTTGGCATTCAATTCGCTCTTTCCTACGCTCCCAAATCGTTTCTGTTACAGGCTTTTGAAGATCACCTACTGATTCATGTATTTTTTGTCCTAGGCATCCAATATTCATTACCATTTTTGAGCCATGGTTTCTAATTTTTTCTCTAATTCTTCTGTCAATATTGCTTGAAATTGTTCTAAAACACTAGCCTCCATATTGATATGAGATACGAGCAACTAATTCAAAGTACAAAAATATAAATGTCTGAGTTTAATACGAAAATAAGAAACATGCGCTTAAAACATGAAACACTAAGAATTTTGATATTACGATCATTAACAACCAATCCTTGTTTTTACAACTCAGGTTTCATTTTGCGAAGTGCTTCAATATAAAATTAACACAGATATAAACTAGTACCATATATAAAATATTTTCTATAACTATTCTATCAGGCTTTGATTCCATTTTGTACTAATACACAATAACACATTCAGCAAGGCCATGTGATAATATTTGAAAAACAGTATCACGTGAGAGTTTCTACACAATAACTGTGTCTTCATCAGACTTCCACTCCTTCTGGTTGCTGGGAGTTGGTCATCACTTATATACACTGTCCGGAATTCAATTTTAATTAGGTTCCGCCCCTTCTTTAAAAAATAACACTTGTCTAGTTTTCACTTTCACTTTTTAGCTGCACACGTGTCAAATTAAAGGTTTACTTTTTTCCGCTGGATGCGTCCTGTCCTCTAATTATCCTTGTTATTTTGTTTCTCTTTCTTTCTTCTCCCTTTTTATTCCTTCTTCTTTAAGCAGAATCTTCTCTCACTCTTTATTTATCGAGAATCTTGCATTCCAGTTCATCACCTTGCGTCCTGCTTTCATAATCTCTCTGGCTTCAATTTTCTCACCAAAGTCCTGTTCTCTACTTCTATGACCTCTGCTCCTTCCCACCCTATCCTGTGGTTTGTTCCTTTCTGATGCTTGTGTATCGCATTGTTGTCCATTTTCAGTCTTACAACATCCTGGTGCTGCTTAATCCTTTTTTTGAATTCTTTTTTGTTTATCCTATGAAAATTTTGTTACACTCCTCGCATCCTACTCTATATATTACTCCCCCTTGATCTTTGTTCGCTATTGCTTTTCTCTTTTTTCTTCTAACTAGTTCAATTATTCTGCTTCCTCTTTTCCTGTACGTCCTAATTCCTGCTTTCCGAAACATTCTCTATATGTTCTCTGTTTGTTTGCACAGTTATTGTGTTGAAACTGTCACGTGATACTGTTTTCTTTTTACACATTATCACATAGCCTTGCTCAGTGTGTTATTGTGTATTAGTATTAAAACATTTACTCTTATTCATAAATGCACATGAAGGTGCATAGTGTAAAACATGTATGTATGTGTGTATACTCAATCAGCTGTTTGCTATCCACTCACATCTACATAGAATTAAAAATCAACAAGAAAAAATTTTATGAGCTACATTAATCTCTCTGTTGCTCTCAAGGTCAAAACATATTTACTTAACTTACGTGAAAAATCTACATTACTTAGTTCTTGTTTTTTTCTATCACTCTGCTTTATTTTTAATTAATTGTGTTCGCCGAAGATCTGATAGAAATTGACTGTCGACACTAGGCTAATCAGCTCCAAACTCAACACGTTATCTGTATAATGGTATTGTAAAAGTAGTTGTAGAAAGATTACTATAATTTAACCCGGAAAACGGTCGCCATGTGGTTGAAATCGTGTTTTTTGGTAGTTGTTAGATTCTTGTAAATATAATCGTAACCTTCACATTGATTTTAATCTTTTTCCCAAGATTTGTCACTTGTTTATTGCATTTATCCCAGCTTTGCTACGGCAGTGTGACGTAATATTGAGGTCTCAAATATTCAGTAACAATAATAATAATAATAATAATAATAATAATATAGGTAACAAATTCCGTATGAGGACACATTGTATTAAAGCCTGTAAAATAACCCGTAGCGTAAGCCATAAGTTACAAAATAGTCGGGATTCGAGAGAAGTGTCAGGACCAACAGCACATATCCTCTCGATACGTTATTACAACTAGCTACATGTTATAACGGAAAGTTTCCCTACAACTAGCTAAATGTTATAAAGGAAAGTTAAATGTTATAACGGAAAGTTTCGAGGTAATTTTGGTGTAGAAAGTAGGGATTCTGAACTCACAAGAGCCGTAATTACAGTTGTTTTTAACTAATGGTTATGCTGGCTAAGCTACAGAAGAAGTCGAAGGCGTTTCGAGAAAGAGGTTCCGTACCATCATGAGACATCTCTACAGCTACTCAAATTTAAAAGAAAGATTTCCGCTAATATTTCGTGTAGAATATATTCTACTGTACGTTTTCAGGAAAAAAACTAAAAAAAAAGAACTGAATATAATTGAAAACTAAAGCTTGTAATAAACTAACTTGTGAAGTTTGCAGATGTAATTATAAAAGCTTTGCTACAAAAATATATACACAGACCATAATTCAGTGAGCTCTGAAATCTTATCAAAATGATGTATAAGATTCAGTCTACAGAGCAATTGTTGCTTAAAGAGTGGCATACACTATTTCTAGAATCGAGATAAGATGAGATACGATAGTTTTGGTCTCGTCTCGATTCTCATCTCCAAAGCATGACTATAGTGTGAGTTAACCTAGTCTCGTCTCGAATTAAAATGTTTCATCCCGATTTTGTTTGGTTTGTTTTAGAATCGAGATGAGAAATTCGTGTTTTCATGGGCAACATTACACAAAACCGAAATATTTTTTTTTTTTTGGCTAATATCACGTTTCTGCTTGTAATGGTACGACCTGAGCGATAATAAGTTTTTAATTTTTAAATATTCTTCGAGATAATTGTTATTATTGTTAGTATTATTCCTGAAAATTTGATAGTTCAAGTGCTGAAACAAAAGTGTATTCAAATATTTGAATGTAATGAAGCGTGTGTTATCGCCGATCTATTTCCATCAAAATTCCTAAAATAAAAAAAAAAAAAAAATGCTTGACGTGTATTCGATCGAAAAACTTCGAGATTACTGGTCAAGCCCCTAGACCACTGAACCACGATCACAACGCTGTAAATGATTCGTCTTTAGTCTTGTTACTCTAAGTTTCTCTGCCTCAGCTTGGAAAGTTGTATGTAATTTTTTAATTGGTTTCAAAACGTCTTTCGTGTTCCTCTTATGATGATATAAGTGAATTACCTTCGGTACAGTTTCTATTAGTACGTTGAGTTGTTCTTAAACCTTTGGATCGCAAGTTGGTTTTTTCTCCACACGAATCTACACATAAGACAGATTTAATTCTCATACTGTGCATTTGTGTCAAGACAGCCGACAATACATGGTCATAGGCTTATGTCCGCCACGATATAAATGATAGTTTAATTTGATATAGTGAAACAAACTACAGCAACTTATTTTGAGACAATAGTGATATGGTACTCCATTTCATATTTCTACAATATTTAATGTAATAAAACATGTAATATAGTGAATGATTACATGTTTCCTTGCTACTTAATCATTATCTCCATTTACATTTCATTGTTTGTTGAATTTGTTACAGGCGCGATAACATCTTTGCTTTCCACGGAGAAGGGAATACGTTTACTACATTAAATAAATCCATTTCTCATTCTTATGATGAATCTGATACTTCGACGCAGTTTGGCAAAGAATTTCATCGATCACGTTTGACAAAGAATATGGTGACACAGGAAAGTGAAAAAAGTCATACGTCCCAAAATAGTGATAAAAGCTCTACTCAAAGTTCAACTATGTCAAGTGGTGAGTTAGTGCATTCAGGTGAAAAATCTCACATATGTGGAGTATGTGGAAAGGAGTTTAGAGTATGTTCAAGTTTGGCTAGGCACATGGTGATTCACACAGGAGAAAAACCTCACACGTGCCAAGAGTGTGGTAAGGCATTTAATCAACGTTCAACTTTGGCTAGACACATGTTAATCCACACAGGAGAAAAACCTCACACGTGCGAAGAGTGTGGAAAGGCATATATTAATCGTTCATATTTGGCTACACACATGTTAATCCACACAGGGGAAAAACCTCACACGTGCCAAGAGTGTGGTAAATCATTTACTGAACGTTCAACTTTAACTAAACACATGTTAATACACACAGGAGAAAAACCTCACATCTGCCAAAAGTGTGGAAAGGCATTTATTCTACGTTCACATTTGGCTAGACACATGTTAATCCACACAGGGGAAAAAGATCACACGTGCGAAGAGTGTGGTAAGGCATTTACTCATCGTTCACATTTGGCTACACACATGTTAATCCACACAGGAGAAAAACCTCACACGTGCCAAGAGTGTGGTAGATCATATACTGAAAGTTCAACTTTAACTAAACACATGTTAATCCACACAGGAGAAAAACCTCACATGTGCCAAAAGTGTGGTAAGGCATTTACTCTACGTTCACATTTGGCTAGACCCATGTTAATCCACACAGGAGAAAAATCTCACACGTGCCAAGAGTGTGGTAAGGCATTTAATCAACGTTCACATTTGGCTACACACATGTTAATCCACACAGGGGAAAAACCTCACACGTGCGAAGAGTGTGGTAAGGCATTTACTCATCGTTCACATTTGGCTACACACATGTGAATCCACACAGGAGAAAAACCTCACACGTGCCAAGAGTGTGGTAAATCATTTACTGAACGTTCAACTTTAACTAAACACATGTTAATACACACAGGAGAAAAACCTCACATCTGCCAAAACTGTGGAAAGGCATTTATTCTACGTTCACATTTGGCTAAACACATGTTAATCCACAAAGGAGAAAGACCTCACACTTGCCAAGAGTGTGGTAAGGCATTTACTCATCGTTCATATTTGGCTACACACATGTTAATCCATACAGGAGAAAAACCTCACACGTGCCAAGAGTGTGGCAAGGCATTTAATCAACGTTCACATTTGGCTACACACATGTTAATCCACACAGGAGAAAAACCTCACACGTGCCAAGAGTGTGGCAAGGCATTTAATCAACGTTCGACTTTGGCTTCACACATGTTAATGCACACAGGAGAAAAACCTCACGCGTGCCAAGATTGTGGTAAGGCATTTAGTAGACGTTCACTTTTGGCTACACACACCTTAATCCACACAGGAGATAAACCTTACTTGTGCCATGAGTGTGGTAAGGCATTTAATAATCGTTCGACTTTGGCTTCACACTTGTTAATGCACACAGGAGAAAAACCTCACACGTGCCAAGAGTTTGGTAAGGCATTTTATCGACGTTCAGAATTGGCTAAACACGTGTTAATCCACACAGGAGAAAAATCTCATACGTGCTAAAAGTGTAGTGAGGCATTTAATAGACGTTCGACTTTGGTTACACAAATGTTAGTCCGCACAGGAGGAAAACCTCACACGTGCCAAGAGTGTGGTCCGGCATTTACTCGTCGTTCATATTTAGTTGTCGAGGTTCCTTGTTAGGCTGCACACATGTTAATCCTCAGAGGAACAAAATGTCACACATGCTACGAGTGTGACGGCGAATTTAAATATCGTTTAAGTTTGGTTACACACATGTTAATCCATACAGGAGAAAGAGGTTAGGTATGCTAAGAGTGTAGTTAGAAGTTTAATCAAAGTTCAACTCTGGCTACACATATTAATATGCCCTAAGTGTAGTATGTCATTTGATAAACGTTGAACTTTGGCTAGAGAAATGTTAACCCACACAGGAGTAAAACATCACACATGTCGAGAGTGTGGTAAGGCATTTAATCTACGTTCGAAATTGGCTATACACACGTGAATCCAAACAGTAGCCAAATCTCACCTTGCAAAAATCCTGGAATATAATTCTTTCAACGTTCATACGTGTTCAGCCACACAAGATCAAAACCTCACACGTGAGAGGTGTGGAAGACGATATAGTCTACGCTCAAACGTTGAAACGCAGTTGAACACAAGTCAGTCACCAAAGAGATGCAAAGATCTTAGCAAGGCGTTTACTCAAGGTTCACATATTGCAAAGTAAATGATAATCCACAAAGGACAAAAATCTCACACGTGGGGAGAGTTTATATGAGATGTCGCATTCTGTTGGAGGAATAGAGATGATATAATCTACGCTGTTATTTCTACGCGTGCTATGAAAATTGTACTATCCTAAATTGATGTTTGAGTAGAATAGTCGACGAAGGGATGTCATTTGTGTCTGACGTTATCCCATGTTTATTGTAGATCCATATCTAAGCTCAAGTTATAGTCACCAAAATGAGCAACTTTGTCACCTGACAACATCTGGAAATGTTCGTGGCATCTTTCAAGTAAACTTAGAGCACTGTTCCTATATGGTCTGCTGAAACACCCGACGAAGATTGTTTTTGGACAGACTTACCTCTGCTCAAATAGTTTCACACTCACGTACGAGATCATTCTGTGCTCTGCTGCCCCATTAATTTTAATACTACAAATAATCCGCCTGTATGGTCTTGCGGTCTTATTTCTATGTAGAGAATTGGTTGAGAAACGACATTCCACTGTTCCTTATTGATATTTTCAGACATGTTTCGCTCACCACTAAACAGCCATATTTACGGCACAGTCTGTAAAATTGTTTGTTACGCTTTGTACGTTTTTGTAGTGGTTTTAAAGGTGGTTTTCTGTTCACTGCACTTTTGAGCAGTATTCTACTGTACTACTATGAGCAAAATAAATGACGCGTCTCTTTATTTTGAAGTTTTTTGAAAATATCTCCGTTTTCTTTATATGTTCGAAATTTCGGAAGGTTTCCCCAGCAGGACAGGTTAATAACAAACCCGTTTTTAATATTTGTGTTAGATATTAGCTTAAAATAAAGAAATTAGAAGCAAAAAACATTAAATCGACAGAAATCTCGAGAGTTACCAACTCTGCTAAAGTGGGAAATTTTCAAGAACGCGAGGGAATTCTGCAGTTCAACACGAAGCAGCGACATCTATGTCATTGAGAGAAGTGTGGATTAGATCTACAAACGAAAATTTTAACGAAATATTTCTAGTATGTCTTATTATATGCATTATCAGCGAACTCCAAATATATGAATCTATGCTAAGTATTAACGTATAGATAGTGCAAATAGTGGAAATTACCTATGGAAAAAGACGAATTGTTAGCCCAATCGTAATTAAAAATCGTCTTTACTGTAGAACAGGTTCAGCTTACGTAAAAAAGCAAATAGCTCAGTTAGATAAAGCAACGAGTTTATATACCGAAGGTAGACGGTTCGAATCCAGTGGAAGTACTTTTGTCATTTTCATCACTAAGGTTATTTTATTTATTTTTTATTTGGGAAAGAATCAAATTGTAACATATGTGTAAAACTCTTGACGATACCAAAAAAAAGAAAAGAAAGAAAAGAAAAGAAAATATCGTCGCATTTGCTTTAGTGTCTCTAATTTTTGTTTGCAAACAGATTCGTAATTATTTCCCCTGTGCTCACTGATGCATAACGAATGTTTTCCAGTAAATGTTAATTCTAATTTGGAGAATTTTATAGTTTCACAATGTTTCTCACTACATAGTCTTCTATCTACGTGTTTGGATATTTTGATAACAGATTTCCCTATTAAATGTTTAATTTTCTCTATAAATATTTATCTTAAATTGAAATTGTTTTGAATTTACTACATAAGCAAAGTTGCCCGAAGGAGGAGAGCTCAAGTAATAGATATTCTACGTAAAAGCAACCTATTATAGAATGATGATGTTTCTTACCTTCAGCACATAATCTTAACGTTAGAGAGTCAGAGAGAGAGAAAAATCCTGTTTTTCCTCCCCTATGACCACTCATCTTAAAGTTCTACTCATAATGATTCGTGTCACATAATTTCGGCTCTCCAAAGACATTCATATTTATTATTATTATTATTATTATTATTATTATTATTATTATTATTATTATCATTCCTGAATATGCCACCCTTACATAATGTTGTAACTTCAGACATCTTAGTTTAAAGTGCTTTCTTTAGTAATAATTTGAGCAACCACGTCACAAAATTTAAAATGTATGAGGGGGCACGACGTTTTATTTCCCCTCCTCTCTTTTCAGCACCCTCCAACAGAAGGTATATAATTTCTGAGAAGCAGGGCAGCCAAAATGAATAAGAAATATATTTAGAGCATCCTTTCCTCCTTCGTGAATGTAATATCACGTAGCATTTTTTATTCTACTGAAGACGACCCTAGGCCGTTATGGTTAGGTAACAAAAGAAATACCTAATATATTTATAGCGCCCCTTAACTGTAATACTACCTCTTCTTTATTTGTTCGAGGCTTCCCTACACAACCAAGGGTGACAAAAAGAATAGGAAAAGTGTCTAAAGATTACAAAAGACTTTATATTTTGTCAGAAACAAGGCAGTATATACTCAACATTGCTTTCGTTAACAAGTGTTTCAACCTTGAGTCGCTTATAAAATTAGGCAGAATAACTTTTGCCGATCATTGTTCTAGAGGGATTTCTCCAGGATGGTTTGGTGTCGAGCTAATAACGATGAGTATGTTTATTTACATCACTGTTAAAGAAATAGCAAACTTTCTGAAAGCAACTTACTTAGGAAACAGATCTTCCTTCTACTTAGCCAGAGCCCACTCTGAAAAATTGCATCTGGCGTTCTGAGTGAAAGTTCTATGGGACTATTAGAAAAATATATTCCCGTTTCCACGCTGATGGTAGAATTTCTTAAACAGTTATTGAATTACGTTCGAAGGGTAGGCGTAAATAGCGCCCCCGCAACAATGTGGCGTGGGGACCGCACAAGATGCAAGGCCAAAAAATATACAGAAAGTACGCAGGGGCGGAGCGGGCCAAATTTTCACACGGGCAAAGTGACTTTCTGGCGCCCTTCCCCTAGTAGTAGCCTATATTTTACATTTTATCATAGTGTTTTTAATAGTTTAAACCAGGAGCGTCATTTCAGATTTTGCTTTGGGGGGGGCAAGACCTCTTGATATAAGTAAAATTTCGCGTTTTTCACTGATTTACTACTATTCTAATGATAAAATCTATATACATCTCAAGCTCAGGGGGGGCAAATGCCCCTCCCTGCCCTCCCTAAATGACGCCCCTGTTTTAAATCCATTTTCAAAAAGAAATCCATTACCTAGGACAACTTCACAAAGAATATGGCCCGCTATGAACAATACCAACTCCACCCCCCCCCCTGGTCTAGAGGCTAGCACGCCTGCCTTCTGTGGTATCGGGTCCAATTCCCGGTGGATTACTGTTGAACGATAAAAGTGGTTCGGATTCCACTATAATTAGTATCCACATCTCCCTTTCCCATTAAGGCATAACCGTGGAACGCTAAACTCAAGCAAACAAACAAACAATACTTAATTCCCGGCACTCTTTATTCTACATGCCATCTCTCAATTTTTCGATACAGCCCCCTTAGTACTATGAAACTCTCTTCTTCCATAGTGAAATGGAAAAAGATCATATAATTGCCACTACTTTACAAGAATATAAACCAAAAACGTCAGTAGAAAGCACATTATAAAATTTACTTTTTGAGGCTCGTTTTGGTGCCCCTCTTTCTCTGGCGCCCCGGGCAGTCGCCCGGCCCTTAGTCCGCCCTTGAAAGTACGGACGCATAACTAATCACTGCGGAGGAGAGGTTAACCTTCATGTTATGCCACTGGTTTGACGTGTTTGAAATGTTCAGTAAGTGATCGGTTAGTGAAATAATTTCGACGGTTACTGATGTTTAAAGTTTAGCTAAGACAAAGCTACCTAATCAAATACATTTGATATCGCGATGTCACAATTTGATTTTTCCTCACATAAAAAAGATAAAAACAATAGTAATAAAAACCCTTACTCATACTGGGCTCCTAACTAACTAACAACCTAATTCTTACAGACTAGTTGCTCTGACCAACTGAGTTTCGATTTCTTACGCGAAAGAAGTCTGTTATATTAAGAGGCATGCTTTTCATTATCAAAACTGTTCGAAGTAATACGAACATGGCTTAAGAACAGAGACGAAACTGAATTACCACTCGATTGACCTTGAGGGCAAATCACCAAAGCGTAGCTATAAACGTAAGTTCGGCATGCATTTCTCTGGAGTTGTGTTCAGTATTCCTATCTGCCAGTCATGCTTGTTCGTAGGAGTAATATGTTACTAACCTAACCTTTCGATAGAGCACAATGACAGAGAATCAGAGGAAACGAATTCTTGCCCTTGTGAACGTGGGATATCACCATGTGCAATAAAACTGACGCGTCTCCTTGAAGTGATATTTCATCGAAAATAACTCGTTTTCCTTTATATAGTCTATCCGAAGTTTTTGAGGGTTTCAAAATGAGGAAATGTTACTGACAAATAAGGACGCATTTAGGGGTGGGTCCAGGGGGTCCGGACCCCCTCTGAAACCCCAACTTTTCTGTAAATTTAGCCTAATTTTGGGGATTATCTTTTAAAATGTTATTATAATTTATCCTAATATTGAAGTCGGACCCCTCCCGAAATAAATTACTGCATACGTGTCTCTGACAATTTTCAATATATTCGTTAAATAATAAAGTAAAATAACTAAATTAGGAGAAAAATCTACAAGGGGTAGTTTATACTAAGGGGGTGAGTTTTTTCTCAGTGATTTTCTCAAAATGGACTCAAATGTTTTCGTTCATATTTCATAAATAAAGATTTCATTAATAACTTATCAATATGGCATAACTCGTTTGTCCTAAAAAAATGCGAGGGGTAGTTTATTCTTGGTGGAGTGTTGTCTGGGCGATTTTCTCAAAAACGACTCAAAAGAGTTTATTCATATTTCAAAAATAAATATTTCGTTAATAACCGAACAATATGGCAAAACTCGTTTGTCCTGAAAAAATATGCGAGGGGTAGTTTACTATTGGGGGTGTTTTTCCTCCACGGTTTTCTCAAAAATGAGTCAAGCAATTTTGTTCGTACTCAGAAATAAATATTTCATTAAAAACCTAGTAATATGGAATAACTCGCTTACCCTGAAAGAATCCTCAAGAGATAGTTTATTCGGGGAGTTATTTTTCCCTCACGATTTTCTCAAAAATTACTCGGACAATTTTATTGATAATTCATAAATAAGTATTTCATTAATAACCCTATATTTTAGTATAAGTCATTTCTATGAAAAACAATTACAACGGATAGTTTATTTTTGGGGTCAAGGTTATTTCCCCGACAATTTTCTCGAACGACAGGCGATTTTGTTCAAATTTCGCAAATAAATATTTCATTAATAACCAAAGTATATCTTAACTCATTGTTCGAAACAATTCACAAGATGTAGGTTACTCCTGACGTGTTCTTTTTGAACGACTTTCCCAAAGTGACTCATTTGATTTTTTTTCATATTTCATAAACAATGATTGCATTAATTGGTCTATTATATGTCTAATGAAAATGTGCTCAAAGTGTGAGTTAGTTTTGTAGTGTGGATTTTCTTCAATCGAAGTTTTTTATTCGATAATCTGACATTCGATGTATTTGAATAATACGAAAATTTTATTCGTATTATCCAAATACACACTTCAGTAACAACTGCGGCCTAACACAGTTAAGAAATTGAATTGAAAAAGTTTAGTGCGGTGGCCCTGTAATTGAATATTTTTTGAGAAACTCCCTAGCTTTTTGTGGTAAACTCAGGCTTTTCTTTTTCGAGCGACAAAAGAGAGAAGAAAATATAGTGATTGTGAAAATAATATCAAATTTAGATTTCAACGGATTTACATGTTTCATGGCGTCTACATACCGAAAATGTGACTTTTCGACACCCGTCCTTCCGGTCCGTCCGTTCGGCACACTTTTATATGCACTCGCCTAGAGGCCATACCGTTCAACTTATCTACACCAAATTTTAAACTTAGGGTTTACTTAGTATTCTTACAGGGGCTTTTCCATTTTTTCCTACCACCTAAAATAAGTGTGGTTTACAAACATCCGAAAATCGAAAAACGCTATTTTCTCAAAAATGGTTTTAACAATTTTGTTTATTTTTCATTAATCAATATTTAATTAACAACCCTATATTGCAGTATCAGATATTTCTCTTAGAAAAATTTACGAGGGGTAGTTTATTCTTGGAGGTGACTTTTTCTCGACGATTTTCTCAGAAAAGACCCTGGCGAATTTTGTACACACTTCATAAATAAATATTTGACCTTACAACATGGTATAAGTCAATTGACCTGAAAAATATATGAGTAGTAGTTTATTCTTGGACTTGAATTTATTCCCAGTGAGTTTCTCAAACACGACCAGTTGGTAACTCTGTATCTTGACAACGAAGCTGAATTCGAAAACTGTAAGAGGACCATTTGTCTCCTTTTGATGTCACGAATCACCTCCCGAAGTTTGTGGACATCTTTCAGGTTCACCCTTAATGAAGCTTCTTTTCGAAAAGTTAACTATTAACTTTAGTCATTGTTTATCTTTTTTTAAATCACAAATGTCGTTATTAATTTTAAGGCAGAGAACTACTTCTGAGAGAATACATCTTGAAAAATAATTTTAAAACTTAGACTTTTGTTTTCGAGACATTCCAGACAAGACGAGACATTTTACAAGCTATCTCGTGTCCAAAACATTTGCCTCGTATTATCTTGGATGTCACAAAGCGCGTCTTGTCTCTTTCTCGAGACATGTCTTATCTCGTGCGCATTCGTTAACACTTGGAAAGGATTATCTTTCTACTCAAAGCATTGTTTTTATAATAGTTGCATATTTATGATAATTGCTGTCCACATAAATTACAGTCCTTTCAGTTGAATTAATTTTTATTATTATTATTATTGAAATTGCAATATCTAGTTTAACGTTGGACGATTATGCACCTACGCTAAGGGAGAATGATGATGAATGAAATGGTGAAATGAAGAAAGTGGGAGGAAAATGGAAAATCTCAAGAAAACACATACCCATGCACACGGTATTTGTCCACCTCAAATTTCACTTGGCACGAAGTGGAATCGAGCCACGGACCCCCTGCACGAAAGGTCCCTGCAATGCTTTGTTATTATTATTATTATTATTAATAATAATAATAATAATAATAATAATAATAATAATAATTGAAGCGAGCTTAACGAGTTTCAACCGTACGACTCAACCAACGTTTGGGTGCCTGTTCGTTCGTCTGCTCCTCTCATAAAAGACATTTCATTTTAATGAAACTAGTAAGTGCCTTCTTTTAGCTCTGCGAAGTAACTATTGCTTGGAATATGAATCTGCAAAACATAAGAGGTAAAATTAACCAAATGGTGCAAGTTTCCACTTATATATACAAAACAATTTTGCAATATCAACTACGTGAATCTTGTCCCATAAAGAAGCCGAAACCCCTACACCGAAGAGCCCTCCGAGATTTGATCATTGTCCACACGGACTGAAATTGTCATTTGAAGCCAATAATTTCTTTAAAATAGACGGAAAATTCGGCAGTTATAAGCATTTTCATATTTTTGCCTTTTTCCATAAGGGAGCCGTAGCCCCCTATACTGAAGAGCCCCCCCCCCACAGATTTGATCATTGTCCACTCGGACTGAATTTGTCATTTGGAACCAACATTTTAATACGAAGCAAAATATTTCTTTAAAATAGACGAAAAATTCGAAAGTTATAAACATGTTAATAATTTTGCCTTTTCTTATAAGGGGGCCGTGTTAGCCTACACTGAAGAGCCCCACGAGATTTGATCATTGACCACTTGGACTGAAATTCTCATTTGAAACCAAAACTTTAATATGAAGCCAAAAATTAAACTTTTACATCAATTTAAACTGACGGGGTTCCGGTACCCCCCACTATTGTTTAGTTTAGTTAAGTGGTAATTTGTGACAGCTTCACATCATCAAAAGAAAGTTTCACTTCCCCTCCCCTCCCCCAGGAGTTCGTGCTGGATCCACCACTGGAATCAATAGACATTCTTCCTATTCTTTTTGTCACCCTTGATTGTGTAGGGGCTCCCTCGTACAAATAAAGAAGCGGTAATATTACAATCAAGGGGCGCTATATATTAGGTATTTTTTTAGTTACCTACCTCTAACCGCACAGGGCCATCTTTCGTAGAATAAAAAATATTACGTGATATTCCAATAATGAAAGGGGAGAGGATGCTGTAAATATATTTCTTATTAATTTTGTCTGTCCTGCTTATCAAAAATTACTTTCTGTTGGAAGGGTACTGAAATGAGAGGGGAAAAATAAAAAGTCGTACCCCCTCCTACATGGTTGCTCAAATAAGTACTAAAGAAAGCATTTTAAACTAAGATATTTAAGATTTAAACTAGGAAACTAAGATATCCTTACATTATGTAAGGATGGCATATTCAGGATTATTATTTTATTATTATTATTATTATTATTATTATTATCATTATTATTATTATTATTATTTGAATGTTTTTGGAGCACCGAAATTTTGTGAGACGAACAATGATATATAGAGGTTTAAGATGGGTGGTCATAGAGGAGGAAAAACCAGGATTTTTCTCTGTCTGACTCTAACGTAAAGATTATGTGCTGAAGGTAAGAAGCATCATCATTCTACAATAGGTTGCTTTTACGTAGAATATCAATTAGTTGAGTTCTCCTCCTTTGGTCTACTTACCTTATGTAGTAAATTCAAAACAATTTCAATTCAATACAAATACATTGTAAAACTTTTCCGTAATTAAACATCTAGGGAAAATTAAACATTTAATAGGGACATCTGTTATCAAAATATCCAAACACGTAGATAGAAGACTATCTAGTGAGAAATATTGTGAAACTTTATAAAATTCTCCAAATTAGAATTAACATTTACTGGGAAACATTCATTATGCGCCAGCGAGCATATGGTGAGCAGTGAGCACAGGGGAAATAATTACGAAACTGTTTGCAAACATAATTAGGGACGCTAATGCAAGTGCGACAACTGCATTTTTTCTTTTTTTGGTATCGTCATGAGTTTTACACATACGTTACAATTTGATTCTTTCCCACATAAAAAAATAAATAAAATAACCATAGTGTAGTGATAAAAAAGACAACGGCACTTCCATGGGATCGATCCCGCTACCTTCAGCATACTGACTCGTTGCTTTAACTAACAGAGCTATTTGCTTTTTTACGTGAACTGAGCCTGTTCCGGCAAAGACGATATTTCATTACGATCGTCCTACCAATTTGTCCTTTTCCATAGATAATTTCCACTATTTGCTCTATCTTTATGTTAATACTTAGCATATATTCATATATTTGGAGTTTGCAGATAATGCATATAATAAGACATACTAGAAATATTCGTTAAAAGTTTAGTTTGTAGATTTAATCCACATTTCTCTCAATGACATAGATGTCGCTGCTTCGTGTTGAAATGCAGAATTCCCTCGTGTTCTTGAAAATTTCCCACTTTAGCAGAGTTGGTAATTCTCGAGATTTCTGTCGATTTAATGTTTTTTGCTTCTAATTTCTTTATTTTAAGCTAATATCTAACACAAATATTAAAAACGGGTTTGTTATTAACCTGTCCTGCTGGGGAAACCTTCCGAAAATTCGAACATATAAAGAAAACGGAGATATTTTCTCACTTCAAAATAAAGAGACGCGTCATTTATTTTGCTCATGGTAGTACATCACCACATTAAACGCAGAATATAAAACATTTGATTTGGCACACTTCTCTAGCGTGGGATCACGTTGCCCAAGTCACTCTCACTCTTTTCTTGCCATCTGAGTTGAACATTGTAAATTATTTTAATTGAGTGTTATCTACCAATAAATGATAACGATATTTCACTGCATCTCCAACTGTCAAACGCAGACTCTAGCCGTTGCCTTACTACTGGGTTAACAATAGAAATAATAAAACATAGAGATAGCACAAATTTTTTTCCAGAAGCAGTAGCTCGAACTTTAACTTTTCTGCGGTTTGATGCCGTCTTTTTGTATTTTATGCATAGACGATCCTAAGTACATACAAAGATTTGTTACTGCCCAACTTAACATACAGATTTACAGTGTGGATAACTTCATTATTCAAAATCTATAAAAGAAACTGTTGACCTTCTAACCAAAAGTTTTCCACATACCTTTCATTGTCCGGTTACGTAGTCCCACTCTGAAGCTATACCAATGCATAACTTGTCCATATTACACTAATATATCGAAAAAGTAAATATCACCTATATCAACAAACGCTTCCAAACTCAGCACTCTTTATTCATGCAATATATACTACCTCACTTTAGACCCCACACCAAATCGCTATCAGCATACTCCTTGTCCCTAATGTTTACGCTCTGCCAGTACACTACCCTCGTGAGATACATTGTTCTTAACCTTATAGTGGTAAGGTGAAAAAATTTTTTGTGAATGGTAACATTTTGCCTCCTGGACCCAGGAACATTTTTGTCTGATAAGATGTGAACCAGGATTTAAATTTGTATTATATTTATAATATTAAATACAAACACCAGACAGTGGATACGCTTTAAGCGAAACTATACATTTTTATTGAGGCAATACCTTTCTTGATAAAATTAAGTTCGATAATTATGTGACTATTTTATTGCTTAAATACCGGTACTGAAAATAAAATATTTATTAACTAGAAAGAAGTAAACCAGGATTTCTCCTAATAGCGGTATATTCACGTTTCAATTCTGCAGCAGTCTCCACACATCATTTTTGCGTGACTTAGCCAAATCCACTTACAACACTCTTGGCAAAATATCTGGCCTTACTGTGTTTATACATGTAACATCGTCCTCGCTTTCCTACATGATTAGGTACAGAAGCATCTTCTAGAGTTAATCCGAAAAACCTTGCTGTGTTCGCTAAATGTATAACATTACTACTAGTCGGTTCTACATTTTAGAAGTGATAAAACCACGTTATTTGCCATCGTGTAGTATTTCTTTCTTCGTCATATTCAGTAGGTATCTGGTCTACTATGTTCACCCCACCTTTAGTATCGTTGTAAAATGTGACGATCTCTGGCTTCCCTTTTATCTCTGGTACTCTCATCTAATTTGACGTCATTGTGCATAATTGAGATCAGCACTAAACACAGATAATTCTTAGATGCATACGAACCAATGGTGCAGTTCTAATGAAAACCAAATACACTACTGTATTCTTTCCTCCGTTTGGCATTCACAAACGCGGGGGCAACTCTCTTGTTTTTACGAATTGTCCCTATGATAGTTAACTTACTGTCTCATTCCATTTATTTAACCAAATTGCAGCTTGTAAACCGATTATTGTAAAAAGGTCTCTTTGCAAGATGAACCATGAATCTGTTGATACAATCTCTTCACTACTTCTTCAGGTTTGTTATCTATCTGGAACGGGCCTTCTGGTTGTGTCCTCACATACACTTCTATATTTGTTGTGTAGTATAATGTTTCACCAACAAGAATAAAAATTTTAATTCCACATTTTGGAGGTCTTTTAGGCATATAAATACGAAATCCACATCTTCCCCGGAAATCGACAAGTGTCTCACCCAAAGTTGCTAACATACCAATTAAGAAAACTGTTGTTGTAGTTGTTTACAAATAATTAAAAAAAAAGTCACGAATTGGGGCTAATCTGGGGCTGAAGGTTATATCTGATTATGTTATTCATTAGCATCTTCCACTCTTTCATCCATTATATCCTGCACAGTAATCACATTCTGCTCAGTTTGGCTTCTCCGGTTCCCATCATCACATAGAGATGACCCTACGCAAATAACACATTCATTAGTCTGATTAACAATACACATGTGTTAACTTTTGCTTCGCACCTCCCCTCATTCTCCGTCCTCGTTATTCCTTTACACATTTTTTATTTTCTCTAATTGTAATGTATTTATATTGAATCAATCTGTCTATATTAAGTTGTGTTATATATGTTTACTTACATAATAATGCTAAGAATCAAAGTTCCATACGCCCATTTTTCTTTTTCTTTTTGATTTTTTGTTAGTTTTTATACCGTATAATTGTAAAATTTCGATAGAGCACAGATCTCCACTTACACTTTGTAAATAAATTCTTTTCCATCACTTACGTTACAGAGGGCGTAACCTTTTCGTAGGTTGCTAGTCACTTTGATTTGCCGGTAAAACGTAGTGCATTCACATACTTTCTCAGCTGGCGCACATGTAGTGAGGCGTAGCTGCCAAGTCTAGACTCAGTTTATTCCACTCATGTGGGCGCACAGTGATGCTAATTCATTAACAGCCGACAGGTTGCAAGAAATTGAGAGTTTTCACGAGCGTAATTTGGCTGGAGTACACAAGTAGTATAATTTTTAATCATCATGATGATCATTTTCACTCTTATCCTGTTCTCATCACATAGTTTTGAATACTGTTTCAGTTCGGTTATTTTACCGCATATGATAATTGACGATGGAAAGTCTTTCATACATCCTTTGAAGATAAAATTGCCGGGGTGGCTCAGTTGTAAAGCGTTCACCTCTGATGCATGGGGTCTCGGGTCCAAACCCTGCTCTCGCCAAGTTAACTTTGTGGTGGACAAACACCGTGTGCTTGGGTTTCCTCGGAGTTCTCCAGTTTCCTCCCACTTTCATCATTCCACAATTTCATTCATGCTCAGCATACACTGAACCAAGTTTCCAGAGTTCTCGTTCTCCGATCAGTGGCAACCACCAAGCATCATCAACGAGTTCACCACCATTTAAGAAGCATACAAATGCACATAGCATCTCGAGCTCCGACTTTGACTCCAACCAGCTTATCCTCCTCTGCAGCCTGTCTACAGCTTGCTACAGCAAAACTACAATCCAAAGTACTTTAGTTCGAAGGTTTTACTTCTTTAACTTTTCCAGTATCGGCAACGCAAAGATATTTCGCAAATGGTAGAAACAAAAAAATGGATTCATCATTAAATCACAGTCGGCCAACTTCGCAAAATAATTCGTGACAATCCAGTTTCGAAATGTTCAGGAAAACTGACTTTAACTTATCTCAACAACATCCGACACTAGCAACCTCAGCCACATACCATGTCAATAGTAGTACGAGGGGTCCGTCTATCTATAACACTTGATATATAGGCTAAACTTCCTGAAGTAGGATACACCTTTAAAAATGCATCCGTATTCGCAACAATCAGGGACCAACGTACATAGTTCGAATTCTGAGAACATCACAGGATACTATAACGACCTTTTGCATAAACAAATCTTAATTTTCAAGAAGAGATGCCGATTTGAACAATCTTGCTCATTACGACCAATTCCTCTCCCAGGTAAACGCTGTCAAGAAAACAAAGTACATCCTACTAACAGGTGCAACCTATGAACCTGTTATCCTACGAAGAGGTGCACACTTTTCCTTTTCCTTTGAAAACTGTCCGAATCTGCAACAAGTTCCAATCTGCAACACTTGGTATCAATTCCCGCCTCCGAGATACAGCTACAAGTGCAAGTTTCGGCTTGCTCCAGAAGAATTCAGGCCGAAACTTGTAGTACCACTATTGACTCATTATGTTCAAAATCGAAATGGTGAGACTTCGAAAGACTAATCAATTTCTTTATATGCATAAACTATTAGCATTTGTCACCCACACTCTTCAAAACGTTCATCTTTTGCACAACCATTAATATTAAAACACGTTCAGCACGCAGCTCGCAACATTCTTCACCTCGATTTTCATGACACTTACAGTGGTTCGTACGTGCACTTTCATGTATCTCCACCCGAAACAACTATTTAACTTCATAGTGATCATGTATCTAGTTATTTGACTATGACTTTTATTTCTATTTCTCAACATTCTCTTGTACTTACCTCATAAACTCATATTTTAACAACTATTACACGAGAAACAATTTGACACATTACTTATCAGTAAAACACATCTCACTCCCAAACTTAATTGCAAATTTATCGGTTATCAACTCATTCCACATGATATGAAGCTTCCGGCTCGATGCGCCACTAGCGGCGTTACAATACTATTTTATCCTTACACATGTAATATTTTCCATAAGTAGAAGCTTTGTTTTATATATACTTAAACTCAAACAAAATATTTGCTGACCAAAACAATATATTCACATAAAAATATTACATACGTGTTACAGTTTCGCCAACTAACATTTTGGCTTCATCAGACATTATGAGATACATGAGAATCCTGCAGTCTTATATACACACAAGAGCTGAGATATCTTGCTTCTGATTGGCTCCTCGCAGCAGCCAATCCACTTTAAGTATTCTAATTCGTATTTCCCTATACCGAGGCTTCCTATCTGTTGTAAATTACACACACACATAAAAAGGACGATCTTGGCACAACTAATCTAAACTAACAAATAATTGGCATAAATAATTAAATAATATTATAAATATATATAAATACACATAAATATATAAATAAACAGATAAACATACAATTACTCATACGCTTAAAAAGACGACACACACATACAGTATATACTAGTGGTAGGCGCAGAAACCGGTTTTTCTGTTTCCGGTTTCCAAGAAAAACCTAAACCGTTTTTTCAAAATTTTCAAAAAAACTGTTTTCACCGAAACCGGTTTCGGTTTTTAAAAAAAATGGTATCGGTTTTCTTCAGAACCCGGTTTCGGTTTTCTTCAAAACGGCTTCGGTTGACCGAAACCGGTTTCGGTTTTCTTCAAAGCCGGTTCAGTTTTTCATCAAAACCTGTATCAGTTTTTCCAAAACTGGTTCTATTTCTGACCAGAATATTTTTCGTTGTTCTCCGGAACCTATTTCCTTTCCACAGATAGGTTTCTGTGTTTTCCAGAACAGTTTTGAGTTTTAGTTTTTACTAAAACCATTGCGATGTTTACCGAATCCGGTATTGGTTCCTTGAGAATCTACATATGTCTTAGATCTTCAAATCGGCTTAGTTTTCAATCAAAATTGGCTTCCGTTTTCATCAAGAACTACCTTTGAGCTTCTACTTAAATCCAGTTTGAACTTTCATCAAAACCCAGTTTTGATTTTTGTTATAACGGTACTTTATTATTATTATTATTATTATTATTATTATTATTATTATTATTATTATTATTATTATTATTATTATTATTATTAGTTACGCTTAAAAACATGTTTTTCCTTCGTTTCAATATTCACTCTTCTGTAAATCTCTAGTTGTTTCGAATACAATTACCTTCCTTATTATCAATAGATTTTCAGAACCTGGATTTATTTTAATTAGACTACCTTAACCTGCACTCTCTACACAGTGCATCATTCACATATGAGCATGAATCTTCTTGTCATTCCTCACAATATCTGTACATGTCCCCTTATAGACACAAATGAAAGACGTCTTGATAAAAATCGGCAAGGGGTACCACAAAGGAGAGATTTTTTCGATTATTTTTTCAATATCTCGCACCGTTTGCAAGATTGAGCCTACTTCTGGTTGGAATTTCTAATTCATGTATGATCAGTGCTTTCTTCCTTCTTGCATACAGTATGTAATAAGCAAATACATTACATACACAATTTATTAAAATGCCACTGATATCTGGTGTTCATTAGCAAAACATTCTAAATATTAAAGATTCTCCATCACTCGAGAAATAGTTTTCTTCGATTTCCATTATCAATTGATCATGAAACAAACGCCTGAGAAATATACAACCACTGTATACAAACATGTTTTGTTGGAGTGTATAACTTATAGAATGTGTTATTTTTTAAAATGTCAACACTTCCAGTGTACCCTAAAATATGTATTAAAGAAATAATGGCCACGTTTTTTAAATATTCAATTGGAACTGGGCCAATCTACACAAAATTTGGAATCGAACAGCAAAAATGGCACGATTCTAGCACTTGTGGTTTTCGAGATCTCATTGTCAAAAGGATTGGAGACAAACATATAAACTTTTCTTTGCACACAAACATATAAACCTAACATTTTAATATATAGATATTTATAGTCACAAGTGATCAATTTAATGGGGATAATACTGAAATGAAACACTATGCCCTGTATGATAGAATTGCGTAATATTATGTAGTAGATAGAAGAAATGGTAATACTAGTACAAAAATTGCTTGATTTATTGTCTTCACGAATAAAGACAGACGCAGGCATTCCTATGGAGGCTCATCTACCGCTTTTTCAAAAATTACTGTGTATTGTTTCTTAGAAACAGCTCATTCTTAGTACCGTCGTTGAATTAACCTACTAAAGCGAACTTTTTGGCTTGTTTGAGAACTGGATACCGAAAGTCCGGATAACTATTTACCAGTAAGAAATTGAAATGTATGTACGCCTATTGGTGTTCATTTCCTGGACTCAGAGTACAAAATTATTGTGTAAATCAATTTTTTCAAGCCTCATTCACTAGCGGCTTTCGAGCTCGACACAACGTAATATTTGCGTTTAGTTTGCGGTAATGAAAATAAGCATTAATAAATAGCTTTTTTCAGTTTTGTATTGTGCTGATGTACACACATTTTGCTTTGCATGAACACAAATCTCTACCACGCATTGGTCTCATGCAGTGACACACATCACAAATAGAGTGTTATGTCGAAGCTTCAGATTCTTAAGGATGATCCTATTTCATTCCTGTACAGTTAATGGAGAAATTTTTGTGTCTTCTTTACAGGTCAAGTTGCTATGATCAAAAATACAAGAATTTTAAACCATCTAAAATGTTCTAATTTGGGGGTCATAGAAAGGGGTAAAAGTGGATCTGAAAAGGTAGGAGGACGGTAGGTAGCAGCATGACGTTACGCTTGTTCCCCCTTCCTATATTTCTCCATTGTATCTTTTTTAGGAACTGGGCGACGCCTACATGTTTTTTCGAAGTCGGGACGGAGTCCCCCCGCGTTTAGAATCTATACCCTAAGTTGCCGTTTATATATATATATATATATATATATATATATATATATATATATATATATATATATCAACGCACGAAATATAGATTTAGCCTCTCATCGTCAAACAGTTTTGAACAATGGAATAACAAGGCTCCCTCTACGCGGTATGTTCTTCCTCATATAGGTATTATTTTCTCCCTTAGTGTGATTCTAGGAAAGTGAAGTGCATTTGATTTTAAAAATAAGAAAATTAAAAATAATAAATAAGTAAAATAAAAATATTAGGTTCATTGTAGTTCTAAACTGGCTATGATATGCTATACCACCAATTACAGTATCAGATTTAATTTCTTGGGGACACAATCGAAGGGTGGATACATTTTACTTGAGGGGGCTTATACTGAAAAGGTTAATTTCACATTATTTGTGCGATATTAATATATACTACCAGTCTGGGGTGCAGGTATAGCCTACGGGTAGCGCCCGCTTCCTTGGCCCCCTTTGGCAATGTTATTTGTACCGGATTTCAATAACAACTCCAGGTAAGGACAGTTCTATTAATATTTTATTTTGTTTAAGAGATGTTAGCTTAAAACTGTTAGCTTAAAACTAAAATATTGTTGTATTAAAAGATGTTTCGATGTGCACAATAGCTAGCATTGTTAAAATATACTGGTAATCAAATGTACGAAAATGTCATTTTCTGTAATATATAAAACAAAATCCTAAACAACGTTTTGATAACGTATAACGTCCTTAAATGTGCTTTATTCTAATTTGAACGTTTTGGAACCTAAAAGTCTTAAGCCTATAATGTGTTGAGCTTTTGATAGTAAACATTTGCAGGTGCATATGGTGCAACGATTGTCAAGGTCAACTGCGCAAACGCACTGAGCAAGCATTTAATATTCATTTCAGTGAACTGCAAGATAAGGGTGAAAGTAGCAATTAAGTGTTAAGCAATTAAGGTGAAGCAAAGCACAATATGTCACGGAGTATTGTATTAATAAAGTGATTGCACGGAACACTCAATCAGAAGATGATGACGATCCTGGAATCTCTGGTTCTACAAAACACATCACGTTAAGGTAAGAAGATTTAAACACTTTTCTTTCTTATGTAATTTGATTCAAGGGATATATACCGTCGTGTGTTTTATCATGTAATATTTCATTTAATATTTAACTTTCGTTATTTTGGACATCCGTTTGGTCTAGTGGCTAACAAGCTTGCCTACGGCACGCGTGGATTCGGTTCCCGGTGGGATACAGTTGAACGGAAAAAGTGGTTCAGATTCCATTATAATCAGTAAGTCCAAGTCTCTTTAGTCATCATGGCATAACCGTGGGGCGGTAAACTGAAACAAACCAAAACTTTCGTTATTTTATTTTACCTTAAAAGTGGCTTTAATAGATAATGGGATGTACAGTAAGAGCAGTGTTTAAATTCGTGATAAAAAAGTACCAGATCCCTTCCTGGCTACCATATATATATATATATATAAATATATATATATAATGTGTGTGTGTGTGTGGTTTAGTCAAATCTTGTAAAATTCCAGGCACTTCCATATTAAATAGAGTTGGGAAAACTTGTGCAAACACAAATCAAAAAATCTCATGACAACATAGTATTTTAACATAATGTTTATGTGAATAATAATATCAAAATAGCTGAATTTACCTCTTATAAGACAATGAATGCAGTTAAGTCACAGTAGTTTCCATAAAGCTTCCTTCGGTTTGTTTTCTTCTGCCTCGATTTCTTTCCTAGCAACTTGAGAGGGCGGTGTTTCTTCCTTGTGATATCCAGCGCTTAACGTACAGGAGGGGTTGCGGACAATGGCAAACCATTAATATTTATTGTCATTAAAGATGACACACTTCCAACTGATAGCGCGTTTCTAGTTGGCGTGACAACATTATTCATTACACTGAAACCCCTCTCACACTCAGCATTGCTGACTGGTATCGTTTGCACACATTGCATTAGTACCTTCATTCTCCCCAAGACCTGCCTGCCTCCACTATCCTTAAAGTCGCGATAAGTTTGAATAGTTTCTCGAAAACACAAAGAAAACAATTCACACAATTCTTTCAAGTCTTGTTCGCTATAATCAACATTAATATTTTCCGGCCAGTACTGAGGGTAAATAATTTTCATCATTTCGGAGTACACAGTGTCCTTCTCAGTCAAGCACCTTCTGTTCATAGAACTGTCCTTTGTTAATTTCCGAAGCGTTGTTTTTACTGCCACTCATTTTCAAGGGAACTTCTTTAAAATATTTCTCTTTTATGGCTCTCTGCACTTCTCTCCAGTATATGCCTCCTCTCTCTTTATGGGCCTTAAACACCTCGATTGATCTGTATATGCGCTTGTTTGCCTTCGGTAGGGCTATAGTCTTTTCTTGCAAGGACTCTGAAAAGCTAGAAAGCTCACACAAGACAGTACAAGAAAGAACTTCTTAGTTTCTGTCACTATCCGCCCGCTCCTCCCCCAAGGATTTTATAGCTCAGCTATAGCCCCTGTTGAAAAACAAATAGAAAAAAGAAAATTACCAGCAGCGACCGGAGAGAAAAGAACCTTGTTTCTGCTATTTTCTCACTCCCCGGTTGCCTCAATAATGCACTTGGATTTTAAATTAATATGAGCTACCGAAACAGTGACAAAGGAAAGTTAAAGTACGGATTTTATTAACATTATTTCAGATGCGGAGAAAATTTTTAAAAAAGCAACGAGAAAAGATCCGGGGCTGAGCCCCGACAACCAAAACAGTACCGGGGCTGAGTCCCGGGAGGGACACTTCTGGATGCCCCGGGAGGGACACTTATGCCGTAAATTTCCATATGGGTGTACCATTCAGAAGTGTTCCTTACTGTACATAAAAGTTTGAGGCTTCTTATATTGTTATAGCCCTGTGCATACTAACTAGGGTTGCCAACAGCCCGTTATTAAATATTGCGGTTATTTTTATTAAGGTCGGTGACCAGTACACACTATAAACTTCTTACCAGCCTCTTTATGACCACTATTTTGAAATTTATAATCTAGAATAAAACATTAAACATCCTAATTCTTGAACAGTGTCTTATTTGCAAATACAAATTTTCATTGTATTATACATTCGGTGATATTTTTTAAAAACCTAGGGCAGTTCTTTTCATGATTTTCATTTTGAGTTTAACGTCCCTTTTAGCAGCGATGCTTATGAGTGTTCTTTTCATTTATTTAACAAGAAATTTGATAATTAAATTTTATTGTGAAACTTGTTTTCGACAATAGATACAGACAGGGGCGGATCCAGAACCGACTTCTGGGGGGCGGTGGGTTGTCATACTGCTACTTTTAAAGGCTCCAAACTTTGGGATGGGTTTTATTTATATATATAAAATAAGAAATTTTTCTCTTCTGGGGGGCGATCGCCCCCTTCCCTGGATCCGCCACTGGATACAGAAGTGTTTAATTTGTCATAATTGTGCGGCATAAATATAGCGTGAGGATTTGTCCAAAATTGACACGTACAGATTAAGATACTATTTTTTCATCTCTCGATAATTTTAAAGAAGTAGAAGTTACTGGTAAATAGAAGAAAATGATCGATACGACTTCAGAACACAATGTACCGGTATATATTACGCTTATAAGTGCATGTATTAAGGATATGCAGAATGCGGGTCCTATTGCATCTTGGTGGCCCCGCGCAGCGAAGTTGCTAACGCTTTCGCCTTCGGTGTGAGCGTTCCCGGGTTCGATTCCTGGTGGGGGCACTCAGTCGAAAAAGTGTAAAACGCTTTTTCATGCCAGCCATCCTGAATGAGGTTTTCCTGGGTTTTCCTCATTCACACCAGGCAAATGCCAGGGTGGTACCTAACTTTAAGTCCCAGGCCACTTCCTTCCTTTCCCAATCCTTTCTTCCTTCCCTTTTCCCGGATTGTTTGCTCGTTGAGGGACGTCATCCCTCAAAACGTGAAGGGCTAAATGGCCTTAAATGCCGATAGCCCAGAAATCAAAATCCTAATGCATTTTGTCCAGGATAGTACATTTCCTTCCCATGGATGGGTTCGAAGAGAGAGACTTTTTACTTAGGCCTATATCACAGGAAATTTTGAGCGGGTGCCAGTAATTTTTTTTTCAGAGTTGGTAACCATATTACTCACCCATTTTAATTTTACGAAAGAAGAAGCATATATGGGGATGATGGGTAACATTATATGTTTGAAAACAGTTGCGCGTATACCTTACCAAAAAATTATATCCTTACTTTCATGCCCACCTGCAACGGGAGTCAAGGAGGACATTGCCCCCTGGATTATCAAAATTGGTTCGATTCCTTAAAATACATATCAAAACAAATTTGCTTATTCACACACATTACTGTAGTAAACTTACGCCATGAGCGCAAGTAATTGTTTTACATGCAGTAGAACTTATATTGTGTGTTTCAAGGGGCTTGTATTTGCAATTTTGCTTGTTTGTCAGCCTCCCTCCCTGGAAAAACCCCGCGGGCGTTACTGCTTAAACTACTAGTGTTTAATATTGTGTGAGCACTGATTTCATGGTGTGGCCTGAGGATACTGCACCAGAACGACGAAATTTCCGTGGGCATTTCTCTGATTGGGCTTAACCTCTGGGAAACCACTATTTTAGTAGTACTGTACTACTTACACTCGTTGTTTATTCAGTTTCTCCGGGGAGACTCTTCTTAAATCGTCAATGTGTATGTGTGTGTGTGTTTGGGCATATATCATCAGTTGTGAGAGGAACAAAGACGAGGGTCATTCAAATAGTTACAAGACTCATTTTATTATAGAACACTATTCTCACAAAATGTTATTTACACTATGCATGAAACACTCTCATGTGAATGCATTTGTCGCATCTACTTTTGGAAAATAGCATGGAATCAGTTTTCCGAAAGCTTGTTTCAGGTACCCATCGAAGACTTGTTGAGGCTTTGAGGTAGTGTTGGGTATATTAGTTGTAAAAATGTAACGCGCTATAAGTTACTTTACTTTCCCTTACTGCAGTTAACAGTAAGGGAACGTTACTTCCCCTAGAAAAGTAACTGTTACCCTACTTCGAAAGCAAGACAAGTAACGCGTTACTTTTATGTCCGGAACTTTGAATATAATCATATACAAAAAACATTCTTTTCATTAAATTTTTCCTACTACTATCACTATTATTATTATTATTATTATTATTATTATTATTATTATTATTATTATTATTATTATTATTATTATTATTATTATCCCTTAAGTACTATGGACGAAAGTAATCACGTAACTACTATGGAACGGTCTGTCAGACCGCATTGTTGTTTCACATTTTCGGAATAGTAGTTTCATTGTATATTTTTAAAAATGATATCCTACATATCTTAGTTGCTTATAGAAAAGTAAAACATAGTAATTTCACGATGTAAAGAAAGCTTTATATTTTTAAAACAATGAGAAAGAGAACATAGTCAAAATTTGCAACAATGCTTTCATTGTTATTCTAAAATTGTAATTGTTGAAATATTCATTTTTTTCTCCGTTTCTATGCAGCCAAAATAACACTAATTTAAAATACACTGTTCTTATAGATGCACTGAGAATAAAAATTATAGTAAAAACGGAGAAAAAAACATGGAATATTAGCTTTTTTAAACTTAACAGGAAGGTAGTGTTATAGTTGTATTCTTACATTTTTTGTAGTGAAAAGGTAATGGATAAAACTTATTTTTAGTTCTTATATGATGGAGAAAGTAAACAAAATACGTTTTGCCGGTAAAGAAAGTACCGCACTAACTTTTCTGACAGCATGCACTTTCTTCAGAGAGGCACTTATATCTTATTTTTCTGCACTGCAAGGAAATCGGTACCCCACACCGCTGACACGAATGAATATCTGTCCTTTCCGCTTACAACTCAGTTGACAGAACACTATGTTTTCCTTTCCAACTCCTTATGCGCAATGGTGGGAAACTCACTTTCAAGCTGTAGTATGCTCTTCATTGAAAAACTCAGCTCTCGTGGCAGATGTCCGATGAACAATCTACGTTCTATGTGAGGCCTAACAAGTCCTTTTGCCAACGTTTTCATGAAATCAAGTCTTGTCATCACTACGGATTTAGCGTAGACTTAATGCAAGACATAGTATTGACACCACACGCAACATCCACTAGCATGAAGAAAATTCTCAATGGCTATCGTCTTGTTCGACGACTTGATGTGTAATCTGTACATTTTTGTCTAGAGTATCCATTCCACCTTTACTCATGTTATAAAATGTGATTATTTCAGGTTTTCCAGACTCTGGGTCATTATTTGATGAGTGGTGCAAGACGTGCCACACGGTAAGACACAAAACTGCTAATAATCAGTAGATAGCGAAAGACAACTGATCAGCAAAATACTCACGTAACTACCATAGTACGTCTGTGAGACCGCTCGACCCCCCCAGCGCCGCCTACAGGGGATCAGTTATAACACGAACTTCACGATACGTAACCATTTGCTAGACAGGAAGGTAGACGAAAAGATCCACTTGTAGTAGTAAGACTGTGGAAAATATAATGATATGAAAAGTCGCAGCGGTCTGAGAGACGGTCCATAGTACTTACGGGTTATTATTATTATTATTATTATTACACATTCTGTTTTTTCCCGATTGTAATAAATGTTTAGAACTGTAGGTTGATAATAGTAGCGCTGCTATACCCCTTCATGCGGACAGTTTAGACTTGTTCATGAGCGTTAATTATGACACCGATCAAACATATCTACACTAATAGCAACAATAAACAATGCGCTATTATTGAAATGCTGTACTGCACTGTAAAAAGAATTGTATGCGTAAACTGCAACTTTTGATCATTTCTTTTACATTTATATATTTGTGCAACAGAAGGAGTGAGAAGCGTGTACAAAACGTGTGAGAAATTTGCACGCCTTGCACCCTTGGAAGTTTCTGCACATTTCCCACACATTTTGTCACAATTGCACTCCTGTTGCACGCATATATATATATATATATGAGAAGAAGTAATTAAAAGTCGTTGCAGTTTACGCGTACATGACTTTTAGGGATTATCCCAAAAAATGATCAAAAGATTGCGATCTTGGGCAAGAACTTTAAGAATGATTAAAAAAAATGCATCAAAGGATTGCGATCTTGGCTAATAATTAGTTTTCGGATCAGGGATCACAAAATTTTTGAACGGACTCTAAATTAAGTTTTCGTATTTTTTACGGAATGAGCACAACATACTGAGTTTAGAGATAATTTGTGTTCAATTGGATCCAATTGGATAAGGATAAAAATCAATGGAGAGCTTTTGTGAACGCGGCATTGAAACTCCGGGTTCCATACGCCATAGAGTGAGTTAGTTAGTTATATGTAGTTCTCCAGATGTAAGGCATACAAGAAAATTATTGATTGAAATATATTGGATCTTTTGGGCTAACTGGATCAGGGCCTACAAAACTTTTGAACGGGCCCTAAATCGAGTTTTCGTATTTTTTTACGGAATGAAAAAATTAAATCTTTGAGTTTTACGTCCCAAGGTTATGCCGGTTAGGCTAAACGAGACGGTGATGATGAGTAATGGATGAAATCGTGGAACGAAGAAAGTGGGAGGAAACAGGAGAACCCCGAGAGAACCCACGCACACGGTGTTTGTCCACCACAAAGTTCGCTTGGCGGGCTCCTGGGATCGAACCCGGGACCCCAAACACCAGAGGTGAACGCTCTACCACTGAGCCACAGCGGCCCCCCTTTTACGGAGCACATTATACTGAGTTAAGAGATAGTTTGGGTATGTCTATACTGCATGTAGTTCTCCAGATATAAGGCATACAAGAAAATTTTCGATTTAAATATATTGGATATTTAGATCAAAAAATTGTGAGATTTTTTTTACAGTGTCTGTGTTGCACTATTAGTAGTTGCTATAGCATATTGTAAACATGTTTATTTACAAATAAAAATATTTTGAAAAGTATATATATATATATATATATATATATATATATATATATATATATATATATATATATATATACAGTGGCGTATTTAGGGGAGCTTCCAGGCTTAAGCCCCCCTGAAATCTTACTTACTATAGTAAAGTATATGTAATATCTTGCAGAATTTTCAAAGCCCCCCGAAACAAAATCGTAAATACGCCACTGTATATATTAACCGCGATTCTTAATTATTAATTTATAAGGATAATCATATAATATAAAACATTTTAGAATATTTTTTACGTCAAAGATTTTACGTTTCGATGATTAACTTAAAACCTGCTTATTCAAGTTGAAAGAGTATATAGTAGAAAATCACTATATTGTCACGATAACCAATCGACATATCACTTCACCTACTTCGACACTTCCTACTTCATCTACACTCAATATACATTTCGTTTTTTTAATCTCTTGAGAAAATGAAATCTTTTTTCTCCATATCTCTCCATATAAACAAATCTCTATAAGTATAATCAGAAAAGCACTAAACAAGAATGAAGTATTGAAGAAAGTATTAATATAGTATTAGTAAGAGCACGTGTAAATAAATTATTAACATTTGGACAATAGCTTTATCCGCAATGCTTGTGTGGGTACTGTTTCGGTATACTCTAGAAATAATAATAATAAAAAAGCTTCAGATTTTTCTTCAAATTTGTAGACGAACTTCTGCCTATTGATAAATATTTCCCGCCGGTACACTTCAGACATTTTACTTTTAAATTATGTCCTCATCCTCAGCTTTTAAGAAACATTATTTTTTCAAATATTTTCGTTAAGGAAAGCTAGACTATCATTGCAGTTGCAGTTCACTCACTGAATATATTGATTTAGAGCTGTAAAAATCTACTACAAAATCTTCCAGGTGCTTGGCTTGCAATCAGTACACGTGATTTCCCTGAGGTTATACTCACCTTCTGAAACCAGCAAGTGGCCCTAAGATCTTATCTGTTTCTTTGTGTGTCGGTGACTGTTGGTCACTGACAGTTCATGCTCCATTGCTCCATTCTAAGAGATTTACAACAGGAAAGAAAACAAGGATTTGTTTCCGGAAAACCATACATATTATAGTTACTCGTCCGAAATGTAACGCAAAAGAAACTAAAGCAAACTAGGTATATTCCTTAGAATTTTTTTAACGCCTTACCGTTACAGTTACTTTGGAAAAAAGGGCTTAGCGGAATAAGGATGTGAAAGCTTCCCCAAGCATATCTGCACCAAATTTACAGTATCGATTAACATTTATGAGAAACTCGGTTTCCAAAACTTTCAGCCCCACAAGCGATTTTGGAGGGGTGTTAGGAGGGGGGAAGGAAATTTGAAATTATTATTTTTTTTTTGCTCTCCTAAACGGCTCAACTGATTTGCATGAAAAAAAGATGTTAGGTGTTCTCAGGAAGAGAAAAGTCGGAAAAATTTTTTTTTAATATTTTGAGGTTGAAAATTGGTATTTTTTGAAATTTTCAAAAAAAATTAGTAGAAGACTAACTAGGACACCCACTATTTTTTGCCAGCTTTTTCTTGAGAGGGTCCCTAACAACATATACTGTTTTCATTTTGTTCGCAAGTGTGCATCATAGTGAAAAAAGGCAAATGTACATAGGTCAGCATCTATGTGGTATACGTATGATACACACTGTACACCACTAGGATAACCAATACCTT
This sequence comes from Thermobia domestica, assembly GCF_964235325.1. Lineage (NCBI taxonomy): Eukaryota > Metazoa > Arthropoda > Insecta > Zygentoma > Lepismatidae > Thermobia > Thermobia domestica. The sequence goes on from NC_137471.1 coordinate 158,449,828, forward strand.
TGAATGGGGGAGGAGATGAAGTTGTTATAACATTGGAATCTTATGATAACAAGTATTTTTTGTCTTAACGGTAATTGGTCTCTGAGAATGAAGGGGATTCTCGACCATGTTTACACCTCCTTTGGCTACACCACTGCTGTACATCAACTGAAATTATACATTCCCGCATTTTTTGTTAATTGTGCACATAATCAATGTTCTGTGATACATATAGATTTTTCTTTAGTAATTGTTCATTTTTTTGTAACAGTTGGTTAATAATATGCCTGTTGTTAATAGCTGTTCATGTGTTTAGTTTGTTTCGATGGTATTACTGAATATGTGTGTTTAATATGATCAAACAAAGAATGAATAGAAAGAAATTAAACCTCATCACTGTTTCCGTCCAATATTGGAACAATTTCGGTTTTCGTGAACAGAACTGTCGGCTGCTGTTCTCACGTTGCTGCTATTTTGTATTATTTATCATATGCGAGGTACTTATCGAAAATCATTCCACCCGAACGAAAGAAGTTCCACATTCTAACTGTTTGTGCTTCTAGCAAGTTATATTGGTTTATCACACACAATATTTTCTAGACCGATACTTTGGTCAGAATCATAGTGCTTTCTCCAAAGTAGGGTCACGATCGCTTAGTGATAGAGCGCTTACTTCTGGTGCGAGATGGACCTCGTTCGATCCCAGGTTATAAAAGTTCGTGGTGGATACCATCGTACCAGTGAGTCTTCTCGGGATTATCTGAATTCACTTATATTCTCATTTTACGAATTATTTTCCAATAATTAGCTTCCATCTATTACCTGTCTGTATTATTGGATCGGATTTGAGCTTAGCATTCCTTCGGTAGCAAAGTTATATGAGCCATGGAGCTACGAATTAACGTGAGATTCAAACCGCTTGCGTTCCTGCCGGGAATCGGAGCCAGGTCTCCTATGCCAAAGTCCCGTATGCTACCCACATAGCCGTGAGTGATTTCTCTGTCTTCATTAGCCTAGAAGGCATAATATTTAAACGTTTTGGATTTCATATAATTTCAGTTCTTCCTCGATAGCCAATTCTGTACTGAGACAAAGTAGATCAATCAAATATACTAATCTTTCCTTTTTCGAATTCTAACGAGGTTCTTATAACTTGGACCACGTTCTAAGACTTTTGTTAGTTGAAACATCGTCTTTAGTTTTAGTTAGTTTAATCGTATGTCATTATACTCAACGTTTAATAAAATACCACAGGATTTCTTCAATTTCTTTGGGGTGACCCTTGCCCCCGCCCTGCACCACATCGAGTTGTGTATTAATGGAAACTACGGCTAAAAATATTAAACATTCCCATTCCCCCAACTTCGATCCGACATTTTGTTCTCGAGTTATGGCTTTTTTTGCATCTTCCGACAGATTTTTGGCTGGTCATAGTACCGAAAGGAAGTATTTGTACACCCAGGTTGGTCTATACTTTTTGTCTTATCTTGGTGTCAGGAATCTGCTCCCAAACGTTGTCAGTGTTGTTTTCAGACACTGTATATTACTATCCTGTATATTTCTATCCTGTTTCTGATTAGCTCCTGTCTGCTAAGCACCTTCCAGTTTTCCCAAAACAAACCAAAAGTGAACTACATCCACTTAATCGTCCCCCTCCCCTATGCTTTCTTGTTGAGTAGTACTTATTAAATATTTATATTGTAGTTGACAGAAATTGAAAATATTGATTAAAATATCTAGTTAAAATGCTAGTAGAGGAATTCTCTCTTTAGTGCAGAAATTCCCTCCTTGTATCTTATCGCATTTTAGGCGAGAATTGATTAGGCAAGATGTGAATTCCCATCTCACCTAAAATAGCTGACATTCTTCTCTTGGAGATATCAGTGACTGATAAATCGTTAGGCGAGGTGGAATGGAATCTCTTTTTCTATGGAAGATATTTTTCTTCTCTGATAACTTACTACAAGGATGCTGGTGACCAGAACGCCATCCAGTTTCCCACCACCCTAATTTCAAGACAGCGGAAGTACGAACAAATCTCCTGAGGCAAATTTGTCAAAACAACTGTTGCATCCATACCCTCTTAGTGGCTTGATGAGTCAAATAGTAATACACTGAAACAAGTTTCAATGCTTATATTCATAATTTCTTTGCTTTTGTCTTTAAAACAAGTTTATATTTAATTTGTTCATAGGATTACATTGTGATTTTTCTTAAATATAATATTGTGTCATTTTCTTTTTCAACAGTACCTTTGTGGAAGCTTCCTATTCGGATAGTTCTGAAGATTCTCCTGGACCATCAGACTGTGTTGAGGCCACAAATTTGTCAGGAGGTACTACTGTGAAAGTTTCCTGTGAAACTGTCACCAATGACGAAACGCGTGATGATGTAATTAGAGTTCCTCAAACACACAATAAAAAGCGAACGTATGAACAAAGATCAATAGTAAAGTATCTTAAAAATAGCCGGCCGTGCACACCAGAACATGAAGAACAGATTGCGAAAAGGATTGCAAACATGATAGTAACAGATCTACTCTCAATTTCATTTATTGGAGGGAAAGGGTTTCGGGAGTTAATGTCCTTTCTTGAACCAAATTATAGCATACCGTCTAGGCGAACACTATGGAGACGCCTGTAGCTTTTTTATTCTGAACTGAAAGACCAAGTACAACAGAGGCTACAAAAAGCAGAAGTAGTTGCTTTAACGACAGATATATGGACGTCTCGAGCAACATATTCTTACATTACAGTGACATGTCATGCTCGGTATAAGAACTTCTGTACATAAGATTTTGTTCTGAAGACAATTGAACTAGAAGAACGACATACAGCTGAATATGTAGCTAATGCTATTAAACTGTGTATGGAGAAATGGTGTATCAAAGACAAAGTAGTTGCATTAGTTCACGACAATGCATCGAATATGATTAATGCTGGACGTTTGTTGCCGGTTTACAATGTATCATGTATGGCACATACATTGCAGCGATCCATACTGACCAGTTTAGAGAAAAGCGAGGTAACAAATATAATTTCAATCTGTAGCAAAGTGGTAGGGCACTTCAAACATAGAACCACTGCTTCAGTCGCGCTTGAAAACAAACAAAAATTTCTAAAGTTACCAAAGCATCGCGTTATTCAATATACAAAGACTCGCTGGAACAGTGTATATTCGATGATCGAACGGTTGCTGGAACAAAGAGAAGCAATAATTGCAGTGTTCTCTGATAGAAATGTCACTAAACTTCTGGATGCAAGGATAACTGAAGACAAGTGGCAAATCATGGAAGATATCATTCGAGTACTTAAGCCACTACAAATGGCTACAACAGTTATGTGTGATCAAAAGTGTTCCATTTCTTTTGCTTTACCATTAGGCTATGGTCTTATTTCTAACCACCTGAAGGAATGTCCTTCAGATTCTGAAATTGTTAAGAACTTGAAATGTTCAATATCAGTTGACTTAGGAAAGCGTCTTCAGCTCGATGCATTATCCGATTCTGAATCATCAGATTTTTTGTCAAATAGTGTTCTGAAAAGTTACCTCTTAGCAACATTCTTGGACCCAAAGTACAAATCATTACCATTTCTGAATTTTAAAATACAAACAAAGATTCATAGATTGGTTCATGACATTCTCGTAGAATCTGAAGGATCAGAAGATGATTATCACAGCAATCGTCCGGTGGGTCATCAGCATTAGACTATTTGCTTGGAATATTTCCATCGTGTTCAAAAAGTCCTAATGTAACAGATGAGCTTACTCTTTATAAATCAAATCAGTGTCTTTCGCAAAGTTGCAACAGCCTTGAATGGTCGAAACTTAACGAGCATCGGCTTCAAAAATTAGCATGTCTTACTAAAAGATTCACGGTGATTCCAGCAACTTCAGTCGAATCAGAACAGACTATTTGCTTGGAATATTTCCATCGTATTCAAAAAGTCCTAATGTAACAGATGAGCTTACTCTTTATAAATCAAATCAGTGTCTTTTGCAAAGTTGCAACAGCCTTGAATGGTCGAAACTTAACGAGCATCGCCTTCAAAAATTAGCATATCTAGCTAAAAGATTCACGGTGATTCCAGCAACTTCAGTCGAATCAGAACAGACTATTTGCTTGGAATATTTCCATCGTGTTCAAAAAGTCCTAATGTAACAGATGAGCTTACTCTTTATAAATCAAATCAGTGTCTTTCGCAAAGTTGCAACAGCCTTGAATGGTCGAAACTTAACGAGCATCGGCTTCAAAAATTAGCATGTCTTGCTAAAAGATTCACGGTGATTCCAGCAACTTCAGTCGAATCAGAACAGACTATTTGCTTGGAATATTTCCATCGTGTTCAAAAAGTCCTAATGTAACAGATGAGCTTACTCTTTATAAATCAAATCAGTGTCTTTCGCAAAGTTGCAACAGCCTTGAATGGTGGAAACTTAACGAGCATCGGCTTCAAAAATTAGCATGTCTTGCTAAAAGATTCACGGTGATTCCAGCAACTTCAGTCGAATCTGAACGATTATTTTCATTTGCTGGTAATATCGTTACTGCCAGTAGATCTAGACTTCTCCCTGAAAATGCAGATATATTAATATTTTTGAACAAAAATCTAAAAACTATCGCTTGCAAACCGCAATAGGTTGGCACAAGTTGCACTGCTGAATTAAATTTTAAATTAAAAAACGCTTAAAATGCAATATGCAAACACGATTTCACAATCAAACTCAACTCGTAAAATTTATGTTTAGTGAAAGTTTGATAGTTTTTCTTAAGCTATATCAATCAATAGCATTTTAAGTTTCCTTTTGGCATATGTTCTTACGTTTCTTTTCTCGTTTTGAATTGATAGAATTCACTAGTGTGTATCTAATAAAAGTCGTTGTCCTGAGGGTTTATTTTATGTAGGTTTAGTTACTGGCGTAAGTAAAGTATTCAAATTTAGGTGAATGAATATAATTATTTGATATATTTCTTTAGTTTTTGATAACATTCTATTATTTTCCAATTGAATGTTACTGAACATTTTTTAACTTGCTTCGTTAAAAAAAACTACAACTGTGCGTTAACTTATAACTTTCGCAAAATATGGAAATTTGAAGCAGTAGTTTGATTAATGCTACTTAAGCAGTGTCGCAGATCGAGAAATTTCGTCGATTTCTGCATTGAATTTTAAGTTGACATGGGACAAAGTATGTATAAAATACAGAATGAATACGGTAATTTTCATAAAGTACAAATTAAACCCATAATAAATAATAATATCCATCCATAAAGTTTTCTTATTTCAATTAACTGTTTCTAACGCTTTCAATCTCAATGAATCAATGCATATACATGCAGTTTGTATTTGTTTTTGTTTGACTAGTATTGGTGGATGGCAACTGCTTCAGCTGCAGATATTAATATAAGTTTAGGGAGCGTATATCTCAAACTTTGGTTTAAGCTCAGGGGGAGAACAGCAGCACTTTTTTTTTTCGCTGCGTAAGTAAACAGAAGTGTAGTCCTTGGTTCTATTGATGTATGTGATGCATGTGAAATATTAGCATAGGGCTTTATTACTTCGCCGCATATACGGTACGTTAGTGGATAATGAAGTAAGATAAGAGTAATATTAGTAATGTTACATTGTTATTGAAACTTGTAACAGAGGAGAGGCGCTTTTGTTATTTTTGATCTAATGTCATTAAGAAGAATAAAGGTATGATATATCCATGAATCTGTGAGTTGTATTTCATTTTTCTCTTTTGGTGAATTTTGGCAACTTTATGTAATTTATACATTATTTCAAATAATGACATTCCCAGGCTTGTGATCATAAATTTCCATGCAAACAAAAACTTTTGTATATGTAAAGAAGCAGTTCTTGTTTTCGTTATCAGTGCTATTTTGTACAAAAGCTCAGTTGTCTAAAAATGACTTTCAGAGCTTCATATTGTATCTTCGTGAGTGATTGTAAAATTTATTAAGAAATCTGGTTGCTGGACACTACTTGTGTATAATTATCAATTTCGTGTAGTGTATTTTTTCTGTGTGAAGTATTTTTGAAAATAAAATAAGTAATTACATAGTACAGCATTAATATTTAGAAAGAAACTTTTTCATAAAATGAAATACCAACTTCATTTCTTTGTAATGAAGAAACTTGATTTATTTCGAGTTCTAGAAACTTGATGTATTTCGAGTTCACAAATTTTGTAAATGTCAACGCGTGAGAGGTTCTTTTATCTTGCTTTGATTCTAGATGTAGAAAGTTTGAATTGAAGTATATATCTATTACGTATGTATCTTCCTAATAAACTTCTAAAGTGTACCAACAGTATATATAAACATTTAAAAACAAAATAATATAACTCTTGTATCTTTCAACACAAAACTCCACAATTTGCAGACAAATAAAACCGGTTTTGAAGCTTCTAAATAGTTTTGTAATTTATTTCGTACTTTCTTTCTACTTGTTTAAGAGCATGTAGGTTAAGAGATAATATGAGCAGCAAATTTAAACGCATAAAGAAGGATTAAGGTACTAGCAAATGGCTCCACGACACTACGTATGGAGGATATTAGCGAACCATTCTGACATTTTTTTGATCCCTTCTATGTAGCTAAAATCAAAGAACGCTGAAATACGTATTTGTTTATTTTAAATGAGAGGTTCAAATTACATGTGTGTAACCTTAAAAGTTTACCTCACATTTAGCGAAACTCACCGTATTTTTTATTTTATTTATTTATTTATTTATTTATTTATTGGTGAGGTTTAACTGGATCGTTGACGGAACTTGCACAATACAATATTTTAAGTTTTTGTTTGCAAATAAACCTACATCTGTTTTATTTTCTGGTTATAATCACCATAATTTGCATCGTTGGTTTCTTGAGCAATGAAGAATTCGTATTTTCCATTGAACCGATGTTCAACGTAGTAGGACTTTGCTACTAGTAGTTTGTAATTCCCATCTAAGCGCTTCACATCGTTTGGACTTAACAGTACAAATTCTCAAGACTTCGTTTCGTTCAGTTTGACGAGCTGTCGTGATTGTCTAGTCAAGTTTTCAGCTTTTACTACAACCACTAAACGATTGGGTTTATTTATCTTTACAAGCAATTCGTAAGGGGGGAATAAAGTTCGATCCCAAGACCTTTGGCATGCAGTACAACTGCGTTTACCACTCGATCATCTGTCTTATGTGATAAGCAGCCTCTTGTTAGGCTTTTATATTTAAAATAACAACTTGGTCCAAATTTGATTACCCGTAGTTCGCTAATGGTATATTTCCACAAGGCGAGTATAGGCTTCTTCTAAAGGTCTTACTAAATGCTATTGAAAAATATAATAAAAACTCAAACATCGTGTTTTTTTTAAAGTAAATTTTTGCATATTTGCGTACTTTTCCCGTAAACGATAAGGTTTATTCCAAATTCAATTTTCGCGCCTCTATTTGCCCATTACCCAAAGTAATATATACAGAATTCGCGACGACAAGAGATATTGATCTGAATAATAACACGAATTCCCTGCTTTTAATCGATATTTAATTTATTCGTGAATATGGTTTTCGTCTGTTAATATTGATCCCAGATATTTGAAAGTATTCACTTTATCAAAGGTATTATTCCATATTTTTACGCATCCATAAGTTGCAGTATTACAATGCTGACCAATTTCCATGTATTTAGTTTTCTCAGCATTTACTTCTAAACCTATGACCCTGTAAGCGTTTAATAAGACCTCTGCATTTCCTTCTACTGTTTTCCTATCATCGCCTATTAAATTTACATCATCATACGGCATAACCTGGTGAATTCCATTTAACTCTATGCCCTGGTTGCTATCTTGCAAAGTTGAATAATAATGGCGACAACGCATCTCCTTGTTTCAGGTCATTCTCAACGTGAAAGCTCATGGATATAAATTTTCCTACCCGGACTTTACTTTGTTATTCATTTAAACATATCTTAATTAATCTAATTAGCTTCTTCGGTATTTTTAAATTATGTAAGAATGTCGTACAATGCTTCTCTTCTAACCAGGTCGTAAGCCTTTCTAAAATCAATATAGAGATGATGTACCGGAATATTTACAGTGAGCTTATGTCCGGTTAACTTTTGTCCGCTTTTGCATTAATATAGGTGAACTTATGTTCGGTGAGGTTATGTCCGCGACCCGCCACTACATGCAAGAAGAACATAAGGATGGAAAAGTTGCTAACTTAATTTCAAATATCTATATGTTAATGATAAAAGATCACTTTGGAAGAACTGGGAAATAACGAAACAACCCCTTCCCCCGTCAATTCTGCCTTCCAGATGGTGGTGTGCAAAGAACAAGCGCAAATGTGTCGCCTGGGGCAGAATTCAAGAAATAGGTGTCTCCTTAGGAGAAAGCGAACTTTTCTGAATGTACAGCTGCCGACTTGCCAGACGAACAACAAACACAGTCCCAAACTCTAGTATTAGTGATCATCTCATAGGTGACCTTCCCTCCTCTCCCTCCATTTATTCATAAGCTCTGTGAGTGAAATCCTCGTAGTGTTGATAGAACAACAGCGAAAGGCAAGAATTCATCCCTCTTCCAGCACTCAACCATGCGTCAGTCTTCGGCAACAAATTTCCAAGAAAAAGCGATGGACTTGCCAAAATGAAACATCTCATTCCAGTAGAAATGTTGATGACAAACAATGCAAGCAACGCTTGCATTAGGAAAGAATGTGCGGAAACAAGTAAAGGCGGTGGTCACGGTATTGACGTATATATATATATATATATATATATATATATATATATATATATATATATATATATATATATATATATATACAGAGAGAGAGAGAGAGAAAAGGCTATTTACATCAACAGTGGATTTTGTTTCGAGAGAGGCTTGAGGAACGGGTAAAAATATTTGTGTTGTAAGTGTAATGCGAAGAAATTATCACAAATTTTTTTCGGGAGGGGGTTGAGTCCGATAACCACTCCTAAATACGCTACTGTACATGAGTCAACTGTTCCCATATTATCTAGCTTCAACGAAACAAATTTTGAGTAAAAGCAATTTTAATAGCTATCAATATTCGAGACGAGACCGATTTTCCGAGACTGACCTAAGTCTCGTCTCGATTTACAGAGGTATATCTCGGTCTCTGTCTCGTCTCGGTATATAAAAGTCTTGGTCTCGGTACCATCACTACTTTATTTGCCATAGCATCTGCAAAGCGAATATAATTAAGTTACCTGCCTACTAGATACTACGAAAATGTCATCTTTGGTGAAATACTTTTTTGGTGTTTCTTCTAAATATATAGGGTGTTTCAAAACAACATCGATAACGTTTGGGAGGTGATTCCTGACACAAAGATGAGACGAAAAGTATAGATCAACCTGGGTGCACAAATGCTTCCTTTCGGAGTTATAGGCTACCGAAAACTTGAAAGATTGAACTTTAAAGGTCCATAGGTCCTAAACTATGAGACGTAACGTTGTCGGGTCAAGACTTTACTTAGGCACTAATATGTGCCCTATGCAAAAATGCACGTTTCTGAATCCTAAGGTACTCAACCAATAATTTTTAAGAGGGAGTTTGGCTACAGGCATATAAGTTCAAGTACTCACCAATTACCTCTATTAAAATTGTTGCGGAAATGCCCCAGAATTCTGAAACATGGATATTTGGATAGGCCACATATTAGTTCCTAAGTGAAGTCTTGACCCGACTACAGGACGTCCCATAGTTTAGGAGCTATGGACCTTTAAAGTTCATTTTTTCATGTTTTCGGCAGCCCATAACTCCGAAAGGAAGCATTTGTGCACCCAGGTTTGTCTACTATTCGTCTCATCTTGGTGTCAGGAGTCATCTCCCAAACGTTGTCGGTGTTGGTTTGAAAACCCTGTAGAAGTTGGTGAAAGGAAATATCTCTGTCAAACTTCCTTCAAACTGTACTTGCCTCCGTCATTTCAACTCTTAGTGCAAAACATTCTTATATTTTTTTTTAAATGATTTACTTGGCGGAAGCCAACTCAAACCAACATATACTGAAATTTATCTTTCTCTTTGCCCGATAACTTGAAGTAACATATTCATGTAGTATGTATAATCTAATAAATTAAATTGTTTATATATATATATATAATATTAATTGTATATTTATTTTAGGTAGTGCAATTAATATTCCTGATCAGTAAACTGAAGGCTAAAGCTAGCATACATAACGTATATCTGTAGCCGCGGGTTGGATTCTACTCGTAGTAACACTGATTTCAAACTTCATGCCTTTTTGAGGCATGGCTTTTTAACATAACTTGAAGAACACAGAAAAAGCTTAAAAACCAATATATTTAAAAAAACTGCTTTTGTTGTAAACGGATCCGGTTTACGGAGAACAACGAAACTCCACTCTGGTGAGAAACGAAACTGGGTTTGAAGAAACTTGAGACCAGTTTCGCTTAAATCCTAACCGTTTTTTTTAGAAATCCGAACCGCTTTTGGAGAAAACAGAAACCGGGCTTGGAAAAAAAAACGAACCGGTTTTTGGAAAAAAACGAAACATATTCCTAAAAAAACCGAAACCGGTTTCGGCAAAACACCGAACTGGTTTTGGCAAAAAAAACGAACCGGTTCCGGTGAAAACCTAACCGGGTTTTTGAAGGAAACCGAAACTGGTTTCGGAGAAAAAACGAACCGGTTTCGGTTAAAAACCGAAATGTCGGTTTTAGAAAGAAACGAAACCGGTTCCGGTGAAAAACCAAAATGTCGGTTTTTCGAATTTCTGTTTTTTTAGAAGCCGGTTTCCGGTTTTTATAAAAATCGGTTTTGCCTATCCCTAGTATATACTCGTATACTATACAACCACATATTATCTATATATAAATATATATACTATAACATATATACATATATACACACAAGTATATAGAGATAACTAATATGGACTAATAAATACACAAACACGTGTGAGACAATCAATATATATACCACATTATAATAGATATATGTATTCATATCTTATACTTTAAGTTTTTTCAACAACCTATTCCACTGTTGGTCGTTGATCAGTCCTGAGTTCCAGTTCGTAGCTTTATTACCCTCCATTTCTATAAACCGTGCCCTCTTTTATTTCCTAACTATCCTTCTTTCTTCCTGGCCTAAAATTTTACTTCATTCCAATTAACTGAATGTTCCGTGCCCTTACGTGTTTGTAGACCGCATTTTTGTTCCTTTCTAGCCTAACGTCATCCTTATGTTGTCTTATTCGCTGTCTTAGTTTTTTCCAGTTTCCCCAATATAACACATATCACACTCGCCGCACTGAATTTTAAAAATCAGTCTTTTTTTCTCCATCATTACCCCTTGTTCTTCTTTTGTCTTCTTCCTTCTTTTTTCCCTTATTACATCCAGAAGTCTCCTAACCCCTTTTCTGTAAGTTGAGATGTCCCCATCTTCTTAAGCATTCTTTTAATGATTTCTGTTTCTTCTCCCAAACTTTCTATCCCCTACCACATTTTTCTTCTTTCTTCCATTCCTCCTTCACTTTGCTATCCTTCTCGGCTTCTTTTTCTTCGTTTATCTTCTCCCATCTCCTTCTGTATTTTAGCCTCTTTCTATCGTATCCATTATTCTCCACCTCCTTATGGAATGACTGTATACTCTGTTCCGCCTTGTCTCCTTCACTGGTTATTTGTTTAATTCTATTCTCCATGTTAATGATGAAATTCCTCTTCGTCGAGTAATCTACATTACTTCGGGCGTGTCAATAATTTCCCGACGGGCAACTTTCTTGATACCATTCTGTGTATATCACTCCTTGTTTCCTCCTTATTCTCATATGCAGGAAAAGTATAGCCTCTTCCTTTTCTACCTCTAGCTCCAGTTGTATGCCCTTCTCTATATCCTCAATTTCTTTTACAAACTTTTCCAATTGCCTTACAGTTCCTTTCCAAATCCCCAAGCAATCGTCAACATATCTAGCAAAAAACACTAATCTGTCACTTCCTTTCATCCTTACTTTCTTCTCCCAGTCGTTCATAGTAATTTCTGCTAGCACTGGACTCAACCTGGAACCTATGCTTAGTCCTTCATTCATTTTCAATAAATTATCACCTATAACACAATAACTGTTATTCCATATAGTCTTCAGGGCCTCCTTCAGTCCTTCCCCACTCCAACCATTGATCTTCCTTATCCTTCGTCAGTTTAGTGATGACTTTAACAATGTTGTTTCTTCTTAGACTTGAAAACATAGCCTTCACATCGACACTGAAAATGATATTTTTAGCTTTGCTCTGTCCTACTTCCTCCAACCTTCTTCTTAACTCAACCGAGTTTTTCACACTGCTACTGTCTTGTTGCCTCCTTAACATTTCCACAACCTTCTTTAACTCCTCCTCCAATGGTTCAAATATATTTCCTCGGCAATCTAATACTGGTCTCAGTTTTACCTCCTACTTATGAACTTTTGGAAAACCTTTCATTACCGGTATCCTACCTTCTTTATTAAGACCTCTTTCAAAACCTGCTTTTGTTAGTGATTAAACTTTTTCTTTAATTTCCACACACACAGATCTTTCACCTATCACCTCGTAAGTATCATCACAGATATCATTCAATGTTTCTTTGTATCATTGTTTTTCCATCACCACAATGGCACCACCTTTGTCCGCTTGTTGCACACATATGTCTTTTCGCTTCTTCATATCCTTCAACACACTGTACTCGTGTTTTGAAAGGTGCCCATTTGGCTTCTATATGTTCCTTTCCACAATCACCTTAGCGTTTCTCCTTATCCCTTATCTCCTTGTCCTGAACTTGAACTATGGCTTGCTCTACCGAGTATATAACCTCTCCTGCGTCCAATCTTTGTTCTTTCACTTTAAACTTATAACCTAAACTTAACACTTTCTTCTCATCATCCGACAACGTCACATCACCTATTACTACCACCTTTTTGTCAATGTCCTCCTCCTGATTTGACTTCCACCCTAACCGCCTTCCCTTTTCCATTAATCTTTTCTTCACTTTCATATTAAATTTCTCTTCCCACACTTCCAGTCTCTTCATAACTATATCCATAGTAAATATCAACAAACTATCACTAATGTCACTTTTTAACTGGTATACACATGGTATAGTATTGACTCTCCATCTAATATTCCAGAACATCTAATCATAACTATTTATTACAAATCTTTATGTGTCACAATGACATTCATTTATGTTCTACCAGGTCGTCCTATTCCCCTCCCATTCCAATATATTTCTAATAATTTCCGACATTACCTGATCTCTTCCAATATTAACATCCATAGCCGCTCAGACAGAAATTGCTTTTAACAATTGTATCCCTGCTTCCACTACAGGCTTCATTCACCCATTACCAAAACCAATCCGTTCCTGATCTAACACTACTCCTGACATAGTGATCACATGATTTCTCGCCCACAGTATTTTCATCTACATGCTAGATCCTCTGGAATGTAGATCGCTACTAAACTTACTAAACTCATACAAAGTCAGCGACCTATCCTCCTTTTACTGGAAATGAATTTAACCCTTCGAATACCAAGACTAGATCAATTTGGCCCAGATAATGTTTTATAAAGAAATGCTACAATATCAAAGAGAGGTAGTAGGCTAATGTTTTAGGTATTCCTCCATTAACCATTCCGCAAGCCACGTGATTCTTTACTCCTCAAAGATATGTAATCTGTCACATGCTTGCTTTCAAAGCGCACTGCACCAGCAAACCGCTCTGCAAGGACCAGTGTTGGGCAAAATCAATTGAAATCAATTGCAATTGATCAATCAATTGAAAGTAATTGCTCTGAAAATCAATTGCAATTGATTTCAATTGCAATTCATTTCAATTTGTAATTGACAATTAATTTCAATTGCAATTGAATTCAATGATAAAATTTGCAATTAATTTTTCGTCAATTGTTAATTGTTAATTGGTCACCAGGCAATTGAAACTTTTAATTGTTAATTGTCAATCGGAAAGAGTGCAATTGAAACATTTAATAGTTAATTGCTATTGACAATTGAAACTTGTAATTGTTAATTGTATTTGTTAATTGCAACTGAAATCAGCAATTAAAACTGAAAATAAGAAGATATGTGTATATTGTGTTGTCCCCTTGTTACTGTTTTACATATATTTAAAAAAAAGGTACTTATAAGAAATACTGGATAACTACCATCCCTTTGTCCCTCCTGGGAAGAAAGCCGTAAAACTAAGCATTTTTTAAATATATTATGTTTATGATTCTATCACCCTCGAAAGAACTCTATATGCCCGTCATGTATACAATAGGAATGAGCACAAGCGAGTTCGAGCGAGTTTTCTTTAAAACTCGACTCGACTCGAAGCAGACATCTTTGAGCTCGACTCGAGAACTCGGCTCGAAAAATTTCCCCCAACTCGACTCAATTCGGATCGAGATTCCAGTCGAGTCGAGCCAAAACGAGCCAATTTGAGCTAAATCCTTTGTGTAGTTCCAAGTACTACTCTCTTCAAGTATCGTACATAGACAATATAATTATCCATGATACTACTACTACTACTATAACTAATTATTATTATAACACCGTGTATGAACATGGAATATAGGCGGTTTGTAACTGAATATAAAAATTAGTTGACTGTCGATCTCGGTCGTCAAGAAATCTTCAGGAGGCAAGGACATCGGTCACTAGGTTCTAGGTTTGAGTTCAGGAGGAGCAAGTACTCGGGCTCAAGCCAAAAATTGTTAAAAGTTATAGGACTCCAGGCAAACATGTTCAAAACTGCTCGACCCGGGTTTAGGGTTGTTAACGACTCAAGCGGCTCTCTCACAGCTCATTAACTTATCGAACCCAACAGAGAAGTGAGCCGAACCAACAGCTCATCCAACCGAGCCAGCTCGAGCCGGTTGCTCACACGAGCTGAACCGAACCGACCTGATTGCTTACCCCAACCGAGCCGGTTCGGGCCATCGGCTCAGTTGAGCTGATTCGAACCCAGTCTATGGACTCGTTTCAACGGAGCTGGTTCGAGCCATTGGCTCCAATCGACCAGAGTCGATGACTCGTCCCTACCGAGCCGGGTCAAGCCATTAGCTCAATAGAGCCCAGTCGATGGGTCATCTCAAACAAGCCAGCTCAAGCTGTTCGCTCAGTTGAACCGAGTCGAGCCGGACATCACTATCCCGGTTGGGCTTCTACTTTGGCTAAAAAAAATTAGACCGTGCAGTTCTCAGCCTTGATGGTATACTTATATTGGTGCTCACGGTGTAATTAACTTGTTCCGCCACGAACGAATTTCGAGGTATTTTGTTTTGCATCTTTTGTGCGTGTTTGTGTCGCTTTGTGACCCTATTCCTACATTTTGTGCGTCACCGGAAGTGGGTGAAAATGGGCCTATCAATATGGCGGAACAAGTTATTGCTGTTCCGCCACCAATGAATTTCGAGGTCGTTGCCTTCACTTCGTTTTGTGCCGTTTTGTGTGTCTACTTCAACGTTTTATGCGTCATGGGAAGTGGGTTATAATGGGTCCCCAAGGTGGGACGAAAATGAATCACTGTTTCGTCACTAACGAATTTCAAGGTTGCTTCTTTCGCATCGTTTAGTGCCAGTTTCCTGCCGTTTTGAGCGCGTATTTTCCCGTTTTGTGCGTTATCGGAAGTGGGTCAAAATGGGCTTCCAAGATGGGACGAAAATGACCGAGAGTTTCGTTACTATCGAATTTCGAGGTCGTTAATTTCACATCGCGTACCCTTTTGTGCGCCTATTTCGACGTTTTATGCGTCACTTGAAGAGGGTCAAAATGGACCTCATAGGTGGGATGAAAATGACCACTGCATCGCCACTACCGAATTCCGAAGTCCTTCCTTTCTCATCGACTAGTGAATTTTCGTGCCGTTTCATGCCCCTATTTCCACGTTTTGTGCGTCACCGGAAGTGGGTCAAAATGGGCTTCAAAGATGGGATGAAAATGACTAAGAGTTCCGCCATTATCGAATTTCGAGGTCCTTCTTTTCGCATCGACTAGTGAATGTTTCGTGCCGTTTCGTGCCTCTGTTTCCACGTTTTGTGCGTCACCAGAAGGGTGTCAAACTGGGCCTCCAAAGTGTGAAGAAAATGACCCACTGTTCCGCCACTACCGAATTTCTAGGTCGTTTCTTTCGCATCGTTTAGTGACTATTTTTAAAAAAGTTTTCTGTGCCTACTTCCTCGTCTTGTGAGTCACCGGAAGTGAGTTAAACGGGCCTTCAAAGTGGGAGTTAAATGACTCACTGCTCCATCACTACCGAATTTCGAGGTCCTTCTTTCGCATTGACTTATGCCTGTTTTGTACCATTTTGTGCCCCATTTCCACGTTTTGTGCGTCACCAGATGTGTGTCAAGATTAGCCTCGAAGGTGTGACGAAAATGACCTACTGTTCCGACACTATCGAATTTCTAGATCGTTTCTTTCGCATCGCTTAGTATCTTTTTTTTTAAAAAAAAAAATCTGCATCTGTTTCTCGTCTTCTGCATCACCTGAGGTGAGTTAAACGGGCCTTTAAAGTGGGAGTTAAATGGCTCACTGTTCCGCCACTATCGAATTTCGGGGTCGTTTCTTTCGCATCGTTTAGTGCCTGTTTTGTACGTTTTGTGTGTCACCGGAAGTGGGTCAAAATGAATCTATGAATATAACGAAACAGGTTAATGCTGTTCGGTCACCATCGAATGTCGATGTCGTTTCCTTCACATTTTTTATGCATGATTTGTGTTGCATTGTGCATTAATGGAACTGGGTCAAAATGGTCCTTGAATGTGGGATGAATGTCTTTTTCTGCCATATTTGTAGGTCCTCTTTGACCCACTTTCGGTGGCGTACAAAACGTGAAAATATGCGCAGAAATGGTACAAAACATGCACTAAACAATGCGAAAAAGCGACTGTGGGATACTGTTGGAATAGTGGGTCATTTTTCTTCCCACATTGAATGCCTATTTTGACCCACTACCATTGATTCACAAAACGTGGAAATAGGCTTAGAAAACGGTAGCGAGGAAATAATTATCAATAATAATTATAATAATTACCTATATAATTGAATTCATTGTAATTTGGTCCATGACAAACACTTTACCATTTCGCACTAGCTGTTATGCCCGTTCTTCGCACGGGTCAGATAAAATATCAATGCAAACAAACTGAACAACGGGAGAACAATTAAAAAACTTTTCTAAAATTGGATATATTTTGTGTGAATATATATCCACCAACGTACATGTGTTTTCATTGGGAAGGCCAATGGGGTCTGAATTTGAACGTAAACACTATCGGGGGTATCACTATACATCTGAGCAACCCCGATAAATATGTATTCGACACAAATATTGGTCATTTTCTACGACTTTTACATGTCCCGGTGAGCGCCCCCTCAGACCCCCTTGGTTCAAATTGTGAAAAAAATCTTCTTTGGCCCTCAGCCGATACCGCGAAAACTATGAATGTGACACTAACATCTGTCATTTTCTACTACTTTTTACATATCCCGGTAAAAGACCCTATGATCCTCTGGTTCCAATTTTCAAAAAACAACGCCTTTGGCCCGCAGCCGATGGGGCTGCATTTAGAAGTCAATGCCTGTGAAAGTATCACCATTCATCTCAGCGACAGTGAAAACTATGGATTTGACACTAATATCGGTCAATTTCCATTATTTTTATATGTCTCGCAATTCTCCACCCCCGGTGACTCCCAGCCATCATACATGGTGGCTAAATTTGAAAATCATCGCTAATGAAAGTATCACCATTGAGCTCAGCGATCACGAAAACTATGAATTTGACATTAATATCGGTCATTTTCGATTATTTTTACATGTCTTGGAATTCCCCCCTCTGCTGACCTAAGGCCCGCATACAACGGTGGAAGAATTTGAAAGTCATCGCTAATGGTAGTGTCACCATTGATCTCAGCGACCGTGAAAACTATGGATTTGATACTAATATCGGTAATTTTGGATTACTTTTACGTTTCGGTATCCCTCCCCCCTCCCCGTTGACCCCCGGCCCGCAGCCGAATAGGGTGAATTTGGAAGTTAATGCGATCGAAGTTTCACCATTGATTTCAGCGACTGCGAAAACTATAAAATCGACACTAATATCCGTCATTTTCTACTACTTTTACATGTCTCTCTAAACGCCCCCCTGATACCCCCTGGTTCGAATTTTGTCAAAAACGCTTTTCCTTGGTGTGGGACCTGGACCAAGGTACCCGTGACCAAAATTTGCTTACTCTCGGTCAACTTGTCTGGTCCCTAGGCCGTTCCCGGAAAACGTCCCCCTGAGACCCCCTTAGTTCGAATTTTTTTTAAAAAAACTCTCCGTCTTGATCTGGGCCCTAGACCAAGCTACCCGTGACCAAATTTTGAAAAGATTCGGTCCACTCATCTGGTCCACAGGCCACACAAAGATAGACAGAGAGACGCAAACAAACTCATTATTTTATTTATATTAGAAAGGTCAGATCCGCCGTTATTGTAATAGAGCGGTACTTGAGCGATTGATTGTAGAAATTCAAACTCTGATGAGTGATAATTTCATAGGCTTGTTTTATTACAAGTTTAATCTCTTTAGTCAGTAGAGAAGAGGGCGTGAATCATGGGTCAGAGTTGATGACAATAAGTTTTGGTGTGTCTGTGGGTCACAGTGGGTGAGAGTGGTTCATGGTGGGTGGTGGGTCAGAGTGGGTCACTGTGGGTCATGGGTCACGATGGGTAGTGAGTCAATTGGTCGTGGCCAAAGTTTTCATTGTCCCACGCCCTCTCTGAACTACAGTGTTGAAAATTAATCAGTGAAAATCAATTGCAATTGATCAATCAATTGAAAGTAATTGCTGTAGAAATCAATTGCAATTGAATTATTGCCAATTGATTTCAATTGCAATTGAATGACTGAATTCAATTGCAATTACTTTCCACTGCAATTACTTTCAATCAATTGATTAATTGCAATTGATTCTCCATTATTAATGGCCAACTGCAATTAACAATTAACCAATATCTACTTACTTCAATTGTCAATTGCAATTAACAAGTAATTTACAGATTAATTGTTAATTGTTAATTGAATTGAAATATGCCCAACACTGGCAAGGAATGCCAGGTGTAATCAAAATACAATGTGTGACAGAATTTATTCCTAACAAAGACAGCGTATTTCTATGTATAAATTTCTAATGTTACCGTACTATAATTCAAGTATTGTTTGAAAGAATCACGAGCCACCACTGACAGTGTATACAGCGTATAAAATGTACTGTAATATAAAGAACGATCAGGTACATTGCCCTTTTCATTGTACGTTAGAAATTTTAACTCCCTGAATGAAACTTGATATATATATATTTTACAAGAAACAGGAATGGGTCAAAATAACTCACTTTACCTAACATTGTAAGCTTGGTATTCTAAGGGTTAATCCACTCTTATCTTTACCACCAATCATTCAACTCGCAATTGAGCAGTTCATCTCTCAAACCGCATATATATCACCTCACCATTCTAAAATTCCTCCACGCTACTTTCGTCTAGTTAAACACTCACATCAAATCTATACAGAATATGTTTGCACTGGAAACCACGAAGCTCTTTAGCATCATAGAGCCCTCCACCGAACAGTGTTTAATTATCTTAACGTATATAAATTACGACAATAGATTAAAATTTGAAACACAATTTCTGCCATATCACACCCTTCGCAATATTAGATGCGTTTCAACGCATTAGCTGGTAAATTTAACCAAACCTCTTATCCTCTCTTACATCACGATCAGGAATTGCACAGACACCAAGAAGAATCTAAAACCTTTGCTTCCTAATTATAGGAGATTTTCACACCTCTATCATTCACTTAGCATTTTTATTATCATGCTGTAGACCATTTCAACTTCAATTCACCACATATTCATCTTCAACCCAACATATCTACTCACAAAGAAATCACTACCTTCATTTCTACCACGCAAATCACTAATGTCATCTATCATAAATGTTATAATGACCCTGAAATCAATAACATCTATCGATATGTAAGACAAAGTATACCAATACTGCTCAATCTTAGAAATCATCCAAATTTCTCTTCTTTTTTAAAATCAAGAATACCGTCCGGTACAGCTCAACAGAATCTTCACCAAAATCCTAGAAAAAAAAATCCTCAAATGACTTCATATTTATCTTTCTCATTACCATTTTTACCACACCATCAAGCAGGCTCCCGCCCACAAATTAGCATCAACGATCAGTTTCTGCGTCTCCTCAACTGCATCCATAAGCAATATAATACCACCAAGCCATCCTGTCTGGTAATCTTTAATTTAGAGAAGGCATTTATTGACGTGTAGCGTTAGGCCAGTTTTAGACGAAAGCATTTATCGTAGCATTTCTCGTAGCAGATGTGCTGCCAAAAATCTCGTATAATGTTCTATGGCATCAAAAGTATATTGTGGTTTTACACACTAGCATTTTGATAAGCATTTTTTTGTGACGTAGCAAACAAATCACTGGAGAACAGCGCAATTATGGCTCCAAAACTAAAAACAGATATTTCAGTCACTATTTCTTCTAAAGCCCTTTTTCGCATAAGCTTATTATGATACGAAGGACTTTTAATGGTGCAGTTATACTATACAGATCCATAGATTTTAAAATTTACAGAAGAAATTTCTAATATTTTAATAGAGTAGTGTATAAGTAATGGAAATATGGTGTGCAATTACATCTGAGATGCGTATTTACATGGAAATATAGAAATTAATGTCGAACCTGAAATGCACGTAATCTTCAATAAGCTGCCACAAAATTTTGGAAAGTCTGTAATTTCCCATTTTGTATCGAGAACAGAACCCAACAAACCCCTTCGGGGCTTCTAACCCGTCCCACTACTACTACTACTACTACTACTACTACTATTACTTACTCCAGCAACTACTAATACACCTACTACTACTTACTCCTCCTCCTACTACTACTACTACCACTACTACTACTTAAAGTATGGCCGTGTCCAAAAGTGCATAGTGCACACTTCGAGGATGCACACTCGAAGTCTACAAATGGAGTGCACACTAAATAGTGTACACTTCGTAAAATTAGCTTTTGATCAGCACTTGGTTACAGCGCCTCGTTGTGGTGGAATATGGAACATTGATGACAAAAGAAGGGAGAATTTCGCGTACTAGAAAAAATTAGCATGCTTTTTTTTCTTTAAATGAATGACTTTCCAGTTATATTAAAGATAAATAAACCGTACAGATTGACTATATGGGGTAACCATAAAATGATTTAAGAGTTTTTTTCATGTATGCCAACAGCTTCAGCTTTGCCGTGCCTGCAAATATTTGTCATTTTGGGTATTTCACGCGCAGATTAACAAGAGCGGAGCATAAATGCAATACATATATAATATATGTGTGCGTTGTCTTATGTGCACAATAAACTCGTAACAGCATAAAAAACACTAAACTATTGGCGATATTCTACTTTATTAGGCATGCTTGCGGAGGGAATATTTAATAATCTCCCGAAAGAAGAGTAGCACTGGTGATTAGGGAGCTGAAGACACTTTTGCGAATTAGTTTAGGAATTTTATTGCAACTGAAAGTAGGCAACGTACAAGAGCGTTAGGACACCGAGGGGAGCGGTATTTACAATAATGTGGCACAAAACTACTTTGGGATAGAGTTGATACTGAGTATAATTGCTTCCTGTACGGTAGATTACACAACAATGACAGTATAATTGTTGTAGTTCTACTGTATTCTTTCAGTTCAGGCATACTGATTGAACTCTTTCTACCATATTGCGCTAATATTGAAGTTCCTTAGATGTTATTCTTTCACTGTGAATTTATTGATTTTACCTGGAAATCATCGAAATAGTGTCTCCGTATTCTTAATCTACAGCAAAAGTTAACACATAGAAGGATGACAAGGAAAGAAATGGTAAAGTTGAACAACATGAGGACCAAAATTACAGGAAAAAGCTATTATGTCGCTTTGAAATACCAATTTATAAGGATAATGCATACTCAAGGCGGATAACCCTAATTAAAGTAGTATGGTAAAAATAACAAAAAAAAAAAAAAAAAAAGTGAGATTACTATCTTATAAGCCTGCTTGAATGGAGTTCTGTATATTGTATACACTTCAACATTTACGTGCATTTTACTACGCTTTCGGCGCCCTACATCTCTCTTGAAATATACTCTCCTACATGCTTCCCACTGCGAAAATGGTTATTCAGTAACGAAACAAATTCCCTCGTCCAAATATAAACGTAAAATAAACTACTAAAAATATAATAAGAATTTTATGAAAATTAAGAGACGGTTTTATGAAAAAATACAGTATGTAATGTAATGGCTCTCATTGTTCAACTATACGGAAGAAATTATTTGTTCATAATCTTTTAATACTGGGTACAGTAATGGAATTATATGAATTAAGAGGAAGGCAAGTCTTTACTTTGGACATTTCTTTCAATGAATCGTTCAATGAACCGATTCGTAACGAAGACGGAAAAGAAAGTGCTCCGCGGGGTTCCAACCAGCCTTCACTCGCTAACACTCGCTCGTCAATATTATGTGAATTAAATATTATACTTTGGTACAAAAAGGAACCAACCTAGCTACTACCTTATGTACAGTATATGGGTGAAGAGGCAAGTTCTTAAAACCGGAACCGAGAGATCAAATCGCTAAATCGAAGAATAAAAAAAATGAAATGGCCTTAGTAAAGACTTACCAGGACTAATTTGTGAAATCTTTGATAAATGTGGAGAAAGGAATTTTTGATCTGTATTTCACTTTTCGGTACCTGTCAAAAATACACAATGTACGGTAATTGGTATATTACAGTCTCTCTCAAGTGCAAGGAAATATGGTATCGTTGAAAGGAATTCGTTTAGAATCAAAACTATAAAATTAGGCTTATGTGTCTATGAATTAACATTTGCGGCTGCGGCTGTAGCTGTAGCTATAGAGAAATGAATAATCTATGTATACTATGCTAGAACTTAACATATTCACACACCATTAAAATTTATCATTTACGTGCAAATAGCCGCATTACCGATAGTGCAACTATTTCAATTAAGCTACATAAACCATGTAATATTTAAGCACAAATGTCTTTATAGCATTATTAAAGAAACTATTTGTTTGTTTTCCCTATACTATTTTAAATTCTATTGCATACTCAAAGAACATAACGTAAATACATTTGTTATTTGCGTAATATTTTTATATTCGACTTGTAAAATCACTAACTTGTATGTTTATCAAGTAAATTATTATAAAATCAGTCCACAAATATATTTACTTAAACAAAAATATTAAGAATATGTCTATTAAATTTTTATTAGGTCATTCTACGAGAAATCGCCATATTAAGCACACAAGTATACTAACGTAGTGTACATCCTCGCACACTACGCACTATGCACTCGCACACTTGTGAACTTAGACCTTTTGACGCACACTAGGTGACGTCACTTCCGGAAATAAGCGTACTTCAAATGTGCACTTGTATCTTTTGGACACGGCCTATGGATCCGTATAGTAAAACTACACGTTGCCACCTGTTAAAGTGAACCTGCACAGGAGAATGCAAGAGCACACCTCAGAAATGATTGCTGAAGGTACAATAAATGAAACGATAATGTTTTTTTTAATGAATTTCTGTGTGGATCCGTAAAGTGAAACTGCACGCTTTTAACTTTGAACAAAATAGGATGTTCCTCATATTTTTAATCAACATAATAATAGTATCCCTACTCCAACTCATTTTTCTTTACTACCGGTACAATTCAATTTCCTACACAAAACAAAGAGCATGGATATTTGACATAAAATCAAAAATATATCGCTTCCTTTTAACACACCACGGCGCTGCAATCGGAGCTGAAATGCTGGCGAAAATGCTACGAAATAGAGCACGTTCTATCGACAAGAAATGCCATAGGATATGCCATGGCATGGGAAATGCTATAGCATTTGCTACTTTACACGGTAGGGTATCGATGATAGGATTTTTGCTACGATAAATGCTACGATAAGTGCTTCCGTCTAAAACTAGCCTTAGGATTTGCTTTCAAAACTGCTACATTTTCGCCTTCTTATCGCATATATCCGTTATATTTACAATTTCTTATTTGGCCACTGTACTTACGAATACATTAATCAACAGTCATAACAATTCATATTTATGCACTCAGGCATATCTAAAGCTCTTTACTTTCACCTTTTTTATATCTACTGTATGTTGTTGATATGCCTCTTCCTCCACGAAATATTCAGTTATTTCCATACGCTGATGATACAACTTTTCTTGCAATTTACCGTATTATTCACTAAGTAAACAACGCCTTACAACCAATAATACACACTTTTGTTCTGTGGTGTAATAAACGGCGACTGAAATCCAATGCTGCTTAAACACAAACTACAGTATTTCTGCCTCCTAAGAAACTCTCCCGATTTCACAATAATTCACACTTACTTCGATCACTCTTAACGATAACCGTCTTAGAATCTTCAAAACCATTAATACTTAAGACTCCCCATAGATAGATACCTCAGATGGAAGACAATGTCTAGGACATCAACAAAAAGGCATATAATCGACTCAATCTATTAAAACGACTTACTCGCAGAACCTGGAGTATTTCTGCAAAGCTACTCTTAAGCACTTATATAGTCATTCTTTGACCTGTGTTTAGTTACGGCCATACCGTTAGGTTTCGGCAGCTACCCGCTTTTATCAAAAACTTAATGTTCTCGAGCATCACACACTCAGAATTCTATACCACATCAAACTCCCGAGCTCTTCTCCAGAGCTCTATGCTCGCGTAACTTTTCCATACATTTGGTTCCATGTAGAAAAACTTTGCCTCAAATACGTCTGGAATGCTGAGTCCTCATCATCCACTCCTCTCCGATTCCATCAACGCCAGAAGTAAAATTTTGCTCAAATATGTACCCTGTTGGCACTTTCAAATAATCAAATTTTTATAAAATTCCGTATCAGGGAGGCCACAAAAATATAGGGGAAAAGTATGAGGTTTGGGAAAGTTGGAGATGTGGGACAGTGATATATCTCTCTGGTGATTTGTGTTAAGTCATAGTGGTTGCTAGCACATCTGGTGGCAACATTTAAAGAGCATTGCTACCAGGTGCTGAACGTGCACAAGGTTTTAGAAGCAAAGACAAATTTTCCTTCACCACTGATAACTATTATGTGAGATGTATATTATAAAAATATTTGAGAATATGAAGAGGTAGTAGAGAATTTAATATAAGAGTAGAGAGTTAGGTATTCAAAGTATATTTAGAATATTTTTGTATCATTCTAATACCAGAGTTCGTGGCTTTATAGTGACAGTAGTAAAAGTGGGTATACAGGGAGGATTATGGCATGATGAATTGAGGAGGATTCGGATACTGTCCCAGTCCTTTCTACTCACAAGTGTGAAAACATTAGGTAGCTTTATTATAATTAATGTGTTTCCGCTTGGCTAACGCTATATTTATTTAGTATTTTTCACATCTGTTTCAGGAAAATGCCACGCAAGTGGAAGAAGATAAACCTAGAGTAAATACAATCAGCAAACAGTGATATTCTGCAAGATGTAAAGATAGTAATAGAGAAAAAGAAAAGTATACAAGAGGTAGCAAGAGAACACAACATATCGAAATCAGCCTTTGCTAGACATATTAAAAAGTACAAGGAAGACGCAAATAGAGATTCTGTAATATTTCAAGAAAATCTATTTTGTGGGAAACTCTCCTTAGTGAAAGTAAGATGAACTATGTGCTTAGAACGAGGGGCGGACGAACTTTGACTTACGCATACGAAAATGCCTTGAAGAAGAATATGCCGGAATCTTAAACTGTGCACAAAAGTGCGAATATGGCTGGCTTAATGGTTTTATGGAGCACCCCCCTCAGTTATCACTGCGATCTCTGGAATCAAAAGTTTATGAAAAAGTACCAGTTTCAATAAGCAAAACGTGGACGACTTTTTGAACAATTTGAAGTTAGCATATAACAAATGTAACATCACTCTGAAGTATACTTTTAACTGTGATCAAACTGGATTTAGTACCGTACACATAACACTACGTGTGATAGCTTCACGAGGACAGAAAGAAGTCGGACAGGTAACTTGAGCGAAACGTGCTCTACAAGTGACAGTCCTATGTACCTTCAATGCCGTTAGGAATAGCATTCCTCCAGTTTTTCTATATTCGAGAGTAGGGTACAAGGATTCCTTCCTGAAGAAACCACCACCTCATAGCAAGGATCACTGGATGGATGATTGCTGAGATATTTGGTGTTTGTTTAGAACACATTAACCAAATTTCAAAATATTCGAAAGAAAATCCAATCATATTGCTCCTCTAACATCACAAAACCACGTGAACATCATTGAAGTAGAGAACGCTTAACAAAATGGCGTGTTATGAACATTTTCTCCGAATTGCAGTCACAAACTGCAACTGTTGGAAATTTCGGTTTGTGGACCTCTGAAGACCCATTACAATCGGGTGTGCAATGACTGGCTGATTAATAATCCAGGAAAAAAACTATTTCTCCTCATTCTATTGATGAGTTATAGGACGGGTATACTCCTGTGCTACAACACAATAGAATATCGTATCTGAATTTAAAAAGGCTGTAAAATACCCTTTCAACAGTGTTCCTTTTACAGAAGACTAATACCTGATATCTTCAGTAAATGACCGTCCAAATCCGTCGTTGCACAGAAACGCACCATCTCACCAACGAAAATTATAGACAACCTTACCGCACGGAATGTTGCTGGCACATCTAAAGGTATGGACCATGGTTCATCAGAGCTTCTGCCTCAAAGCTCGCTTACATTAGCTATCCAAGAAACTACATTTGTTATATTTTGGAGCAATATCTTCCACTACGTTAGTAACCACTCAGAATATCCATCCCTATCCGAAGGCTGCCTACCCCCCTTAATAAAACCAACCGTGGGATAAATAGTAGTGGTCGAACAAGAATACTAACAGCAACTGCAGAAAAGATAAAACCAAACAAGAAGGCTTTGCAAAGCTAAAGCGAAAGAGATGTCGGTATTAGAATTCATTTACAACAAGTAATAGGAAGGTTGATACAAATTCAGAGTCCTCAATCAAAGACAGTATTTTCTCTCGAGAACACTGTGTTGATATATCCTTTAGTAATTCTGTTAGTGATGTAGATCTATCAATGAAAGAAATAGGATGGGAAAACATTAATGTGAATGTTGAAAACTGTAATATTATATTTCTTAAATTTTACATCAAAAAGTGTGTAGTGTATTATGTAGGAATTGTCTAAAATGTTTAGAGCAATGGATGCGAAGTGAAAAGGATGCGTAACAAAGTCGGATGTTCTAAATTTGTTTCTCGTAAACAGCAAGATACTAGTTCGGTTGAGCTTCAAAATATAGTTCTGAAATTAACTTATCCTGTCATGGGTAAGATAACAGTATCTGCAGTCTTCGTATTCGTTTTGCCTTAACCTCTCTGCATATAACATCCATTAAACAGTAATCTCTAGAATAGAGATTCTTGTCTTCTTGTAATTCAATTTATTTTCATATTCGCTGTATACTGTCCCAGAAAAGTCGAACTCGACTACAATAACGTGTGCATTGCTTTGTTGGCGTATTTTCTTTTCTTTTTAAATCTAATTTTCGGCTTTAACCCTATTTTTGGATTTAATAAAAAAAAGCAAAATTATTATCACACAGGAAAGTGGTAAGATGCCTGCTTACCTTTATTGGCAGAACTATTATTCTTATTGTCAAACTGAAATATTTAGAAGGATGATAGCGTAGTGCACAATGTTGTTTAATCACTTTCAGTATAACAATATAATATACTGTATTTCTCGCCACTTTGCTTTTTTTCTGAATATCATTTCAGTCTGTCCCATTCCTCTCTAGGGTCTACAGGAACGAGACAATTGGGGTAGTGCCTAAAAGAATTCAATATTTTCAGAGTAATAAACAAACTGCATGGCTCTGGATAAGTAGAGTAACAAACAAAACACAGTTCTGACCAGAGCAGACTGAAATATATTGAAAACTATACTTACAATGTGCTACAGTTTCAAGGACCTAACGTCCTCTTCACCAGATACAGAAGAAGATGCCTGATGCCTGATGAAGAGGGCGTTAGGTCCTTGAAACTGTAACACATTGTAAGTATAGTTTTTAATAATTTCATTCTGCTCTAGTCAGAACTGTGTTTTATTTGTTATTTTCAGAGTACTTCAACTTAAAACTCTGTTAGTGTATATATATATACAGAGTGAATCAAAAGTCTAGAAACGGTGGAATAACGCGAGAACTTAACCTCGAATCGAAAAACAAAAAAAAAACACTCGTTTAGTAATATTTAAAAAAATCTGAAGAAACCAAACTCGCCTCTCTAGACCCACCCCCTGGGAGCTGGGGTGGGGTCAACTTTGAAATTCAAGTGGAAACCCCAATTTTTGATTGCCGATTTGGATTCTACGGCCCAAACTATGTAAGGTTTCATCAACACTTTTCCCTCAATGCATAATATGGCGCTGTAATCGGCGAAAGTAAATTAACTGTTTGGGATCAAAAAGAAAAACATTTTGCTGTTAGACCGACATTTGTTACCAACAGTTCCGTCACCGTTAAGGACACGCCACTTATAAACGAATCGTTCAGATGAACGTCGCTTTAACCAACAGGTTTCATTGTGAGCCTCTCCGTTGGGTAGAAGCACGGAGAGGAGGGGAAAAAACAAGTCAGTCTGACGATTGTTTCTGGCGTGATAATAGAACGTAACCACTCAGTGTCTAAATCAAAGACAGACGAAAAACAGTGTTACATACTAGTTACATATAGTGAAGTATGTTACATACGTAATGCACTCAATTACAATGCTTAGCGCATCAAAAGTTTAAAAAGTACAACGATGAGCCAATACTAAATATAAAGTGCATTGATTATGACTATAATGACGCCGAGAAAAGAAAACCTAATGCCTGTCTCAGACGGGGCTGAAGTAAAACTGCATTTCACGATCTAAAACTCACGACCTTACTTAACGATCGTGTGAGAGGTAACTTGCCCTTAGGTCATGTTGAAATTTTCTGCTGTTTTTATTTGGATCCTCACTTGGAAGAAATAGAAGTTTCTATTTTCTTCTGGAATTATTTATTTATTTATTTATTTCATTTTCCGCCGTAAGAACTTAGCGTTCATGGCTTCGTCAAGAGATACAGTTACGGTTACAATTAATAATAATAATAATTACAAGAGAAACACTACAATTAATAATACAGTTATTTAAAAAAATATTATATAATAATACAATATATATAATAGTAATACAAAATATATACAAAACAATAAAACTAAAAGTGCATTTTTAGAGAAAATATAAATTGTACCTTATTTTATATATTTCAAAATTCAAGGAAATCGTAATATTTATATTACAAAGAAATATCACACTGAAGATATTGATCTAAACCATAGAAAAGATGTTTATGTAACAGCAACTTGAGGTGTCTTTTAAACTGCAAGCTTGGCATTCGTTTGATACGATCTGGTAATTTATTATAAAGTTTTATTCCTATGTGGTGTAACGAATTTTGAGTTCTTGTTAGACGGAAATTTTTTATATGAATATGATTCTTTGTTCTTGTGTTGTATTGGTGTAGGTCCGAATTGAGTTGAAAGTTTCTTTTATTCATATGTATGAATGGTGTTGTTTCGAGAATGTATATACACTGTATATTTTAAGTTTCTGAAACAGTGGTCTACTTGGTGTATGAAACGGAACTGATAACAATATTTGTAACATTTTCTTCTGCATTGTAAATACTTTCTTCGCATAACAGGTATTACCCCAGGAAATGATTCCATACGATAGAATTGACTGGATGAAGCCGAAATAGATTGTTTTCAATGTTTCTGTAGTTAGAATCTTACTAACTTCACGTATAAGATATATATTCGCGCTTAGTTTTCTCAACAAATCATTCACGTGATCATCTGGTGTTAACTTAGAGTCTAATTTTAACCCTAAAAATTTAAGTGTCAGATATCTGCATGAGTTCTTCGTCTATACGTATTTGATGTATATTTAGAGAGTTCAGTTTTCCTTCATTGAAACTCATTATAGTTGTTTTCGCTGTATTTAAGTTAAGTTGGTTTGCTTTTACCCATTCTGCAATTTTATCTGTCGTCTTCTTAAATATGAATTCCTCGCAGCAAATGTTATTTGGAATGTCAACAAAAATGTTTGTATCATCCGCAAAAAGTACGGTTTTGTTTGGAACTATATAATCGGGAAGATCGTTAATGTATATAAGAAAAAGTATAGGACCTAATATTGATCCTTGTGGAACTCCGTGCCTAATGTGTCTTACCTCTGACTTGGTTGGGCCTATTTCTACATATTGCATGCGGTTAGTCAAATAGGATTGGAACCATAAATTAGCATGACCTCTAATGCCATAACTACGCAATTTATTCAATGAAATTTTGTGATTAAAAAGGTCAAAATCTTTTGTGATATCCAGAAAAATTCCATATATTTTATTTCTTCTCACTCCCGCTTTATATATATCCCTCAGAAAAGCAAGTACAGCATTGTTAATTGATTTGCACTTCCTAAACCCGAATTGGCTCCTCGCGAAGATATTGTTCTTTTCCAAAAAGGACACCAGTCTGTTATACATTTTTCTAAAATTTTGGAGAAAACAGATAGAATAGAGATAGGACGATAATTTCCTGGGTCAGTAGTTGATCCTTTTTTGTGTATAGGTCTTATTTTTGCAAGTTTAATATCTTCTGGAAATGTTCCCGTTTCAAGGGAGGAATTGCATATATCTGTCAACTGTATAAGAAAATATTCGGCACACATTTTAAACAATTAATAAGGAATATCGTTGGGCCCAGAAGACCTTTTCGTCTTCATTTTTTTATTAATCGATCTTATTTCTAACTCTGTCGTAGGTATTAAGTATATAGATACAGAATTACTACATAATATTAGTAATGTTTCTTCGCCTCTGCTCATTTCTGGAAGGACAGTTTTTACTGTAGCGGTTCCAAGTCCCACAGTCTTAACTAGCTCCACAGAAGGGTAAGTAAGGCCGTAAGAATTGTCGGAGTACTCTTTGAAAGCTATTCCAACCTCAAACAACTCATCATGGTTTTCGGAAGTAAGGCAGGACCTTCAACTATCACGGCTCAAACCTTAGACCACTCCAACGATTCAGAGTTCCCACTTATTTGGCGAGCAAAACTTTGTTGATTTTCCGAATTTACCGAGTCACTATTTACAAATTTCCAAGTCTGTATATAATGTAAAAAAAATAACCACGTTCTTCCCGACCAAGGAGCCCCATCTATTATACAAGTGCACGTATATAGCGAGCATGTAATCATCCAGACATTTTGCGAGTAAGCTGAATTCACTGCCTTTCTCAGATTTTTCAGGTTTGTGGTAACCCTGCTTGGGTTATTATCACATTCATTTTTCCTGAAGAGAAAAAACCTAAGCAGCAATGACAATCCAATACTCACATATGGGGTAAAACTTGATGAAAAGGAGTTAACTTTGTTCAATTGAAATCTACAGCAACCAGTATTCTTTTTAAACATAATGCTTTGCAATAAGTCGAAATGAAATAAAACTAAACTTTATTTCTATCATTGTAACGGAGGAGTTTTTGTTAACCTTTAAATACACAACTACAAGATTATTAAGACAATAATAACGGGGAATTTGTGCAGGCAAAATCCAGCGGAATGAAGATAGCCGATGAAAACATTTCAAGAATTTAATTTATTTAGACAATATAGTATGTTTAATTTGAAGATTGAGGTCTATATATATTTCCCTTAAACCTGCTCCCCTCCTCCCGTGCTGAAAACGAACACTTCAGGTAGTCAATTCTTAATTTTAACTTGCGTTGTGGAAAGATATAAGGTTACTTTCATAATTCAACATTCACACTATTGTTAACATACCTTACCAAATATTTGATAAATTACACAAGCAAATATATGAGCAGAAGAAAAATAATTTAAAAAATGAAACTTACCGTAAGTTTCCTGATGATTTAGGGTTGATGCAACCGCATGGCTTAAAACTTGGGCTGCTATGCTGACTTTCATAGCCTTAAACCCAACTGAATCTAAACATCAACTGGGTCGAATCAATCTCATGGCTCTTGCGTATGTGTGCCCAACTCCCAGTTTTCACTACCAGATTTTCCCCAATTTTCACAGGCACATGAAAATCATGACGATACATCATGTTTCTGGTGCATTTGAGGAGACGAGTTGGGTGATACAAGGTGAATATCTTCTGCTGCTGTTCATGATCACCGGAAGAAAACAAGAACCACGGATCTTCTTCTTTTGAGCCTAGAAGTTTCAACGCCTTCATATTATTAGCCCCCATATCGCACACATTGCCTGCAACGTGAATACCAGCACTCATGCATGAAGCCAGTACATCCTTCGTGATCTGAGACAGAACTTCGGACTCTACTACACCCTGTGTGAAGTAGAAGGCAATAGGCTGTCTCCATCCAATTCTCAGCCTCTTAATCATGAATAGAAGAGCATGATTGGCTATATGGTTTGTACGGCCTAAGTACCCAAGTCCTCATATCCAATGGTTCTATTTGAAGATGAATCATATTGAATATGTTGTGTAATAGACATTTCGTCAACCATTAGAACACACATACGAACCAATTCGCACTTTTCTTTAAGAGGATGAGAAAGTGTATTGAAAACAGACTTGTTAATACCGGGATGAAAGGAGAAGGAGTTCAGTAGTTTAGTTAGAGTTTTTCTACTTGGGAGGGCAAATATGGAACTTAGGATGGTATACCGTTTGGGTGATATTTTATACAAGGAAAGGGTTAACAACTTTTCGTCAAAAGTCTATCTTCGACTCTTTGCGCGTAACTTAGAACAACGAATGTGTCCTGCTGGAAAAGTTGCAGAAGCCAGGGACATCCACTTTGCAAGAGTTTGTACCACCTCCATTGATGCGTTATCTGCATCCTGCAACTTTTCCAAAATTGATGTGCTTTTCCTGTACTTCCTTTTCATATGATATAAAGATTTCTTATTTTTCCTAATATTTTCGTAGAGTCTGTTTTGTTTAAGAGTTAACTGAGACTTCCTTGTCCCACCACTAGTAGCCAAAATTGATTTTCTTTTACTAGCAGGCATGGATAAAGCATTATCTCCTTCATGCGAAGGAGTTAACACTTGACATTCCTTATAACGGTGATCCGAAATCGAAGATAAAGGTTGAAAATTGGCATCTGAAGAAGTGGAAGGATCAGAAGGATGAAGTTCAATGGAGCATGTAGGTCGTTGCTGGAACAAAGAACTCTTGGACTTTGAGGTAACATGAGGACTAGACTGGAGTAAGGAATGAACACAGTAGTTGTGATCAAGGAAAACAACAGAAAAGTCTGCTTCTGAAGAACAACTAGACTGCTTTTCTACTTCTCACTTGATGGAAGGCTGTACTCATTGGCGCATGCAGAGCTGGTTAGTTCTGCAACATTATCACTTCGGCATACAGTATCTACCATCGGTAGAGCACCACTAATGAGACAGTTTCTACTTGGAAATTTAAACTTTGTGTCATCGAAGTGATTTGCACACATGTATGCGTTTTTTACAACCTTTTCTATCCATCGAGGATTCTTCTTAGCTTTTATCCATTTTTGACACCTGTCAAAATAAAGAAACAACAAAAATATGGTAAGTGGTTAAAGCGTCACGTTAACTGGCTTATTACAGATACTTTTGTTACTTGTAATATCATTAGAATGTCGGAATATGAAACAAGCCAAAACTTGCTATTATCACTTTAACTTATCACACAAAATGTACCCTGCGTAACTGTTCCAAATTTTAAGATTATTAATCTACTTTTGACTCCCTTTGTTGATCTGAGTACCCAAAGCAAATAATTAAATACATCAATCTCCATTCAAATTCATATATACGAGATCCGTCTCATGAATATCCAGATAATCCAAACACGTCAGTTACAAACATGTAACTATGTCAAAGGGACGTGCGCTTGTTGGTGGAAGTTTCAAATCTCAGCTATTCTCTCGTCATGTTATCAAGATACGGACAGATGACAAGCTCACCAAATACACCAGCCAAAATTTAGACCTAACTTACTTTCAAGTAAGTTTCACATTTTCTGCCCCATTCAAGAGAATCATACTCGACAAAACATTTTTTCCACTACTAGGAATAACTGGTACAGAGGCCTCCGCATATATAATCACTTTTCTTCGCAAAAGTTAATAGATCTAAAATTATAACAAGGTAGTCAAAAGTATCAAGGACTAGTGAACAAAAACCCGGAATATAGAAGCCCGATAGTAAACGAATGTTGGCACATATAATATTAGACAACTACAACGATTAGCATTACCAGTACTATAATGACAAAAAATGATGGGTATGATTTGTTTATACTTATATTACGAAAAAGAAATTAATTACAATGACCACTACTGGCTTCAAATATTTAGTACGAAAATTCTTATTAATCCCGCAAAAAAAGTCGAAAACGAATTTGCACGTGAAACATTTTACTCACAATGTAATCGAAGTCGCGTAACAATTGAGGTCAACGAGATAGAAGTCAATCAGAAGCGTCATGGTGGCAATAAGAAGTGGAGAATTCCCTTACAAAAGGAGCACAAAATCCCAATTTACCATCTTGTAACACGTCTTCTTCAGAAATCAATCGTAGTGAAGATAGCATACAATTTAATGTCCTACGAATATGCTCTGAAGCTAAGAGACAGTGATGATAGTCACAGAAATATTGAAGCGAAGAATGTGAAAGTGGGAACAAACAGGATCACCTCAAGAAAATTCATGCACACGGCGCTTGTCCACTACAAACCTCACTTGGCGGAAGGTAGATTTGAGCCAGGAACCCCACATGCCAGTAGTGAGCGATCTACCATTGCCACCAAAGCTCCATATATTTAATATGTACTTGCAGCAGATAGTCTCAGCAGGTTACGTACGATATGGGAACACAAAACCACTTTTCAGCTTCAAATATCAATCATTTCTAATTTTGCTTAATATATAGCAATAAGATACACAACAAACGCAAACGTAACTTAAGATTTAGCTTGTTGAAGTTTAGCGCCCAATCAGCAGCAAGGCACTGTGAGACATGGACTTACAGGGGGATCCACAACCACAGTGAGGTCATCAAATTTTGTAATGTTCTCTCACAGAGAATCGAATCAGGGACCACGTAACCACTAGATCAAAGGGAGGGTAATTTAGGTAATTTCCTGTTCGCATAGTTCTTATTTGTTTGTTATACTTTGTTAATACTAGACATTGCAGAATGAGGATGCCTTTCTCTAAATTCTAATTTATAATATGTAAAAAGGTGCATCACTAAATACGAATGGTAAACTCAGATATTTTAACTTTTCAAGCTCGCAGAGACTTAAAGTGAATTCGAAAAAATCGACATAGGTTCAGGTAAGTTATTTTTCTTATCGAGGTTTATTAAACTCTGATAAATACTACATTTTAGTCCTCAATGCTTGTGTAGTGGCTAGCGCGTTCCCGTGTTTGATTCCTACCTGTATCATAAAATGTATCTCCTCTATTCACTTTCATTAATCATCTGTCCCTTTAAGAGAATATTCGTGGGGTATTAAACTAATATAATATTTCCAAATACTGCATTTTCTCGGCAAAGTTAGGTTCATAGTGATTAGAAGATTGGAACTAGGAGAATTATTCCTTGACGCAGCACGGGATCATAGCAACCTGAAGAAATGATGGTTGGAAAATATTACGGAGAGTTATAACTCTAAAGGTACTGGGATGTGAGTAATTTCCATTCAGTTCTGACTCAAATACATCAGTTTATCAAATCTAAATTATAAGCAAGACATTTTTTTTTTGTCATACATATAAAGTATCTCAATTTATAACCGCTGCCACAGATCCGTCGGCGGCCTAATTGGATGCACCTTAAAATACACGCTTCAACTGCAGATCGATAAGTAAAGCTGCTTTAAAAATGTGGAGTAGAATACAGCAGGGTAAATATTAGCTTAGCGTTACGAAAGTTAGGACTCATTTTTTTAAAAAATTAATTGAGTGTAATTTCTCATCACCGTAAGCGGGTATTAGCGAATGGCTTGTATCACGGAGCAAATCTCATATAGTTAGTCTTTTAGGGAATTTGAGTAATGTTGCTCAAAAATACTGTTTATAGCTATAATGATTTTGTGCTCCTAAAGTGAACCAAATTAAGATTCTCTATTGGTACACCTATTCTTAACTTGCATTTTGAAGATGGAAGGACCTTGCAAATGTTTGTGTATATTTCTGCACCTTTAAGCTTACATTTACACTAATCTTTTTTCGATTCTGCCTTTCACAAACATAGCGTTATCTTTACAAAGCTCGCTCCAACTGGTACACTCTCTTAGAAACGAGAAATTACACTCTATTAATTTTATAAAAATAGGTCAAAACGTGCCTAATCTTAAGCTACCCCATTTCTACTCCCAGTGTACTTATTTCCTAACTTACTCTACCCTACCCTTCTATTATATCCTTTTAAAACGTGACTACTTATCGATGCGCAGCTGGAGCGTGTATTATAGTGTACCCAAACCGTTTAAAGCACACAGAACTGAAATCAACAAAATTTTGATAAAAGTTAATAGGACTAATTTTGTGAATACTGGTTACTGACTAAAACCTTACAGCAACAAATATAAATCCATGTGGTTAATTACAAGTATTAAAGTACAACTACTTACCTTGCAACTTCTTCGGAACCGAAAGACCATAGTTTCTAGAAAATTACTGGTACATCCAAAGACGCAGCATTTTCTTCCTGTAAGATAGCTCCCCCTTAACATACTATCTATAGGGCGTTAACAAAGGAACGTCACCATTCGACGCTTCACACGTCCGAGAAGTTGCCCCCCCTCAATGAAGCACTAATGATCTCTTCTAGTGCAATCGTTAGTGCTTCGTTAGTGCTTCTTAGAAAACCAACTCCCAACATTAGTGCTTCAATAGTTTGGACGCTAGAAGCAAAAAACTTGGGGGGGGCAACTTCACGTTAGCCCCCCCCAGAAAGCACTAACGATTAAACCTAGTGGAATCGTTAGTGCATCGTTAGTGCTTCCAGAAAACACGAATAGTTTCGTTAGTGCTTCACAATTAGTGTGGCTATAGCCAGTTATATGTCACGAAATTCCCATAAGGAATACATGGGGAATTTTTAATTGGCTCTAATTCCCAACAAATTCAAAAGCGCTAATGACCTCTTCTAGTGTAATTGTTAGTGCTTCTTAGAAAACCAACTCCCAACATTAGTGCTTCAAGAGTTTGGACGCTAGAAGCAAAAAAAACTGTGGGGTGGGCCAACTTCACGTTAGCCCCCCCAGAAAGCACTACCGATTAAACCTAGTGCAATCGTTAGTGCATCATTAGTGCTTCTAGAAAACACTAATGTTTTCGGTAGTGCTTCATTATTAGTGTAGATATGGCAAATTGTGTGTGACGAAAGTCACGTAAGATAAACATTGGGAATTTTTATTGGGTCAAATTCCCAACAAATTCAAATGCGCTAACGATATCTTCTAGTGCAATCGTTAGTGCTTCTTAGAACACCAACTCCCAATATTAGTGCTTCAATAGTTTGGACGCTAGAAGCAAAAAACTTTAGGGGGCAACTTTACTTTAGCTCCCCCTCAGAAAGCACTAACGATTAAACATAGTGCAATCGTTAGTGGATCGTTAGTGCTTCCAGAAAACACTAATGTTTTCGATAGTGCTTCACTATTAATTTGGCTTTGACGAATTACATGTCACGTAACGCCTGTAAGGAATACATGCGGAATTTTTCATTGGGACAAATTCCCGCCAAATTCTAAAACGCTAATGATATCTTTTAGTGCAATCGTTAGTGCTTTGTTAGTGCTTCTTAGAACACCAACTCCCAATATTAGTGCTTCAATAGTTTGGACGCTAGAAGCAAAAAACTTTAGGGGGCAACTTCACTTTAGCTCCCCCTCAGAAAGCACTAACGATTAAACATAGTGCAATCGTTAGTGGATCGTTAGTGCTTCCAGAAAATACTAATGTTTTCGATAGTGCTTCACTATTAATTTGGCTTTGGCGAATTACATGTCACGTAACGCCTGTAAGGAATACATGCGGAATTTTTCATTGGGACAAATTCCCGCCAAATTCTAAAACGCTAATATCTTTTAGTGCAATCGTTAGTGCTTTGTTAGTGCTTCTTAGAACACCAAGTCGAAACATTAGTGCTGCAATAGTTGGGACGCTAGAAGGAAAAAACTTTTGGAGTGCAACTTCACGTTAGTCCCCCAGGTAACACTAACGATTAAACCTGGTGCAATCGTTAGTGCATCGTTAGTGCTCCCAGAAAACACTAATGGTTTTGTTTTGCTTTACTATTGGTGTAGATGTGCCCACTTATATGTCACAAAGATGTCCAAACTCACGAGGTCGGCGCTCACGAGTTC
Organism: Thermobia domestica; assembly: GCF_964235325.1. Classification (NCBI taxonomy): domain Eukaryota; kingdom Metazoa; phylum Arthropoda; class Insecta; order Zygentoma; family Lepismatidae; genus Thermobia; species Thermobia domestica. Next base: position 158,488,447 of record NC_137471.1, read on the forward strand.
GAAACTTACGCTAACTCGACCTCAACCTCACGAAGTGAGCGTGAGATAAGGCTGGTGATGTGAGCGTGAGGTTGAGTGAGCTCTAGGTGAGACGGGTGAGGTGAGCGTGAGGTCAGGCTGATGATGCGAACGTGAGGTTGAGTGAGCGTGAGGTCAGGCTGGTTATTTTAGCGTGAGGTCAGGCTGTTGATGTGAGCGTGAGGTTGTGTGAGCGTTAGGTCGAAATGAGTTTGTGAGTTCAGGTCGAAATTAATTTTTTGAGCGTGAGCTTGAGTGAGGTGAGGTCAAAGTGGTCACCTCTGTTTACGAAACTCCCATAAACACATGGGGAATATTTCACTGGGACTAATTCCCGACAAACTCAAAAGAGCTAATGATATCTTTAATACAATCTTTAGTGCTTCGTTAGTGTTTCCTAGAGCAGTGACTCTTAACAGTAGTGCTGCAATAGTTGGTCACTAAAAGCAAAAAAGTTTAATAGACAAACGTGAAGTTAGCCCCCCAGGAAGCACTAACAATCAAACCTAGTGCAATTGATAATACATTGTTGGTGGTACTAGAAAACACTAATAGTTTCGTTAGTGCTTCATTATTAGTGACGAAACTCACGTAAGAAAAACATTGGGAATTTTTCGTTGAGTTAAACTTCCGCTAAATTCAAAAGCACTAATGATCTTCTCCAGTGCAATCGTTAATACTTCTTAGAGCACGAAATCTGAACATTAATGCTTCATTAGTTTGGATGCTAGGAGTAAAAAAAAAAAGGACTAACTTCACGTTTGTCCTTGAATATTTTTTTGCTCTTAGAGACCAAACTATTGCAGCACTAGTGCTAAGAGTCACTACTGTAGGAAGCACTAACGAAGCACTACAGATTGTATTAAAGATATCATTAGCTCTTTTGAGTTTGTCGGGAATTAGTCCCAGTAAAATATTCCCCATGTGTTTATGGGAGTTTCGTAAACAGAGGTGACCACTTTGACCTAACCTCACTCAAGCTCACGCTCAAAAAATTAATTTCGACCTGAACTCACAAACTCATTTCGACCTTACGCTCACATCACGAGCCTAACCTCACGCTCACTCAACCTCACGTTCGCATCATCAGTCTGACCTCACGCTCAAATCATCAGTCTGACCTCACGCTCTCCTCACCCGTCTCACCCAGAGCTCACTCAACCTCACGCTCACATCACCAGCCTTATCTCACGCTCACTTCGTGAGGTTGAGGTCGAATTAGCGTAAGTTTCGAACTCGTGAGCGCCGACCTCGTGAGTTTGGACATATTTGTAACATATAAGTGGGCACATCTATACTAATAGTAAAGCAAAACAAAACCATTAGGTGTTTTCTGGAAGCACTAACGATGGCACTAGGTTTAATCGTTAGTGTTTCCTGGGGGGCTAACGTGAAGTTGCACCCCAAAAGTTCTTTCCTTCTAGCGTCCAAACTATTGCAGCACTAATGTTTCGACTTGGTGTTCAAAAAAGCATTAACAAAGCACTATGGATTGCACTAAAAGATATCATTAGCGTTTTAGAATTTCGCGGGAATTTGTCCCAATGAAACATTCCGCATGTATTCCTTACAGGCGTATCGTGACATGTAATTCGCCAAAGCCAAATTAATAGTGAAGCACTAACGAAAACATTAGTGTTTTCTGGAAGCACTAACGATCCACTAACGATTGCATTAGGTTTAATCGTTAGTGCTTTCTGGGGGGGGGGCTAACGTGAAGTTGGCCCCACCCCACAGTTTTTTTGCTTCTAGCGTCCAAACTCTTAAGCACTAATGTTGTGGTTTGTGTTATAAAAACACTAACGAAGCACTAACAATTGCACTAGAAGAGGTCATTAGCGCTTTTGAATTTGTTGGTAATTTGAGCCAATTAAAAATTCCCCATGTATTCCTTATGGGAATTTCGTGACATATAACTGGCTATACCTATAGCCACACTAATTGTGAAGCACTAAGGAAACTATTCGTGTTTTTTGGAAGCACTAACGATGCACTAACGATTGTACTAGGTTTAATCGTTAGTGCTTTCTGGGGGGGCTAACGTAAAGTTGCCCCCCCAAAGTTTGTTGCTTCTAGCGACCAAACTTTTGAAGCACTAATGTTGGGAGTTGGTGTTCTAAGAAGCACTAACGATTGCACTAGAAGAGATCATTAGCGCTTTTGAATTTGGCGGGAATTAGAGCCAATTAAAAGTTCCCCTTGTATTCCTTATGGGAATTTCGTGACATACAACTGGCCATAACACTAGTTGTGAAGCACTAACGAAACTATTCGTGTTTTCTGGAAGCACTAACGATGCACTAACGATTGCACTAGGTTTAATCGTTAGTGCTTTCTGGGGGGATAACGTGAATTTGCCCCCCCCAACGTTTTTTGCTTCTAGCGTCCAAACTTTTGAAGCACTAATGTTGGGAGTTGGTATTCTAAGAAGCACTAACGATTGCACTAGAAGAGATCATTAGCGCTTTTGAATTTGGCGGGAATTAGAGCCAATTAAAAGTTCCCCATATATTCCTTATGGGAATTTGATGACATATAACTGGCCATAACCACACTAGTTGTGAAGCACTAACGAAACTATTCGTGTTTTCTGGAAGCACTAACGATGCACTAACGATTGCACTAGGTTTAATCGTTAGTGCTTTCTTGGGGGCTAACGTGAAGTTAGACCTTCCAAAGATTTTTGCTTCTAGCGTCCAAACTTTTGAAGCACTAATGTTGGGAGTTGGTGTTCTAAGAAGCACTAACGATTGCACTAGAAGAGATCATTAGCGCTTTTGAATTTGTTGGGAATTAGAGCCAATTAAAAATTCCCCATGTATTCCTTATGGGAATTTCGTGACATATAACTGGCCATAACCACACTAGTTGTGAAGCACTAACGAAACTATTCGTGTTTTCTGGAAGCACTAACGATGCACTAACGATTGCACTAGGTTTAATCGTTAGTGCTTTCTGGGAGGGCTAACGTAAAGTTGCCCCCCCCCAAAGTTTGTTGCTTCTAGCGTCCAAACTTTTGAAGCACTAATGTTGGGAGTTGGTGTTCTAAGAAGCACTAACGATTGCACTAGAAGAGATCATTAGCGCTTTTGAATTTGGCGGAAATTAGAGCCAATTAAATGTTCCCCATGTATTCCTTATGGGAATTTCGTGACATATAACTGGCCATAACCACACTAGTTGTGAAGCAGTAACGAAAGTATTCGTGTTTTCTGGAAGCACTAACGATGCTCTAACGATTGCTCTAGATTTAATCGTTAGTGCTTTCTGGGGGGGTTAATGTGAAGTTGGCCCCCCAAAGTTTTTTGCTTCTAGCTTCCAAACTTTTGAAGCACTAATGTTGGGAGTGTGTGTTTTAAGAAGCACTAACTAAGCACTGACGATTGCACTAGAAGAGATCATTAGCGCTTTTGAATTTGTTGGGAATTAGAGCCAATTAAAAATTCCCCATGTATTCCTTATGGGAATTTTGTGACATATAACTGGCCATAACCACACTAGTTGTGAAGCACTAACGAAACTATTCGTGTTTTCTGGAAGTACTAACGATGCACTAACGATTGCACTAGGTTTAATCGTTAGTGCTTTCTGGGGGGGGGGCTAATGTGAAGTTGGCCCCCCCAAAGTTTTTTGCTTCTAGCGTCCAAATTTTTGAAGCACCAATGTTGGGAGTTGGTGTTCTAAGTAGCACTAACGAAGCACTAACGATTGCACTAGAAGAGATCATTAGTGCTTTTGAATTTGTTGGGAATTAGAGCCAATTAAAAATTCCCCATGTGTTCCTTATGGGAATTTCGTGACATATAACTGGCCATAACCACACTAGTTGTGAAACACTAACGAAACTATTCGTGTTTTCTGGAAGCACTAACGATGCACTAACGATTGCACTAGGTTTAATCGTTAGTGCTTTCTGGGAGGGGGGCTAACGTGAAGTTGGCCCCCCCAAAGTATTTTGCTTCTAGCGTCCAAACTTTTGAAGCACTAATGTTGGGAGTTGGTGTTCTAACAAGCACTAACGAAGCACTAATGATTGCACTAGAAGAGATCATTAGTGTTTCAATGGGTGGGGCCAACTTCTCGGACGTACGCTGCACGAGTGATGAAATTCTCTCGTTTTATTGCAAGAATTTTAGAGGTAATATTATTCTAAGAAGAGCTTGCTCTACACTATTTTATCTGTGAGTTGTGCAGTGGTTAAAAGAACATCGAAAATGTGCTTTCGTAGTGATAGAAACTGAGATGTAAATAATTTGTGAAACTAAACAATACTTGTATTTGTGCTTCCACTAGGAGTATTATTTTAGTATTTTAAATGCGAGGTAGCCCTCTGGAGGAAAAGAAATGTTGAATCCAGTCTCCAATGGATAAAAGTGAAAAGCTGTGCCAAAATAATAATAACTGTGTAGATTTCATTTTATTAGCTCGTAGTGGATTCTCGGAATTTTGAAGAATATATTACAATAAATTGCCGGTCATTTGTAATCTCATAGCTGCAAACTCTATGAACGTCAGCGTTGCCAGCTCACCCTATTTTAACTTGATGGTTTTCTCAAATTATAGTTTCAGAAAAATCGTATTGATATTGAAAATTATAGTTTTTTTTTGTGTTAGAATTTTGTTTATGTTATACAATGGAGGGTTCATTTTGTATTAATTGTGAAAAACTGCAAAGCGAACTGAATGCAAAACTAGAAGAAATTCTATCGAAACAGTTAATAATAGACATATTATCTAAAGACATTCTGAAAAATAATGGAAAAATCTCTCAAAACGAAAATACAAGTGCATCCTGGAGTGAAATTGTAAAACGCAATATTAATGTACACCCTAATTCGCAAGAAAGCAATACCCTTCAACAGGTGAAAAGAAACAATGTCCCTCATTCAGTGCATAATAGTGTCACCCAACCAATAACTAAAAACTCAGCAAAATTTGTTGGAAATGTTCGGCAGAAGAAAAACAATGTAAATGTAAAATCCCACAGTAAATACGAAACGCAGTTATTGGAGGACAAAGAAAAGGTCGAAAGAAATAAAAGTAAACCGCGAAATAATCTGAACTCACAAATGTGTATTTGTAATGTAAATAGCACACAATATCAACAGATAGGTTCACCAGAAGGCATTAGAACTCAGGATAGTTTTGTAGTGCTTGAAGATGAAATGGTCAAATAACATTTTAAAAGCAGTACGTCGCAGGACAGGGAAAGTATTCCGAAATTGTTTCAAGATGGTGAAACCCATCACCAGCTGAGAACAAAATTAGACGTGACTCGACATAACAACAGAAGAAATAGGAATGCTGAAGTGAGTAATAGACAGGAAAGTGACCTGAAGAAAGTAGTTATATTATCAGATAGCCAAGGTCGAGGGTTAGGTACACCTATGAACAACAAACTAAATAAGGTAAGAACAGTTAACTTTGTTAAGCCAGGAGCTCGATCCGAGCAAGTGTTGAAAGACTGCGTACAAGAAACAGAGAAACTCACAAAACAGGATTATGTGTTAATAATCACTGGAACTAATGATGTATCTAAAAATGAAGCAAATAGTGTAATATCTGCTTATGAAAGTGTGTTAGATGAATTAAGTAATATCAGTGTTTTAGTTTGTACAGTCCCTCACCGGTAAGATTTAATTGATAAATCTTGAGTCAATTTAGAAGTGAGGAAAACCAATCAGGAAATTATGTAACAAATATACTAATGTACATATTGTCGATCTTGGGTCTCTCGACCAAACGCACCATACTCAGCACGGTCTACATTTAAACCGCAGAGATAAGCTTTTCATTGTAGACAAGGTAAATCAATTAATAAGTCCACTGCAAAATCATATAGTACAGAAATGGGCAAACAAAATCTTTAGCCTGCAAACATGTTACTAATAATACAAATGTAACGTCTAAATGCACAGATGCCTCTAGAGCTTTCAACACATTTCTATTCTCCAACGTAAGTTTTAGTTTAGCTATGGGGAAAGGATTGCTTGAAATGCACAGTGAGGATAGCCAAATGTTATTAGTTGCAAAAAAGATTCTACACAACTTGGGGCGTACATCAGTAACACTAGTAAATCTTAATAGTGGAAAGACAGTACCAAACCAAACATGTAACTTTAAAAAAAGGAGTACAGATAGATCTACTGTGAGTTCGCAATCCATGGCTGCTTTCTTTAATGGTAACGCAGAAGGCAATGATAACGTTTCCGAACACAACAAAAGAAACGCAGAAGTTATCCTCCCAATTTCTCAATGCATGGCACCACAAAAGAAACATACACATTGAACGGTAGGCGCCCCGAGTACTAGTATGCGTGTGATCAATGGACAAAGGTGATTATCCGAAAAACTAATTAATAATGATATTTTATGCAACGAGACTATAATATCGCTTCTAAAGTCGTTAATGGGGGCTATGTATCTAAGTTAGATGAAAATCGAAGCATCAAAGAGATAAAAAATGATCCACTCATCGACACAGTACTTCTTTTAGGTCAGCATGCTATCAATCAAACCAATGTAATACAGTTGAACTAAAGGTACTACATCAGAATATACAATTCATTAGAAATAAAATAGATGAACTAGACATACTAATTAGAAACGACAGTGAGCTGATGAACTCAGATGTAATTTGTATTACCGAACACTGGTTGAGGGAAAGTGGAATAGAGTATACAGTCCTACCAAATTATGTATGTGTTGGTGGATTTTACCGGACCTTCAATAGGTGCGGTGGTGCTTTAATGCTTATGAGAAAAAATATTAAAGTATAAAATAAAAAACAACAGCATGTATCTAAATGGGGAACAGATATTTGAGGGTGCAGTAATACAAATCGAAAAATCAGGACACAGGTTTATTATAATGGTCTTGGATGGAACACCTGACAGCTTCTTTCCCCGGTTCATTGAAAAACTAGAACAACTGTTAACTCTAGTTAAGAAACATAGTAAACCAATCGTATTATGTGGCGACCTAAACATTGATTCCTGACATCATCAAGTCACCTAACATTATTATCAAACACTTTGCAATCCTTCGGCCTACAACACACTATAAACACCCCAACCCGCATTACAGAAAACTCAGAATCTTGTATAGATCAAATTATAATAGATAATGAAACTAGTTCCCTTAAAGCAAATAATCTTAACACAGCACTCTCCGACCATAATGCAGTTCAAATAAGCATAACACTTCAACCTCAAGATCGGAAAATTGATAGAAAAGAATGTAAGTGGGCAAGAGATTTTCATGAAACGAACGTTAAGTACTTTCAATATCTTCTTAGCAAGAAAGACTGGATGGACACATTACTAGAAAACGACGTAAACAATAAATACAGACAGTTCATTAATACCGTTAGGCACTATTTCGAAATAGCCTTTCCACTTAAGAAGATAAAGGTATATTCTCAAAAAAACTAGATGCAACTGGATAACACGAGGCATAATTAATTTCTGCATGAGAAAGGAACTACTACATACAATTGTGAAAAGGACGAATAATAGGAAACTAAAAGAATATTTTAATAGATATAGAAGTATTCTTAAAGGAGTAATAAAAGCAGCAAAGAAAATGCACACATCAAATAGGATATCTAAATCTGATAACAAGAACAAAACACTATGGCAAGTAGTAAACGAACAATCTACCGCATCAAAACCGCAAAAAATAGGAATTAAAAAAATAATACACCATGGCGCAAATCAATTAGCAATGCTGTAGTTGCTTTTCTAAGTGATATATCTAAAGTGAGAGAGAGAAGAAATGAAATGGAATTTTTCTGGATCTCGCAAAAGCTTTGACCTTGTTAATCACAAAATTTTATTGAATAAATTGCATAGTTATGGTATTAGAGGTCATGCTAATTTATGGTTCCAATCCTATTTGACTAACCGCATGCAATATGTAGAAATAGGTCCAACCAAGTCAGAGGTAAGACACCTCCATGCCGTAAACGCCGGTGGGCCACTGATGGGCTGCCTGCGACAAGTCGCTACGAAGTGGTGGCCCGGAAGCGACGCTCGCGTGCGACCCAGTGTCCGTTTTTCCAATTTTTCTGGTGGGTGGCCCACCAGCGACAGAAATCGGTGGTCCCACCGCGATAATCGCCAGCGGCCCGCTTATATATTTTTGTTACGTTACACTTGGATGGCCCACCAGCGACGCGTCGCAAGAAATTGGTGGGTCAGTGGCGACGCTCGCGGGCGGCCCGGTTTCCGTATTTCCAATTTTACTGTTGGGTGGCCCATCAGTGACAGAAATCGGCGGTCCCGCCGCGACGACAAGTCTGTGTTCCACCAATTAGCAGATGCTTTTTCTGCCAACATGGAACACCGTATTTAGTAGCCCAAAATATGCTTGATGTGATTGAATTATTGTAACCATAGCTTAGAATAAAAAGAAGTAATTGCTTGTTCTTGAAGTAATGGGTATTCAAATGCACTTTTTCTCATTTTTATTCATAGAGGTTTCAGAGCCTTGGCTCAAAATCTGCAGGAATATCAATTGCTTCATTCCGTTTCTGCAGATTTTGAGTCAAAATCTCTATGAATAAAAATGGGAGAAGGTGCATTTGAATAAACATTTATAAGCATAGAACAATTGCATTAAGAACAAGCAATTCTCTTTTTATTCTTACTATAGTTATTGTTTAAAAAATTAAATCACGTCAGGCATTTTGGGCTACAAAGTTGGCAGAAGCCTCCTGCTAATTGGTGGAAAATTAAGGACGCGGACAAATGGCAAGTGGGACGAGGACGTGGACTACAAACTGACGAAGGAGTTTTGACAATTATTAACGATAAACAAAGAATTTCACATAATTTGAAGCAAAATATAATTCAATTATTATTTATACTATTCAGGGTATTAGGGAATTGTTGGACACCAATTAAAAAGATCCCCAATAAAGACAAAAATGAACCTATATAGACGTTCCTCCGTCGCTCCTGCATCTTTCTATCTCCCGAATGTATTTTTTACTCTAAAATATAATTCGTCGCTGTCGATAAAAATGTCAACCGAGAATGTTAAAATTGTCAGACATGGTGAATTCCACAAGGTTATATTTTGCTTTTATTGTTTGATGGTTCTTTTTTTAAATTTTTTTTTACTTCTCCTCTCTCATTTTTTAATGCAAAGTTGCAACAATTAAACTTCTTGAACTTATCTTGGTTGAAGCAACAAATAAGTATAAAAAATACATCGAGGAGATAAGAATTAAGACATGTGTTGCCAAGCAGAGTTAAAAAATAAACCCTTTCAGTCGTGACACACATCATTCGTTGAGTTGAGTTGATTTTAGTTTAGCGTCCCTTTCAGCAGCGAGGCTATATAAGACGTGGACCTACTGATTAACGTGGAATCCGAACCACATGAGCTCCCGCCGGGAATCGAACCCGGGACTCCCACGCCAAAGGCGCGTACGCTAACCGCTTAGCCACGGAGGAGCTCACACATCATTCGATTTTAGATTTAAAATATACATGTTGGTAAGCTATTACCTGTTGGAATGTTTGAATGTAGAGACTAAAGTGCACAAACTGTAAATATAAATTATGAGAGATCCTGCACTTACGAACCACGAGTTCTCACCTCCATTTGTGTGGCAAATTGAACTAGCCTTATTAGACAATAATGCATTGATTGTGCATCACTACGAGTGTTACAGAAGTTAATAATGAATTTTAAAGTAAATATACGAAGGCATAAAATCTGGAAAGAACCAAAGAAAGTAATTGAAACTAAAATCACACTTTATTCAAACAAACGCTTATTTATAAACACAAAACGAGAGGAAATCTAAAGAAAAGTGCAAATGGTCAATATTTTCAAGCTATATCACAAGAAAAATATAATTCTAAGGATCCCGCCCTTTTCTTATGGAAAATGGCTCTCGGTCAAATTATTTCTAACTATGCGCAAACGAAAAGCCTTGAAGTGTAGATAAAAAAGACTTCATGGGCACGAATTTCTAAATATTATATTTCTCGAGTTATATGGATTTACAGTTACGTGATGTCATGAAAACCGCGTGAAATAAAACTGTAATGTGCCCATGAGTGGACAGACCTTGTCTAAGTGCTTGTAGTTCACAATACGGCCACAGACGAGGGACTGCACAACGTCTGTGATCACATCGTGAACTACAAGCTACTTCGACAATCCGCGTGATGCATTATTTGCGAAAATACAGTTTCGAGGGGATCGAAAGCCAGTTAGCCAATGCCATTATGAGTTTCTGCTAGCTTTGATGTCATTGACTAACTAACTGGCTTTGTATCCTCCGAAGTAGTTTTTTTGACGAATAATGTATCACGCGGTTTTCATGACATCGCGTGACTAAACCCACATAACTCGAGAAATATAATTGTTAGAGATTTGTGCCCATTGGAACTTTTTACCTACACATTAAGACCTTTCGTTTGTGCATACAGGGTTTCCACTGATTTGGCAAGCACGAATTTCCTGAGTTTTGCAGGTTTTCCAGGACACAATTTATAAATTTCCAGGGTTACAGATAATGTAAAAAAGCAACTTTATTTCTTCGGACCAGAGGTATACTATGCATGCACATTTATATTCGTCGTTTAAACGCCGTAACATCATTTATAAAAATGTTAAACTACTGGCTCGTCTTGCGATGAACCAGAAGAAATTCCTGCTTAGCATTATGAAACATTAAAAATTGGATTTGAAAGTTATAAACTCATATTGAAGTTCCCTGACTTTTCCAGGTTTTGTCAGATTTTCATGGAATTCCCTGAATTTTCCAGGACTTTTCACGAATAAGATGAATTCCCTGACATTTCCCGGTTTTCCGGGTGGGTGGGAACAGTGGCATAGTTAGAAATATTAAATTGACCGAGATCCATTTTCCATAAGAAAAGGGCAGAGACCTTTACGACTGAAAAAATAATACAAGATTTACGGGTGTAGAACGTGCATATGCATGCATATGCCTATCTGGCTTTGCTACGGTAAAGTCGGAAAAATAAATTGTGTCTTGAATATATATCGTGCAGCGTTGTTTAAAATACCAGTGCTTTCCATTTGTTTTAAGAACGTATAATGCTTTTTGTAATTTCCTGTGTAATACCAAAATACAAAACTAGATAGTCCAAATGTTAAAAACGATGTTTAGAGTACCGTAATGTATTAACGCGAGAGAGAGAAATAACCCCACACGAAATTGAATAATGTTAAGATTTAGTATTAACCGGAATTAAATATAATTTTAAGCAAACGTCGAGACAAAAGCAGATCTAAACCAATGGTACATGTCATCTATAGTGAAACATGTCGAAATCTGCATGTTAAACATATGGAATGTAGGAAAAAAAACGCGTTAGGACAACGCTGTTCGAATCACTCTTTATATAGCGCGCATCTCCGCTTTCTTAGAAAAAAAAATGCGCGTTCTACACATGTAAATCTGTACATATTTTGAGCAAAGTACATCCATCCACTATAGTATTTCAGTACAATTAAGGTATTTTTGTGTGCGTTACGCAATGATGACAACACCTTAATCCATAATGAAAATATAATCCCCCTGCAATTTGTTTAGGCTCTATCGTAATTGTTCTTGTTTTCATAAGTGTTTCTGAATGTGATGGTAAATCAGAATGACCATACACTCGCAAAACATGAAGCAAAGCAGTCACTGCTCTGGTAGTTATATTATGTTTCTGTACCCACGACCGCAACTCAACGCTTAGATTTTCTACATTTATACCAGACATAGAATTGTTAACGTTATCCTCGTTGTCACCATGTGTAATGTCACTTTGTGCACTATTTTCAACATCACTAATATTTAATTCACTACATTCATTGAATTCGATGTCACTAACACTGACTTCACGTGCTGTTTTCTTAACGGAATGAAAATCATCTTTGTCACAAACAATGGTACTGTCTGATTCATTATTCTTACAGAGTTCAACATTTGCCACTATATCTTCAAACTGTCGGTTGACCTCTCTCTTTATTCTTTTGTATACAATTGAAGATAAAACACTGTGGTGACTTTTAGGCATCTGTACTCATTAGGAGTTTTTTTCTGTAAAAGAAATATAAATGCTTCTAATACACATTAACTCTAGATTTCATTAGGGATATTTTTGCAACAAATTTCGTGCAAGACCAGTTATTTGTAATTTCTGTGTATTAGAACTTTTTCTTTAAATCATCTAAGGGAATAAAAGTTGATCCAAACAAGTTTGAAACCCACACTTAAGCCAGCAGCACTGGCAGCAAGTTCTGCAGACTCTAGAACAAATACGACAGAATGCTGTTACACGGACGTATACGTATACGGAAAGATGGGAGTCCACATCGGGATAAAAAACAACTAACACTTGTAAAATCTCAATCACTAAGAAATGAAAAATAATGTTAAAAAGGGTTGGCAAATTGGATAAGTGCCCTCATTTGTTACACCATGTGCCCTTTCAAATCATGGTGTCACTGGTGCTAAATCTTAAGATTTTCCTGGAGGTGCTGCAAAAGTTAATTTTATTAGCAATGCTGAATTTACTTGTCTAATTTTCGCAATCAAATTGTCATTTTTGTATCAGAAATGTATTGTTACAATTTTAAGTGTTGGAAACTAGTTTGGGCTAAAATAGTATTACCGGTACTAAATGTCCGTTGGACATTTCTGAAATTGCTTTACAACCTTTTAGTAATATAAGAACACGACTGAGGTTTGTACAGTTCTATCGTGCATTGGAACTTCAGAAAAGGCTATTTTTCCTCTGCAATGATTAAGAATGTAGTATTAAGAAAAAATTAGTAAAGATAGTGTTTCAACACTGGTTTGGTGAAACTAAGTAAAGCTCTGAGAAACTTTGACATTTATCAAGATTAGAAGCCATTTTCTCAGGAAACAGTACATTTTTAGTTTTCAATTACAACCTGAAGCTTAAGCAGTAAAACTACTAAAAATATATTATGAAATAAACCGAATGGGGAGAATCTCTCTCTTTCTCTCTCAGAAAGAGAGAGAGAGAGGGAGACCGTCCCGGTGGTCTAGTGGTTAGCGTCGCTGACTACGGACTTAGGGTTCCCGGGTTCGATCCCCGGCGCTGCGATGGTTTCCAAGGCGTGGGTTTGGAACGGTGCATACCCAGCATCGTAACGCAATTGGAGAACTGCTATGAATGTAGATAGTGACGATCACAGTGAAAGCTTCGGCTCTCCTCTCCCAACCCGTCTGGTCAGCGTGGGAGCAGTAAACCAATTCCTCCCTCTGGAGAGAGGCCTCATCCAGTAGTGGATCGAATATGGCTGTGATTTATTATTATACACACAATTAAAATTAGATGAACGGTCTTGTTATTCTTAGGAAAATATCCGAGTACATATAATTATCCCAGTGATGACAGATACAGAGTTAATCTATCTTTCTTCTACATCCTGCATGATTGGTCACGAACACCAACAATACATTTAACTACAGAGGGCTAACCAGAATTCAGACTATCCCTACGGTATTGAAAAATTAAAGGGTATTCTGTGAAAAGAGGATACAAACCCGTGCATCTGTCTCGTTGACTCAGTTAATACATACTCCTTTGTTGTCTGCGCTTACTAACTGCTGGACAATTATTACCACAGGAAAACTTTAAACTGTTTCTAAAATTGCATATATGTACATACAGAAAAACGAAAGGTGTCTAAAGGCAAATTGATAAATCAAATAGGGGAAATAGCTTTTACGAATATGCTCGCAAAGAAAATGTAGCTACCTTTCGGTATCATCATCATCATCATATCATCATCATAATATTTTAATCCTTTACGTAACTCCTTCCTCCAGGACGTAGCATTAAAATAATAATAATAATAATAACCATTGCCCAAAAACGAAACTTTTCAGGAAGATGAAAAGAAAGCTTTTCTTACTACACACTAGGAGAAATTGTGCACATGAGCTTCCTTAAGCATGTTCTAGAAAGTCTGAGACACATGAACTAAGATATTTGAAGAATTTCTTAGTTTGTACTAGGGAAAGTTTTCTTTTTACCCCTCCCCTCCCCTGATTTTTTCGATGGCCCATTTCTATGTCTTCGATTGTACATTTTATTTGCATTTACTTATAATCTACATTTTATGTATCAGCTGTAAGTAAACAGAAAGCGTTTGAATCACTATTGTTTTATATTATCCTATACATACCTGTCGCTTCTTGCTTCTTTTTGTCCATAGTGTCGAAGTCTTGTGCAAGGTTTGTGTATACTTCTTTCCAGGCCTTCTGCTTTTCGACCTTGTCTTTATAAGTCTGTAGTCTTGCCCCATAGACAAGGTCTCATTTCCACTAATTCAATGAAATTCAAAACATCGTACTGAAACACTTTAGTCATTGTCACTCGATGAACGATGAAATGAATTGTCACTGAAGCAAGATTTCAGTGCACTGCAGAAAACAATCCACTAAATCAAAAAGCTACTTCAAGCGGAAATAAGTAGCTGCACTCACGCAGAAAGTATGGCACTCCAGAATAGTTTCCTATAAATGATAAACGTCAGTTTAATCCACCCCCTGTCAAATTGACCTATTTCTGTCCTTGATCCCCTGTGGGCTTGCATAGTTGCATACAGATAAACGAATCGAGTACATTCCTGGAATCGAACGGAGGAAACGGAACTAAATTATAATTTTCTTCAGCATAGGAGGATTTTTTCCAGGGGAGATTTTGTTCTAGATAGGTCTACATATGTAGTATGTCCGATATAACATTCATAGATAACGTTTTGCAATGCATCTTGCATCTTGTAAAACAAAAACATAGGCAATTTCGGCTGTAGCCTGTTGTGTTGATTAAATCAAATCATACTGTTATACAAGATATTCTTCTTTATGCATTCCTTTCCCTCTTTCAACAACCCCCTCCCTTGAAAATTACGTACTATGATCTTGTAGGAGCCAAGAAAGACAATCCACACAAAAGGAAAATGCTTTGGAGAAACCTAATCGCTATCAATGATTGGTGGAAGGAGTCTTGCAAACTATTATTTTTCTATATTTTCCCCTCGGGGGAGACTAAACAGAAGATCGAAAAAACAAGGTTGTTTGCTCTTTGTGTGTGTAGATGTGTGCGCACGAGGTATATGGCCTTCTTTTGGTTTCTTTCTTTTTGTTTCACTTTTGTTGCCATAATTTTAACATCTATTTAAATTTCTCAAAACTGAAATAGGCTGAGACCAAGCTATTTAAAATAATAATAATAATAATAATAATAATAATAATAATAATAATAATAATAATAATAATAATAATAATAGGTTCTGGAAAGGCAACATTGCGGCTGCCTATTCACTCAGTCCACAATCGTTGTATGGAACAAATACCAGACAAGACAGAGTACATGAATATTTTTATGATCTATAGAGTAAAACAGCATGCAACCACAAGAATGGAAATTTTCTTGTTCTGTTTGTGCTTTTTCAGTTCTTTCTGTAGTTGTGTTGTAGTTTTTATTTACTTTAATTTTATTTACAACCTTTGTTATGCTTGGGAATGCCTACTTCTAAGATTATGATGGATATTTATACCGTACATACTGGATTGCATAATTAACAGGATAAACACTGGACAATTATCCTAAATTCATTATTTCTTCGTATCTCCATTTTGTTCATTTCCGCCATGTTGATTTTTTAAAAATTATGACTTCATATATGCTAAGACATATTCTCTATCAAAACGAATCCAACGACCCCTTTGTTTAAATCGTTTAAGTAAGTTTCAGCTGTAGAAGATAACAAATTAATATACATACATACATCTGTGAAACTCGCTTTCCGCGTTGCCGTAGATGGATAATTCAAACAAAATCCGAATTTCCCTTGCTGAGAATTTATGTAAATAGCAAGCCACTATATTTGTGGTACCTCACAGCCATTTTGATTATTTCATTCTTCATTATATATTCATATGATGTGAAAAAAAGAAAATAAAAAAAATTAAACAAAAAATCCAAATACAGGAAAAGAAACAAGAATACACAACGCCTTGCCACTCACTCACTGTAGCTAGATTGAATAAACCATCAGCAAGCCGGCTGCGTGTGCTTCCGCAGCAGCCGTCTTTACCGGCTGCGTGTGCATCCACGCATAATAAAACATTGCCGCCGACAAAACCGGAGCCGGAGCCGACGCCGACATGTCGGCGGCTAGTCCGGCTGCATTTATCGGAGACGGGAGTTCCACCGGCTTTTTTGCCGGGTCGGAAAGCGTGTGCAAGCTACCATTTGATTACATTGCCGCCGATTCCATCGCCGGCATTGTCAGAACCGGATCCAGCATTGCCGGGGACGTGTGCAAACGCTGTACCAATGTTTGGTAAACCGTATAAAGTATGTAGTTTCTCGTTATGAAGTTCCGCCATTCCCATTCCCGTTCCTCTTGAAGAAAATGGAAAGTCAATGACATTCGTAGAAATGGTTAGGAGGATTATTGTTGTACGTGGAATGCGAAAAACTAACAAATTTATTTCGGGGAAGCTTGAGCCCGATATATAGTGTTCGAAGTGGAAAAAAAGCAGACGGGGTATATTTCATTATGATTTTGACTCAACATACCGGCTATTTAAATATTGTCTTGATCATAGAAAAACCAGAGACGGTATGACATACCACTTCATACCGTCTCACTTCGACCACTACACACACACACACAAACGCATATATATATATATATATATATATATATATATATATATATATATATATATATATATATATATATATATATATATATATATATATATAATATGGGAACGGTCTTACCCGCCCCCCCCCAATGTTGAAGACAGATTTGCGCCGATGTTCACAACTGATGGTATATGCCCAAACACACACACACATACACATTGACAATTTCAGAAGAGTCTCCCTGGACAAACTGAATAAGCAACGAGTGTAAGAAGTACAGTACTACTAAAATACTGGTTTCCCAGAGATTAAGCCCAATCAGAGAAACGCCCATGGAAATTTCGTCGTTCTGGTGCAGTATCCTCAGGCCACACCATGAAATCACTGCTCACACAATGTTAAACACCAGTAGTTTAAGCAGTAACGCCCACGGGGTTTTTCCAGGGAGGGAAGCTGACATACAAGCAAAATTGCAAATACAAGCCCCTTGAAACACACAATATAAGTTCTACTGCATGTAAAACAATTACTTACGCTCATGGCGTAAGTTTACTACAGTAATGTGTGTGAATAAGCAAATTTGTTTTGATATGTATTTTGAGGAATCGAACCAATTTTGATAATTCAGGGGGCAATGTCCTCCTTGACTCCCGTTGCAGGTGGGCATGAAAGTAAGGATATAATTTTTTGGTAAGGTATACGCGCAACTGTTTTCAAACATATAATGCTACCCATCATCCCCATATATGCTGCTTCTTTCGTAAAATTAAAATGGGTGAGTATTATGGTTACCAACTCTGAATAAAAATTACCGGCACCCGCTCAAAATTTCCTGTGATATAGGCCTAAGTGAAAAGTCTCTCTCTTCGAACCCATCCATGGGAAGGAAATGTACTATCCTGGACAAAATGCATTAGGATTTAGATTTCTGGGCTATCGGCATTTAAGGCAATTTAGCCCTTCACGTTTTGAGGGATGACGTCCCTCGGTGAGCACACAATTCGGGAAAGGGGAAGGAAGAAAGGATTGGGAATGGAAGGAAGTGGCCTGGGACTTAAAGTTAGGTACCACCCTGGCATTTGCCTGGTGTGAATGAGGAAAACCCTATAAGAGGAGTTTGTTTACATGACGAAATCCAGATATAATAATATTGGGATTCGAACCTTGGATCTCTTTTGGAGTCTTTCTTAACATCATTCATTTGTAAAAGACTAATAGATCCAATAAGGAACTGGTAAGTAAACAAATAGTCCCACTCTCACGGTCCTAGGATTCGGGCGTTATATATATCAGGAGCATATGCTGTATACCCACCGTCGCTGGTACGTCAGCTCCAAGGTATACTGGTCAGTACCTGTAAAAGAAGTACAAGTGGGGCAGCAATGCATGATTCACGCCAGATGGATAGTGAGAGACGAAAGTAATGTTTGTTCTCCACTGCTTGGAAGTACCTTACCTCTTGATAAACACTTTATGCCGCATACACTTTAACTTATACACATTTGAAGCGCTAAAAGAAAATATGACTTATTAAACACATTTAGTTAGCACTATCATCACTTTCAGAAATGATAACAAGAATTGTAAATAACTTTGTATTATTATGCACTATGTGGGTTACACTACATATGATTTAGAACAATATTAATATTTTCATATTACTTTTAAAATTTCACTCGAAAAGAAATTGGCCCAAAGATTTCGGAACGACGCGTAAGTGCGCACGACGGTTTCGACGACTATACGAGATAAAATTCACTGGTACACTACCGAAAAGCTGACATCCATTATTGGAAAGAGATGAATTGACTGTCCCATTCCTTGACAGACAACAAGATTCTTTTGCAAAATCGCTGCATTGGTGAGGGAAGTGCTTAAGAACAATTCTTGTTAACACAAGTTCATTGTTATTATTGAAACATCATTTATATGCTTGTCACTGCTTCCTGCTTTCGCATCGCATTTGATATACACAAAACTCAAATACTATTCACATTCGTTTTAAATTTTGAAATCAACTTATTTCGAGCACATCTTGAATACGTTCAATGTACTTGGTGGGGAGTGACGCTCTCTTTCACATTATGATAAATACTCTCTTTCTCCCCTATCAGGGTATATACACTTACAACTTCACATATTGAGAGAGACTGAAAGTCCTCTCTCTGGTCCTCTTCCTGCATTGCATAGTTGCCAGTTCACAGCGCAAGAATACACTGACTAAACTAAAATATAGTTCGTAGAGAACATTAAGTTTTTGCTTTATAATATTGCTAATTATATATAATGAATGGTTCATAAGTTGATAAAAATCACATTAAAAACACTGATTGTTCGAATAAGTTATACAATCAACGATTATTGATAGACTTTACATTGTCACGTAAAACTCTGTCATCGTCATGAGGGCTCACTGCGTGGGCGTTTCTCTCGAGAGTAGCTAAATTTTTCCTCCAAATATGGACTGACGGGAGGAAGTAAGAGTGTCTGGAAAAGTGAGGTACCTTTTGGGTGAGAAATTCCTGAGCATTGTTCTTTTCCAACTGTTGATTAGTCGCATTTTATTTCCAAGAATTGACGTTGGAATAATACGAGGGTTAGTTTAAAAATTCATGCCAATCCATCTTGTTATAGATGGTGGACGACGGACTGTCCACTGAAGGTATCACCGAAGTGGGCAAGAACCCTGGAATCCAAGTCTTCATAATCACACTGCAACACAACAGCAATCACAACACTCCATTAGTCCATAGAGAGTTAATGTCATTTGAAGTTCGTTTTCGTTGAAGAAGAACAGTTCGTAGGTTCACTCGGACGCACATAATCGCGAAATTCGAAGAATAACGAACGCGAGGGCCATTTACGATAACGCGAGGGCCATTTCGTAAATGTCTTTTGAGTCCTTTCATTTTTATTATTTGTTTATATTTTTCATTTATTTCAATTACTCCTTGAAATGTAAACACAAAATAATTTCAATATTTGAATATAAATCAATAGTTATTTGTAATTCAAAATACTATTTAGCATTGTACTTCATAATGTCTTTCAAAATTCAAACCAAGTTACACAAACATATTAATATATACAATGCGACAATATATTTAATAAAACATTACATTTGGTAAGGTATTGTATTCAATGCCATATTTAAGAATACACAACAATACAAACTAAATGTGTACCAATAAATTTAAAATAGTAAAATTGATTTAAGATTCTGCAATAATTCTTCTTAAGATTCTGCAATAAGATTCTGCAAGATAAAACACACAATGTCACTCAAAAATAGCATATATCACGAAATAATTCAACTTATCATAATATTATTTTTCACGAAAATGAGATATTCCTTCCTACTATATGTGTAGAAAATTTATTAAAATGAAAACATCAACATTATTCATAAAATTCAAAAATGTACTTTCATTGACATGCTAACACAAGACATTTATCAAGAATATTCGAAATGATTCAACACAACTAAAACATATGATATAGTGCACACGATTAATTTTATATTTTATTAAAATTACATATTAAAAACACATGTGTAAATATAACACTAAAAATATTTCATTTATTTAAAATGAAAGACTAGGCACATGTGAGCTCGTCACGCTCAAAGTATATAAAAATATACTGCCTGCATAACATTGGCAAGACCCTAACCCATTTATTTATTAATATGTTTCCATCCCCGAAGCAAAGTGAAAAGATAGAACGTTTGGTTAAAATTTAAAAATAATACAGAGGGGACTAATAAGAACATTGCCTACTCCGGGCATTACATAATATGAATAACCCACAATATTGGAGGAACCTTTGCTTCAATGTCTTCAAGTTAAAACTTGAAATGTTTTCGTATTCAACGAAAAGATTAATACAAAGTGAATGCAACAATAGTTGCTAACAAGTATCATGTAAGTATTCATTTATAATAAGATGTCTCATTGTATATTGTTTTCATTCAGCGATGCGCTATGAAGGTGAGTACAGGTGTAAAACCATACTACTACAATAACTTACCACACCAAAATTCAAGTATCCTCAGCTGATTAGTAATCCCAGAGGTTAATTGTGATTGGTTAAAACAAATAAATTAAGATAACACATCGTAAGTATACATTACTATTAATTGACGCATGGATGTTGTTTAAAAGTTGAAATCTTTACTGCATTAATTTAAAACGTGCTTATTCAGGTTTATTACCGAATGGTTTCTCACCAGAATATTTAAATTTGTGATTCGACAAATTTTTAATTTTGTAAAATTGCAACACTGTGATGGAATATTCTGTAAAGATTTCCCACATTTTCACAATTTAAACTTATTTCCTTTCACTATATTTGAAAATTTTCACTACGCAAATGTACTCTTGCACTTCGAAAAGAAACACTATATTCTCCATGATTCGAAAAAATCAAATTTCGTCGTGAATGCGTTAACGAAAAAATATACTATTACAAGTAATTTCGTATTACGTATGATGAAGAAATATCAAGATTTCAAAAATGGTATCTCTCATTCAACATTTTGAATATCTTATGAGGTGCAACAATATATGAAACGAAAAAATTAATATTCAAAATTTTCTTGAATCTATCAGCTATAGCCATTAACGTGATACACACAATAAAATCTTATTCATTTTATTTGAGCATTGGAAATTTAGTAAAACACTAACAGTGTTGATAAATATTTATAGCATGAAAAATAATTACTAACACCTGAAAATTTTGTATAAAAGAACTTTTGCAATGGATATATATTCATTTTTCATTGCAAGGTCAAAATATGGAAAATGGGCAATCCGGCTATGTATTAATATCGTTTACCCAATTCCTTTTCGTATTGGATTTAGTACAACATCGTAAAGTAAAATTCTCATGCATTCAAAAATTTTGAGTTTAACTTCCATAGTAGGCATCCATGGGATTTTGTTAATACAAGAACGCAACATTCTATAAGCAGTAGATTTATGTACTACCTTACTATGAGAATCAGCTGATTTCTTACGATTAGTTTGTACACTTGGAACATTTACGCATTGAGTATCATTGTCACTGTTGGCAGCGAAGAATTTACACTTTCTACATATGCGTAATACCTTACTTAACTTACGGACCTTTTTGCCAATTTTCACGTTATTTTTTATTTTCGCACGGTGGAAGAATCTTTGCTTACTCTCTTTACTTTCCAAACAAAAATTTCTGTTTCTAAATTTCTCAGTAACATTTCGAGCTGAATACAAAATGTTGATTGGTGTATAATCAATCTGAACGTTTTGACTTAGTTCAATACATTTGTCCTTACCTTTTCTGAATCTAAATTTCATAGATTTACAAGTTGCACGATATATGCCAAGCGAACATGGAATGGTTTCATTTCTATTAAAACGTACAATTACGAACATACATACTGTACCTTTCAGCAACACTAAAGATATATTACCACTGGAAAAATAATGCAACTCACCAATCTGAATTGGTTGCCTAATGCAGCTTACTTTAGGGTAATTCGTAACATGCCGTGTATACACCACAAAAAATACAGGACTTGCAGACAAACATTTTTTACGAACAAGTAGCATTGAGCTGGAGGGGGGAAACAGCTGATCCACCCATTTTCTTTCACATAAGGGACAAGTGCAGACTTTCATCTCGTCTAAAAATACTACAACAGTATCACTTTTTATTTCCCTAGTGGTGGTTACGTTAACCACACTCGTACTACTATTGGAGGTAGCCTCCATGAAATCAACCTGCACGGTGTTTACATTTACACTGACATTTTCATTACTTACTTCATTTCCCTGAGCAAAAACATTATTACTCTGTAAAACAGAAATATTTTCCAATTGGCTTTTGATGCTTTGTAATTGTACGGAATTATTTTCCAACAACTGAAATAACTCATTCCACTTACTATTTTCACTTTCATTAGTTTGAACAAAATGTGATTCTAGGAACTTCAGATAACCTACCTTTCTTAACAGGGTTTGGATATGAATCAATATCATCGGCAACATTTTTCAATTTTCGTTTACAACTTTTAGTTCTAACCTCAAAAGAACAACTATGACGAACATGTGCTAACGGGTACACGTTAAATTCATCTGCGAATTTAACTTTTTTCGGAATTATGTTTTCCTTATCGGTTTGACCCACATTACATGACATAGTATGTAAATTGACATCCTTACTACGTTTTTTGAGGATAGATTTAATACCACCAAGAGCATTTTGAGGAGGACTTTCAACTTACTTGGAAAGGAACTGCAAGTAAACAAATAGTTCCACTCTCACGGTCCCTGTTCGGGCGCCATTTATAAGAGGAGTTTGTTTACGTGACGAAAGCCAGATATAATAATATTGGGATTCGAACCTTGGATCTCTTTTGGAGTCTTCCTTAACATCATTCATTTGTAAAAGTCTAATAGATCCAATAAGGAACTGGTAAGTAAACAAATAGTCCCACTCTCACGGTCCTAGGATTCGGGCGTTATATATATCAGGAGCATATGCTGTATACCCACCGTCGCTGGTACGTCAGCTCCAAGGTATACTGGTCAGTACCTGTAAAAGAAGTACAAGTGGGGCAGCAATGCATGATTCACGCCAGATGGATAGTGAGAGACGAAAGTAATGTTTGTTCTCCACTGCTTGGAAGTAATTCTTTCTCCTTTTCATTGAACGTACTATCATGATCACTAAAAGAACTAACATCATTAGAATACTTTTTCTGTAGCCGTTGAACTATTATTTCAATAACCTTATTCTTGACATTAACGTCATCACATTGAAGTTTCAACTTTTTTGCTACATACTGAAAATATACATTTTTGCCGCGAGCACATTTCTCTTTCAATTTTTCATACTGAGTTGATTTCCTAATACCACGTACGCGGAGATTAACCTCCTTTTGTAGGTTTTTCCTATATTCACAATTAAAATTGAATACATATTCGCAAATTGCAAGTTTCGCTACCCTATTGAAACTATGAGTTTCTGCATCGAGGCCTAAAATATTATGAAACTCTTCTAAACAAAATGGAACAGTACTAAATTTGTATTCATTTATTGCGTTAAGGTATTCTAATTCTATCTGTGCTCTTACATTCATTAAATTTAACGCTAGCATTTTGTACGTGGATTTATGAATTATATATTCTAAAATGAACACAAAAATATAAAAATGTAAACAACACTACGTGTAAAAGAATGCAAGGAACTGTTTCTTTCACAGAACATTAATTGCTAGGTTCACATTTTAAGTTTTCAGTGATTGTTTCGCATTCTTGTGTGCATACACTAGAACCTACCTGCTTTTGTACAGCAGCGAATTTTAAAATTTGGTTAGTTGCAGCCAAGTCCGCGGATAATTTTTTGACCGCTTCGAACAGTGTTTCGTTTTCACTATGGGTTGATATTGTAAAATATTATGCTTAAAAATACAACATGCAAATTACTAAATGGCATTGAATATAGAACAGTGAAGTTCAAAAATTTACTTTCTCCCCACTAAAACATCTGTCCCTGTTCGGGCGCCATTTATAAGAGGAGTTTGTTTACGTGACGAAAGCCAGATATAATAATATTGGGATTCGAACCTTGGATCTCTTTTGGGGTCTTCCTTAACATCATTCATTTGTAAAAGACTAATAGATCCAATAAGGAACTGGTAAGTAAACAAATAGTCCCACTCTCACGGTCCTAGGATTCGGGCGTTATATATATCAGGAGCATATGCTGTATACCCACCGTCGCTGGTACGTCAGCTCCAAGGTATACTGGTCAGTACCTGTAAAAGAAGTACAAGTGGGGCAGCAATGCATGATTCACGCCAGATGGATAGTGAGAGACGAAAGTAATGTTTGTTCTCCACTGCTTGGAAGTACCTTACCTCTTGATAAACACTTTATGCCGCATACACTTTAACTTATACACATTTGAAGCGCTAAAAGAAAATATGACTTATTAAACACATTTAGTTAGCACTATCATCACTTTCAGAAATGATAACAAGAATTGTAAATAACTTTGTATTATTATGCACTATGTGGGTTACACTACATATGATTTAGAACAATATTAATATTTTCATATTACTTTTAAAATTTCACTCGAAAAGAAATTGGCCCAAAGATTTCGGAACGACGCGTAAGTGCGCACGACGGTTTCGACGACTATACGAGATAAAATTCACTGGTACACTACCGAAAAGCTGACATCCATTATTGGAAAGAGATGAATTGACTGTCCCATTCCTTGACAGACAACAAGATTCTTTTGCAAAATCGCTGCATTGGTGAGGGAAGTGCTTAAGAACAATTCTTGTTAACACAAGTTCATTGTTATTATTGAAACATCATTTATATGCTTGTCACTGCTTCCTGCTTTCGCATCGCATTTGATATACACAAAACTCAAATACTATTCACATTCGTTTTAAATTTTGAAATCAACTTATTTCGAGCACATCTTGAATACATTCAATGTACTTGGTGGGGAGTGACGCTCTCTTTCACATTATGATAAATACTCTCTCTCTCCCCTATCATGGTATATACACTTACAACTTCACATATTGAGAGAGACTGAAAGTCCTCTCTCTGGTGCTCTTCCTGCATTGCATAGTTGCCAGTTCACAGCGCAAGAATACACTGACTAAACTAAAATATAGTTCGTAGAGAACATTAAGATTTTGCTTTATAATATTGCGAATTATATATAATGAATGGTTCATAAGTTGATAAAAATCACATTAAAAACACTGATTGTTCGAATAAGTTATACAATCAACGATTATTGATAGACTTTACATTGTCACGTAAAACTCTGTCATCGTCATGAGGGCTCACTGCGTGAGCGTTTCTCTCGAGAGTAGCTAAATTTTTCTTCCAAATATGGACTGACGGGAGGAAGTAAGAGTGTCTGGAAAAGTGAGGTACCTTTTGGGTGAGAAATTCCTGAGCATTGTTCTTTTCCAACTGTTGATTAGTAGCATTTTATTTCCAAGAATTGACGTTGGAATAATACGAGGGTTAGTTTAAAAATTCATGCCAATCCATCTTGTTATAACCCAGGAAAACCTCATTCAGGATGGCTGGTATGAAAAAGCGTTTTACACTTTTTCGACCGAGTGCCCCCACCAGGAATCGAACCCGGGACCGCTCACACCGAAGGCGAAAGCGTTAGCGACCACCAAAATGCATTAGGACTCGTATTCTGCATATCCTTAATACATGCACTTATAAGCGTAATATATACATTGTGTTCTGAAGTCGTATCGATCATTTTCTTCTATTTACCAGTAACTGCTACTTCATTAAAATTATCGAGAGATGAAAAAATAGTATCTTAATCTGTACCATGGTGGAAAGACTGCAAGGTGGTTGCATGCGCATGTCGCCTGGAGCGCTGTCGGAACTGTGACGTTATCTGGTTTGCAAAAGAGAACGGGAAAAGGCGCGGCTTTAAGTGACAAGTGGAAATTCTTTGTTACTTTGTTCCGTTAAATTATATCAAGAATGCCTAACTGTGAAGTGTACGGCTGGCATATTTTTTTTTACGCCCGAGAATCCACATTACTCTATTCTGATTGGTTGAGTGTTCTGACGTCACAAATCACTCTTGGTTTTGATTTCGTGATTTCAATTCGACTCACAGAAGTCCTGTGACAGAACTAGATTACCGGAATATTAAACAAAAAACGAGCATTGAGCGTACTATGAATTCTCTAATTAAATAAGCGTGTTTATGGTTTACTAGAGTATTGTATTGTGCTATATGCAAAGCATAATAGAGAATTCTTAATACATACATAGCATAATTCCTTGTAATAAGCACAATTCTCTTTGCACAAGTAGAATAATATAAATACATTGCGTTTTCGTAGTGCAATAACCTTTAGTAGCTTTTAGTTTATTAAACAGTTTTCACTGCGTCACTTAAACAAAAGTAACTTCGAAAATTATGTAGTATAACAAAAACTACATGCACATTTACAACACGCAAATTAAAATAAATATCTTATTTTTCTTGACATAATTTGCAGAGTACATGATTTGAGCAGACAGTTCTACTAAAGTGGAGCCACGGTGGTTCAGTGGTAGAACGTTCACCTGTGGTGCATGGGGTCCCGGGTTCAAACCCTGCTCCCGCCAAGTGAACTTTGTGGTGGACAAACACTTTGTGCGTGGGTTTTCTCGGGGTTCTCCCGTTTCCTCCCACTTTATTCCACCATTTCATTCATTTCTCATAATCACCGTCTCCTTTAGCGTAACCGGCATAAACGTGGGACGTAAAACTCACAGATTTCATTTCATTTGATTTCAAAGTTCTACCAAATTTTGACACATATCTTACATTTTCAGGTCTGGTTAGAACTTTGGGCAAGTCTTTACTTTAGGCAAGGCAGTGAATAAGCAATGAATCTGAACCGGTTCCCGCAGTTATAGTTACAGTTCCCAAGAAGGAAAGGCAGAAAACAACGTGCCCTGCGGGGCTCTAACCCGCCTTCACTCGCTGATGCTCGCTCGGCAATAATATGTATTGATAGTATATCATTGCCTTGCCCAAAGTAAATAGTTACCGAACTTTGTATTTCTATTAGCAGAGCATGCGTTAAATGAAGAGCTCCATTAGCAGAACTTGCAGATTGACTTAAGGAGGGCTCAGTATAGATACTTTTTGCTAGGTAGCCTCTAAAAAGCAAAAATGCTATCAAACAGAATCAGGACTGGAGCACAGCAGGGAGGCCCATGCTAGGCGAGGGGGTCGTCCGTAGTGAGCAGGCGCGTCATCGACATGAGGTATATGCAGAAACGTGGATACGGGAAGAGCACAATACATCCACTATCACTCAAAACTCATTTCGGCCTATGTTTAGCAGAAGGGGTCCAGCTATTTTATCTAAAAAATGTTACAATTTTGGTAATTTCTGTTCACATTCGCTTAGTTTAGGGTAGGTTATGTTAGTTTATGTCATATTAGTGTAGGGGTCCCGCATAATTTTCAAAAAAAAAAATGATAGTATTTCGCTTATTTCTACCAATATTAGGTTAGTTTAGTTCCGTTATATTACGTCTAAGTACTTGCATCATTCATTTCTCCTGTAAATTTTGTGTTTTTACGTGCTTCTGGAGCCTTGTACTAAACATACTCCCTTTTTCAACATGCTGTGTGCTGACAGTAATTACATTTACACTCTCATTCTTTGAGGAAAAATGTTTCATATCGTATTTTACCTATAAATTTCCATTTGGTAGAATTGTGTGTTTGAGTGAACTCGCAGAGAGTTTGCTGTCTCATTTTACAACCTCATGCCTAAATTACCACGTACAGATTGAAAATATGGGTGCTACTGATGTAACAGAGGTGTGACGTATTTTAAGAAGGCCACATTAAAAAAGTACGAAAGAAATGATGTAGCCTAAAATAATTTTGAAAGGCTTGT
This sequence comes from Thermobia domestica, assembly GCF_964235325.1. Taxonomy (NCBI): domain Eukaryota; kingdom Metazoa; phylum Arthropoda; class Insecta; order Zygentoma; family Lepismatidae; genus Thermobia; species Thermobia domestica. The sequence goes on from NC_137471.1 coordinate 158,516,599, forward strand.
GTTCAGTTGAGTTGATTTTGAGTTTAACGTTCCTTTCAGCACAGAGGCTATATGAGACGGGAGCTACTAATTAACGTGGAATCCGAGCAACATGAATTCTCGCCAGAAATCGTACCCAGCTCTCCCACGCCAATTTGAAAAGCTTATTGTACTAGTAGCCTCAATATGTGGGTGGAGTCACCAAATCCACACTATCCCATTTTAGGACTGCAAACTTACATTAGTGATTAGAATGACTTACATTAATTCTTTTAGCACCAATTGCCTTAGAACGTGTTTCTGAAGGGTAAAAAGTGGATTACATACCCTAAACTTTTTTTTTTAGGGTTGCACACTAAAATTCGTGAAATATTAACTTTTTACTGCCAAGTACATTACATAGCCAATAACCAACTTATTCACCATTTTCATATCTACCTATTGTAAATCTGCACCAAAACGATTTTGCCGAGCGAATATATACAGGGTGTTAATCATAAGCGGAGTTAGAAATTCTCTGCTGGGGGACAGACCTTCAGAACCGTGGAATTTTTATTATTTTATACGTAGCATTTTTTATTTTTTGTGAAAAAGTTGGGGCAATGCTCCTCCATAGCTCCGCCCCTAGTGTTATTGAACTATGTCGACAAAGTGAAAGAGGTGATTCTTCACATCAAAATAAAGAAAAGTTCATGTTTGTTAAAGAGCATAATTTGAACCCATTTTAACGTCCTGGCCGTCTTCCATAATTCTGCTAGGAGTATGACTGAAATTTTGTCCTTAGGGAATCTTCTATGCATATATTGCACATTGAAGAATTTTTTTTTTTTTTTTTTTTTACACCAAGCTCCGTATGTTCAAAATAGCGTGTGTTGATTTTTGCATTTTGGACAATCCTAGCTCTAAAACTATGTACACTCGTTTGAGATAATACAAAGACTCTTATAATATAATGTCGATGTGTACATTGTACTTTTCCCAATGCTTATATGAACTACTTTTTCTTGAAAAATGGCTTCCTTCAGTTTGTTGGCTTAGTTCTTTAACACCATATTTTATATTTGTCCAGAATAACACAAAGGTAATTTGTTACACATGGAGTTGTACAAATTTTGACTAAGAGCTCCTTCGTGGCTAAGTGGTTAGTATACGCACCTTTGGCGTGAGAGATCCGGGTTCGATTCTTGGCGGGAGTTCATGTGAAGCGGATTCCACGTTAATCACCTCAACAAATTTTGACTCTTTCCCGTTGCACATCCAGTATAACAGGCTATGTCAAGAGTATATTACCTGGCTAACATCTGCAACACCAGTCTCCTTAAGTTTTCGAAGTAGATCAGAAAATAGAAGGAATTACTACACAGTGCGCTATGACTACTTTTTTCGCTTCCTTTCTTGCATGCACAGAATGGGTACAGCTTACTACTTTCCTTTTTTCAGTAAGCTTGAAGTTGCACAACAAGATAAAACGATTATAATTCATTAGGAAAATATTTCTGTTTGCTTCATCGTAAAAAAAGCACTGATGCTACATGAGACGTAAACCAAAGGTAGAATTCGAACTACCGTAATTCATTCAAATGTCTGGACTCTTACACCACGAATCGAACCAGAGACACCGTACACCAAAGGCATCCTTGTCATTGAACCAGCAAGAAGATCGAAGATTATATTCGTGTTATCAACGAACTTAATGGTGCAATTAAAACGGGAGACTTTACACCGAGAAACCACTTAGGGCAGTCACTAAGAGGAAATAGGCACAGTTGGAAGTACCAGTACTGCGTGTTTTGTTTCTTTAAAGCAAACTCATGGAATGTTGTTCGTGAATGTCTTTCAGTTTCTCTTTAAGAACTAAGATACAGTCTTCAATTTAAGTACAGTGAAGTCCCGGTATTCCGAACAAGTCCGGGAGGAAAATTTTTATTTATTTATTTATTGTGGCAAAAATACGCAATTTTAGGAAGTTAATAACAAAGAGGATGAAAATAGATGCACGTTTTCGTAAAAAAACAAAATAAACTTTCGTTAAACACAGTTTTTTTTTTCATTGATACTTGTATTTTTTAAATATTGTTCAAGCTTTGCACGGTTTTTTCTTCACTCAAATTGTAGCTTTGCCAACATTTAACTCTGTGGCCAATTTAGTCACAATTTAATCATTATCTAAACGCTTTACAGCGTCTAGCTTATCTTGTTTACGTTACTCGCCATAACAATCGACTCTCGCACTGTAATACGCAAATGCTCAAAAAGAGGAAACAATGTTCGCACTGAGACAACAGCTGACAAACTGCCGACTGCTGCAGAGTGAACAACACAAAGATAATACACCCATAATGGAAAGATTTGTAACTACGCTACGTGGGAAAATAAAGGCAACATATTTTCCCAACATTTATAACTTATCCAGTACAGTACATATAGTGTTCTCAGAAAACGTGTTTTGAAATATTATATGCTATATATTGCAACACAATAGATCCGATTACCCGCTTCAAACCACGATTTTATTGTTAATCCGGGTAATCTGAACAGGGTTCGGTCCCAATTAGTTCAGATTAGCAGGACCCCACTGTATCGTTAGAAAGAAGTCCACCTCTAAACGTTTGGTACATCTTTACACCTAGTATGACCATGATAAATAGATGTCTTAGTATTGAAGTATCTTACTCAATAGGGCATGCACTGTATCCAAGAAGTACAAAAAAATATGCTATGGCGTGAAAAACGCCAAAGCATTTGTTGCTTTACTTTTTTAATAATAATAATAATAATAATAATAATAATAATAATAATAATAATAATAATAATGAGAAATTGCCATTATGTGCTTCCGTCTAAAGCAGGCCTAAGTCTTTAATTCTCTGGTGGACAACACAGAAATAAATTTATGATCTTTCAACGTGTTCTCTAGACTATCAAAATTAACATCTTAAGGACGAAGAACCTTTAACGAGGGGAAAAAGTTCTAGTTGTATGTAAAACTTAGTGAAGCTTTTCCGCGTACTTTGAGTGGAGCTAAATATTTGGGTAGCCCAAGTTGTGACACATAAATCTGTCTACCCAAGAAAATACTAACAAATAATTTACTTTGTGTCTGTAAATCCGTTCGAGACACACACTCATTAAAACTACTGGAACTTACACTTGAAAAATACATCGACAGTATTGTTTCTTCATCTCAAGGAGTTCGGTAATTAGATTTATGCAAAATTTGTGTCACTGGAAGCCTAAAAGGAAGACAGTACGTATCTCAGTACTGCTTTTAAATTTTTGTACAAAATAAATTCTGATTGTAAAAATAAATAAATAAAATAGGAGTATATTTATTCACATTTTTTAAAAATTTTATTAACTATATTTTTTACAGTGAGTTCCATTATGACGATTCTTTACTTTCTCTTGTAGTAGCAAGCTTACGGAAAGAATTTACTACACTTACTATACCAAAAATAAACAATAGAAACATCAAATAAACGCCAATTACTTCAATGTGCTACAAACGAATGTGTTACATTAATGAGATTAACACTAAAACATTAAGAAGTTATTTTTAACATTTAAAAATAAGTAACCAATTCAACATAAATAGCTTAGATAAATTCAATACAATACAACATTACCAAACATCTACTCACCTCGTTCGGTGGTCCTCTGGATGATTTAATGCTTGAAGAATCTGATAATTTCCAGTGCATTTTTCTTCTTCATAAATACACTCTTTGGACTTTCTTGTCTACATTTCTAGTCCTTCGAAGAACTGAAAGATCTACATTGCACTTAGACTTATTGTATTTCCTTTGCATTAATATCTGCATTAATTAGTTCGTAGATGAACTGTGAAATAAATTCTACACTGCACTTTGTTAAACTATAGAAGACTAAACACTATCCCTGTGGTTATGTACGTGTGTGTGTGTCATTATCAATGATCAAGGAAAAAGGACTTGTAGCAAAGCTATACAACAAACATATTAATTATTGATAGACTAACATAACCACACGGATAGGGGTGCAGTCCTTGTCTACAGCTTTACAGTGGACAGTGTAGAATTTGTTTTACAGTTCCTCTATCAACTAAGTAACGTAGATAATAGTGCAAAGGAAATACAATATCTTTGACTAAGTACAATGTAGATTTTTCAGTTTATTCAAGGACTAGGAATGTAGACCAGAAAGCGCAAAAATAATATTTAACGGCTCTGACGAAGAAGAAAGAAGCCTTCAAAATTATCAGATTGTTCAAAAATTAAATGAACAAGAGGACCACAGTACAAGGTGACTAGAAGTTTTGTGTATCAATAAACCGAATAGCTTTCATCAGTATTCACAGTATTGCCAAGGTTAAGACCGATGATCGCTTTATTAGATTCAGCATAATTTTCGAAGTAACAAGTACAATCAGATGGTACTGGTAAGAAGACATGAATATCCGAAACTATCGATATATTACTGAAAGAATACGTCACATCTGGAAGCAAATTGAAGTTAGTAAAGTTTATTACGATGATAGCTCGTTTATACACTTGCGAAATACATAAAAAGTGATTAAATTAGGTATATTATACTGAACGTAAATTTCAGACGATTAAGTTTGAACACTTCTTTCGCATCTACCGTATTAAATGTAGTTAGGCACTTTCACTGTGATTAAATATAATAGTTATTTATTATTATTTCTCTCCGATTGTTAGTAACCGAACACTACCTAACAACTGATTCCATTTATCAAAAGGAAAAAGCAGATAAATCGTATAGTTACTATTTAATGTCTGTCAAATATTGAGATAAACTACTAACACAATAAAAAAGATGTAAGGCAAATCATCTTCACATTAGCTACAACCAGCACTAACTAAATCATTTACATTAGCACTAATAAATAGCATGTTATAGGCAGTTATAATTAGCCACAGGAGATAAATTTCAATTATCAAATATTGTTTCACTTTCAACTATTGCAGTGCTAATTTGATATGCCACACTGGTGCAATCATTCCCTCCCCCATTTATGATTTAAGCTTAGTTAGTTTGGCCACCATTAGCACATATAATATGCTTAAATCTAACACAGAAAATTCTATCTTTACATATTCTCGCATTTATTTACAACTATGTTTTCAAACGAAGGTTATGGTGAAATCAAATTTACAAGTATTCGAAGTGAAAATAAAATTGAACCTTGAAATAAATTGACAAACATATTTTCTATCTCTCACATTTACGAATTTGTAATACGTACTCTGATAACTGTTGTATACACTTATTATTTACCTGTTTCCTTTGCTTTAATATCAATACTATATTATACAAGTATATTATAAAACTTGTATATTATATACAAGTACTGGGTGTTCAATATACAATGCAACCCGGAGTTTGGGATAGTAGAACTTTTGAACCGGAAGCGGTACACAAATAATGGTTATACCAAAATGAAGCCTTGTTCATGCATATATTTTTAAACTAGGAAGCAACGGCTGAAGTACACTAGGAACCACACAGTGTTGCCAGATGTAACCGAAGGTGTAAATCATTTTTTTTTTTTACAAGTCACGTAAATTGACTCATAACTCATACGTGTAGATGTTGTGTCGTTAATTTTCAGTTTGTATAGTTGGAGTAGCTTGGAGACTGTGGAATGGAAAAAAGAATTTTTCATTTCCACTGATAACTAATCGGATGAGGCCTCTGTAAGGGGGTTACTAAGGAAACCGTGGTTTTCATAAATTAACGTTCTGAATTGGCAACAGTGCTGATGTTTCAGTGCATCAAAATGTGTGTTAAGGATCTGTCTACATGATGCAATTCCTCAAAACAATTTTCAAAAAAACTTTGTAATTATCGTGATAAAACTTTTACGTACATGCACCCGGCAACACTGCTATTCATCACGAACTGAATTGTCAGTTCCACGGCACATTCTAGAAGTGCCCCCGTTTTGATTCAATGAATAGCAGTGTTGCCGGGTGCATGTAAGAAAGTTTTATCGCGATAATTTCAAAGTTTCTTTTCCATTGATTTTAGAAATAGCATAATGTAAACAGATCGCATTTTCGCCGATCCCAAGAGGTTCAGTCAGAACATGGCTGAAGTAGCATTCTTAATGACCACGTACCGATGACGTCACCTATTATTACTACTACTACTGCTGCTGCTGCTTTTGCTTTGGATCTGTATAGTACAAGGGCAAACTTATTTTAATGATAATTTTAAAAAATAATCGTTAAATCATTTTCTGAGTATTATTTTAACAAAAGAAGTGTTATAAAAAATTTTAAAAAAACTCTCCTTAGGCAGGAGGCAGGGTTTGAACCCACGCCAAAAAACGATTTTCCTTACTAGCATGTTTCGCTAGTCCAATCAGCCCCGACAGCAGCTAGCGTTTACTTTGTGCTATATGTACGGTGTATGTCATGACTCGTGATGTCGTATTTGTATCGGTCAATCAGATCAAAGGATATCGGAAGCTCTTGGGATCCGCGAAAATGCACTGAAACATCAGCACTGTTGCCAATTCAGAATGTTAATTTATGAAAACCACGTTTTCCCTAGTAACCCCTTACAGAGGCCTCATTCGATTAGTTATCGGTGGAAATTAAAAAATTCTTTTTTCCATTCCATAGTTTCCAAGCTACTCCAACTATACAAACTGAAAATTAACGACACAACATCTATATGTATGAGTTATGAGTCAATTTACGTGACTTGTAAAATCCTTCGGTTACATCTGGCAACACTGTGTGGTTCCTAGTGTACTTCAATCGTTGCTTCCTAGTTTATAAATATATGCATGAACAATGTTTTATTTTGGTATAACCAATATTTGTGTACCGCTTCCGGTTCAAAAGTTCTACTATCCCAAACTCCAGGTTGCATTGTATATTGGACACCCTGTATAATACTATATAATACAAGATACTTGTATCTTAACAGTAAGTCTTAGTACAACTTGCGGGGTATGTTTAGTACAAGGGGTCCAGAAGCACGTAAAATACGCAAAATTTACAGGAGAAATGAGTGATGCAAGTACTTAGACGTAACATAATGTAACCAAATCTAACTTAACCTAACATAAACTAACGTAAGCTAACCTCAACTAACCTAAACTAACGTAATATTAGTAGAAATAAGCGAAATTCTATAATTTTCTGGAAAATTATGCGGGACTCCTACACTAATATAACATAAACTAAACTAAGCTAACGTAACCTAAACTAGCCTAACCTAACTTAAACTAACCAACCCTACCCTAAACTAACCGAATGTGAACAGAAATTACCAAAATTGTAACATTTCTTAGAGAAAAGAGCTGGACCCCTTCTGCTAAACATAGGCCCAACTTGCTTTTTTTTTTAGTAACATTTCCCTGCGTGTAAGCCTTTATCAACCTGCACATTAAAACTTACATTTTAAGTGAGTTTTACGACATTTTTTCATTTTTTTGCATGTGATTTCCCTAAGGACGCATTCTGACTTATACATTCTGACAAAGAGTAGGGAGCCGCCGCTTTCTGCCTGTCACATTTTGGATGTATAAACGAGCGTTTACTTCGAGAATATCCGTGCTCGAGAGTGAAACTATACTTAGGAAGACGTCCAGTTTGAAGACATTTTCTTCCTGGAAGCTGAGTTCGCCTTCGTAAGACAGCTGTGGGTTGTACAGGAATGGTGGTTGCTCTGCGTCCTGCCGATACTTTTAACAATCCCAATCCCTTTTTGCCATACGAGTGGAGAGCTGACAAAAGTGAGGATTCAGTTATAAGACGTCTATGAGCCCGATGTAAAGCTTTAATAGCAGAATGAAATTCTCCGGGATTATTATCGTATTTCATCAGTATATCCTCAAAAATTTCCTGAAGTTCTCTTGTGGCTTTCTCTTTCAGTTGCGCTGTGTGTTCAATCATTGGTAATTCACCAGAGATTGAGGCACGTTCTGAAACGTGTTCTTCACCATTCTTCTCTGAACTGGCTATATTGCCACTTGCCGCAGATGATGCTAGAATGGCTTGTCCTTTACGTGGGCTATTATACGTAAGAGACCCAAACCAATCAGGAGGCAAATCCATTTTTCCGGTTGCTACCCAATATAATTCCTCCTTGGTCTTCGAATCCTGGGGAAGTATATTAATTGAGGTTACGTTAGCTTTTATGGAAACTGCATGTTGGTGTTTGCATGGTGCACCAGATCTTCCCATCATGCAATCACACCTTCCCAAGTCCATATCAACTAGGTACGTTGTCGCCTCATCGGAAGCAGATGCTACACTATATAATGATCCACTTACGTAATGCACTGCTAGCTTCTCGATCTTCTCTGGATTTGGTTTGTAGCGTGACTGCAGCACCTCATCCCATCTACCATTAGCAACATTAATGATTTTTCGTTCATAATACGATGGCATATCTCTACCAAGAAATCTAGTAATTGAGGGATGCTAAAAGCTCTGTGCCTCATTAAAATTCTGTCCTTCGAAACTCTAAATGCTGCTTCAGTAATGTTATTTGTATTGTTTCCATGAGTTATCATACTTTTGCGGCTATACAAGCTCCAAGCATCACGTCTTTCACTAAGGGTTTTGATGTACGAGGCGTATTGTGGATATTTTAATGAATTATCGCTACAGAGCTTCTCCAAACCATCCTCAAATTCTTTTTTGCTTGAAGCGTATACCAATTTAGAAAAGCTCCTGTAAAGGTTTTGTCTGTCTCTTTTGTCAATAGAGTTCGTGGCTTAATATAACCAACGCCACACAGCTTGAAGGACATGAAAAATGCAAAGCATTAACAATGTTTCCGGAAAGCACACAGATAAACTATTCCGCAGTGCAATGCAGTCATCAGTGATAAATATTTTTGGCCCGGGAAGAGCACGACCACCAAAAGAATACTGTGTAAGTAGCTTTTGATATTCACTCAAAGCCTTAGTCAAAATATCCTCTTTCTCAGAACTTGTAACAACTACTCCTATCGGTAATCCCCCAACAATGGTGTCAACCATTAAAAGAAAAATCCTACAGTTGAACCTATCAGCATTACCTGAACTATCAACAAATGCTATGTCCGCACTACTTTTCAGACGGTGCACACGCTCCATTAATGGTGTACACAGAACAACGATAAAATTATTGTCTACTTCGCAGAAACTTATCCTAGGATTTTCACATCTTAGATCTGCCACTTTTTTTTAATACTTTCCATTATTTTGTTCGGCGTGTACTCCCCATATTCATTTTTAAACACCTTATAATATAATCTATAGACCCATTGTAAGTCTGGACAAATGGAACGATCCGCAGAGACATCAGCATAGTCTTCGTGTTCCTCCATTAGTGTTCTCTTGTGGATTTCCATTGCTTGAGATGGGCTGTTACCTGCCTTGAAAAGCTCCAAAAAAAGTTCTTCTTGTTTCTGTAGACGGGTCCCGAAATTTCAAAGCTTCAGATCCCGTGGTACGATGGTTGTGGTCACCAATTATTCTAACGATTGTTGGATACTTGGGCATGTATATGTTCTTAGACCTGAAATAATCATAACAAAAACAATTAAATAACTCATTGTATTAAAAAGAAAAGCGAGAAAAGCTATCAAATTTAGCGAGAAACACGACTAATTCTCTTACAATTATCTGACAGAAAGTATCTAACTGTTTCATTTATATCAGCGTCTCCAAAACTTTTTAATGTCGTTGACACCCTGAAACAACTAATAATTAACTGCAGCCCCCAAGAAATAAAAGATTATTTAAGAAATTACATATAATGAAAATCAAGTAAAATAACGATTTTATAACACTAATGTCCAATTGCACCAATCGAGGATTAAAACCACATAAGGCACTCCGTTATTTTCATCTTTGCATAAGAGTTGAGCTGAGTTGATTTTGAGCAGCGAATCTATAGGAGACGGAACTTACTGATTAACGTAGAATCCGAACCACATGAGCTCTCGCCGGGAATCGAACCTGGGTGTCTCACGCCAAAGGCGCGCGCGCTAACAGTAGCCACGAAGGAGCTTTCATCTTTGGATAAGAATCTTACATCGTTGCACCAAGAGTTTGTGAAAAAGGATTAACTTCTCCATGCTGGTGGACAAACTTTTTCTTTTTTTTTTTAAAGCCATATCAACTACTGAAAATGAAATTGCATTTCTGCTTTTTCAGAATATTAAGGGTGCTCAGTGCACTATAACGGGATTCAGATATTGAAGGAAATATCTGCAGGAAATCTGTGAATGTACCATTTGGGGTTATTATTTGTCGTTTTATATGCACCGTGAATAGCATGCACGAAGCACTACCAAAGTCCAACAGCTTCGGAACTGAAAGTGAATCATCTAAGTACTTCTTTAGATCGTTCAAAAACTTCAGGTTTACATTCACCTTCAGTTCCATTGATACTTGCAGCATCTTTTTCGTATTTAAACCAATGTCTTTCAAGTTTCCAAAAATGCCATCAGATGATCCTCAGCAGTAGCATGACCTAAAAATGCGGACATAAGATATCTTGTTTCTCCCAAACTCTAGAACTATATCCATTTGACCCTTCTGAGCGACAGGACTGAAACTTTTATCAAAAGAAACACAGATGATAGGACACTCTTTAACCACGTTTGTCAATTCTTTTTGAAAGTGTGGGCACAGTCAATGTGCATCTTGAACTGCTTCGCAATTTCGCCGAGAAACATCACTTTAAAAAGATCACTACAAATGCCAAACTTCTAGCAAAAGAAGGGTTATAACTTGATTAATAGCCCACAATATTTCTGCAGTAATAACTTCATGTTTGATGATAAAATTGTTGAGTATCTCTAGGCATAACACAAATACTGAATGTTGTGATTCTGTTATCAATAACACAAGTATATTCGTTATTAACAACTCAAGTTCGCACTTCACGAAGTGCAGTTTTCACCGAAACAGAGTTGTAGTTGATGGAGCAGCATTCACAGGAACAGGGTCTGTAGTTGCTGCCTTAGCAGGTACCATGTGAAACAGTTTTTTGCTCAAACTTGAAGAATTTACTCTTTTAATATGCATTTTGCTTTCGGCATGAGATCGAACTGAAAAAATCCCATATTGCTAATATAAAAATTTGTCATCCACAAAGAGCAATACCCATACTTATTTTCTAACCTCTGAAGGAAATTCCAATTTGAATTTATTGTTCTGTCCAACCACTCATCTCTGAAAGAAGTCTTTCCTCTTATTTCACTCATTGTCTCTGAACAGATAAGTGCAACACTAATGTAAGTAAGTAAATGCATAACAATGGATGCAGTATATTGTATACCGTACATAATATATTCAGGTCTGCAAACTAGCTGTAGGGTAAAATTTACTGACTAAAAATCAGGAAATGCTGACTAAATACATGACAGTACTGACATCAATCCTCATTTATCCCTTTGGGGATCTTATGGTACAGTTTGTACCATACGCGTTTTTCATTGTACATTGCGTTATTTGAGCTTTTTCGTCTGGTTTTTCTTTCTTTCTTTTTCTTTTTTTTTGTTTTTCAAGTCCAAAGGCATTGTAGAAGACATTACGTATGGTTTCAGACCTTCCTGCGTCCAGACATAGGATGTGATGACGTCATAAATCAAATTTATTTTCTCATTTACTAAGCCTATGTTCAATATTTTTTGGCGGGCTTATTTTTCCACGTAGAAGATTGAAATTTTGCACAAACATTCAGTCCACCGAGTAGTATTTACCAGACTTTTTTTTCAGATTTGAGAGTTGAAACAGGGGGGGGGACCAAAGGGGCAAAGGGGTGAAAAAGGGATATTTTTACCCCCAAAATCCCGTTTTTCAGGATTTTCCCGCCTCACGTACATGATGGGGACACGTGAGTCATACCGTCTGAAAGGCAGTTCCATTCTGAAGAGAATGACGGTCGAATCATTATCCTAAAGTAATTAGGGACGTCTCAGGGATTTTTTAAAAAATATACTTCTGTATAGGGTAACATGGGGTATTTTCTGAATTTTTTTTCTGGTGGGCTTATTTTTGCACCTAGAGGATTGAAATTGTGCACAAACATTCAGTCCACCGAGTAGTATTTAACACATTTTTTTCAGATTTCTGCGCAGGAGGGGGGGTCCAGAAAGGCTAAAAGTTGAAAAAGGGAAATTTAGACCCAAAAAATCCCTTTTTTTTGGAATTTCCCGCCTTAGATACATGATGGAGACACGTGAGTTATACCGCCTTAAAAGCAGTTCTATTCAGAAGAGAATATGGGCGACACATGACCCTAGGGTAATTAGGGATGTCTCAGGAATATTTTTCAATGAGATCAAAGTGTTTTGTGGAATTTGGGGCATTGTGGGAATTCTTGATAAAATTTCTCCCGCCCTTACTATTCAAGATAGAAACTTGAAATTTGGCACACACATTCAGTATACCAAGTACTATTTATCAGTATTTTTTAGATGGCTACGTTCACAGAGGGGGGTCCAGGAAGGGAGGAAAGTTCGAGAAAAAAAATTTTCCCTCCGAAATTTTCACTTTGACATTTTCTTTCCCGCTTCTGGTATATGGTATGAGCATGCAAGTGGTACCATTTGAAAGTCGGCTCTATTCTGAAGAGAATGAGATATGAACCATGATCCTAGGATAAATAGCGACGATGCAGTAGCTGCTTGACAAAGTCTAAAAAATAGCCCAAAAAGCCGGGTTCCGGAAAAGATCCGCAAAGGGTTAAAATATGAAGCAGGCTAGGCTACAATAACAAATCAAATAATTAACTGTTTTTAAAATTGGCCGCCACCTTCTCCTCACTAAGCAGCTGTGAAAATTGAAATTCGATCTTGAAACGACAAAGAAACGCGATAAATAGGTAATGTTGTGCAATCATCTGGGGGGGGAGGGGCAGAGAAAATCACAGCTGCTTAGGCCAATCCCCTTGCCTCCTTCTTAATATACAATATAAAAACAAAGAAGTACGTACACAAAAATTTGTGCTGCATTGTGTACGACAAAAAAAAAAAAAGTCAACAAACACTTCGTAGACTTCACAAAATATTTCTTCAAAAATCAATACGTAATGCGCCTTGCAACAAGAGACACTTGACCTGAAACTCAATATCACTACTCTCATGATCTCTTGACCGACAACCCCACCTCATAACTTTCATGTCCAGTAGACAACCTGATCGGAGGTCTGATACAGTAAGCCTAGAGCATTATTTGTATTATATAAATGTATTATTAATTTATATTACAACTTGCATAAATAATTGTATATTATTCTATTCTAGTTATGATACAAGACTGTTATTACCCTGAACTTTTGGAATTCAAAAATCCAGGGTAGATTAAAAAGAAGGATAATATTTGTATATTTCATAATTTTTCCAGTATGTGGATCAAAATTCCAGTATCAAAATTAAATTCCAGTATAGTTAAAATATTTCCACTATCAGTATACACCATGAAATTAGCAAATGAAAGTGAATCACTGCGGTCGCACGAGAAATTTCTTAGTTTCATTTGTACAATAGAATATGAATGTTCATATTGTATTCTAAGTAGGATTATAGGAATATGGCTTTAAATATATATGCAAATTTAATAAAACCCAATATTGCCAAATAAAACACAATTTTGCCCAATAAAACCCAATTTTACCCAATAAAACCCACTGGGCTGGGCTTTAAAAAAATGGGTTTTTCACAACCCTTCTTTTACCAAATGTGAGAAGAGAGCAGTCACCAAATACCTCTTCTCAAAGAATATGGGAACGAAGAAAATTTGTGATGAATTGATATAAACAATGGCCAATGATTGTCTTTCATATAGCACAATGAAATCTTGATAGCAGGGTTTGGAGGAGCACTGAAGATAAGGAGAGATGTGGAAGACCAAAAAATAGTGGTCACCGTGGAAACTGTGGATCGTGTGCACGACACGAATCTTGCAGACAGGCGACCTAGTCTTTCACATATTGCAGAGACCCTTGGTATCAGTGTGGAACATGTGAATTACATCGTGCATGAAAAACTTTGTTTAAAAAAGTGTCGCAAAGTGGGTACCCAAACTCTTCACAGATCAGAAGCGGACTGACGGGACTGTGCAGAGTGTTTTGCGCCTTCTTTTAGTGAGTGCTTCCAGCTTTATTAAACAAATTATTACTGCTGATGCAACGCAAATATATGTGTCTGAATGCGAGATCGAAACTCAGTCTATGCAGTGGTGCCATAGTGGGTCTCCCAGGCCGAAAAAATGCCGTAGAGAAAGCGAAGGATGTCGATTTTGGGAATTGTTAGGGGGTAATATTGAGCGAATAGCTGGAAAATTACACACCGCATTGAAGGAAAACTGTCCAAATGCACAGTCTTCTTGCCAGACAATGCTCCTTGCCACAAAGCAAGCCATCGCAATGCACAATCTGTGTAAAATGAAGTTCGATATCATTGACCATCCCCTATTCTCCAGATATGGCCCCTCAGACTATTATATTTTCCGAAAACTTAACATGGACCTAAAAGAAACTGAATTTAGACAATGACGTCATAGCAGCTGCAGAGTTGTGGTTTGTACCGCACGACAAAATGTTTTATCATCATGGGATAGAATTGCTGCAGGATCGTTCTATTAAGAGTGTCAACTTACAATTCAACTATGTTGGATAAAATGCTATCACTGTGCACCTAGCGTCATGTTTTCACTCTGAGGCCAGAAACTCAAGTAACCCGCTTCGTAAATGGATATTCAATAAACTACGATCATACCAGGTAGGTCAATAAGTATAAATTCAACGATCACCTAATGTGACAGCTGGTGCTGTTTTTGAGATGTCAATTTCCGCATGTCTGGAGTAAACTGGATAATTTCAGACTCAGATCTGGCTGCATGTTAAGTGTTCCTGTATTTGTTCTGCTTAAGAACGAGGTGAGAAAACATTCTATCAAACAGATATGTAGTGGCAAATGGAAACAGAAATCGTACAGCCCTTTTGGAAACTTTAGGATAAACAGCCTTAGTTTGGAACCAAACTCCAGCAACGATAATAAAGTAAACAGCATTTTGAACGTCGAATTACAAGGTAGCTCGAAAAATCGGAAAATACAGGTGTAGGTGAGACGCCAATCATCTCATTAAGATATCATAAATTAAATATCACATAATCTATAAAAATATAAGTTATTGACATACCAACATCTCTTGCCAACTTTCTTTATCGTTACTCTGATGTGGGATGGGCATCCTGTGTGCTTCGCTGAAGCTTTACTTTTATCTCTGGGATGCGTGTTGTGATGACAGCGATAATCTGCCTATAATGAAAAAAAAAATTGAAATCGATGTGATAAATCCATTCTGAAGTTGTTATTAATTACTATAACAATAAATAAAATCTACTAAAACTACTTGAAGTTCAGAGATTGTAGTGCATAATTTAGTTACTGCAGTAGGAAACCATATGTATGTCACACAATGTATACTACAATAAATTAAGTTAAGCTTCTGCTTCGCTCCCAGACCCTTCGACCTATTATTACAATTTCAATTAGGGCCTACCGAAACCATGAGATATGTATTTAAAAAATCCTATTTAAATAGCATGAAGATCAGGATGGATTGACTTAAATCAGTCTGATTTAAATCACTTGATTTTTAAAATAAAAATCGTTGATTTAAATCAAATTCCGAAATAATTTAAAGTGAAAATAAGTAAAGTCCCGTTTCTGTTCTGTTATTTCGATTATGGAAGATGACAATCATAATACAATGAGACTCAAATGTACAGTATGTACAGCATTGTATGAAAACAAGTGTCATGCAGAGGATGATTAGGGAAAATCCCGTTTTGAACGGGTAACAGGGCAAACCTGTTTTCTTCTCTTCGTAACATATAGTTTATATTGTAAATCGTTAACTATTCCAACGGGGAAATCACTATCGACATTTAAGACGAAGATTCTTTTTGTGTGCGCGTCTATATATTTGTTCCCAGATAATAGGGCGTATTTAGAAGTGTCCTATCCCCACTCGATTTTTTTTATTTTATAACTTTGGGCAAAATTTATGTATTTCGTTAAAAATACCGCAAGCTAGTTACAAATTCCTTAAAAATATGCCCCTGCCAAATATCAGTAACTTTTGTTAAAAAAAAATGTGTCACTTTGATAAGCGTTGCTGTACTTTTCCCTTAACGCTTAACCTTTTAAATTACATCACCTATTTTTAAGTGATAGGCTAAAATCTCCATTATTCGATTAAAAAAGTACCAATAAAGCTTTTTACTTTGTTTTCTCGAAGACATTGTAGAGCATGTTACATATGCTTTCACGCCTCTCTGCGTCAAGACATAGGATGTGATGACATGATACATTTAAAAAAGATATTTTCTGTTGTGCCTATATTTATTATTTTTTGGCAGGCCTACATTTTGCATTCAGAAGACAAATTCTCAATACTCGTTCAGTTCACCCTTAGCATTTTTAGATGATTTCAGATCTCTGCGTGAAAACAGGGTGGTCTAGAGGGGAAAAAATGTAAAAAAAAATGGATTTTTTAAAATAAAAAATAGCTTTTTTCGCGATTTTCCCGCCTAAGATGGAGACATATGAATGGTACCATCTGAAAGGCTGTTCTATTCTGAAAAGAATGATGTACAAACCTTGATCTTAGGATAAATAGGGATGTCTCAGGAAACTGTTACCTGAGATCCTGTTTTATACGCGAATCTGGGGATATTAATTTTCGCGGGCTTACTTTTGCGTCTAGAAGTTTGAAATTTTGGACACTTATTCACTTCACCCCTTAGTATTTTTCAATTTGTTTCAATTTTTACCTTTAAATAGAGGCGGTACAGAGGGATAAAAAGTAAAAATGGGATATTTCTTAACTGAAAATCCTTTTTCTCGTGATTTTCCAGCCCCAGATAGCCTACACAATGGAGACATTTGAATGGTACCGTTTGAAACTTTGTTTTATTCCGAAGAGAATAATGTACAAATCATGATTCTAGGATAAATAAGAATGAGTAAATTTTTATATTACATCCGGGTCATTTGGGGTATTGTGGGGATGTTCTTAGCTCATTGTTAAATATTTTTCCCGCCCTTACTATTCAAGATAGAAGCTCGAAATTTAGTACACTCTTAGTATTTCCCAGTTGATTTTGAGATCTGTGCGTTAACATAGGGGAGTCCAGAGGAGATCAAAATAAAAAAAAATCAGAAAAAATCTCGACCTCTCAAAATTTTCCGCTTCAGGGACATGATAGGGAAAATGTGAATGTTATCGTTTTAAAGGCTGTTCTATTCTGAAGAGAAGGTGGTATGAACCATGATCCTAGGATAAATAGGAATGATGCTTGACGGAAAATCTATAATTTACACCCCCCCCAAAAAAAAAAGGCCATAATTTAAAATTGTTAAAAAACATTGTTTGGGATTGATATAGGTTAACGATTGGGGATTAATTCAAAATTCAATCCCAATACTTTCACTTAAATGGCATAATTAACATTTAATACTAATTCCTAATGCTTTTGCTTCAGTTCGCGACTTATATTATACGAGGAGAAAGATTTGATTTAAATTTTAAAAAAATCATCAAAAATGTTTTTAAAAAAATCATGATTTTTTTCCCACCTTGATGAAGATTAAACTTCCTTTAGGCACCTACAGAACTAAAAATATTCGCTTTTAGCAATTTTTCTATGGATTAGTTCCAGGAAACTACAAAATTGCCAAATAGGGTCAACATTTCTAATAAACTGACGTATTACGGTTTGATAAAGTACAACTTTGTTGAAATAGCAACACTGTTAGTCTAGTAGTATTGAATAGCATGTCAAAAATAGGTTCCTCCTGCCGATATTTTAATGACGCAAAATTTCAACGTTTTATATTTATTAGTTAGAAGTTACAAAGGCGTATCAAGATAAATGGTCCACCTGTATACCGCCCAACTCAATGCTGAAAGGGAACGTTCCCGATTCCTGAGTATTTACATAGGAGTGCCGAATCAAATTGGTAAAGCTTACATCCAGTTGTTTCATACTAGGAAATCAGATTATGATTATTGTAATTTAGTAGGCACACCAACCGAAATAAGAACTTTCCATGGATACTGTGCTGTAAGTGCGTTACTTTTTGAAGGACACCCCCTCCCGGTGAAACTGGAAGTGGGGGATAATCTTTTTTGCCTTTTTTCGTCATAAGGTAGTAATATGAGCTAAAATAAAAAAGATTAAATAATTAATATTAGAATTTTTATCAGGCATAACTGGGTTAATACAGTTTCCATACATTTTGCTAAACTTTTCCGACGGTGGAAATTAATATCTAATAGAGTGCTCTTTTGTATGCAATCACTCAAATTAACAATAAATTTACTGTTTTTGGCCTACCTATGCTGCGTCTTTACCATTTCAGGATTGTAAGCATGCAACCATACAAGGTGCATAATTTACTTCATGAATGTAGTGTGCATCCGTAAAATGGGATAGAGAATTTTTAACCGTTCAGAAACACTTGCTAATGTTGAAAGACTATTTTGTGAAAAAAAAAAAGATAAACGTAAGTATGCAGTCATAGAATAAGACAGTAGGGAACATGCCGTGAATACTTGTTTGCAGGGTTTAACCACAAACCAAAAAACGAAACATGTTTGTAAAATCTTGATGAATACACACTTGTGGGTTATCACGATTCACTCCCGTATATTATTAGTATTATATTCAGATCTAAATTCCCCATTCATTACTCAGAGATTATATTACAAAAGCATCTTTTTCTTTATAAGTTTATGAATGTTTCTTTTGTGATTTTTTAAGTTGTATATTGCATTATTGTTATGCAAGTGCAAAGAAAAACTAATTAGTTCGGTACTCGGGGACCCTGGTTCGATCCCAGCTCACGCCGTGTGGACTTTGCGGTGGACAAACACCATGCTCGTGGGTTTTCTCGGGGTTCTCCCATCTCATCCCACTTTCTTCATTTTACTCATCACCATCTCCTTTAGCCTAACCGGCATAAACGTGGGACGTAAAACTTGAAGATTTCATTTCATTTCAAAATACATCGAAATGCCGTACTTTTTTGGGAGGAGGGGGTCATACAAACCCCACAAGAGGCATTTATTAAAATCAGAAGTATCTTTGGTATAAATGGGTCAGAGCCAAAGTGGACTCAAAAAATTCTTATCTTTATTCATTTTTCTTACTTATATGTAAATTAAGTCGTCGTATTTCTTTAACTTGTATTAATAAAAGTCGTAGCGAACTAACTTGCACTGAAATAGTTCTGTATTCTGCACTATTTTGAAATTGTACATATAATTCTGTATAATGGTTTCACTTGTGTAACTGTTTATCTTTAATCCTTCTGAAATTACTCTTGATAGTTATATCAACAAGCAGAGTTGGCAAAAACCATGGTTTTTATTGAAAAAACAAAAAAAGTTTTTTTGTTTAAATCTGTTCTTTTTCGTTTAAACCTGGTTTTTTTGGTCGGCAGACGTATCGCATTTGTGGCCAATTAGTCCCGGTTTCGAGTTAAAATGGAAGACAATTTCTCTCGGATGTAAGCCGAGAAGCAGTTTGGATTCCGCTCTTACCTTATGTGACCGCTTCCTGCATAACCTGATTGTTGCATAATAACACCAAGTTGAAATAAACTTATTTCTGTTCATAAGTGATACAAATACATAAAGCAAAATATTTAAACAAACAAAAAAGTTTAAACCCCCAAAAAAACGGGTTTTAAGTGCATTGCACGTATAGGCCTAGTCGTTTTTCAGTCAATCAAAATTTACTATATTAATGTCTTTAGTAACGCACAAATGCGTAATTCAATACGTTTAAAGCATTACTCGAGCAGACGGCTCTACCAAATTTTCACACATGTATCGCATTTTCCGACTTCTTCTAGCAGAGCATGCACTGAATGAAGAGCTAATGCTTAACCACGAACCAACTTGTGCTAGGTGGCCACTAAAAGCACGTACGCCATAAACCGAGTCAGACCCCGAGCGGAGCGAGGGGGTGCGTCCATAGGCAGCAGGCGCGTCAGCGACGGGGACATACACATAAAAAAAGATAGTGGAGAAATACATAAAATATCCGCAATATTTTTAAATTTTAAAAACACTTAAATAATTGTAATAACTCTTACTTTCAAAATGGCTTCACTAGTTTTCCGGGTACAAATGGTCCGCTGCGAGGAGAAATTCGTTTGGGAGTATGTTTAGTACAAGGGATCCAGAAGCACGTAAAAAACTCAAAATTTACAGAAGAAATGAATGATGCAAGTACTTAGACGTAACATAACTTAACCAAATCTAAGCTAACCTGAACTAACATAAACTTCCCTAATATTATATAAATAAGCGAAATTCTATCATTTTTTTGGAAAATTATGCGAGACACCTACACTAATTTAACATACACTAACATAATCTACTTTAAACTAACCGAATGTGAACAGAAATTACCAAAATTGTAACATTTTTTAGAGAAAAGAGGCCCCTTTTGCTAAACATAGGACTTCGTTTGTTTTGAATTTTTACTTACTTTTCGACACTTCGCGTAGTACATTTTACGTTTCAACATACCATGACGCTGCCAAAACTTCATGATATGACGCTCTTTATGACATAGTCCTTTGTAATAAAATCGTATGTTTGCATTATATCCATCACAAATGTCCATTGCTAACATGAACACAACATTTCCGCTATTTATTTCCACCTTCTTCGCATTCTTGTATTCTTCCGCCTTCCGGTTCAGTAAATACCGGCAGTTACACTTACAATACGTTCACTCCCACTCAAAACGTATTTCAATATGATATCTAATGATAGAAATTGCTTATGTTCACACTCTACTTCTTTCACGAAAAGTGTTTGACATCGTATTTAACTTATAAATCTTATTTTTGGTAGAGTCTGCTCGAGTGAACCCCGTTTAAAATACAAATTTTCATTTTTTGTGGGGGGGGGTGTATTCCTTTTTACAGATTTACTTTAAGAGGCTTCGGTGTACGTACATAATAAGAACATGGAGCAGGCGCGTCAGAGAAGATCGGTGAACACATAGAGGTTGGCGCAAGACATTGTATATGGCTTAAAAGCTCTTACTTTAAGTATTGAATTATGCATTTGTGCGTTACTAAAGACATTACAGATTGGTGTTGCAAAGTAACATAACACATTACCAGCGTAAATTTCTTAATTTCATGAATCGCTCAACTCTCGGACATTTCTATAGCAGCGCGTGATGAGTTAGTACATTGACTTCGGATACATCACTTCGTATCCTGTGCTTACTAGCTACCTTATGGGTGAATCCGTGCTTAAGATCGACTTTAATGTTTTTTACGTAGACACGTGTCTCATATGTAAGAACACAACCATTTAGATTTACACAGTAGTCTATTAAAATATTATTACGAATTTGTTTTGTAAAGTGTACAAACATGTACAGCAAATCTGCACCATTATTGCGCTGAAAATTGCACTACGATACTTAGTTAAATTTTTCCATTGCAATGTTTATACACTGGACAGTATTTGCAATGTGACGCCTGTTGAACTTGGAAAGTACTCCTGTTTTAAATGTATTCTTTTATAAGATATTGTCTGAAATGTATATAGCATTAGCTTATATACGCAACTAAATTATGGAATAGAATTACAAGGGTTATAATTAATCAAATCATGGAGTTCACTTACCTTATATATTGTTTGTCTTCCATCATTGTTAATTCCTCGTTCAACTCGATAAGTAAGTCGATTTAATGTTTCAAATTCCTTAAACCACGAGTTCCATTCATTCCTTTCTCTTATACAAAGTCTAATTACATTATTTTCTAATTTCACGTAATTAATATTTGTAGGTAGAATATACATTATTCTTCCTGCTTTATGCCCTCTACAGCTCCACTAGTTACTTCGAATCCAGGTGAACGATTCGATTTGTGTCACTACTCCGTTTCTGTCACAGAATGGAATTATAACGTATGAACAATTCAACCAATCAGAACTGCGAAATTTCTCCGGTTGTGGATTCTCGGGCTTGAAAAAAAAATATGCGTACGGCTGTAGTAATTATTACAGAAAAACTAAGGGAACTAATATAAAATACTTTAGATTTCCTCAAAAAGAGGGGTAATGTCTCCAGAAATGGATTTTAGCTTGCAGGCCACAGGACAAAATAAACCTAAAATATGGTAAGTTTTACATAAAAGTAATAAATAAACGCAATGTTAAATGAAATTATAAAAAAGCGATTACATTATGTAGTTTCTTTTTAGTATTAATAGTATGTAATAGTAGTTGAGTTGAGTTGAGTTTTGAGTTTAACGTCCCGTTCAGCAGCGAGGCTATATGAGACGTGGACCTACTGATTAACGTGGAATCCGAACCAAAAGGGCTCCCGCCGGGAATCGAACCCGGGTCTTCCCGGGCAAAAGGCGCGTACTATGTAATAGTAGTATATAGGGCTACAGTAGCTTGTGTTGATTCTGCATACAAAAATCCAATAGTACGATTTAAAAAGACGAACTTTGAGGCAAGACCCGGATTCGAAATCATGAGGGAGGGGAACCGACAGAGGTGATCATTTCTATCATCATTTCGTTCTACATAAGATATTGAGACAAAATTTTCCCCACAGAGGCGGGCATGTAACTCGAGAAGGGAGGCACGATGATCTAGGAGGCTTACCTCCCTCGAGTTACGCAAATGGAGAGCATTGAACGCGTTAAAGTAGTTCAGGTCCCATTTCATTCTGGAGGTCTGCATTCCCTGTAGCCTCGGTGCTAAAACGGGATGTTGCACTTCAAATTAACTCACGAATGGAAGGTTCGTAATAACGATTAACGGTTACAAAGATATATATCAATGTATTAGATCAAGAGAATAAAGTATCCACCTACCATGTCAGGGCGACATTGTCGGGACATTTTTACACTCAGATTTTGAAATTTTTGTTCATTTTAATCATAACTTTGGATAATTATATATACATATTTAGGGGCCCCCTCCAGAATTACAAAATTAAGAATGACTGTAGCAAATTTTAAAATATGGTAGATTCTCAACCAATTAAGGAAGCACGGTGGCTCAGTGGCAGAAGGCTCACCTCTGGTGCAAGGGATACTGGTCCACTTCTCGGTCAAGTGAGTTTCTGGTGGACAACATCGTGTCCGTGAGTATCGCGGGGTACTCCCGCATTCTCATTCCACCAAATTTCAGATAATCATTCACTTGCGTTTATCTTTTGTCTTCTTTAGTCCAAGTCACAGAAAAGAGAAAACTTATCAAGAAAATTATGTAATTTTATGGTTTATGTTTTCTAGTCTAGCTGTAACATCCCTACATCGTCTTCACCTACGCCTAGTACTTTGTTTCTTGCTTGAAATAGCCCAGTTACAATTTCTTTGTTTGAGGTGCTTTGTATATACATATTTATTTCTATATATTTTTAGAACACAATAGTATATGTAACGTTCTATTTTGTACGAATGTTTAATAATACAATTTGTTGTGGCGTAAATTTTGACACTAATAATCAGAGAACTGTCAGTTTCACCAAACTTTTTGTTTAAATACAAATTCTATAAATAAGCGATCAGCGATTTCAAATAAGATGACTTTTTTTTTTTTTTTTTTTTGTAAATCAAAAATAAAAACGATGTTTAAAACATTAAATACATGCGTCCCTGCTCAATAAAGTTTTTAACCTCCCCTGAGATTCTGACGAAACTTACGTGGGAGCAACTTCTTTAAAAAACTGTCCAAGCATAACGAAAATATACGTACGTGCATTTCTGTTCACGAAAACCATGAATTTTCCCTTGAGATATTCTCAAAATTTATATGGAGTCATCAGTAAAGAATTCTCTTTCAAGCAAAATAATAATAACAGTAAATCAAAACCGATCAATGTGTTACGAAAATATACTTGAGCATATATAAATATATAATAATGAAATGCACAAACGACACACTGTGTTATAGATTATTCAGACCTATACATATTCGAGTGTATTACTTCAGATGTTTAAAAAAAGAAAAGAAAGAAAGAAAAAGCAAAAAATGTAGTGAGTAATATTAGTTTGTTCAAGCTTCAAAGTTGTTTAATATGAACTGATATTGCTCTTTCTTTTGCTGTTGTAAATATCTTCCTTTGAATTCACTTAGCTTAAGCATTGATTACATTCCGTTTATATAATTATTATTTCTACTAAAATTTTTACTTCGTTGAAGATCACTATAAATAGAAGAGATGTTTGCGTGTAAGATACCAGCGAGCAAGCGCCTGTTAAAAGTTCATCTGACTCTCGCTGGTCACGTCTGCTACCAAGATGACGTCATGCGCAAGAGCGACAAGAATGTAGCACTGCATTGCACCTTGTAGTCTTTCCAGCATGACCTGTACGTGTCAATTTTGGATAAATCCTCACGCTATATTTATGCCGCACAATTATGACAAATTAAACACTTCTGTATCCAGGGGCGGATCCAGGGAAGGGGGCGATCGTCCCCCCGAAGAGAAAACTTTCTTATTTTATATATATAACTAAAATCCATCCCAAAGTTTGGAGCCTTTAAAAGTAGCAGTATGACAACCCACCGCCCCCAGAAGTCGGTTCTGGATCCGCCCCTGTCTGTATCTTTTGTCGAAAACAATGTTTCGCAATAAAATTTAATTATCAAATTTCTTGTTAAATAAATGAAAAGAACACTCATAAGCATCGCTGCTAAAAGGGATATTAAACTCAAAATGAAAATCATGAAAAGAACTGCCCTAGGTTTAAAAAATCACCGAATGTATAATACAATGAAAATTTGTATTTGCAAATAAGACACTGTTCAAGACTTAGGATGTTTAATGTTTCATTCTGGGTTATAAATTTCAAAATAGTGGTCATAAAGAGGCTGGTAAGAAGTAGTGATGAGCGCAATAGTCTTGGTCTTGCAGTTTTTGCAAGAGTCTTGCATGCAAGACCAAGACCAAGACCAGGACCAGTAATCCCGATGCAAGACCAAGACCAAGACCAAGGGGTGCAAGACCAAGACCAAGACCAAGACCATACCTGCAAGACCAAGACTCTTGCACAAATACCGGCTCGGTGGTACAGTAGTCACGTGTAGTTATACGGGTCCCTGGTTGGATTCTAATTTGCGCCATGCGAACTTTTTGGTAAGCAAACACCGTGTGCGTGGGTTTTCTCGGGTCGCGGTGTTTCCTTCTACTTTCTTCATTCCACTATTTCATTCATTTCTTTCCATTACCGTCTCCCTTAGCCTCGATGCATAATCGTGGGACGTTAAACTAGATATTTCGTTTCGTTTCAAAAAAATAGTAGTGTTTTTCTTCCAAAACTAAAGAGAAATGTAGTATTGAACATCGGTAATACCGTACACCTACAGGGTATGTCGACTACATGGGTATGGACTTGGCTCCGAGACTCAAGCATCCGTTGGAAATTTTTAATGTATGCTCATAAAATTAACCCTACAATCACACCGTGGGGTCACCGGCGACCCCAGTGCATATAAAATGCGTTCTGCGCCAGCGCCGTTGTGAGAGGGAAACACAACACTTCGTCTAGCTTCAGTTCGGAGCATCCTGTTGACACTGCAAGTTGCATTGTTGTGTTGGTGCGGAAAGTTCTGTGTTATTTTCAGTGCTCGGGTCATATATGACCCCACGGTGTGATTAATGAAAAATAGTTTGTTTTGAATAGCCATATAACAAATCATTTTCTAGTGGGCGATTTTTTTTTACGAATGGCGGCATCAAGGAAGTTTTCTAACCAGGAAGATATTGTAAGCATTTTAGAAGAATCAGATGATGATCTATCCGATGCTGATAAACTGTTAAGTGAAAACGAGGATAATGAGGAGCAGGATGATCAATCGGAGGATGAATTTGAAGCTGATGTTGATAACGATGATGTTGCCGACTTGTTACAACGTAAAGTCATTTATGGGTAGAATGGGAGTAGAGTGGTACACTAAACCCTCCCACCAAAAATCCACTAGAACGTTGAAGAAAAAAACATTGTTATTAATCTCCCAGGGCCCAAGAAGGAAGCGAAACAAAGAACCGATGCAAAGGACATTTGGCTACTGTTTTTTTTCAGATGACATTTTGAACACAATTGTGAGTTTTACTAATGAAGAAATAGAAAGACAAAAGTGTGTCTTCAAATCAGATCAGAGTTATCTATCCCCCACTGACAAAATTGAATTGTGTGCCTTATTTGGTTTGCTTTATCTAGCTGGTGTTCTAAAAAATTCTCACCTGGCAGTAAGTGATATGTGGTCTGAAGCGTTTGGTCCACCTGCATTTAGGAGCACTATGTCAAGAAATAGATTTGAATTTCTCATAAACTGCTTGCGCTTTGACGATAAAGCTACAAGGGACCAAAGGAAATCTACAGACAAATTCGCTGCCATCCGTGAAGTGTGGGATATCTTTGTGCGTCACTGCTCTGAATATTATACTCCTTCAGAATATGTCACGATAGATGAACAATTATTGGGGTTCAGGGGTAGATGCCCTTTCAAAATGTACATTCCCAGCAAGCACGATAAATATGGGATAATGTTATTATGATGTGTAACGCCAAAACATCGTATATGTGTGCAGCAAAACCATATGTTGGAAAAGAGAGAAGAGATTCACAGCTTGCAATTCCAACTGCATATGTGTTGAATCTGATACAATCCATCCATCACAGAAACAGAAATGTTAACTATGGACAACTGGTTTAGTTACTGTGAGGTAGCTGATAAGCTCTTGGAAAAAGGACTCACTATGGTTGGCACTATGAGGAAGAACAAACCAGAACTTCCACCATGTGTAACTGAAACAAAAGGGAAACCAGTTTATTCCTCATTGTTTCTTTTTCAGGAAAACAAAACCGCTGTCTCCTTTGTACCAAGAAAAAACAGGTGCGTAGTTCTGATATCGTCTATGCATAATCAAGCTGACAGACAATGAGACGCAGAAACCAGAAATAAACTTATTCTACAACCAAACTAAAGGAGACGTGGATCACTTTGATCAATACTGTCATTCGAAAACAGTTGCCAGGAAGACACGTAGGTGGCCATTAAGAGTTTTTTTTTATGGTATGTTAGATCAGCGGCACTAAATAGCTTCGTTATCTTCAGGTGCAATTCGGGATCTAGTTCAACACTGAAGAAGCGTTCCAATTTTTTGAAGGCTCTTGCATTGGCACTCTGTGAAAAACACATCAAAAGGAGAGCAAATAACGAGAGGTTGCCAAAACAGCTAAGGAACAATATTCGTCATGCTCTTGGCATCGAAGAGGAACCGGTACAAAGTGTGACACCAGTTGGACGACCAGGTAGATGTGCTTTCTGTAGCCGGAAGAAAGACAGAGAAGGAGTAGCAGTGTGTTACTTGTGTAAGAGAAGTGTGTGTACTGAACACCGACACAACATTTGCGAGAATTGCAAAATGTAAACAATGGTAAACAATGAAAACTGCTTCATTTATTTCCATGTAAAACAATGAAAATATCAAACAATTGAAACCTAATGAAAACATTTAATATTGTTATAATGTAGAACTCGTGTATTTTAGACTAATTGGATAATCGGTAAAGAAACGAATTATGTCAACATATATAAAACGTGATACGTGAAATGTATAAGATTATATAATCTAATAAACCT
Source organism: Thermobia domestica (assembly GCF_964235325.1). Lineage (NCBI taxonomy): Eukaryota > Metazoa > Arthropoda > Insecta > Zygentoma > Lepismatidae > Thermobia > Thermobia domestica. The sequence goes on from NC_137471.1 coordinate 158,544,251, forward strand.
AACCTAACCTCACCTCATTTAGCCTTACTTAACCTAATCTAATACATATAGATATAACATACTGTATATATACATGTATACATATATATACATAAATCTACATAAATATATATAATCTAACAAACCACACATTTTCTACCCTAAGTTAACCTAATATTATCTAATCTAACATAATATAACCGTATCTAGTCTAATAAAACGACTCTCCAGACTGGGGTCGTATATGACCCCACGGTGTGATACATGTCCTAATAAAAGCACGGTGTGGTTGTAGGGTTAATATCGAAATAACGTTATCACGACATTGACAAAAACATGGTACATGTGACCGCAAGTTTGATTTCATGGGAGGATGCTTATACGTTGAATAATTGTTTATCAATATAACTTTTAGCCTCCTTAGGTATACGACACATCGAGAATTGAGCGATATAACATTATACCACAACAATAAATCTATATTATAAAATTGAAAGTGACTATTTTTGTGACTCCTAATTTCTTGGAGCACCCGACCGATCTCGATCAAATTTCAACATAGATGAAGTTTGGGCTTGGGAGTGTTTTCGTCATTTCACTTTGACGGTAAAACTTAGAGGAGAGGAGAAGAAGGAGTTATATAATAATAAATGAAACTTAATAACATGAATCAAACGAGGAATCTCGATGAAATTTTTAACATAGATGAGGTTCAAGCCTGGAATGTTATATGTCAGTTCACTTTGACGGACCAACGTAGGGGAGGCGAAGATGAACAAAAAAATAATATGCATAAAAATAAAAGTGGCTAAGTTTGTGACTCAATAACTTTTGAACCGATCTCAATCAAATTTTTAACATGTATGAGGTTCTTTCCTGGAAAGTTTCTTAGAGTTTGTTTCACTTTGATGGTAAAACCTAGGGGTGGAAGGGGATATATATATAATAAATATTATAAATATTATATAAATATATATAATAAATATTATATATAATAAATATTATATAATATATATAATAAATGAAACTTAATAATTCTTGATCCACCCGACGGAACTCAATCTTATTTTCAACATTGATGAAGATCGGACCTGAGATGGTTTCTGTCATATCACTTTGACGGTGCAGTTTAGGGGAGAGGGAAAGATATTTAAAAATGATCGACATTAAAATGGAATCTATAGTTTTGGGGATCGCTGAGATAAACAATGATACTTCCGGTGCTGTTTAAATCAAAATCCAGCCCCGTAGCTTGGCGGAGGGGAGGGGAGATATATAAAAATTATAAAAAATGACCAAATATTAGTGCCGATACCATAGTTTTCGGGGTCTCTGACACGAAGAGTGACACTTGTGATGCCGTTTAAATCCAAATTCAGCCCCGCAACTTGGGGAGGAGGAAGTGAGAGAAACATAAAAATAATCGAAAATGACCGATATTAGAGAGCGCTTTACTAATAGTAAAAAAGTGATTGACTTACGAATTATTATTATTATTATTATTATTTAGTATAGTTTAACCCAACGATGTGGGTACTTGATGCTACTAATCCTTATTCACAAGTGAGACTTCAAGTAACTTGGAGTTTGATGCCATTATTTTGTATTTCTAATACAGATCAACAGTATTTATATAAATTGAGTTTACACAAAAACAGACAGTTGAATCGTTTTCAGTTTTCACTCAAATTATACTAAAATATTAAGAGGTTTGATTATAATAAGTATTATTTTAATTGTCTCTCCCTCTTTTTTGGTCAATATTGCTAAACATATCATCATCATCATCATAGCTTTCTGCCATTATTGGCAGGTTCTTTGCTTCAACAGGCAAGGTTCGACGTTCGGTGGTCCTCAGCTAGTCTCTTCGTCTTAATGTAGCAATTTTCTGTTTTAATACCTTGCTTCAACTAGTCTGCTTCGGTCTCTCCCTCTCTTTCTTTCCACAATACTCTCTAGCACGTCCCTCATAATACAGTTCTTTCTCAGCCAATATCCTAACCAGTTGCTCTTCCTCCTCTTAACAAAATCTAGATTTATTCTTTTTTGCTCCTACTGCTAATATTTCTAACATCTCATTCGTTTTCGTTCAACACAGCTAATTCTCTCCTTTTTTCTTCATGTCTTTGGCGTGGGAGGCCCGGGTTCGATTCCCGGCGGTAGCTCATGCGGTTCGGATTCCACGTTAATCAGTAGCTCCACGTCTCATATAGCCTCGCTGCTGAACAGGACGTTAAACTCAAAATCAAGCCAAGTCAAGCCTTTTTTCTTCATGCCCATGTTTCGAAAGTATGCAATTTTTTCATTGCTTTTGCATATGTTAATGTTTCTGCCCCATAGAGTACATATTGGAATCACTAAAACAAAGTTTCAATATTTAATTGGAAGTTTGTTTAATACAAGGATTAGCTAACCGTTTTTGAAAAGAAAAATCAGACTCCTTTAGAGTGTAAAAATAATTTTGCAGTTCACGGTATTTCAATAAACTGTGCCGTCTGATTTTCTTTCATGCGTCTCAGGGATTTGGGAACCAGTGGAGTGTTGAATCTCTTAAAAAATATAAACAGATTACGAAACGTTGTTATTTAGGCATATTTTATAAGTAACGAAGCGTGGCACCCATTAAAAAAATGAAGGTCATCAGCTATGTTGTACACTATCATCATACTTACACGACGTGAAATTATATTACATTTAGAAACATACATTGTATTTCCGTTACTACTGGTGCATTGTAGAGTTTATTATCCCTTATATCTATAGTAAAATTTACCTATGAAAACCATAAGATTTCTTAAATGCAAGACTTGCAAGACTCTTGCATGCAAGACCAAGACCAAGATCAAGACTGGGTGTGCAAGACCAAGACCAAGACCAAAGGTTCCAGTGCAAGACCAAGACCAAGACTCGATCTGCAAGACCCAGACCACCCCGGTCTTGGTCTTGGTCTTGCATTTGCTCATCAGTAGTAAGAAGTTTATAGTGTGTACTGGTCACTGACCTTAATAAAAATAACCGCAATATATAATAACGGGCTGTTGGCAACCCTAGTTAGTATGCACAGGGCTATAACAATATAAGAAGCCTCAAACTTTTATGTACAGTAAGGAACACTTCTGAATGGTACACCCATATGGAAATTTACGGCAAAAGTGTACCATCCAAAAGTGTCCCTCCCGGGGCCCACCGGGGCTCAGCCCCGGTACTTCTTTGGTTGCCTGGGCTCAGTCCCGGATCTTTGTCGTTGCTTTTTTAAAAATTTTCTCCGCATCTGAAATAATGTTGATAAAATCCGTACTTTAACTTTCCTTTGTCACTGTTACGGTAGCTCGGTGGCTCACATTAATGAAAAATTCAAGTGCATTATTGAGGCAACCGGGGAGTGAAAAAATAGCAGAAACAAGGTTCTTTTCTCTCCGATCGCTGCTGGTGGTTTTATTTTTTCTATTTGTTTTCAACAGGGGCTATAGCTGAGGTATAAAATCCTTGGGGGAGGAGGGAGCGGATAGTGACAGAAACTAAGAAGTTCTTTCTTCTACTGTTTTGTGTGAGCTTTCTAGCTTTCAAGAGTCCTTGCAAGAAAAGACGATAGTCCTACCGAAGGCAAACAAGCTCATATACAGAACAATCGAGGTGTTTAAGGCTCACAAAGAGAGAGGAGGCATGTACTTGAGAGAAGTACAGAGAGCCATAAAAAATAAATATTTTGAAGAAGTTCCCTTGAAAATGAGTGGCAGTAAAAACAACGCTTCGGAAATTAACAAAGGACAGTTCTATGAACAGAAGGTGCTTGACTGAGAAGGACACTGTGTACTCCGAAATGATGAAAATTATTTACCCTGAGTACTGGCCGGAAAATATTAATGTTGATTATAACGAACAAGACTTTAAAGAATTGTGTGAATTGTTTTTTTTTTTGTGTGTGTGTGTGTTTTCGAGAAACTATTCAAATTTATCTCGACTTTAAGGATAGTGGAGGCAGGAAGGTCTTGGGTAGGATGAAGGTACTAATGCAGTGTGTGCAAACGAAACCAGTCAGCAATGCTGAGTGTGAGAGGAGTTTCAGTGTAATGAATAATGTTGTCACGCCAACTAGAAACGCGCTATCGGTTGGAAGTGTGTCATCTGTAATTACAATAAATATTAATGATCCGCCATTGTCCGCAACCCCTCCCGTACGTTAAGCGCTGGATATCACAAGGAAGAAATAACGCCCTCTCAAGTTGCTAGGAAAGAAATCTCAAGGCAGAAGAAAACAAATCAAAGGAAGCTTTATGGAAACTACGGTGACTTAACTGCACCCTTGTCTTATAAGTGGTAAATTCAGCTATTTTGATATTATTATTCACATAAAAATTATGTGAAAATACTATGTTTTCATAAGATTTGTTTGATTTGTGTTTGCAAAGCCACTTTTAAGGTAAAATAAAATAACGAAAGTTTTGGTTTGTTTCAGTTTACCGCCCCACGGTTATGCCATGACGACTAAAGGAGACTTGGACTTACTGATTATAATGGAACCTGAACCACTTCCTCCGTTGAACTGTATCCCACCGGGAACCGAATCCACGCGTGCCGTAGGCAAGCTTGTTAGCCACTAAACGCATGTCCAAAATAACGAAAGTTAAATATTAAATGAAATATTACATGATAAAACACACGACGGTATGTATCCCTTGAATCAAATTACATAAGAAAGAAAAGTGTTTAAATCTTCTTACCTAACGTGATGTGTTTTGTAGAACCAGAGATTCCAGAATCGTCATCATCTTCTGATTGAGTGTTACGTGCAATCACTTTATTAATGCAAGACATGTGTTTAGTTCTCAAGTGCGATAATAAAGCACTTGTCGATCCTTCTTTGCATCTAAGTACTTTTTAACACAAGAAGAATTTAGCTTCTTCTCTAGTCTCGGCACGTTCAAAGTATTTCCACACTTCACTCCGTGACATATTGTGCTTTGCTTCACCTTAATTGCTACTTTCACCGTTATCTTGCAGTTCACTGAAATGAATATTAAATGCTTGCTCAGTGCGTTTGCGCAGTTGACCTTGACAATCGTTGCACCATATGCACCTGCAAATGTTTACTATCAAAAGCTCGACACATTATAGCCTTAAGACTTTTAGGTTCCAAAACGTTCAAATTAGAATAAAGTACATTTAATGACGTTATACGTTATCAAAAACGTTGTTTAGGATTTTGTTTTATATATTACAGAACATGACATTTTCGTACATTTGATTACCATTATATGTTAACAATGTTAGCTATTGTGCACATCGAAACATCTTTTAATACAACAATATTTTAGTTTTAATCTAACATCTCTTAAACAAAATAAAATATTAATAGAACTTTCCTTACCTGGAGTTGTTATTCAAATCTGGTACAAGTAACATTGCCAAAGGGGGCCAAGAAGGCGGGCGCTACCCGTAGGCTATACCTGCAACCCAGACTGGTAGTATATATTAATATGGCGCAAATAATGTGAAATTAACCTTTTCAGTATAACCCCCCTCAAATAAAATGTATCCACCCTTCGAGTGTGTCCCCAAGAAATTAAATCTGATACTGTAACTGGTGGTATATAGTGATGGGTAAATTCCCGGGAAGATATTTTTCGGGAATATTCCCGGGAAGATTCCCAAAATGGGAATTTATCCGGGAATTTAAGTACAATCAGAAATAAAATTGCATTCTATTACTATATTATGATTTCAAAGTTGAATTAATTTTTATATTACAGCATATTATTACTGTTGTCCACAGAGGATTCTTTAAAATTCATATATTCTGAACGGTACTGTGTTACTTTATTAACACTTTTTTATATTTAGAGAGTACGCATAAATGTATATTTATTTACAACATGTTCTATGAATTAAATATGTGTGATAAAATTATATAGTAAATTATCTAGTAACAGTTTAAATTTATATGTAAGTAGATTTGCTCAACTTGACTCTATTACTGATATTATAAACACATTGGGCCTTATGCAGTCGTTCTGACGTGTGATTAGTGCCATACTAAAGAGTTTCACTAACATTTGTTTCTTGTAGTAGTCCGGCTTTTAGTATGACGCTAATCAAACATCAAAATGGCTGCAAAAGGCGGATTAAATTTATAAATGTTATAAACCAATTAGATTGGGTTAATGCTAGAAGATACATGTCTCAGCAATTTATCAACATTTGCGCATACAGATTTATGTTCACAAAATTTGCAAGATACTTATCTTTATATTTTAGCACGTAACATTGCTATACATGACCTTTCATTCTACCTATTTCTCGAAATTCCATACGTTAATTCATATGTAAAAGAAGTCCGAGTACCTCTTCAGAAATTCGAGTCAGAGAGTCCGACGTCTATTACTAATGGTGGTTCGGTGTTAATTAATAGTACTTCATCTTTTTTTCTATATAATTCTAAATTACTTTACAAAATGATTACTTTTCATCATTTGTAAATTAGTATTTTGCTAATTTTGGCAGTTCTTTAGCATTGGGGGCCATCTTTTGCACCTACTTTTCTGCGATATTCTATTCCGATGCGGTTGTTTTATGGCTTCATACGTTAAATTACGTTTCCAACTTTAAATTCAGACAGCACTGCAGAGCGAGCGTTAGCGAATGAAGGCGGGTTAGGGCCCTGCATGGCACGTTGTTTTCCATATTCGTTACCAAGAATTCAATTTCTTTTTTCACATAAATCACTTCCACTTACCTTTCCGTTTTGTATAAATCCCCTACTGCCCTAAAAAAAAAGTGTTAGATACTTTCTTTATTTGAACATCACTATCTACTCATTTCTTCCGTAAATCATCCTACTGTTTGCTAGTTTTGGCCCCCCAATACTAAACAATTACCGCACTTTTTAGTGCAAATGGAAATGGAACTTAAAGAATCATATTATTAGTTATATAATAATTCGTCAAAAAGTATCGTCAAATAATTTTAATTTTTTTAACCTCCAAATTCTTTAAAACCTAGAAGTAAATCATAATACATGTCTCACCAATTTATCAACATTTGCGCATACATATTTATGTTCTCAAAATTTGTAGGATACTTACTTATCTTTATGTTTTAGCACGTAACATTACCATACACGACCTTTCATTCTACCTATTTCTCGATATTCCATATGTTAATTCACATGTAAAAGAAGCCCAACTACTCCTTCAGAAATTCGAGTCAGAGAGAGGAGACAGACCGACGTCTATTACTAATGGTGGTTCAGGGTTTACTAATAGTACTTTATCTCTATTTCTATATAATTCTAAATTACTTTACAAAATGGTTCCTTTTCATCATTTGTATATTAGTACTTTGCTAATTTTGGCAGCTCTTTAGCGTTGGGGGACAGATTTGCAACTACTTTTTTGCCATATTCTATTTCGATGCCTTTGTTTTATGGTTTCATACGTTAAATTACGTTACCAACATTAAATTCAGACAGCGTTGCAAAGCGTGCGTTAGCGAATGAAGGTGGGTTAGAGTCCCGCATGGCACTTTGTTTTCTATCTTCGTTACCAACAATTCACTTTCTTTTCTCAGATAAATCACTTCCACTACCTAACCGTTTTGTATAAATCGTCTACTGCCCTAAAAAAAATGTGTTCGATACTTTCTTTATCATCACTATCAACTCATTTCTTCAGTAAATCATCCTACATTTTGCTAATTTTGGTCCCCTAATTCGAAACAATTACCTTACTTTTTAGTGCAAATGGAAATGGAACTTAAAAACTTATAATATTAGTTATATAACGTACCGTCAAATAATTTCAAATTTTTTAACCCCCAAATTCTTTAAAACCTTGAAGTAAATCATAATATATTAAAATAATGTAATTAGTCATCTTGTTCTTATAATTTGGAAGAGAAAGTAAAGAAATGGAAATAAATTCCTTCCCAGGAATTTATAGACCAGGGAAAAAACCGGAAATATTCCCATTTTTTAAATTCCTTCCCACCGCCCATCACTATTCGACATCTTCTGTAACTTAGCCAGCACAACAATTACTTTAAAAAAAATTTAATTACGGCTTTTGTGAGTTCAAAATCCCTACATTCTACACGAAAACTACCTCGAAACTTTCCATTATAACATTTAACTTTCCTTTATAACATTTAGCTAGTTGTAGGGAAACTTTCCATTATAACTTGTAGCTAGTTGCAGGAATGTATCGAGAGGGTATGTGCTGTTGGTCCTGATACTTCTCTCCAATCCAGACTATTTTGTAACTTATGACATACGCTACGGGTTATTTTAAAGGCTTTAATACAATGTGTCCTCATACGGAATTTTTTACCTATACCATTATTATTATTATTATTATTACTGAATATTCGAGACCTCAATATTACGTCACACTGCCGTAGCAAAGCTGGGATAAATGCAATAAACAAGTGACAAATCTTGGGAAAAAGACGAAAATCAACGTGAAGGTTACGATTATATTTACAAGAATCTAACAACTAACAAAAAACACGATTTCAACCACATGGCGACCGTTTTCTGGATTAAATTATAGCAATCTTCCTGCAACTGCTTATACAATACCATAAGTTATACAGATAACGTGTTGAAAAAAAATGAAATCTTTGAGTTTTACGTCCCACGGTTATGCCGGTTAGGCTAAAGGAGACGGTGATGATGAGAGATGAGTGAAATGGTGGAATGAAGAAAGTGGGAGGAAACGGGAGAACCCCGAGAAAACCCACGAGCACGGTGTTTGACCACCACAAAGTTCACTTGGCGGGGGCTGGGATCGAACCCGGGATCCCAAGCACCAGAGGTGAACGCTCTACCACTGAGCCACCGCGCCCCCCAGATAACGTGTTGAGTTTTGAATCTGATTACCCTAGTGTCGACAGTCAATTTCCATCAGATCCACGGCGAACACAATTAATTGATAATAAAGCTGAGGGATAGATAAAAAGAAGAAGTAATTAATGAAGATTTTTCATGTAAGTTAAGTAAACAAGTTTTGACCTTGAGAGCAACAGAGAGATTAATGTAGCTCATAAAAATTTTTCTTGTTGATTTTTAATTCTATGGAGATGTGAGTGGATAGCAAACAGCTGATTGCGTATACACACATACATACATGTTTTACACTATGCACCTTCCTGTGCATTTATGAATAAATTTTTTAATACTAATACACAATAACACACTGAGCAAGGCTATGTGATAATATGTAAAAAAAAACAATCACGTGACAGTTTCAACACAATAACTGTGCAAACAAAATAAGAACATATAGAGAATGTTTTAGAAAGCAGGAATTAGGACGTACAGGAAAAGAGGAAGCAGAATAATTGAGCTAGTCAGAAGAAAAAAGAGAAAAGCAATAGCGAACAAAGATCAAGGGGGAGTAATATATAGAGTAGGATGCGAGGAGTGTAACAAAATTTACATAGGAGAAACAAAAAAAAATGCAAAAAAAGGATTAAACAGCACCAGGATGATGTAAGATTGAAAATGGACAACAATGCGATATACAAGCATCAGAAAGAAACAAACCACAGGATAGGGTGGGAAGGAGCAGAGGTCATAGAAGTAGAGAAAAGGACTTTGGTGAGAAAATGGAAGGAAGCCAGAGAAATTATGAAAGCAGGAGGCAAGGTGATGAACTGGAATGCAGGATTCTCGATAAATAAGGAGTGGGAGAGGATTCTGCTTAAAGAAGAAGGAATAAAAAGGAAGAAAGAGAAACAAAATAACAAGGAAAATAAGGGTAATTAGAGAACAGGACGCATCCAGCGGAAAAAAGTAAACCTTTAATTGGACACGTGTGCAGCTAAAAAAGAAAAGTGAAAGCCAGACAATTGTTACTTTTTAAAGAAGGGGCGGAACCTAATTAAAATTAATCTCCAGACAGTATATATAAGTGATGACCAACCCCAGCAGCCAGAAGGAGTGGAAGTCTGATGAAGACACTGTTATTGTGTAGAAACTGTCACGTGATACTGTTTTTCAAATATTATCACATGGCCTTGCTGAGTGTGTTATTGTGTATTAGTACAAAATGGAATCAAGGCCTGGTAGAATAGTTATAGAAAATATTTTATGTATGGTACTAGTTTACATCTGTGTTAATTTTATATTGAAGCACTTCGCAAAGTAAAACCTGAGTTGTGAAAAGAAGGATTGGTTGTTAATGGTCGTAATATCAAAATTCTTAGTGTTTCATGTTTTAAGTGCATGTTTCTTATTTTCGTATTAAACTCAGACATTTATATTTTTGTACTTTGAATTAGTTGCTCGTAATTCATATCAATATAGAGGCTAGTTTTTTACAACAATTTCAAGCAATGTTGACAGAGGAATTAGAGAAACAATTAGAAACCATTGCTCGAAAATGGTAACGAATATTGGATGTCTAGGACAAAAAGTACGTGACACAGTAGGTGAACTTCAACAGCCTGTAATAGAAACGTTTTGGGAGCGTAGGAAAGAGCAAATTGAATGCCAAAGCAGACAATTTATGTAATAATATCAAAGTAGCCAATAACTCCTTAACTGAAGTACGCTCTGAATTAGTTAACGCGGCCAATAATGTTGATTCAGTAACTACTGAGTTTAAAAATAGTGTCGGGGAATGAAAGAAAGGTCTCACTGTGTTCTATGAATACATGCGAACGGCACAGTTTGAGTGTAGGAAAACCAACAAAATAACAGAGTGCAAGGCGGAAAAGAAACCGTAAATACTCTTGAATTCGAGCCGGCCCAAGTTGTGAAAGATATGTGCCAAATAAACCAAAAAGTCGATCACAGTCAGGAAAAGGAAATATGCAGTGTAGAGATAGCGAAAAAGAAGAATCGTTACGCGGACCTGCAGACAATTGTTTCTAATGTAATTGTTTTGCCGGCAAGGGATACCGATGTTTCATACATGATAAGAGGTAGCGTTCAGGTTGCGCGTATCCGCCCTCTCGAAAAAGCCAGGGAAGGCTTGAGAGTTCAATTGATGATTTTGTGTGATAACGAAGTTACAGTGTTGTCGGTTTTGTGTCGCAGGCAAATGGTTTTGCGCGACTTAACAAATTCAAATTTGTTTGTAACAGTGTAATCTAACGTAAGTTGCATTTTAGTGCTGCAAATCCATTCCGGCTTTATCAGCTTTGAGTATTGTAGAAGGAAACGATTTCAAATTCACAATAGACTGGCCAAGCGAATTGTGTTTTACGTAGTGGAGGTCTCGTACATAATATATCGGTCAGAAATGTTTACCGTAAACAGGCGTAAAAGTAACACTTCCAATAAAGCACGCGCAGTCGAAAGTATATTTCCGTTATAGAACCGAAATGTAACACCAAGGTTAAGAAGAAAAATAAGATGGCCAATGATACCCATTTGAGTTTTCGTAATTCATTATTAACGTAAACTCGATTTCGAGGAGCATAATAATTAGAATTAAAATGAGCAGACGTGATCATATCAGTACAACATTTATTAATTTTCAGTTGCCGAAATGTTTGAATTTTCAACCTAGTACTTCACTATTGCAAAATTGTAAAGAGCGAAAATTTAAGTGTAGTGCTACTCAAAATGTAGACAAGTTGGTTGCTCATGATGAAAACAATGTTCATCGACCTCCACGTACAGCGTATTCTCAGCACGCACAACCACACATTAGGCGTGCAGTAGGAAATAAGTTGAGAATAAAAGGAAAGTGCTTTGGTAAGAGTATTTCGGAACGCACTAAACTCGGTCAAAGACGAACTACATGCAAATTAAAGTCGAGCTGTAGGCAAGGTTATTTCAAATAAAACATGCGGAAAAAGTATACATCGACTCCGAAGAGCACAAAAAAGCTTAAGCGAAAACACGTACGAACATTGTATAGTAAACTACATGACAAAATATAGTAATAGTAAGCGCAAACCTAAAAGAAATTTATGGCAGATATCGCAATGCAGCGTAAATCCAAACGTCGTAAAGGAAGGCGTGTCATTACGTAGAAGTTTAGTAAATACGCTGTAAAAAGGAGAAAAGTTCCGAAATTAAACAAACTAGCTGGAAAAGTACACACAAACGTGCTAAATTACACCTTACAAGCGTAAGCGGCACAGATGGAAAATTGAAATCTAAGCACAAAAAAAGCGTGAACTTCGCCCGAACTCGGGCTAAACCCCGGAAGAGATGAGAAATCAGAAATACCGAATTTGAACTTTTAAACCTTTAGATTATGAAAAAAGGATTATTGTTAATTTTTTGATTATTTCCCAGAATTTCGGAGGTTACTTTTCAGAATCAAAGTGTGTGCCCACCGCCACTAACGCAACAGTCCAAGAAACCATCAATATCGCTCTACAATCAGGTACGTTCACTTAGATGCCATGCTTTTGGTTTCCTTACAGCGTTTGGAGATGAAAGATGAATGTGGAAAGGAGAGGAAGGACAGCATTGGAAATTTTAAACAGGTAATTGATTTAGAACGCGATTTCGGACTTCGAAATTGTAATAATGCCGCACCACTTTTGAAAAGTATAGCTATCCCGTTTTGGATGCTGACTTTCAGTATCGAATTCTTATTAGGATGTTTAAGTTTTGTATTTTTTTTAGGTCTTTCCAGTTTTGGGAACCATACTTCATAATAAAATTTTATTATCAAATTATGTTTGAGTTTTTAATCATTCTTCTTTATGTTTATATTAACATTTAGCTGTCCCCAAACAATCAAGCATTTAGAGACATGTTAGGCAATTAGAGATAATTACGAACATAATTAGAGAAATACTAGTAATAGCTAAAATTAATCATACAGTTAAAATTTTGGGTTATTAAGAAAATGTGCTCTTCCGATAGTGAATTTTTTCATCTGATGTTGTGATTGTATAATGAGAAAATATGCGAAATTTGTAATGTAAGATCAAGCCCCCGTCAAAATACTGTAAGTTAAACACAATTAAGTATAATATTGAAAGTAATTTTCAATAACCTTGAATTTGATAAAGTTGCTCGTTGATTTGTTCGTCGTTCGATATATATATGCAGTCTACTATGAAACGTCAATGTGCATTCAATGTGACTAATGATACCTGAAGTTACTTGACTTCAGAGAAAGCGATATTATAAGTTAAGAAGAGTTGAAAGTTAAAATATAGTTCATCCCCTAGGGACATCCCTACTTTCGTTATAAAATTAAAGTGATGAAACCAGTGCGACCTCTGATTGTGTCCCAGCTAATGTGCAGATTCGGCAATTGAATAAAATTTCAAAATTTTGTTCTAACTTTGAATGTTTGGCATAATTAGAGAAAAGTATAATAGTAATAAAATTAATGTTCGGATTTTAGATTTTAATATAATAATTAGTTTTGATTTGGATTTAAAGAAAGCAAATTAAATGTTATTCTTTTTGATGTTTCAAAATAACTCTTGTATTCTTGTGCCGGGAATCATAAACCGGTCTCGAGAAAAAAAAGGGAAGCCCGCTTACGATTCCACGGTAACCTTTACTACGATAAACACCGGATACTATGATGTATCGATAGTACGGAGTGCCTACGACAGTAAGGCTGTATATGGTAAAACTGAGGTTTATGTTATGAGAACATATTAAGATTGCTACGTACGAGAAGGCCCTGAGCAACATTAATATTTAATGAACAAGTTAATATTACTGTTATCTTGTGTTTCACTATTGTGACAAATGCTCTCGGATGTGACTTTATTCTCGATAAAGATAAGGGCAATTGCTACTAAGCCACACACAAGTATTAGCTAGCGCTCTTTAAAAGGTTACATTTGTAAACCTACCAATTTTGTAGGTATGAGCGGGCCTGAGGTAATACTAATGATTAAAAGATTGATAAATTAAAAGGCGGGGCAGTAAATCTCCTCCCAGGGTATATTTCTTGTCGTCCTTCTCATTATATTTATTTTCCTAAAATGCCTCCTCAAGGCCTGAATATTGACAGCCCAATTGGGGTTGGGAAACTAACCCGGATGTGTCATGACTTGAATGCCAAAGGCATGCAACCAGGGTGGTATGTAAGGTGTTAGGGTAGAAGCAATTCATTCGAATCGTCAGGGACACTGCGACCCTGCAAGCTTCAACTGTAGGAGGTTGTCAGCGCCGTTGGTTTTAGGAACCAATTCATTAATCTGTATTTTTTATGAATGACCTACAACCTGTGTTTTCAACTAATGACGCACAGAATGGCGCTGCATAGGGCTTAACCGCCGTTTAACTGATTTATTTTTATCAAATTGTTCAAACGGTTATTAGTTAAGTTGTATAATGCAAGTTACGTTGTATAATGTAACGAAAATGACTTAATATTGACGGAAATTCTTTTAAAATTTGGCGGTCTTTACAGTGACTGCTTTCCATACAACTACAACAACAAACCTTCCCTGTAATTAGAACTGATGCTGACCCTCAACATTAACGCCAAAATAAAGTTACATGTTCTATCCTAGAGGGTTGTTGAAACTTCGTGTATACAGTTCATGGTTTTACCTACAGAGGACTCTGAAACTCTTTTCATATTTTGTGGGAAGAAATGCCGGATGTGTAAAGTATCCCCGCGTTACTGTAGCTAGTAACCACTGTAAGCGAAATGAAGAATCAAAATTCAATGTGGCAAATCAGAACACGGAAGTATAATAATGTTTGGGAATGAAGGGATCCATATAAGTAAAAAGTTACTTCCCTAATGTATAGTGTTACTTTGGAACACAAATATACAAGCCAAGAAAGCATTTCAGGATGTTACCTATAAAATACTTAGATCCGTACAAGATCACATTCAATACGTAAGACATGAAAGTTATCCTAAATACAGAATTTTGCGCTATCCTCGTTTAGACACATTCTGCGTAATGCCCTAATCTCCATAGCAATCTTATTTTACCGTCCATCTAGCACATGCTGGTTAGCGTTGTTTTTACAATAATTCATATATCATGTACGTTCACTAAGCCCCTAAAGTGATCCCATATTGAGAAATGGAAGCCCATACCTTAGAAATGATTCCTGGGAATATAAAAAGTCGACTACCTTGAAAATATGAGTGGAGCTATGAAATGGACTGATTTCTTTATCTTGTATTTTGCTTATGTCTCTCGAAGCCAGCAGGTAAAATGAGGCTAGACCCATTTGAGCTAAATCCTAAATAAAATCACACACGTGCATAGTTTATGTGCGAATATAATACATTACAGGTTTACATTTGTAAAATTGTAGGATAATTACCATTCTCATTATTTGTTATTTTACATAAGTTTCTATATAAATAAAACAATATAGTCGAGCACCCATATTTTAAATATGTGGAACAATTAGTGAGAAATGTGTAACCAAAAATAAAGAAATAATAACTTTATCAAGATATGAACTACATAAGAATTGTACGGATGGTATCATTCTTGTTATTATTTTTATTTGGTATACAGCTAGTCTATGTGTGCCATGTCATTTCCAAATTGTAGGCTACTAACTTATGTTCATGATATCACCCATACGTAAATATTTCTCGTGAAGTATTGCTTTTAACCAACAAAATTTCCGAGACCATGTAACCGTATTATCAATCTGAGTCAGTTAGTTAATGAAAAATTGAACATTACCTTTCTGCCCCAACTGAATTTAAACTTTTTGTTGTTAATTGTTGGGAGTCATTAGAATACGACGCGCAAGTCTCCTGAACCACTATTTTTCTTAGCGTTTCTATATTACTTTCAAATGCAGGATCTTCTTTTAGTGCTAATTCTGGTTTCACCCTATCAACGTTTAGTTTCACATCCAAAGAGCACATAGCTGTATCCTTGTCCACTGATACCTCTCCTTCCGTTGTAGATAATATTAACTCTTTATTGTCATTCATTAGTTCGTATGTCCACCCTCTCCCTTCGAGCGGATCATCATGAGGTAAGTCATAAGCAATTTCTTCTTTGCACATCAATTCCAACTTAACACACGCCTTACCAGCCATTGTGAATTGAAATATAATAAGAATTTAACACTGTTCTTATACTCCCCTTATATTTCACGTTGCCAGTGTTAATGAAATGATTTACAAGTATGTTCACAAAAGGAACTTTATATTTCCAATCTTCTTCTTCTTCCTCTTATTCTCCTAGATCAGCCACAACACAATTGCTCTCAGTGATGCCAATTGAAGGGAAATTTACCTTGGCGCAGGGAAATTTCGAGTACATTTTGGAGAAAAGGAAAAAGGGGAAATTGCTTGTAATCTCTCAATATTGCAAGGAAATTTGAACCTCTCTTCAATCATTTATAGATTGATAGATATATTTACGCATCTGATTAATCACATTATAATTCAGTATGAATTCAATATCCTATTTGTTCCAAACATAATCCGTTGCACATATTTCACATAAATTCTCACAAGTTATCTTGCTTTGCATTCGTTAATATTTATCAACATTGCACATCGATCAACATATTCAGTTAAATTTGAAACATTACAACAATGCTTATTTAAAATCTTCTATCAAAATTAATCTTCCCATTGTTGAATTAAATGCAGTGCAATAAGAAGAAATATTTCTCGATTAAATTATCACTCCAACTATTATAACAGTTTAGTTTTCCCAATCAGAAGATATTTTTCCCAACGAGAAAATTGATTGTGAAGAGGATTAATCGATGTAAGAGAAGAACATCTGCGTGTCGTGAATGTAAATATGTATATAGGGGCGAATATTGGGTCATTAGTGTATGTGTCTTTGTGTAAGATTACAAATTTTCTGGTGAATGTGCGTACAGAATTATAAATTCTTAAGAATTCCGCATCTCTAATCTTTGTATTGTGTTTACGAACATTCCTCGTGTACAGCCAAAGAGAGTAGCAGCTAAAGTTTTCTTTGTAACTGTTCGTATTCGTTTCAGTAAATATTGGAGTGCTGTTCTTAAGTAAGTGCATGCCAAATATATACTTAATATTGTCTTTGTACCTTAGGTTACATTAATATTAAAATCTATCATGATATCTAGGATAAAAATTAAATTTACATAATATTTTTTTACATTTTTTATGATTGATTTAGGTTGTCCGTCCTGGCCGAGGTATTTATAGGGTTTTTCCTCAGTCACACCATGCAAATGCAGAGATTGCACCTTTAACATAGGTCCTGGCCTACACCTTTCCATATCCTTTCCCCTCACTATTGTGACGCCTTAGATACCTAAACAACAAATCAAGTTCAAATTCTGCGTAAGTTCAAAGAAAGGCTGTCAGGTATCTGCTTGTATGTGGTTATAAGATTGGGGAGAGGGAGTGGAAGGGAAAACGATTAAAAATACATTTACTAAATGCAGTACATGAAGGGATTGGATGAAGGGAAATTTTGTCCGGGAAAGGGAAATTGTGAAGGGAAAACGGCCCTGAAGGAATTGCCATCACCGATTGTTCTCTCGACAATTGATTGTTTGTTTGTAGTAAACATCACAAAAGTTTTGCATAGTATCATTATCACTGTATTGAACAAGAATATCAGCAATCTAGAAAGGTAATTAAACGTGTAAAATGTAAAGATTAGAATAGTTTAAAAATGATAAAAAGTAACAAGGTGTGTACAAAGTCATAAAACAGATAAAAAGTACTAAGTATGATAAAGCGAAAATAAGTGAAAAAAGAAGTGTCGCAATCGGGAAAAAGTCAAATTTCAGGTTCAGGTTCAAGGTATGTTCCTTCCTTCTATTCGGAACTTTGGTTCCTGAAAAAAAGAAAAAAAGAAAAAGTAAGTACTGCTCTTTCTCATTTAAAGTTTTCCATTTTTTCCCACCAAAATTCAAGAAGTTCTTTGTTTTTTTCTATTTCTTTCTCACTTAGTTCCCTTCCATTTACATTAAAGCCTAGCCTCCAAGTTAATTTAACCAAATTTCGTTCCTTTTTCATTTCATCGATCCATTTCCATTTTTCCCTGACTTTTAGGGTTTCTTCACATTTTAACAATAAGTGTTCTAATGTTTCATCTTTAAAACATAATTGACATTTTTCGTTCACTTCTTTAATTTTTTTCAATCTTACCCCTGTTTCAAGGCTCCCTGAACTAGCTTTGAAAAGTAAAATGCTTCGCAAATCATTGTTCATATAATTTATTTTCTCATAACGCCTTTTATATGTGTATATTCCTTTCTAACTGCTCTTCTTGACACCTTCTTCATGCCACTTTCCCTGCGCTTTCTCTTTAATTGTTTCTTCTGTGATTTTTTGGAGAGAAGTATGGTACAATAGGAAAAGGTCAGAATAAGGAGAGAATTTCGAACAGATAAAGGGGGCTGAAGGCCAAGTTCAACAGAACAAGAGGTAGAGAAAAGTGAGGAGTGTAAAATGACTGGGAAAAAGTGTAGAAAAAAGAAAAGAATGTATGAACGTGGTAAGGGTAAAAAAAAGTGTGTAAGTGTAGTAAATATGTATAGAAAACCCCACACAACTCTCGTCATCACAGGACACACCAAGCACGATGCACTCGCCATAACGGCCACTCTACTCGATATTTCAAGGATACTCTCCCGGCAATTATAGACGGTACTTGCAATCAAATATACGATCAGGTTTTAATATGATACGGAATAATTGTTTATTGAAAAAATTAGTTCTTCTTCTTCACAAATATAAAGCCCGACCTAACAAAGACCATTGAATATGTATAATGTGTTTAAAGTCACTGTTGTATACTTGTTGAAGGCATGAGCTCCCACTGACTTTATTATTATTTTTATTATTATTATTATTATTATAAATAATAATAATAATAATAATAATAATAATAATAATAATAATAATAATAATATGCGTAACAATGAACGAAAAGTGGTTGCTGTGTTTTCTTTGTACTTTTGTTTTGATATCATTATTATTTTCCACCGTCAATTAAATTGCACTAGTTATTTTTTTCGTTTATTGTATTCGTAAAATGTGAACTTTTACCAATGTCAACTCATTCAAGAGTAGTGATAGGCAGTGGGAATGTTTCCGGTGGAAAGGAAAATAAAAACCCGGAATATTCCCGGGTTGTTCTCTTGCATATCAATTTCCGGGAAGGATTTTATTTCCATTTCTTTATTTTATTTTCCAAATTATAAGAAAAGTATGACAAATTACTTTATTTTCATTTATTATGATATACTTCTAGATTTTAAACAATTTGGAGGTTAAAAAAGTTAAAATTCGTTGACTGCATTTTATATAACTAGTCATATGATTTTTTTCTAACAAGAGACATGTTTCGGTAAGAACGCGATGATCGGCATAAAACTTGGTATACATATACAGGACTAAGTACTGAATACTGTATGATAAGTCATTCCCGTGTAAAACTCGTTTTCCGCCGACAGCTCTACCTATCCTTCGAAACACTAGCAGTTAAATTCTTCGTTGTAGGTGCTGAGTGATGATCAGTCTGGCGGGTCACTGTGTCGTAGTAAGCTCGAATTAGTGTTAGGTCAGTGTGGAAAAAATGGGGCGGGCTGCTAGCATTAACCCGTAAGTACTATGGACCGTCTCACAGACCGCTGCTACTTTTCGTATCATTATATTTTCCACAGTCTCCCTACTACAAGTGGATCTTTTCGTCTACCTCCCTGTCTAGCAAATGGTTACGTATTGTGAAGTTCGTGTTATAATTGATCCCCTGTACGCGGCGCTGGAGGGGTCGAGCGGTCTCACAGACGTACTATAGTAGTTACGCGAGTATTTTGCTGTTCAGTTGTCTTTCGTTATCTACTGATTATTAGCAGTTTTGTGTCTCACCTTGTGGCACGTCTTGCACCACACATCAAATAATGACCCAGACACTGGAAAACCTGAAATACTCATATTTTATAACGAGTAAAGGCGGAGTGGGATACTCTAGACAAAAAATGTACAGATTACACATCAAGTCGTCGAACAAGACGATAGCCATTGACAATTTTCTTTATGCTGGTGGATGTTGCGTGTGGTGTCAATGCGTACAGTATGTCTTGCATCAAGTCTACACTAAGTCCTCAGTGAGACAAGACTTGATTTCATGAAACCGTTGAGAAAAGGAATTCTTAGGCCTCACATAGAACGTAGATTGTTCATCAGACATCTGCCACGAGAGCTGAGTTTTTCAATCAAAATCATACTATAGCTTGAAAGTAACTTTCCCACCTTCGCACACAAGGAGTTGAAGAGGAAAACATACTCTTCTGTTCTTGAATATCTAAGGGAAAAGCAAAGATATTCGTGTCAGCGGTGTGTGGTACCGATTTCCTTGCAGTGTAGAAAAAAATATATAAGTGCCTACCTGAAGAAAGTACATGCTGTCAGAAAAGTTCGTGCGGTATTGTCTTTACCGGCAAAATGTATTTTCTTTACTTTCGCCATCATAAAGAACTAAAATAAGGTTTACTCATTACCTTTTCACTACAAAAAAATGTAACAGTACAACTATAACAGTGCCTTCTTGTAAGTTTAAAAAAGCTAAAATTCTTTGTTTCTTTCTCTGATTTTCCTGTATATTTTATTCTCACTGCATAGACAAGAACACTGTATTTTAAATTAGTGTTATTTTGACAACCTAGAAACGGAAAAAAAAATTAAATATATCAACAATTACAATTTTAGAATAACAATGAAAGCATTGTTGCAAATTTTGACTATGTTCTATTTCTTATTGTTTTAAAAATATAAAGCTTTTTTTACATCGTGAAATTACTATGTTTGATTTTTCTATAAGCAACTAAGATATGTAGGATAGCATTTAAAAAAAATATGCAATAAAACTACTATTCAGAAAATGCGAAACAACAATTCGGTCTGACAGACCGTTCCATAGTAGTTACGTGATTATTTTCGTCCACAGTACTTAAAGGTTAACCTCCTTCATGTAAGTGAATTGTTAAAAAACAAACTAAAGCGTAGATTTAAGAGTCAAGTATCAGTTGGAGCAGAAGACGAGTCATTTGCAACACTTTGATGCAATTTAATTATCAATGAGTACGAAAATGAATTAGAAATGATCATACTCGTCAGAGATGATAAAGAAAACTGGGCCATATGCAGAGTCCTTCTGGCGTGTGATTAGTACCATACTAAAGCTTTCGACTTACATATGCTTCCTGCAGAAGTCGGGCGTTTAGCATGACGCTAATCATTTGTCAAAACAACTTTGCATAAGGCGGATTAAATTTCTAAATGTTATAAACAAATTAGGTTGGGTAACTGCCAGAACACAGATACCCCACCATTTTGTCAACATTTGCGCTTAAATATGTATGTTCAAAATATTTGCATGTCTTTCCTGTTTTTTTTAATTTTGCATGTAACATTGCTACACACGACTTTTCTTCCTGCCTATTTCTCGAAATTCCATGCGTGAATTCACATGTAAAAGAAGTTCGAGTACCTCTTCAGAAATTCGAGTCAGAGAGAGGAGACAGACTGGCGTCTATTAAAACTGCAAAATTTGATGAAAATATCTTAGAACTATTATATATATATATATATATATATATATATATATATATATATATATATATATATATATATATATATATTACTAGGGTGCTATTCACCAACTCGTGTGTGTCCATAGAGAAGAGGCGCGTTAGCTGTGGTGGGTATACGCGTGAAAGATGTCGAAAAATAGTAATTTGTTAAAGGTGGCCACTACAAGCTAGTTTTGATTACAATTGGAAGCAGTGAACCTTTTCTATGGTTACAAGTGACCTATATAATTTCTCTTAATATTGCTGTTCCTTTCTAGCTTGACACGTTTCAGGTTGTAAGCCTGTAACAGCACCTCCGAAAATAATGAAAAGCACTTCATCTTTGACAGTCCACAATTGCTCCTTCTGTGAAGATTACTTTGTACATAGTGTTCGTATTTGCTGTGTCAGTTCTTCACTATTACTTTTCAGCTATGTCGCCTGAGTGAAGTAACTATTCTGCATACTCTTTTGTTGTGACGTGACTGATTTCACCTGGAAATGTCCAAATACTGGACCCCTTCTTCATTTTAAGCATGTGTCATCTGATATCGTAAAAACGGTTTTATGCAGTGCGATCCATTCCTACGCGATTGTGACTGATAGCTACTTGTTGGGACCACCTACCATAGGGTATGGGTGTGTTTCTCAAACTCTTGTTATTTTCCACATAAACCTACCATTGTCATCTCGCCTACTCCTAGGATTACACCCGAGCTCAGTTCCTCAAATTCCCTTTGCTTTGAATTGAACCAGATATAATAATAATAATAATAATAATAATAATAATAATAATAATAATAATAAAACACTTCTGGGCATCTTGCAGTTGTGTGCGTGATTTTTGCTCTTGACGTCTTCATGCTATATAGCTAAGTGTATATGCATGCATATTATAAATTTGTACACAATAGATGCACAATACTCAAAAAAATAAGAGAGCACAATATATCAGAAGATAATCAGTGAACTTTCTGGTGCCATCATTTAACCTTTGTTATGGACATGCGCTAACCAAAACAAATCATTATGACAATAATTCGTGAACAAATAAATTTATTGGTTTTTGGTGATCTCTTACGAATATCATGAGGCTTTCAGAGCACAACGGAATCAAGTCTTCAGAAAGCTGAGAAAGTGAGAAACCTGTTTGTAGGTACTTTTATGTACTCCCATGCTCAAAAAAAATTGCGCGTATACTGTAACTCAAGATTTTTCGCATTTATTCTATTTTCCTTACGTTTATGGGTAAAATTCAGTTATTAGTATGTGGAGATAATAGAAAGCAATCTATCTAAGGAGATATTTCCAAAAAATGTAATAAAATAATAAAAAATATAAGCAAAAAAGAAAATTATGCTCGGTTTTGTGTATACTGGCAACGATGATTTCTAGGGATTTTTTCAGTAGCAGATCACAATTGCGGAGGGAATTCAGTAGGGGAGTCGAGGTGTTGGATCAAGGAACTGGATAATGGACTAAAATGTTGCATTTATTGGTTAAAACCTAGTGCGTAGATTGCCTGCCAAATATAAATTAGCTTTTGTAACTAAGATGTCGTACGATAATATAGAATTAAACAGAAAAACACTTATCTTAAGGTTCGAAGTGATACGGACCATGGTTATGAAGATTATTTCTTTAAAAAAAGAACCAACACAAAGTAGCCTCCGTGGTTCAGTGGATAGAGTGGCGGAGTCGTAGTTATTTTATTATTTTTACACCACATCGAATCCCATTCCATCCCATCCTTTTTTTTACGAAACATTATAGGAAGTGTATACTTTTGATGTTAATAAGAACCGAAACAATATAATAAGGAAATAATTTATTGGTAGTATCCTTTAATCGACGTATTTATTCAGTATTAGAATACGTGTACTATTGGAAACAGTTATTGTTTTCAGTTTGTAGTCTTGTATGTTACTTCCCGTTCTTGAACAGCAGACAACTCACTTCGGGTTTGTGTGTCAGGAAGAACATACGCGACCTTGACAATCTGTCCAGTCTTACCCCTTGTTACATCGACCTGATGTTAAATGATCGTTTATGTTTGTGTGTGTGTGCTTGTGTTTTGCTTTTTTGAGTATTGACTTTCTTTTTTTTTCATATCCACAAGTGCAAGAATGCTTTCTTTGAACGTAACTAAATTATACAGATCTATGTATGCCGAACACGAATATTTCCAAAATAGAATGAATATGAACGATAATCATACCATATTTCTACATTATATAGTAGCGTAAAAAACTGATATTAAAATGATATAACAAACAGGCATAAGCTTTTTTTCTAGCATGGCAACACATTATACGCAACTCATTAAATTTTGGGAATTACAAATTATCACCTTACGTGTCGATGTATTCCTATTCTTTTTCACGTTCAAGAGACGAAAGAAGAAATTGTAGTAATAGTGATAAAAATCGAATTCGAGATTTCAATGAATTCAAGTTTCACGCCCCCACATATCGAAAAAGTGATTTTGATGTCTGTCCATCTGTTCGTTTGTTGGTTCGTCACGCTTTTACATGCATTCAAATAGAGGCCATACTGTTGGACGTATCTGGACCTAAGTCTAGACATGAAGTTTTTATAACTTTATCGTTTCGTATTCTATATTCTCGGACACCTAAAAATAAGGGTAGTTTACTGAAGGATTAAAATTTAAAATAATTAAATTGTTTCAAAAATAGCTGTAAAGATTTTGCTTATTTTTTTTACAAATATAGTTTGAATCATTGCTCTGAAAAAAGTACATAAGGTGTAATTTACTGTATGGGATGAGTTTTTTTGAGCAATTTTCTCAATCGCATTTCATAAATAATTGTATCATTAATAACCTAACAATATGACACAACTCGTTCGTCCTGTAAACATTCAGAAGAGATAGTTTACTCTTCTCCGACGATTTTCCCGTTAACGCGTGACGCAATTTTGTTCATATTTCATAAATGAATGTCACATAAATAACCTAACGATATGGTATAATTCCATCATCCTAAAAAGCTAGAAGTGGTATATTACTTTTCGGGGCAATTTTTACCCTACGATTTTGTCGAGAATGACTCTGGCAATTTTGTTCGTATTTCATAAATAGCATAACTCGTTTGTCCTGAAAAGATACACAAGGGATATTTTACTCTTGGAGATGACTTTTTTGACGATTTCTCAGAAAGTACTCAGACGCTTTTGCTCATAGTTCACATAATTATTTCCTTAATAATTCTAATATATGGCATAAGTTATTTCTAACAGAAATATGACCAATGGGTACTTTACTTTTGCACATAAGTTGCTTCGAACAAAGTTTTCCAAAAACACATTATTTTATTCGCATTTCCCAAATAAATGTTTCAGTAATAGCTGCAGCCTAACACGAGTCAGTTTAAGAAATTCGAGTGAGAAAATTCAGTGCGTTTCATCCGTACCCATTCTTAAATATATTTTTAAATGTTACACCTAATCACAATTTTACTAACAAAATCGAAACTTCTATTTAAATGCGCCTTGTTGTTGCCAAATGGTTCAAGTCCATTGGTTCTGGATTTGATTCCCGGTGAGAGCTAGTGTATTTTTATCCAACGTTAAGGTATAGGTAATAAGTAGATGCAAAGAGAAAAGTGTTTAAACAAGCCAAACCAACCTAATAAATAATACAAAGAAATAATACAATATAACGAAATTATAGAAGAAACGTTGTTAATATTAGATATTTGCGTGTGAGATTGTCCAACCGATGACTGTCAACTCCAAAGGTAAGAAAGTGAAACATCCAATACCAGGTTAATCAGTGGTCTCTAGGTAAAGCTATCCTACTAGGAAGTGATTGAGATACCAAAAAATGTTCTAATCGCTGGGAGACATGTTAGGAGAATACATTGGGTGAGAGACTTTAACTCATGAATAGTCTGCACGTTCGTTGGTGTATTGAAGTGCATAGGTGGTGTGCGTTTAGCACATCGGGTTCCTTTGTTGTTAGTCCCAGATTTCTAGACCGGATGCAGTTATTCCCGGTAGAAAATAGAAGAAAATATACATTTCTATTACTATTAAAGTAAATAATTACACTCATTCCCTGCATGTGATACTTGTTTGTTTAACTGTATACAGAGAACTGATCCGTGAAAGAATCGTTCATAATAATAAATAAAATAAACTCGACAAATATTCTCGTAAATAATAGGTAAAAGTTTGCGTCACAATGTTCATTTTGCTCGGCACGCCAGTGTGCCACATTATCCGGTTGTGGCATATTGGAATATAAGGTATGGCTTTCTAATTTTTCCCAACTATTTTAACTGCTTCAATTGAAATGAATTTATAATAATAAGAGAGTGAATTTAGTCTTCTTACCCTTCAATTTAGAAATAAGGTCCACTAGAATTGTATATATAAAAAATAATAATTTTCAGAATTTTATAGAGTAGTTTGTTTTATTCGAAATGACATACTTCCTGCAACTGTTTGGGTTGGAATTAATTGAAATCAAGTCTTTATGTTTTACGACCCACGGTTATACCGGCTAGGCTAAAGGACACGGTGATGATGAGAAATGAATGCAATGGTGGAATGAAAAAAGTGGGAGAAAACGGGAGAACCCCGAGAAAACCCATGCACATGGTGTTTCTCCACCACAAAATTCACTCGGTGCGAGCTGCGGTCGAACCAAGGATCCCATGCACCAAAGGTGAACGCTTTATCACTGAGCCACCGCGGCCCCTCTGAAATTATGTATAGGAGAGAGTGACTACTTTTATGAAAACTTGATATCGAACACATTTGTTTTAAAATACCAGCTTTTTGTGAAATATTGCTTAATATTCAGGAAAACCTAAGTCAATAAAATAATAATAATAATAATAATAATAGTAACTATTATTATTATTATTATTATTATTATTATTATTATTATTATTATCTTAAATTAAAAACTCTCTGGACCTAGTGCATTGGCACAATTCAACGAATTAAAAAGAATGTGTTTACTTCTGATGTAAGTGTAGAAGGACTTAATCCCTGTTGCTTTCAGTATAAAAAGAAAGTGTCCAACTGTCAAATGATATGCTACATAAAATGCCCTATGCAACATAATGTAGTATAGAGTCATCATTCCAGGTTGTCTAAAGAACACTTTCGTTTTAGCAAGAAAGGAAGAAAATAGAAAATACTGAGTTTTAACCTAGTAGAAAGTTTGCAGATTTAAGGGAAAATGCACAGAGTTGTTGGATATAAAATGTAGTTCGGATTAATGGAGTAAGACACCGTAAATATTTTATTGTTTAAAATATACTGGGAGTGACCAAGCCATTACATATGAAAACATCGAAAGAGATACGTTAATGGTGTTAGTTGCAAGCTTTTTTAGAAAGGAAAAAGTTAAGGAAATGTCTAAAACTCTGATATCACAGATCCAAATTGACTGACTGTTAAGTAAAACTGCTAAACCTGAGTAAAGCAAAAAAAAAAAGTATTAATGACCTGTGTTACAGTTTCAGACATATCATTCTCATATCAAAACTACGATAGAAGTAAATTATGAATAAAGGTGAATTCACAGTTCTGGAATACCAACAAATGATTTTGCTAGATGTAACTTTTCGGAAATCTTTTTTATAAGGCTTTAGATTTATTAGTTTCTTTTTTTTTTTTTTGTTTATTAGCTTCTCCATGCCGTGAACGTCGCCAACTCCTAGTGGCCCACTTGCTGGTAAATGGCGATCGTAGATATAGCGACGCGTCGAAGGATTGCCGCTAGCGTGCCACTAGTGGCAGGGATTCGTCGAGTCGAAGCAGATATCTAGAATCGGGGGTATTGAAGTTACCACCACGGAAGAACGAGGACTTCATTTTGGTCCGCGCTTGTTTGATTTGTCACGGAGAATCGTAAAGGGACCAACATGAACTATCGCCAGTCATGTGCATGCGGTTATTATTATATATTATTTTTTTCTGGCGAATTGTTATTATAAGGACAATCCTTGAGCTCCGGGGGTCAAGAGTAACTCCTGCCTTTACATCATGAAGTGAAAAATCTTGAGGTGGGTGCGTATAATTGTATGAATTTAGTTGGCAACTGTCACCGATCACTAGCAAGTGAATATAGGAGAACTATGATAAAAAGTAAATAGACGCTTGCCATTTTGTTATAAAATTACATGACGAGTGCATTTGATTTGATTCCGAACAGTCTTCAAATATACACGGTTAAAGGAGCACTCTGATTAGAAATATTAAAAAGACTTCAACGATTTATCACTCTACAAGTTGTGTCTTCATAATCGCCTCCCTGACGAATTCGGAAGAACACGCAATTAGTAACACTAAGGTTGATGGTTCACGCCCAGCTCAGGGCACTTTCGTTTTATTTTTTTTAAATGTTTTTATACTCATCTTGATGCAAAGAAATTACGCATATATACGATTTAACGTATTTTAGGGAAATAATTTAGTGGTTCGTTGGCGTTCCGTCGCTTCTCTGCCGGTGGTGGTATATATTTCAAAACGGAAGTGGCACCAATTTTTGGCTGCGGGACCGCCAATTTTTGGGGACATGTCACTAGTTGCCTATCGGTGGTGCACCGACGCTTACGGCATGGGATTGTCCCCTCACGAGTGAGGCAGATTGTAATCGACCAAGAGTGTTTTGGAAAAATGGGAAACATCTTCCGACTTCGACTTCTGAATAATCCGTTTAGGATCAAGTCGAATCAAGGCTGCGCCACAGGAAGGTAGAACAAGTGAGGCAATCGTTCCAAGCACTACGCTCGACAGCTTCCGTCTCATTCAAGACTTAGACTTTTCAGGAAAAGTAACAAGTTTATTACTTGTAATTTATTCTTTGAGTCAAAGTATTTTGCAATAAACCATCATTTTGTAAGATATTTTTACGATTGTATACTATTAATTTCGAAAATTGTACTCATAATATAATTTCCCATCATGGATTTGAAAAAATCAAAGTTGGAACAAAGAAAGATCTCCGATCCACATGTCTCTTCATGTTTGATATGGAAGTCTCATCTTCATTATTGACCCTTAATTTATTTTAGTCCAAGGCAACGCGAATCGACGGGATGGCTCTAAGTGAAAACATTCATTTAGATGGTTCAGTAATCAGGAAATTCCTGCTGTTATTTCACGAAACTCAACAGATCTTGAGGGGAAAAATTTTTTGCTTACCAGGGGAAGGGAGTAAATCATCTGCTTACGTTTGCTTAACTAGGAAGAAGGCAAGGGTGCCGATCTTGGGGGGCCGGGCCCGCTCAAAGCTCATGTAAGCCTCCTTTGTATTTATGAATATACAATATTTGGCATAATTTGAGTGTAATTTGTCTTAAAATCCTTATATATATATATATATATATATATATATATATATATATATATATATCTTCTGCATTTGAATGCTCCCCCCCCCCCCAAATTTACAGAGAAATTGGCGTCCTTGGAAGATCTAGTGAAATGAACAAAAATGTGATAACGTAATACTTGAACAATTCTATCTAATGGAGGAAAGTAAATTAGTATTCAACACTTCTTTCAGTTTTAAGCATATCAAAGATTCTCGTAATTTAGTAGCGTCCCGGATTTGTATTTTTGAAGTACGGGAACTTTATCTATACCTTAACGTGGGAATCGGTTTCGGACCATGCACTTAACCCGCTTTGCCATAAGAGGCACAAGGAGTTTTTCTTTCGATTTCCTTAGGAATATTGCGAATGGTATAACTTTTAAAACTATGTTTAAAAAAGAATACATATCGACATAATAAGATGATAATCTGATACCTAGGAAATATATTGAATTGTTTTTAATTTGTTCTCACGCTACCAAAACAGTACTTATGCTTTTTTTTATTCCAGCCTTTTAATATAAGCATTTCAGACTATTGTCTGTTCTAGGACGATACAATTCTAATTCATGTATATGCTAGCTTTGGAAATACAGTAGAGTTTCGCTTATCCCACATAAACAGGCAGGCAGTACGCTGGATAATATGGATGTGTTAAGAAAAGACCTATTAAAAGTAAAACTTATTATATAATTTTACATATTACGCATCTAATAATAATGTTTTATAACAAACAACTGCACTGCACTGAATCAGGGAGCTGTCTCTCTCCGAAGCTCAAGCACTTTTTAATAAACTTGCCTTTACCCTTTTGAGGTTCTTTTATATCAGTTTACTAGTAGTCAGCAGAGCCGTAGCTAGAGATTTCGGAGCCCGGGGCGAAGTAGAATTCGGCGCCCCTCTACACTCACATTACCAAGCTCTTTTTTAACATGTAAGAGAAGCAACTTTTGTTGTTATGCTAAATTTTCATCAAGCTTCTTGACAGACCATTGAAACAGCCAAAAGCGATCATTATGTATCCTTTTACAAATAAGAGCTGCTTTCAAGATGCTTATTTTGTACTTTCTATTTAACTTGACAAAACTACTTTTGATTGTATACAAATCCATTTGCAGAACAGTTATGGAAAGAACATAAAGCCAATTTTCCTACGCCAGGGAAACCTGTTAGACATTTATTTGGTGGACGCGTGTGGTGGCGTTGGAAATATCCGGTTTTCCTGAGCATAGCAGTAATGTCAGAAATCGAGCCAAGGCCTGGAGGCCCCAGAAATGGCCAGGTCTTGGGCTCGGGTTTTTTCTATTCGACTATTAAACATGGAGTTCTTGGACGCGGGTGATGGCGTTGGGAAGATCTTTGTCCCCAGCACATCGGTTGTCAGAAATTGAATCAGGCACTCAAAACCCCAGAAATGGGGTCCTGAAGCTTTTGCCTTGGGTCTCTTCTATTCATCTATTAAACATGAAGTTGTTGAAAGGAGTAAGTAGCATTGGAAAGGTCTTGGTCCCTTGAGTATAGTGGTGATATCAGAAATCTAATCCGAACCCCGAATTCATAAAGATAGGATCCTGAAATTTTGGGGTCACGTTCATTCTATTCGACTAAAAACCGTGGGATTCTTGGACGTGAGTGGATTTCGTTAGCGAATGGAAAGGTCTAGATTTCATTAGCACATTGGTGATGTCAAAAATGGAACCCGAAGCCTGAAAAATGAAGGTCCGAAATTTTGGGTTCGAGTCCATTCTATTTGCCTATTAAACATGGAGTTGTTGGACGAGGATAGTAGCGTTGAAAAGGTTTTGGTCCCTTGAACACAGTCTAACATCAGAAATCGGGTCCTGGTCTCAAAGCTTCAGACCGAAATTTTGGATTCGGGTCCATTCTATTTGCCTATTAAATGTAGAGTTGTTGGACGAGAATGGTAAAGTAGGAAAGGTCTGGGTCTTCTGAGCACTGCGGTGATGTCAGAAACAGGGGATCGGACCCTGAAGCCTCAGAAATGGGGTTCTAAAATCTTTGTCTCGGGTTCCTTTTATTTGCCTATTAACACTACACTGCTCGCGCGGATTACTATTGTAGTCCAGTGGGTTTCAGTTTTCTGGTATCTGAGGATTGGCAACACTTGTGATCTTGAGCGGTCGTTTACCTTCCTCCCCCATTTCTAGAACACCATTAGTCGAGTGATAGCACCCAAAGTCAACGCACTGATGTTATACGAATTGTTATTTTCGCATGGACTACTATTGTAATCCGTACGAGTACTGACGAGATAGTTTGTTTTCTGGCTAACGTTTTAACTGTTCTCGTTTTGAATGTATGACTTCACATTATTCGCTCAAATATATGTGATATATATGCTAGTTTAAAATTTCCGAGCAAGAACAGATACGACAGTGGCTAACAGAAACTGAAAGTGATGACGAAAGTGTTTTGAGTATAGAACACTAAGATGAAATAGAGGACAATGTTGTCCATTAGTGACTGAAGAAAGTGGTAGTGACGATTTGGAAGAAATAGAAAATGAAGAAAGGAACGGTGTCATCAAAGGAAGACAGGTTTCACGGAGAATATTACATTGGAAAGGGCAGAATTACCAGATGGTATATTGATTCAGTGCACCCAAGAAATACGCGAATACAGCGTCATAACATCATACCTACACTGCATAGTTATTACTCCATAGAACAACACTAAATTTGGAGTTGACATATTGGACAAATTGAGTCGCCAGTGTGATAAAGCCAGGAATTCGCAAAGATGGCCACTCACTCTCTTCTTCCACGTGTTAAACGTTGCTGGAGTAAACGCTCTCATTGTTTTCAAAGCAAATAACAATGATGCTATGATCAACCGTAGAGACTTACTGCAATCTGTGGCTATGGAACTTATCGAACCTCTTTGTGGAAGATGAAGAAACAAGAGTACCCGAAAAAGATGTTTCAGGTGCAGTAAGTGGATCTGCTCTGACCACAAGCACTGACAACTCTTTGCACTGACTCCTATGACTGAAGCACCCAAAAGTTTGCCTACTTTTGACGTTATTTTCAAGTGTAAAAGTTAAACTTGCAAACAATTTAACAACTTCTTTTTATTTTTATAACAGTTTTTAACACTTTAAATGCAAATTTCGTCTTTTATTTCAATTTTTAATCAAATAGCAAGAAAATAAACGAGCATTTACAAAGATATATTAAATTGCATACGCATTCTAAAGTTTTGGCTCCTAATTCTTTTTGTGCATTAAAAAAACAAAATGTTTGCACTGAAATGTGTTCTTTATTGCTTGTAAAACCCACAAAAATAATGTAAAAATACGAATTGAATAACCACTAAGATATATATATATATATTTATCAAATGGACTACAATCGTAATCCGCGCGAGCACTCATGTTTCAACAATTTCATGCGAGTACTGTAGTGTTAAACATGGAGTTGTAGGATGAAAGTGGTGGCGTTGGAAGTCTTTGTCACTTGAACACAACCTTGATCAGAAATTGGTTCCGGGCCCCCATTTTTTATTTGTGTCGTAAACCTTTTTCTAATTTGATCTCAATACCTGATTGTGCAAGATAAAACCATCTTAATAGCTGAATTGATGGTTTTATCTCTCGCAATCAAGTATTGAGATTGAACCGTTGCAAAGGTTTACAACACAAACCAAACTTCGAGACCCGGACCTGATCTCTGACATCACCGCACTGCGGTGGCTCAGTGGTAGAGCGTTCACCTCCGGTGCTTGGGGTCGCGGGTTCTATTCCAGCCCCCACCAAGTGAACTTTGTGGTGGACAAACACCGTGTGCGTGGGTTTTCTCGGGGTTCTCCTATCTCCTCTCACTCTCCTCATCATCACCGTCTCCTTTGGCCTAACCGGCATAACCGTGGGACGTAAAACTCAAAGATTTCATTTTCCTCTAATTTTCATATCTTCATTTTCACCATTGTGATTAACAGGCTTGGGTAGAAAGGCGTGATTAACTAAGCAAATTCATCACCATCAAAACACATTTCAGACTTTGACCGTTTGACTTTGAAAATGTTCCTGCGTAATCTATAAGACATTACTCGGCACCTTGATATCACATCGTCATTAATAAATCATATACAATTACTTACTTTAATAAGTGAAAAATTTGTGACTCTCATTGGAATGTTTAAGTTGCGAGCGGAGCGAGCAAGAAAATTTTTAACAATTCCATTTCTTTGCTAACCGACAATATTGATTTAATAGGGCGTCAGAACTTTTACGGGGCGCCTCATCGTTTATTCATTTTCAACACTTTTCCTTTCTTCTCGCAAGTTCGGCGCCCCTTGCTATCAGCGCCCGGGGCAAGCGCCCCGCTGGCCCTTCTCTAGCTACGGCTCTGGTAGTCAGTGTCCAAACTTTGGGCAATGTACTGTTGTCTTGTTATAATTCTAAGAACATACCATAATGCCATTATACCAGGTGCAGTGGCGTATTTAGGGGGGTGGCTTCCGGGCTTAAGCCCCCACGAAATCTTACTTAGTATAGTAAAGTAAATGATATATCTTGCAGAATTTTCACATTTCCAGGCAACGCCCCCCCGAAAGTTAGCAAAGCCCCTCCCGAAACAAAATCGTAAATACGCCACTGACCAGGTGGAATTAAAGAACAGTTTTAAATGGGATTAACATTTCGTTTCCGTTCTGTTTTTAACTTTAATATATTAGAACGATACACTCCATGTCTTCTTGCTATTTTTGTTATGTGATATACGTAGCAGACAGTTTTCTTTAGTTACATTTCTCTCGAAAATATGTTTCATTTTGTTTGTGCTATAATGCAGTTTCCAAAATAAACCGGTTTATAAATGAAAAGTAGGAAAAAGTTTAAGAGAAGTACAGAACTGTTGCATTATTATTATTATTATTATTATTATTATTATTATTATTATTATTATTATTATTGATATTTAAAAACATTAGAATTACGTGCTTACGAGGATTCGTGTTGGGCCCCCTCCGAATAGCAAACCTGGATACGTGTCTGCACTGAATGATAGACGTATGAGTCAAGGTGTAGACGGGCGCGCTAGGCGATAGACTCCAGAGCATGAAAAATAGATTAAGACCACAACTTGCAGATCTTCTTGCCGATTGGTGCTATTTGCAATGATATATCGGATCATACGGTATGTGGAACAAAGGATGGTCGGATAAGCGAGACCATGGTGTATTGGTGTTTCACGCACCTAAACCTGTAAAATGTTTGTATAAACAATTATCTTTCACTCCCTAGCTAAATTTGTGGGTATGATCACACACCTTGCCTCATAAAGTATAGTCTTATAAAGAAAAAAAAAATTTTTAAACCTAAAACCTAAAGAAAAGCCAACTTCAATTTTTTTTAATAATGGCAAACTAGTCCACTTCATCACGATAAATCACGTTTGGTACTAAGATGTCTTTTTCTGTCCGTATATATCCTTCACACTTCGTTGGAGACAAAGTTGTTTTTTCCCCTAAGAAAACAGGATGAGAGAAACTATACAACAGCATGAACAGAAAACAACAGCTATTAACAATAGTTCTCTAATCCTGAATAAATACGTCATTACAGGAAAATATCAGTAAGTTGTCCTTATTATATTGCTTCGGTTCTTATAAACATGAAAATTATAATGTTTTGTAAAAAAAATGGGATGGGATGGGATTCGATGTGGTGTCAAAATAATAAAATAACTACCACTCCGCCACTCTACCCACTGAACCACGGAGGCTACGTGGTGTTAGCTTCTTTTTTAAAAGAAATAATCTTCATAACCATGGTCCGTATCACTTCGAACCTTAAGATAAGAGTTTTTCTGTTTAATTCTATATTTTCGTACGACATCTTAGTTACAGAAGCTAATTTATATTTGGCAGGCAATCTACACACTAGGTTTTAACCAATAAATGCAACGTTTTAGTCCATTATCCAGTTCCTTGATCCAACACCTCGACTCCCCCACTGAATTCCCTCCGCAATTGTGATCTGCTACTGAAA
The DNA here is from genome assembly GCF_964235325.1 of Thermobia domestica. Lineage (NCBI taxonomy): Eukaryota > Metazoa > Arthropoda > Insecta > Zygentoma > Lepismatidae > Thermobia > Thermobia domestica. Next base: position 158,579,048 of record NC_137471.1, read on the forward strand.
AAATCCCTAGAAATCATCGTTGCCAGTATACACAAAACCGAGCATAATTTTGTTTTTGCTTATATTTTTATTTTTTATTATATTTTTTTGGAAATATCTCCTTAGATGGATTGCTTTCTATTATCTCCAGTAGTAGAAAATGGATCGATCTGGGCCAACATAGGACAACATCAATCAACTCACAAGCCACTGAGAAATCGACCACCGTACACCGTGAGCCCACGGTCTTTTACGACCTCTATTTTAGGGGTGAATTTACTCCCTTCTATGAGCACTTTTAAGAGGGTGTATTCGTTCTCTTTCACGAGCACTTTTTAAGGGGTGAACTCGTTCTCTTTTACGAGCCCCCTGAGTAATTGAGCACCGTACACCGTGAGCCCATGGTCTTTTACGACCTCCATTTTAGGGGTGAATTTGTTTCCCTTTATGAGCACTTTTTAGGGGGTGTATTCGTTCCCTTTTATGACCACATTTTAAGGGGTGAACTCGTTCCCTTTTATGAGCATATGTTTGAACCCCTATTTTAACATAGCAGAAATACAGCTAATAAAAGAGCATGGCTTATTTTCCAACCCTTATTTTAACATAGCAGAGAATAGGGGTGTATTCGTTCCCTTTTATGAGCATATTTTTCAACCCCTATTTTAACATAGGAGATAACACATAAGATTACGAACACATAACATAGCAAGTGTGTACTCGTTTTCAACCCCTACGAACACACAGCAGAACAGATAATACATAGCACAGCTAATAAAAGAACATGGCTTATTTTCCAACCCCTATTTTAACATATCAGAAATTACACTGAGACTATGAACTCATAGCAGAACAGATAATACATAGCACAGCTAATAAAAGAACATGGCTTATTTTCCAACCCCTTTTTTAACATAGCAGAGCAGATAATAAACACAACAACCTCCATTTTAGGGGTGTATTCATTCCCTTTTATGAGCATATTTTCCAACCCTTATTTTACCATAACAGAGACTACGAAACATAGCGGACATAGCACAGGGGTGTATTCATTTTCTCCACCCCTAATTGAACATAGCAGAAATTACACTGAGACTACGAACACACAGCAGACCAGAGAATACATAAAATTCATTCCCTTTTATGAGTACATTTTAAAGGGTGTACTCGTTGCAACCCCTATTTTACCATAGCAGAAATTACATAAGATTTTTTTTCCACCCCTATTTTAAGACAATGAATACCTATGTAACATAGCGATTCGATACGCTCTTTGAACCGATTTGGATGAAACTCGGCATATGGGGGTTTTCGACCATGCTGAGTACGAATATCATACTTATTTTTACCTGGGTCCTATAGTTTATGTGGCATACGCCCTTTCTATGACAATTTTAACCAATTTGGATGAAACTCGGTATATAGGGGTTTTCGGACATACTGATTACAAATATCATACTTATTTTTACCTAGGTCCTATAGTTTGTGTGGCATACGCCCTTTCTATGACACTTAAAACCTAATAACTCAAAAACGAAGCAACGTATTGAGATGCTGTTTCCACATTTAGTAATCGACCACCAACTACTACAAGTTCCAAAATAATGATCGTCGGGGTCAAAGGTCAACATACTTAAAACCTAATAACTCGAAAACGGAGCCAAATATCGAAGTGGTGTTTCCACATTTAGCAAGAGGTCATCAACTAGTACAAGTTCCAAAATAGTGGCCATCGAGGTCAAAGGTCAAAATACTTAAAGCCCAATAACTCGACAACTGAGCCACATATTGAAGTGCTGTTTCCAAATCTAGTAATTGCTCATCAGGTACTACAAGTTCCAAAAAAATGACCAACGAGGTCAAAGGTTAACATACTTAAAACCTAATAACTCGAAAACGGAGACACATATTGAAATGGTGTTTTCACATTTAGCAAGAGGTCATCAGGTACTACAAGTTCCAAAATAATGGCCATCGAGGTCAAAGGTCAAAACTCGAAAACGGAGCCACATTTAGTAATTGGTCATCAACTACTACAAGTTCCAAAATAATGACCATCGAGGTCAAAGGTCAATCTCGTAAATGACACAATATTGTGAGATAACGTTTCCTCATTTAGTAAATTTGTGTGATCTATTCAATTTTGTACAAAGCAAAAAAAAGTGAAGAAGGAATAAATTTGAGTGGCTTATTTACTTTTGTATTAATGAGAAAGAAATCAAAGAAACACAATTTTAACTAGCGCAGAATTTCTGTAACGCAAAAATTAATTTGGATGGAGTAACAAGAAAGCAAGCAAGGATATGCCATATTAACTATTTAAATAAACGAAGGAATATACCAATGAGAAATGCCATTTCCAGGCTATGTTTTACTATTTTAAACAAAACGAAGGGCTAAATTTGAGAAAGCGAACATGAACCATTTTACTCAAATTTGGATGGAGTATTTATCTTTGTATGAACCAGAAAAAAATGAAGAAGATCCGTTTTAACTAGTTCAATATTTCTGTATAATTTTGTACTACCCAAATAAACGAAATTTTATTTTTGTATTAATCAGAAGAAAATCAAAGAAGGGTCATTTTATACCTTTTTGTGCTATTCAAATAATAGAGGGAACAAATTTCAGTGGTCTATTTTATTTTTGTACCAATCAGAAGAAAAGCTAAGATATACCATTTTAACTATTTAAACAAACGAAAAGATAAATTTGAATGACCTATTCAATTTTGTACCAACGAGAAATGCCATTTTATACCATTTTGTACTACTCCAATAAACGAAGGAATACCAACCAGAAAAAAGAAGTGAAGATTAGGTGAATTATTTTCTTTTGTACCAACTAGAAAAGAGAAGAAGATCCACTTCAACTATCTCATTAGGTACTGTTTAAACAAACGAAAATTGACCATTATGTAACTTTTGAACTACTGAAATGTTCTACTTTTGTATCAATCAGAAAAAAGCGAAAAAAGACCATTTTAACAAGCTGAAAATTTATATACATTTTGTACTAATCAAATATACGAAAAATAAATTTAAGTGACCTATTCAATTTTGTACCCATGAGAAATTGCATTTTAACTATCTCAGAATTTTACTACTCAAATAAGCAATGGAGTATTTAGTTTTATACCACCGAGAAAAACAAAGAAATTGTATCATTTTGGAGTATTCAAATAAACAAAGGACTTATAATTTGTGTTAACTCTAAAAAGGGTCATTCTGTATTATTTCAACAAACAAAAGGAAAAAGCAAAAATGGACCATTTTAAACTAGTCTAATAAACGAAGGTATAAATATGAGTGAGACCAGAGAAAAAAAAACGAAGAAGACCCATTTTAACTATTTGAGAATTTCCGTATCTTTTTGTACTATTTAAACAAACGATGAGATAAATTTGAGTGGCCTGTTTTTTTGTACTAACCAGAAAAATCGAAGAAGGTACCTTTGTACTAGCCCAATGAACGAAAGAACAAATTTGAGTGTTCTACTTTTTGTACCAAACAAAGAAGAACCATTTTGTACTACTCAAATAAACGAAAGAAAAAAGTGAAAAAAGACCAATTTAACTAGCTCAGAATTTATATACATTTTGTTTAGGTGTCCTACTTTTTGTACCAGCGTGAAATGCCTTTTTAACCAGCTCAGTAGTATTCAAATAATCAAAAAACCGAAGAAGGATCATTTTAACTAGTTCAGAATTTCTGTACTTTGTGACCATTCAAACAAATGAAAAAACTAAATTTGGATGGAGTATTATTTTTTGTGCCAAGCAGGAAAAGAAAAGAATTTGTACTGACCAGAAAAGGCAAAGAAGGGTCTGTGCTATTCAAATAATAGAGGGAACAAATTTGAGTGATCTATTCAATTTTATACCAATCAGAAGAAAAGCAAAGAAGGGCCATTTTAACTAGCTGAGTATTTTTGTGCTACACAAATCAACAAATGAATAAATTTGAGTGAAATATTCAATTTGGTATCAACAAGAAATACCATTTTAAATAACTCAGCATTTTATATCTTTTTGTGCTATTTAAATAAACGAAGAAAGCGAAGGAGGTCCAATTTAGCTAACTCAGAATTTTATACCATTTTGTACTAATCAAATAAACGAAACCTATTCAGTTTTGAAAACAAGCAGGAAAAGAAAAGAATTAACATTTTGTACTAATCAAATAAACCAAGGAATAAATTTAGATGGGTTATTTAGTTTTGTTCCAACCACGAAAAAAAGCGAACTAGCTCAAAGAAACGAAAGAATAAATTTTGAGTGGCTTAAGCAAAGAAGATCAATTTGTTCCTCTTGTGCTATTAAAACTGAGTGACCTATTCAATTTTATACCAAGTAGAAAAAAAATTTGTTTGCAATTAAAAAACGTAGAAGATCTATTTAATGTACATTTTAGACTACTCAAATAAACAAAGAAACACCATATTCTGCTACTCAAACAAACGACGGAATAAGCTCAGAATTTCTATACCTTTTTGTGTTATTCAAATAAACGAAGGAATAAATTTGTGTGACCTATTCACTTTTTGTAACAATCAGAAGAAAACAGCTCAGAATTTCATACCTTTGTGGTGTTACATTTTGTATATTTTGTGTCATCCAGAGAACAATTTAAATTGACTCTCACTGACAATTCAGTTGCCAGAGTCCAATGTTTGTAATATTATAATACTACAAATTGATTCATTTAACAGTTCAAGTTCTTCTATTTTTACACAATCAAATGCATTTACAGAATTAAATAATTGTTTATCTTTCTCTAAAAACATTTCTACTACTTTGTTAATATAATAATCACACTCTGTAATGTATTCATATACCAGATTAAATTTTTTCTCCAAAAAATAAGTGTTCTTAATATTACAACTTTTAAAATGCTTCTTTATATAAAGTTTATAGATTTTTTCTCTCATTTCACGTTTAATTAAGATCGTCCACACCTTTTGCAATAAATCGTAATCATGCTGCAGCAAATAGTTGTGATCTTTTTCATTTTCATTACGTTTAGAACATGCTTCACATAATAATACTGAATTAGGTTTATACTCATTAAATAATTGTATAACACATGTATCACTAATAGTTTCACTAGTACAGTCGCACTCATTAGCTTCCAGTTCAAAACAGGTAATATTTGAAACACTGTCATCATCACTTTCCGGGAGTATTTCATCATTATATCTATTATAGCGTCTAAAATAATACACTTCTTCTATTTCCTGTGTTGGATATATGATTCTCACTTTATCACGTAATTCATCTGGCAAATCAGGGTCAGACGGGTGAATTAACAGTATAGATTTTTCGTTTTCACGCTGAATTTCTTTTTCTCTAGGTGAAACATAAACATTCTCCATGCTCTTCAGCAAAAACAAATCAAATAAATAATTTTATATACATACAATACAAGCATTCTATGCATTCTCCGTGTTTAATAATATATTTCAAGGCGATATAACATCATGATGTATGTCCTATTATTTTCCAAATATACTCCATAAACTTGTATTCCATTATAATAAAATACATAAATGCAAAAATATATATATTTGTCTTTTTGACTTAGACGAGGAAGGAAAATTTAAAATAATAATTGAATCGTTGAACAATAGGCAGTACCTTAGGACCCTCACTATACTAGCAGTACAAATGTTAGGTAACGCATTCGTAACGTTGCTTAAATATCTGCAGCACTGTTTATAGATGGTATGGAACATGGAACTTTGAAAAAGTTTTTTTTTCCTTGATGAGCTGATTGTTCTGTTGTGATAAAAAAATAGTCAAGCATGTTGTTACGCTAATTGCTATGGAGTCTGCTCTACAGAATTAAGTTAAAATTCAATGTATAACGCAACTCTGGACGTTCAAATATGTAGTTAATGACCGGAAAAATTGAGACTTCAGTGTAACACCATAAAGGTATAAAATTCTGAGCTGTTTTCTTCTGATTGTTACAAAAAGTGAATAGGTCACACAAATTTATTCCTTCGTTTATTTGAATAACACAAAAAGGTATAGAAATTCTGAGCTTATTCCGTCGTTTGTTTGAGTAGCAGAATATGGTATTTCTTTGTTTATTTGAGTAGTCTAAAATGTACATAAAATAGACCTCCTTTTTTTAAATTGCAAACAAATTTTTTTCTACTTGGTATAAAATTGAATAGGTCACTCACTTTTAATAGCACAAAAGGAACAAATTGATCTTCTTTGCTTAAGCCACTCAAAATTTATTCTTTCGTTTCTTTGAGCTAGTTCGCTTTTTTTTCGTGGTTGGAACAAAACTAAATAACCCATCTAAATTTATTCCTTGGTTTATTTGATTAGTACAAAATGTTAATTCTTTTCTTTTCCTGCTTGTTTTCAAAACTGAATAGGTTTCGTTTATTTGATTAGTACAAAATGGTATAAAATTCTGAGTTAGCTAAATTGGACCTCCTTCGCTTTCTTCGTTTATTTAAATAGCACAAAAAGGTATAAAATGCTGAGTTATTTAAAATGGTATTTCTTGTTGATACCAAATTGAATATTTCACTCAAATTTATTCATTTGTTGATTTGTGTAGCACAAAAATTCTCAGCTAGTTAAAATGGCCCTTCTTTGCTTTTTTTCTGATTGGTATAAAATTGAATAGATCACTCAAATTTGTTCCCTCTATTATTTGAATAGCACAGACCCTTCTTCGCCTTTTCTGGTCAGTACAAATTCTTTTCTTTTCCTGCTTGGCACAAAAAATAATACTCCATCCAAATTTAGTTTTTTCATTTGTTTGAATGGTCACAAAAGTACAGAAATACTGAACTAGTTAAAATGATCCTTCTTCGGTTTTTTGATTATTTGAATACTACTGAGCTGGTTAAAAAGGCATTTCACGCTGGTACAAAAAGTAGGACACCTAAACAAAATGTATATAAATTCTGAGCTAGTTAAATTGGTCTTTTTTCACTTTTTTCTTTCGTTTATTTGAGTAGTACAAAATGGTTCTTCTTTGTTTGGTATAAAAAGTAGAACACTCAAATTTGTTCTTTCGTTCATTGGGCTAGTACAAAGGTACCTTCTTCGATTTTTCTGGTTAGTACAAAAAAAGGCCACTCAAATTTATCTCATCGTTTGTTTAAATAGTACAAAAAGGTACGGAAATTCTCAGTTAGTTGAAATGGGTCTTCTTCGTTTTTTTCTCTGGTCTCACTCATATTTATAACTTCGTTTATTAGACTAGTTTAAAATGGTCCTTTTTTGCTTTTTCCTTTTGTTTGTTGAAATAATACAGAATGACCCTTTTTAGAGTTAACACAAATTATAAGTCCTTTGTTTATTTGAATACTCCAAAATGATACAATTTCTTTGTTTTTCTCGGTGGTATAAAACTAAATACTCCATTGCTTATTTGAGTAGTAAAATTCTGAGATAGTTAAAATGCAATTTCTCATGGGTACAAAATTGAATAGGTCACTTAAATTTATTTTTCGTATATTTGATTAGTACAAAATGTATATAAATTTTCAGCTTGTTAAAATGGTCTTTTTTCGCTTTTTTCTGATTGATACAAAAGTAGGACATTTCAGTAGTTCAAAAGTTACGTAATGGTCAATTTTCGTTTGTTTAAACAGTACCTAATGAGATAGTTGAAGTGGATCTTCTTCTCTTTTCTAGTTGGTAAAAAAGAAAATAATCCACCTAATCTTCACTTCTTTTTTCTGGTTGGTATTCCTTCGTTTATTGGAGTAGTACAAAATGGTATAAAATGGCATTTCTCGTTGGTACAAAATTGAATAGGTCATTCAAATTTATCTTTTCGTTTGTTTAAATAGTTAAAATGGTATATCTTAGCTTTTCTTCTGATTGGTACAAAAATAAAATAGACCACTGAAATTTGTTCCCTCTATTATTTGAATAGCACAAAAAGGTATAAAATGACCCTTCTTTGATTTTCTTCTGATTAATACAAAAATAAAATTTCGTTTATTTGGGTAGTACAAAATTATACAGAAATATTGAACTAGTTAAAACGGATCTTCTTCATTTTTTTCTGGTTCACACAAAGATAAATACTCCATCCAAATTTGAGTAAAATGGTTCATGTTCGCTTTCTCAAATTTAGCCCTTCGTTTTGTTTAAAATAGTAAAACATAGCCTGGAAATGGCATTTCTCATTGGTATATTCCTTCGTTTATTTAAATAGTTAATATGGCATATCCTTGCTTGCTTTCTTGTTACTCCATCCAAATTAATTTTTGCGTTACAGAAATTCTGCGCTAGTTAAAATTGTGTTTCATTGATTTCTTTCTCATTAATACAAAAGTAAATAAGCCACTCAAATTTATTCCTTCTTCACTTTTTTTTGCATTGTACAAAATTGAATAGATCACACAAATTTACTAAATGAGGAAACGTTATCTCACAATATTGTGTCATTTACGAGATTGATCTTTGACCTCGATGGTCATTATTTTGGAACTTGTAGTAGTTGATGACCAATTACTAAATGTGGCTCCGTTTTCGAGTTTTGACCTTTGACCTCGATGGCCATTATTTTGGAACTTGTAGTACCTGATGACCTCTTGCTAAATGTGAAAACACCATTTCAATGTGTGTCTCCGTTTTCGAGTTATTAGGTTTTAAGTATGTTAACCTTTGACCTCGTTGGTCATTTTTTTGGAACTTGTAGTACCTGATGAGCAATTACTAGATTTGGAAACAGCACTTCAATATGTGGCTCAGTTGTCGAGTTATTGGGTTTTAAGTATTTTGACCTTTGACCTCGATGGCCACTATTTTTGAACTTGTACTAGTTGATGACCTCTTGCTAAATGTGGAAACACCACTTCGATATTTGGCTCCGTTTTCGAGTTATTAGGTTTTAAGTATGTTGACCTTTGACCCCGACGATCATTATTTTGGAACTTGTAGTAGTTGGTGGTCGATTACTAAATGTGGAAACAGCATCTCAATACGTTGCTTCGTTTTTGAGTTATTAGGTTTTAAGTGTCATAGAAAGGGCGTATGCCACATAAACTATAGGACCTAGGTAAAAATAAGTATGATATTTGTAATCAGTATGTCCGAAAACCCCTATATACCGAGTTTCATCCAAATTGGTTAAAATTGTCATAGAAAGGGCGTATGCCACATAAACTATAGGACCCAGGTAAAAATAAGTATGATATTCGTACTCAGCATGGTCGAAAACCCCCATATGCCGAGTTTCATCCAAATCGGTTCAAAGAGCGTATCGAATCGCTATGTTACATAGGTATTCATTGTCTTAAAATAGGGGTTGAAAAAAAAATCTTATGTAATTTCTGCTATGGTAAAATAGGGGTTGCAACGAGTACACCCCTTAAAATGTACTCATAAAAGGGAATGAATTTTATGTATTCTCTGGTCTGCTGTGTGTTCGTAGTCTCAGTGTAATTTCTGCTATGTTCAATTAGGGGTGGAGAAAATGAATACACCCCTGTGCTATGTCCGCTATGTTTCGTAGTCTCTGTTATGGTAAAATAAGGGTTGGAAAATATGCTCATAAAAGGGAATGAATACACCCCTAAAATGGAGGTTGTTGTGTTTATTATCTGCTCTGCTATGTTAAAAAAGGGGTTGGAAAATAAGCCATGTTCTTTTATTAGCTGTGCTATGTATTATCTGTTCTGCTATGAGTTCATAGTCTCAGTGTAATTTCTGATATGTTAAAATAGGGGTTGGAAAATAAGCCATGTTCTTTTATTAGCTGTGCTATGTATTATCTGTTCTGCTGTGTGTTCGTAGGGGTTGAAAACGAGTACACCCTTGCTATGTTATGTGTTCGTAATCTTATGTGTTATCTCCTATGTTAAAATAGGGGTTGAAAAATATGCTCATAAAAGGGAAAGAATACACCCCTATTCTCTGCTATGTTAAAATAAGGGTTGGAAAATAAGCCATGCTCTTTTATTATCTGTATTTCTGCTATGTTAAAATAGGGGTTGAAACATATGCTCATAAAAGGGAACGAGTTCACCCCTTAAAATGTGGTCATAAAAGGGAACGAATACACCCCCTAAAAAGTGCTCATAAAAGGAAACAAATTCACTCCTAAAATGGAGGTCGTAAAAGACCATGGGCTCACGGTGTACGGTGCTCAATTACTCAGGGGGCTCGTAAAAGAGAACGAGTTCACCCCTTAAAAAGTGCTCGTAAAAGAGAACGAATACACCCTCTTAAAAGTGCTCATAGAAGGGAGTAAATTCACCCCTAAAATAGAGGTCGTAAAAGACCGTGGGCTCACGGTGTACGGTGGTCGATTTCTCAGTGGCTTGTGAGTTGATTGATGTTGTCCTATGTTGGCCCAGATCGATCCATTTTCTACTACTGGAGATAATAGAAAGCAATCCATCTAAGGAGATATTTCCAAAAAAATATAATAAAAAATAAAAATATAAGCAAAAAACAAAATTATGCTCGGTTTTGTGTATACTGGCAACGATGATTTCTAGGGATTTTTTCAGTAGCAGATCACAATTGCGGAGGGAATTCAGTAGGGGAGTCGAGGTGTTGGATTAAGGAACTGGATAATGGACTAAAACGTTGCATTTATTGGTTAAAACCTAGTGTGTAGATTGCCTGCCAAATATAAATTAGCTTCTGTAACTAAGATGTCGTACGAAAATATAGAATTAAACAGAAAATCTCTTATTTTAAGGTTCGAAGTGATACGGACCATGGTTATGAAGATTATTTCTTTTAAAAAAGAAGCTAACACCACGTAGCCTCCGTGGTTCAGTGGGTAGAGTGGCGGAGTGGTAGTTATTTTATTATTTTGACACCACATCGAATCCCATCCCATCCCATTTTTTTTACAAAACATTATAATTTTCATGTTTATAAGAACCGAAGCAATATAATAAGGACAACTTACTGATATTTTCCTGTAATGACGTATTTATTCAGGATTAGAGAACTATTGTTAATAGCTATTGTTTTCTGTTCATGCTGTTGTATAGTTTCTCTCATCCTGTTTTCTTGGGGGAAAAAACAACTTTGTCTCCAACGAAGTGTGAAGGATATATACGGACAGAAAAAGACATCTTAGTACCAAACGTGATTTATCGTGATGAAGTGGACTAGTTTGCCATTATTTAAAAAAATTGAAGTTGGCTTTTCTTTAGGTTTTAGCTTTAAAAAATATTTTTTTTTTCTTTGTAAGACTATACTTTATGAGGCAAGGTGTGTGATCATACCCACAAATTTAGCTAGGGAGTGAAAGATAATTGTTTATACAAACATTTTACAGGTTTAGGTGCGTGAAACACCAATACACCATGGTCTCGCTTATCCGACCATCCTTTGTTCCACATACCGTATGATCCGATATATCATGGCAAATAGCACCAATCGGCAAGAAGATCTGCAAGTTGTGGTCTTAATCTATTTTTCATGCTCTGGAGTCTATCGCCTAGCGCGCTCGTCTACACCTTGACTCATACGTCTATCATTCAGTGCAGACACGTATCCAGGTTTGCTATTCGGAGGGGGCCCAACACGAATCCTCGTAAGCACGTAATTCTAATGTTTTTAAATATCAATAATAATAATAATAATAATAATAATAATAATAATAATAATAATAATAATAATAATAATAATAATAATAGTAATAATAATAATAATAATAATAATAATAATAATAATAATAATAATAATGCAACAGTTCTGTACTTCTCTTAAACTTTTTCCTACTTTTCATTTATAAACCGGTTTATTTTGGAAACTGCATTATAGCACAAACAAAATGAAACATATTTTCGAGAGAAATGTAACTAAAGAAAACTGTCTGCTACGTATATCACATAACAAAAATAGCAAGAAGACATGGAGTGTATCGTTCTAATATATTAAAGTTAAAAACAGAACGGAAACGAAATGTTAATCCTATTTAAAACTGTTCTTTAATTCCACCTGGTCAGTGGCGTATTTACGATTTTGTTTCGGGAGGGGCTTTGCTAACTTTCGGGGGGGGGGCGTTGCCTGGAAATGTGAAAATTCTGCAAGATATTTCATTTACTTTACTATACTAAGTAAGATTTCGTGGGGGCTTAAGCCCGGAAGCCACCCCCCTAAATACGCCACTGCACCTGGTATAATGGCATTATTGTATGTTCTTAGAATTATAACAAGACAACAGTACATTGCCCAAAGTTTGGACACTGACTACCAGAGCCGTAGCTAGAGAAGGGCCAGCGGGGCGCTTGCCCCGGGCGCTGATAGCAAGGGGCGCCGAACTTGCGAGAAGAAAGGAAAAGTGTTGAAAATGAATAAACGATGAGGCACCCCGTAAAAGTTCTGACGCCCTATTAAATCAATATTGTCGGTTAGCAAAGAAATGGAATTGTTAAAAATTTTCTTGCTCGTTCCGCTCGCAACTTAAACATTCCAATAAGAGTCACAAATTTTTCACTTATTAAAGTAAGTAATTATATATGATTTATTAATGACGATGTGATATCAAGGTGCCGAGTAATGTCTTATAGATTACGCAGGAACATTTTCAAAGTCAAACGGTCAAAGTCTGAAATGTGTTTTGATGGTGATGAATTTGCTTAGTTAATCACGCCTTTGTACCCAAGCCTGTTAATCACAATGGTGAAAATGAAGATATGAAAATTAGAGGAAAATGAAATCTTTGAGTTTTACGTCCCACGGTTATGCCGGTTAGGCCAAAGGAGACGGTGATGATGAGGAGAGTGAGAGGAGATAGGAGAACCCCGAGAAAACCCACGCACACGGTGTTTGTCCACCACAAAGTTCACTTGGTTGGGGCTGGAATAGAACCCGCGACCCCAAGCACCGGAGGTGAACGCTCTACCACTGAGCCACCGCAGTGCGGTGATGTCAGAGATCAGGTCCGGGTCTCGAAGTTTGGTTTGTGTTGTAAACCTTTGCAACGGTTCAATCTCAATACTTGATTGCGAGAGATAAAACCATCAATTCAGCTATTAAGATGGTTTTATCTTGCACAATCAGGTATTGAGATCAAATTAGAAAAAGGTTTACGACACAAATAAAAAATGGGGGCCCGGAACCAATTTCTGATCAAGGTTGTGTTCAAGTGACAAAGACTTCCAACGCCACCACTTTCATCCTACAACTCCATGTTTAACACTACAGTACTCGCATGAAATTGTTGAAACATGAGTGCTCGCGCGGATTACGATTGTAGTCCATTTGATAAATATATATATATATATCTTAGTGGTTATTCAATTCGTATTTTTTACATTATTTTTGTGGGTTTTACAAGCAATAAAGAACACATTTCAGTGCAAACATTTTGTTTTTTTAATGCACAAAAAGAATTAGGAGCCAAAACTTTAGAATGCGTATGCAATTTAATATATCTTTGTAAATGCTCGTTTATTTTCTTGCTATTTGATTAAAAATTGAAATAAAAGACGAAATTTGCATTTAAAGTGTTAAAAACTGTTATAAAAATAAAAAGAAGTTGTTAAATTGTTTGCAAGTTTAACTTTTACACTTGAAAATAACGTCAAAAGTAGGCAAACTTTTGGGTGCTTCAGTCATAGGGGTCAGTGCAAAGAGTTGTCAGTGCTTGTGGTCAGAGCAGATCCACTTACTGCACCTGAAACATTTTTTTCGGGTACTCTTGTTTCTTCATCTTCCACAAAGAGGTTCGATAAGTTCCTTAGCCACAAATTGCAGTAAGTCTCTACGGTTGATCATAGCATCATTGTTATTTGCTTTGAAAACAATGAGAGCGTTTACACCAGCAACGTTTAACACGTGGAAGAAGAGAGTGAGTGGCCATCTTTGCGAATTCCTGGCTTTATCACACTGGCGACTCAATTTGTCCAATATGTCAACTCCAAATTTAGTGTTGTTCTATGGAGTAATAACTATGCAGTGTAGGTATGATGTTATGACGCTGTATTCGCGTATTTCTTGGGTGCACTGAATTGGTCCATCTGGTAATTCTGCCCTTTCGAATGTAAAATTCTCTGTGAAACCTGTCTTCCTGGATGACACCGTTCCTTTCTTCATTTTCTATTTCTTCCAAATCGTCACTACCACTTTCTTCAGTCACTAATGGACAACATTGTCCTCTATTTCATCTTAGTGTTCTATACTCAAAACACTTTCGTCATCACTTTCAGTTTCTGTTAGCCACTGTCGTATCTGTTCTTGCTCGGAAATTTTAAACTAGCATATATATCACATATATTTGAGCGAATAATGTGAAGTCATACATTCAAAACGAGAACAGTTAAAACGTTAGCCAGAAAACAAACTATCACGTCAGTACTCGTACGGATTACAATAGTAGTCCATGCGAAAATAACAATTCGTATAACATCAGTGCGTTGACTTTGGGTGCTATCACTCGACTAATGGTGTTCTAGAAATGGGGGAGGAAGGTAAACGACCGCTCAAGATCACAAGTGTTGCCAATCCTCAGATACCAGAAAACTGAAACCCACTGGACTACAATAGTAATCCGCGCGAGCAGTGTAGTGTTAATAGGCAAATAAAAGGTACCCGAGACAAAGATTTTAGGACCCCATTTCTGAGGCTTCAGGGTCCGATCCTCTGTTTCTGACATCACCGCAGTGCTCAGAAGACCCAGACCTTTCCTACTTTACCATTCTCGTCCAACAACTCTACATTTAATAGGCAAATAGAATGGACCCGAATCCAAAATTTCGGTCTGAAGCTTTGAGACCAGGACCCGATTTCTGATGTTAGACTGTGTTCAAGGGACCAAAACCTTTTCAACGCTACTATCCTCGTCCAACAACTCCATGTTTAATAGGCAAATAGAATGGACTCGAACCCAAAATTTCGGACCTTCATTTTTCAGGCTTCGGGTTCCATTTTTGACATCACCAATGTGCTAATGAAATCTAGACCTTTCCATTCGCTAACGAAATCCACTCGCGTCCAAGAATCCCACGGGTTTTAGTCGAATAGAATGAACGTGACCCCAAAATTTCAGGATCCTATCTTTATGAATTCGGGGTTCGGATTAGATTTCTGATATCACCACTATACTCAAGGGACCAAGACCTTTCCAATGCTACTTACTCCTTTCAACAACTTCATGTTTAATAGATGAATAGAAGAGACCCAAGGCAAAAGCTTCAGGACCCCATTTCTGGGGTTTTGAGTGCCTGATTCAATTTCTGACAACCGATGTGCTGGGGACAAAGATCTTCCCAACGCCATCACCCGCGTCCAAGAACTCCATGTTTAATAGTCGAATAGAAAAAACCCGAGCCCAAGACCTGGCCATTTCTGGGGCCTCCAGGCCTTGGCTCGATTTCTGACATTACTGCTATGCTCAGGAAAACCGGATATTTCCAACGCCACCACACGCGTCCACCAAATAAATGTCTAACAGGTTTCCCTGGCGTAGGAAAATTGGCTTTATGTTCTTTCCATAACTGTTCTGCAAATGGATTTGTATACAATCAAAAGTAGTTTTGTCAAGTTAAATAGAAAGTACAAAATAAGCATCTTGAAAGCAGCTCTTATTTGTAAAAGGATACATAATGATCGCTTTTGGCTGTTTCAATGGTGTGTCAAGAAGCTTGATGAAAATTTAGCATAACAACAAAAGTTGCTTCTCTTACATGTTAAAAAAGAGCTTGGTAATGTGAGTGTAGAGGGGCGCCGAATTCTACTTCGCCCCGGGCTCCGAAATCTCTAGCTACGGCTCTGCTGACTACTAGTAAACTGATATAAAAGAACCTCAAAAGGGTAAAGGCAAGTTTATTAAAAAGTGCTTGAGCTTCGGAGAGAGACAGCTCCCTGATTCAGTGCAGTGCAGTTGTTTGTTATAAAACATTATTATTAGATGCGTAATATGTAAAATTATATAATAAGTTTTACTTTTAATAGGTCTTTTCTTAACACATCCATATTATCCAGCGTACTGCCTGCCTGTTTATGTCGGATAAGCGAAACTCTACTGTATTTCCAAAGCTAGCATATACATGAATTAGAATTGTATCGTCCTAGAACAGACAATAGTCTGAAATGCTTATATTAAAAGGCTGGAATAAAAAAAGCATAAGTACTGTTTTAGTAGCGTGAGAACAAATTAAAAACAATTCAATATATTTCCTAGGTATCAGATTATCATCTTATTATGTCGATATGTATTCTTTTTTAAACATAGTTTTAAAAGTTATACCATTCGCAATATTCCTAAGGAAATCGAAAGAAAAACTCCTTGTGGCTCTTATGGCAAAGCGGATTAAGTGCATGGTCCGAAACCGATTCCCACGTTAAGGTATAGATAAAGTTCCCGTACTTCAAAAATACAAATCCGGGACGCTACTAAATTACGAGAATCTTTGAAATGCTTAAAACTGAAAGAAGTGTTGAATACTAATTTACTTTCCTCCATTAGATAGAGTTGTTCAAGTATTACGTTATCACATTTTTATTCATTTCACTAGATCTTCCAAGGACGCCAATTTCTCTGTAAATTTGGGAGGGGGGAGCATTCAAATGCAGAATATATATATATATATATATATATATATATATATATATATATATATATATATATATATATATATATATATATATATATATATGAGGATTTTAAGACAAATTACACTCAAATTATGCCAAATATTGTATATTCATAAATACAAAGGACGCCTGCATGAGCTTTGAGCGGGCCCGGCCCCCCAATATCGGCGCCCTTGCCTTCTTCCTAGTTAAGCAAACGTAAGCAGATGATTTACTCCCTTCCCCTGGTAAGCAAAAAATTTTTCCCCTCAAGATCTGTTGAGTTTCGTGAAATAACAGCAGGAATTTCCTGATTACTGAACCATCTAAATGAATGTTTTCACTTAGAGCCATCCCGTCGATTCGCGTTGCCTTGGACTAAAATAAATTAAGGGTCAATAATGAAGATGAGACTTCCATATCAAACATGAAGAGACATGTGGATCGGAGATCTTTCTTTGTTCCAACTTTGATTTTTTCAAATCCATGATGGGAAATTATATTATGAGTACAATTTTCGAAATTAATAGTATACAATCGTAAAAATATCTTACAAAACGATGGTTTATTGCAAAATACTTTGACTCAAAGAATAAATTACAAGTAATAAACTTGTTACTTTTCCTGAAAAGTCTAAGTCTTGAATGAGACGGAAGCTGTCGAGCGTAGTGCTTGGAACGATTGCCTCACTTGTTCTACCTTCCTGTGGCGCAGCCTTGATCCTAAACGGATTATTCAGAAGTCGAAGTCGGAAGATGTTTCCCATTTTTCCAAAACACTCTTGGTCGATTACAATCTGCCTCACTCGTGAGGGGACAATCCCATGCCGTAAGCGTCGGTGCACCACCGATAGGCAACTAGTGACATGTCCCCAAAAATTGGCGGTCCCGCACTTCCGTTCCACTTCCACTGCCAGTGCCACTTCCGTTTTGAAAATTATACCACCACCGGCAGAGAAGCGACGGAACGCCAACGAACCACTAAATTATTTCCCTAAAATACGTTAAATCGCATATATTCGTAATTTCTTTGCATCAAGATGAGTATAAAAACATTTTAAAAAAATAAAACGAAAGTGCCCTGAGCTGGGCGTGAACCATCAACCTTAGGGTTACTAATTGCGTGTTCTTCCGAATTCGTCACGGAGGCGATTATGAAGACACAACTTGTAGAGTGATAAATCGTTGAAGTCTTTTTAATATTTCTAATCAGAGTGCTCCTTTAACCGTGTATATTTGAAGACTGTTCGGAATCAAATCAAATGCACTCGTCATGTAATTTTATAACAAAATGGCAAGCGTCTATTTACTTTTTTCATAGTTCTCCCATATTCACTTGCTAGTGATCGGTGACAGTTGCCAACTAAATTCATACAATTATACGCACCCACCTCAAGATTTTTCACTTCATGATGTAAAGGCAGGAGTTACTCTTGACCCCCGGAGCTCAAGGATTGTCCTTATAATAACAATTCGCCAAAAAAAAAAAATAATAATAATATATAATAATAACCGCATGCACATGACTGGCGATAGTTCATGTTGGTCCCTTTACGATTCTCCGTGACAAATCAAACAAGCGCGGACCAAAATGAAGTCCTCGTTCTTCCGTGGTGGTAACTTCAATACCCCCGATTCTAGATATCTGCTTCGACTCGACGAATCCCTGCCACTAGTGGCACGCTAGCGGCAACCCTTCGACGCGTCGCTATATCTACGATCGCCATTTACCAGCAAGTGGGCCACTAGGAGTTGGCGACGTTCACGGCATGGAGAAGCTAATAAACAAAAAAAAGAAACTAATAAATCTAAAGCCTTATAAAAAAGATTTCCGAAAAGTTACATCTAGCAAAATCATTTGTTGGTATTCAAGAACTGTGAATTCACTTTTATTCATAATTTACTTCTATCGTAGTTTTGATATGAGAATGATATGTCTGAAACCAGTGTGCGAATTGAAAAATTTTCCCAAGGGGGGATGAATTTCACCCATATGCGCACCCAGTCCCCCCCATATATATATATATATATATATTCTAACAAGTACAAAACAGTTGAGATGTGAGATCTTTCATAAATTTTCACTCAAGTAATATTTAGGTTAGCTACGCAAAGTAAGAATTGTTCCCTCTTTCTATCTTATCTTTATGTCCATTTAAAAATACTCCAGAGGGGGAAAAAGTTATCCCTACCAGGGATAAAATTTTTCTTCTCCAGGGTGGGAAAGATTTTTGTCAGAGGGGGAAATCCCTGGCATCCCCCCCGCCAATTCGCACCCTGCACATATATATTGTCTGACATACACACACCCCACTAAACCTTTCTGAAAGTGTTTTAATGTTGTACTCACTCTTGTCCTCGTAGCTCTCTAAGGTTTATTTAGTTAATAATTCGGCTCGAGCGATAGTCATGATCACAAGCATATGTTAATTTTTCCACTCACTTTGCATTAATACATACAGGTTGCGAAAAGAAACCTACTTCAGTCTTATGATAACCACTAAAATTATCAGTTAAACCGGACATATCTTTAAGAAAATCTAGATATTAGCCTATCAAATAACAAATGGATTGTTGCTGGTCCCGATTTCTCACATTAAGGTCAAATCGAAGGCCAAATATTTAAAATCTCTCAATTCAAATTTCGAGCTTGTGCTTCTACTTCCCGCTAAAGCTGTGCTCATCACGACTTTTTTTCTCCAAATATCGATTCCGTGATGGGCACAGAAAGTCAACACTTAAAAATTACTTTACTGTTAGGTTGAAGATGAGTTGATTCACTATGGGCTACGTTATTCAAATAAAGTAAAACAATACACTGAAGTTTTTCAGACAACATTAATTGCGTGGACAACAAACTGTACAGCGAAAAGATGGAAAAATGAAGGGTTAACTTTAAAAAAAAACCCGCTCCAGTTGAAATGCTTATACAGACATGGACAATGACACGGAGAACCAGTCATATTAATAAATGCTGAAACAAATCTGGAATTATTCGCTTATTCACCTAAAAATCACCTTCATTAACATGTCAGCTCACTAGGAGCGTATCCCCCAGTGTGTACGTTAACATATACTTACGAGAGAATACCTATATCTCAGATTTTGAGTACAGTTTCAAAAGTTCATTTCCGTAAACTGTAAAAGCAGTGATTACTATGCTAATTATCACAAATTAAATGCAAATTTTGAGTTGCATACACACAACCTACTAGGGAATGAAGACCATGCTAACAAAGAGTACACTGGAAAATGAAATAACAAAAATTAAAATAAGATGATAATCGATACAAATATAGAGGATGAATATGACATATCCGAACTTCGCCAAGTATGGTAGAAGAAGCTATTTGTTTACTTCTTCTTGGCCAACCGCTAAGAATATTTATAAATCTATATGTGGCTTTGTTATACGCAATTAGTACATTCAAATTCACAAACGATGACGAACTGAAGGGTACGAAGGTACAGTCATAATAATATAGTTCTACTAAACAACGTTGAAAATAGTGGGTAATTAGGTGGTAAGTAGAAATGACCAAAACTGAATAGTTTACATCGATCATTTCGAAATACAGCTAGAAGATTAAATTTACAAGAAATAACAAAAATCAGTGAAATTTGGAGTTATACTAAGCATAGTTTGAGGGGGAAAGCGAGCATCCCCGGTGGGGATACTTCAGCTGACTTCTTTCGGGGGGAACAAAATGTAATTGAGGGGGAAAATCCCCCTCATCCCCCCCGGTAATTCGCACCCTGTCTGAAACTGTAACACAGGTCATTAATACTTTTTTTTTCCTTTACTCAGGTTTAACAGTTTTACTTAACAGTCAGTCAATTTGGATCTGTGATATCAGAGTTTTAGAGATTTCCTTAACTTTTTCCTTTCTAAAAAAGTTTGCAACTAACACCATTAACGTATCTCTTTCGATGTTTCCATATGTAATGGCTTGGTCACTCCCAGTATATTTCAAACAATAAAATATTTACGGTGTCTTACTCCATTAATCAGAACTACATTTTATATCCAACAACTCTGTGCATTTTCCCTTAAATCTGCAAACTTTCTACTAGGTTAAAACTCAGCATTTTCTATTTTCTTCCTTTCTTGCTAAAACGAAAGTGTTCTTTAGACAACCTGGAATGATGACTCTATACTACATTATGTTGCATAGGGCATTTTATGTAGCATATCATTTGACAGTTGGACACTTTCTTTTTATACTGAAAGTAACAGGGATTAAGTCCTTCTACACTTACATGAGAAGTAAACACATTCTTTTTAATTCGTGGAATTGTGCCAATGCACTAGGTCCAGAGAGTTTTTAATTTAAGATAATAATAATAATAATAATAATAATAATAATAATAATAATAATAATAATAATAATAATAATAATAGTTACTATTATTATTATTATTATTTTATTGACTTAGGTTTTCCTGAATATTTATCAATATTTCACAAAAAGCTGGTATTTTTAAACAAATGTGTTCGATATCAAGTTTTCATAAAAGTAGTCACTCTCTCCTTTAAATAATTTCAGAGGGGCCGCGGTGGCTCAGTGATAAAGCGTTCACCTTTGGTGCATGGGATCCTTGGTTCGACCGCAGCTCGCACCAAGTGAATTTTGTGGTGGAGAAACACCATGTGCATGGGTTTTCTCGGGGTTCTCCCGTTTTCTCCCACTTTTTTCATTCCACCATTGCAATCATTTCTCATCATCACCGTGTCCTTTAGCCTAGCCGGTATAACCGTGGGTCGTAAAACATAAAGACTTGATTTCAAATAATTCCAACCCAAACAGTTGCAGGAAGTATGTCATTTCGAATAAAACAAACTACTCTATAAAATTCTGAGTATTATTATTTTTTATATATACAATTCTAGTGGACCTTATTTCTAAATTGAAGGGTAAGAAGACTAAATTCACTCACTTATTATTATAAATTCATTTCAATTGAAGCAGTTAAAATAGTTGGGAAAAATTAGAAAGCCATACCTTATATTCCAATGTGCCACAACCGGATAATGTGGCACACTGGCATGCCGAGCAAAATGAACATTGTGACGCAAACTTTTACCTATTATTTACAAGAATATTTGTCGAGTTTATTTTATTTATTATTATGAACGATTCTTCCACGGATCAGTTCTCTGTATACAGTTAAACAAACAAGTATCACATTCAGGGAATGAGTGTAATTATTTACTTTAATAGTAATAGAAATGTATATTTTCTTGTATTTTCTACCGGGAATAACTGCATCCGGTCTAGAATTCTGGGACTAACAACAAAGGAACCCGATGTGCTAAACGCACACCACCTATGCACTTCAATACACCAACGAACGTGCAGACTATTCATGAGTTAAAGTCTCTCACCCAATGTATTCTCCTAACATGTCTCCCAGCGATTAGAACATTTTTTGGTATCTCAATCACTTCCTAGTAGGATAGCTTTACCTAGAGACCACTGATTAACCTGGTATTGGATGTTTCACTTTCTTACCTTTGGAGTTGACAGTCATCGGTTGGACAATCTCACACGCAAATATCTAATATTAACAACGTTTCTTCTATAATTTCGTAATATTGTATTATTTCTTTGTATTATTTATTAGGTTGGTTAGGCTTGTTTAAACACTTTTCTCTTTGCATCTACTTATTACCTATACCTTAACGTTGGATAAAAATACACTAGCCCTCACCGGGAATCAAATCCAGAACCAATGGGCCATTTGGCAACAACAAGGCACATTTAAATAGAAGTTTCGATTTTGTTAGGAAAATTGTGATTAGGTGTAACATTTAAAAATATATTTAAGAATGGGTACGGATGAAACGCACTGAATTTTCTCACTCGAATTTCTTAAACTGACTCGTGTTAGGCTGCAGCTATTACTGAAACATTTATTTGGGAAATGCGAATAAAATAATGTGTTTTTGGAAAACTGTTCGAAGCAACTTATGTCCAAAAGTAAAGTACCCATTGGTCATATTTCTGTTAGAAATAACTTATGCCATATATTAGAATTATTAAGGAAATAATTATGTGAACTATGAGCAAAAGCGTCTGAGTACTTTCTGAGAAATCGTCAAAAAAGTCATCTCCAAGAGTAAAATATCCCTTGTGTATCTTTTCAGGACAAACAAGTTTTGCTATTTATGAAATACGAACAAAATTGCCAGAGTCATTCTCGACAAAATCGTAGGGTAAAAATTGCCCCGAAAAGTAATATACCACTTCTAGCTTTTTAGGATGATGGAATTATACCATATCGTTAGGTTATTTATGTGACATTCATTTATGAAATATGAACAAAATTGACTCAGGCGTTAATGGGAAAATCGTCGGAGAAGAGTAAACTATCTCTTCTGAATGTTTACAGGACGAACGAGTTGTGTCATATTGTTAGGTTATTAATGATACAATTATTTATGAAATGCGATTGAGAAAATTGCTCGAAAAAACGCATCCCATACAGTAAATTACACCTTATGTACTTTTTTCAGAGCAATGATTCAAACTATATTTGTAAAAAAAAAATAAGCAAAATCTTTACAGCTATTTTTGAAACAATTTAATTATTTTAAATTTTCATCCTTCAGTAAACTACCCTTATTTTTAGGTGTCCGAGAATATAGAATACGAAACGATAAAGTTATAAAAACTTCATGTCTAGACTTAGGTCCAGATACGTCCAACAGTATGGCCTCTATTTGAATGAATGTAAAAGCGTGACGAACCAATAAACGAACAGATGGGCAGACATCAAAATCACTTTTTCGATATGTGGGGGCGTGAAACTTGAATTCATTGAAATCTCGAATTCGATTTTTATCACTGTTACTACAATTTCTTCTTTCGTCTCTTGAACGTGAAAAAGAATAGGAATACAACGACACGTAAGGTGATAATTTGTAATTCCCAAAATTTAATGAGTTACGTATAATGTGTTGCCATGCTACAAAAAAAGCTTATGCCTGTTTGTTATATCATTTTAATATCAGTTTTTCACGCTACTATATAATGTAGAAATATGGTATGATTATCGTTCATATTCATTCTATATTTGGAAATATTCGTGTTCGGCATACATAGATCTGTATAATTTAGTTACGTTCAAAGAAAGCATTCTTGCACTTGTGGATATGAAAAAAAGAAAGTCAATACTCAAAAAAACAAAAAACAAGCACACACACACAAACATAAACGATCATTTAACATCAGGTCGATGTAACAAGGGGTAAGACTGGACAGATTGTCAAGGTCGCGTATGTTCTTCCTGACACACAAACCCGAAGTGAGTTGTCTGCTGTTCAAGAACGGGAAGTAACATACAAGACTACAAATTGAAAACAATAACTGTTTCCAATAGTACACGTATTCTAATACTGAATAAATACGTCGATTAAAGGATACTACCAATAAATTATTTCCTTATTATATTGTTTCGGTTCTTATTAACATCAAAAGTATACACTTCCTATAATGTTTCGTAAAAAAAGGGATGGGATGGGATGGGATTCGATATGGTGTAAAAATAATAAAATAACTACGACTCCGCCACTCTATCCACTGAACCACGGAGGCTACTTTGTGTTGGTTCTTTTTTTTCAAGAAATAATCTTCATAACCATGGTCCGTATCACTTCGAACCTTAAGAAAAGAGTTTTTCTGTTTAATTCTATATTATCGTACGACATCTTAGTTACAGAAGCTAATTTATATTTGGCAGGCAATCTACACACTAGATTTTAACCAATAAATGCAACATTTTAGTCCATTATCCAGTTCCTTGATCCTACACCTCGACTCCCCTACTGAATTCCCTCCGCAATTGTGATCTACTACTGAAAAAATCACTAGAAATCATCGTTGCCAGTATACACAAAACCGAGCATAATTTTGTTTTTTGCTTATATTTTTTATTATTTTATTACATTTTTTGGAAATATCTCCTTAGATAGATTGCTTTCTGTTATCTCCACATACTAATAACTGAATTTTACCCATAAACGTAAGGAAAATAGAATAAATGCGAAAAATCTTGAGTTACAGTATACGCGCAATTTTTTTTTTTTTTGCGCATGGGAGTACATAAAGGTACCTACAAACAGGTTTCTCACTTTCTCAGCTTTCTGAAGACTTGATTCCGTTGTGCTCTGAAAGCCTCATGATATTCGTAAGAGATCACCAAAAACCAATAAATTTATTTGTTCACGAATTATTGTCATAATGATTTGTTTTGGTTAGCGCATGTCCATAACAAAGGTTAAATGATGGCACCAGAAAGTTCACTGATTATCTTCTGATATATTGTGCTCTCTTATTTTTTTGAGTATTGTGCATCTATTGTGTACAAATTTATAATATGCATGCATATACACTTAGCTATATAGCATGAAGACGTCAAGAGGGAAAATCACGCACACGACTGCAGGATGCCCAGAAGTGTTTTTATTATTATTATTATATCTGGTTCAATTCAAAGCAAAGGGAATTTGAGGAACTGAGCTCGGGTGTAATCCTAGGAGTAGGCGAGATGACAATGGTAGGTTTATGTGGAAAATAACAAGAGTTTGTGAAACACACCCATACCCTATGGTAGGTGGTCCCAACAAGTAGCTTTCAGTCACAATCGCGTAGGAATGGATCGCACTGCATAAAACCGTTTTTACGATATCAGATGACACATGCTTAAGATGAAGAAGGGGTCCAGTATTTGGACATTTCCAGGTGAAATCAGTCACGTCACAACAAAAGAGTATGCAGAATAGTTACTTCACTGAGGCGACATAGCTGAAAAGTAATAGTGAAGAACTGACACAGCAAATACGAACACTATGTACAAAGTAATCTTCACAGAAGGAGCAATTGTGGACTGTCAAGGATGAAGTGCTTTTCATTATTTTCGGAGGTGCTGTTACAGGCTTACAACCTGAAACGTGTCAAGCTAGAAAGGAACAGCAATATTAAGAGAAATTATATAGGTCACTTGTAACCATAGAAACGGTTCACTGCTTCCAATTGTAATCAAAACTAGCTTGTAGTGGCCACCTTTAACAAATAAGTATTTTTCGACATCTTGCACGCGTATACCCACCACAGCTAACGCGCCTCTTCTCTATGGACACACACGAGTTGGTGAATAGCACCCTAGTAATATATATATATATATATATATATATATATATATATATATATATATATATATATATATATAACAGTTCTAAGATATTTTCATCAAATTTTCAAGTTTTAATAGACGCCAGTCTGTCTCCTCTCTCTGACTCGAATTTCTGAAGAGGTACTCGAACTTCTTTTACATGTGAATTCACGCATGGAATTTCGAGAAATAGGCAGGAAGAAAAGTCGTGTGTAGCAATGTTACATGCAAAATTAAAAAAAAAAAAAAACAGGAAAGACATGCAAATATTGTGAACATACATATTTAAGCGCAAATGTTGACAAAATGGTGGGGTATCTGTGTTCTGGCAGTTACCCAACCTAATTTGTTTATAACATTTAGAAATTTAATCCGCCTTATGCAAAGTCGTTTTGACAAATGATTAGGGTCATGCTAAACGCCCGACTTCTGCAGGAAGCATATGTAAGTCGAAAGCTTTAGTATGGTACTAATCACACGCCAGAAGGACTCTGCATATGGCCCAGTTTTCTTTATCATCTCTGACGAGTGTTGATATGTGTATGATCATTTCTAATTCTATTTCGTACTCATTGATAATTAAATTGCATCAAAGTTTTGCAAATGACAAATCTTCTGCTCCAACTGATATTTGATTCTTAAATCTGCGCTTTAGTTTGTCTTTTAACAATTCACTTACATGAAGGAGGTTAACCTTTAAGTACTATGGACGAAAATAATCACGTAACTACTATGGAACGGTCTGTCAGACCGAATTGTTGTTTCGCATTTTCTGAATAGTAGTTTTATTGCATATATTTTTTTAAAACGCTATCCTACATATCTTAGTTGCTTATAGAAAAATCAAACATAGTAATTTCACGATGTAAAAAAAGCTTTATATTTTTAAAACAATAAGAAATAGAACATAGTCAAAATTTGCAACAACGCTTTCATTGTTATTCTAAAATTGTAATTGTTGATATATTTAATTTTTTCTCCGTTTCAAGGTTGTCAAAATAACACTAATTTAAAATACAGTGTTCTTGTCTATGTAGTGAGAATAAAATATACAGGAAAATCGGAGAAAAAAACAAAGAATTTTAGCTATTTAAACTTACAAGAATGCACTGTTATAGTTGTACTGTTACATTTTTTTGTAGTGAAAAGGTAATGAATAAACCTTATTTTAGTTCTTTATGATGGCGAAACTAAAGAAAATACATTTTGCCGGTAAAGACAATACCGCACGAACTTTTCTGACAGCATGTACTTTCTTCTGGTAGGCACTTATATATTTTTTTCTACACTGCAAGGAAATCGGTACCACACACCGCTGACACGAATATCTTTGCTTTTCTCTTAGATATTCATGAACAGAAGAGTATGTTTTCCTCTTCAACTCCTTGTGTGCGAAGGTGGGAAACTTACTTTCAAGCTATAGTATGATTTTGATTGAAAAACTCAGCTCTCGTAGCAGATGTCTGATGAACAATCTACGTTCTATGTGAGGCCTAAGAATTCCTTTTCCCAACGGTTTCATGAAATCAAGTCTTGTCTCACTGAGGACTTAGTGTAGACTTGATGCAAGACATACTGTACGCATTGACACCACACGCAACATCCACCAGCATAAAGAAAATTGTCAATGGCTATCGTCTTGTTCGACGACTTGATGTGTAATCTGTACATTTTTGTCTAGAGTATCCCACTCCGCCTTTACTCGTTATAAAATATGAGTATTTCAGGTTTTCCAGTGTCTGGGTCATTATTTGATGTGTGGTGCAAGACGTGCCACAAGGTGAGACACAAAACTGCTAATAATCAGTAGATAACGAAAGACAACTGAATAGCAAAATACTCACGTAACTACTATAGTACGTCTGTGAGACCGCTCGACCCTTCCAGCGCCGCGTACAGGGGATCAATTATAACACGAACTTCACAATACGTAACCATTTGCTAGACAGGGAGGTAGACGAAAAGATCCACTTGTAGTAGGGAGACTGTGCAAAATATAATGATACGAAAAGTAGCAGCGGTCTGAGAGACGGTCCATAGTACTTACGGGTTAATGCCAGCAGCCCGCCCCATTTTTTCCACACTGACCTAACACTAATTCGAGCTTACTACGACACAGTGACCCGCCAGCCTGATCATCACTCAGCACCTATAACGAAGAATTTAACTGCTAGTGTTTCGAAGGATAGGTAGCGCTGTCGGCGGAAAACGAGTTTTACACGGGAATGACTTATCATACAGTATTCAGTACTTAGTCCTGTATATGTATACCAACTTTTATGCCGATCATCGCGTTCTTACCGAAACATGTCTCTTGTTAGAAAAAAATCATATGACTAGTTATATAAAATGCAGTGAACGAATTTTAACTTTTTTAACCTCCAAATTGTATAAAATCTAGAAGTATATCATAATAAATGAAAATAAAGTAATTTGTAATACTTTTCTTATAATTTGGAAAATAAAATAAAGAAATGGAAATAAAATCCTTCCCGGAAATTGATATGCAAGAGAACAACCCGGGAATATTCCGGTTTTTTATTTTCCTTTCCACCGGAAACATTTCCACTGCCTATCACTACTCTTGAGTAGTGATGGGCAGTGGGAATATTCCCGGTGGGAAGGAATTTAAAAATGGGAATATTCCCGGGTTTTTTCCCTGGCCTATAAATTCCCGGGAAGGAATTTATTTCCATTTCTTTACTTTATCTTCCAAATTATAATAACTATATGACTAATTACTTTATTTTAATATATTATGACTTACTTCTAATATTTAAAGAATTTGGAGGTTAAAATATTTAAGATTTTATGACAGTACTTTATATAACTAATAATATGATTTTTTAGGTTCCATATCCATTTGCACAAAAAGTAGAGTAAATGTTTAGTATAGGGGACCAAAACTAGCAAAAAGTAGGATGATTTACGGATTAAATGGGTCGATAATGGTGTTCAAGTAGTCAAGAAAGTATCGAACACATTTTTTTTTAGGGTAGTAAGGGATTTGTACAAACCGTAAAGGTAATTCGAAATCATTTATGTGAGAAAAGAATGTGAATTGTTGGTAACGAAGATAGAGAACAACGTGTCCTGCGGGGCTCTAACCAGCCTTCACTCACTGACGCTCGCTCGGCAATGCTGCCTAAATTTAATGTTGGTAACGTAATTTAACGTACGAAACCATAAAACAACCGCATCGGAATAGAATATCGCAAAAAAGTAGGTGCAAAAGCTGGCCCCCAATGCTAAAGAACAGCCAAAATTAGCAAAGTAATAATTTACAAATGATGAAAAGGTACCATTTTGTAAAGTAATTTAGAATTATGTAGAAATAGAGATGAAGTACTATTAATAAACCGTGAACCACATTAGTAATAGACGTCGGTCTGTCTCCTCTCTCTGACTCGAATTGCTGAAGAGGTACTCGGACTTCTTTTACATGTGAATTAACGTATGGAATTTCGAAAAATAGGTAGAATGAAAGCTCGTGTAATGCAATGTTACATGCTAAAATATAAAGATAAGTAAGTATCTTGCAAATTTTGTGAACATAAATATGTATGCGCAAATGTTGATAAATTGGTGAGACATGTATCTTCTAGCATTTACCCAATCTAGTTAGTTTATAACATTTATAAATTTAATGCAGTGTGCGAATTAGATAACCTATATTGGGGGGGATAAAATTAGGCCAAAGGACATAGTCTGAAGGTTCAAATTTCAAAATATGTGTGTGTGTGTATATATATGTGTGTGTGGGGGGGGGTGGCATGTGTAATAAATAAGAGATTTATTAATTTAATAAATCTACCGACAATAACTATGCACATATATATTGTGTGACATACACACACCCCACTAAACCTTTCTGAACGTGTTTTAATGTTGTACTCACTCTTGTCCCCGTAGCTCTCTAAGGTTTATTTAGTTAATAATTCGGCTCGAGCGATAGCCATGATCACAAGCATATGTTAATTTTTCCACTCATATTGAAAGCTTCCACTTTGCATTAATACATACAGGTTGCGAAAAGAAACCTACTTCAGTCTTGTGAAAACCACTAAAATTATCAGTTAAACCGGACATTTTTTTTTAAGAAAATCTAGATATTAGCCTATCAAATAAGAAATGGATTGTTGCTGGTCCCGATTTCTCACATCAAGGTCAAATCGAAGGCCAAATATTTAAAACCTCTCAATTCAAATTACGAGCTTGTTCTTCTACTTCCCGCTAAAGCTGTGCTCATCACGACTTTTTTTTCTCCAAATATCGATTCCGTGATGGGCACGGAAAGTCAACACTTAAAAATTACTTTACTGTTAGGTTGAAGATGAGTTGATTCACTATGGGCTACGTTATTCAAATAAAGTAAAACATTACACTGAAGTTTTTCAGACAACATTAATTGCGTGGACAGCAAACTGTACAGCGAAAAGATGGAAAAATGAAGGGTTAACTTTAAAAAAACCCGCTCCAGTTTAAATGCTTATACAGACACGGACAATGACATGGAGAACCAGTCGTATTAACAAATGCTGAAACAAATCTTGAATTATTCGCTTATTCACCTAAATATCACCTTCATTAACATGTCTGCTCACTAGGAGCGTATCCCCTAGCGTGTACGTTAACATATACTTACGAGAGAATACTTATATCTCAGATTTTGAGTACAGTTTCAAAAGTTCATTTCCGTAAACTGTAAAAGCAGTGATTATTATGCTAATTATCACAAATCAAATGCAACTTTTGAGTTGCATACACACAACCTACTAGGGAATGAAGACCATGTGCTAACAAAGAGTACACTGGAAAATTAAATAACATGTTATAACAAAAATTAAAATAAGATGATAATCGATACAAATATAGAAGATGAATATGACATATCCGAACTTCGCCAAGTATGGTAGAAAAAGCTATTTGTTTACTTCTTCTTGGCCAACCGCTAAGAACATTTATAAATCAATATGTGGCTTTGTTATACGCAATTAGTACATTCAAATTCACAAACGATGACGAACTGAAGGGTACGAAGGTACAGTTGCAAGTAACAACCATAGTCATAATAATATAGTTCTACTAAACAACGTTGAAAATAGTGGGTAATTAGGTGGTAAGTAGAAATGGCCAAAACTGAATACTTCCCATCGATAATTTCGAAATACAGCTAGAAGATTAAACTTACAGAAATAACAAAAATCAGTGAAATTTGGAGTTATACTAAGCATAGTTTGAGGGGAAAAGCGAGCATCCCCGGTGGGAATACTTCAGCTGACTTCTTTGGGGGGGAACAAAATGTGATTGAGGGGGAAAATCCCCCTCATCCCCCCCCCTAAAATTCGCACCCTGATTTAATGTGTTAATAATATCAGCAATAGAGTCAAGTTGAGCAAATCCACTTACATATAAATTTAAACTGTTACTATATAATTTTTTCACACATATTTAATTGATAGAACATATTGTAAATAAATATACATTTATGCGCACTTTCTAAATATAATAAAGTGTTAATAAAGTAACATGGTACCGTTTAGAATATACATTTCAAAGAAACCTCTGTAGACAACAGTAATAATATGCTGTGATATAAAAATTATTTCAACTTTGAAATCATAATATAGTAATAGAATGCAATTTTCTTTCAGATTGAACATAAATTCCCGGATAATTTCCCATTTTGGGAATCTTCCCAGGAATATTCCCAGGGAATATTCCCGAAAAATATCTACCGGGAATTTACCCATCACTACTCTTGAGTGAGTTGACATTGGTAAAAGTTAACATTTTACGAATACAATAAACGAAAAAAATAACTAGTGCAATTTAATTGACGGTGGAAAATAATAATGATATCAAAACAAAAGGACAAAGAAAACACAGCAACCACTTTTCGTTCATTGTTACGCATATTATTATTATTATTATTATTATTATTTATAATAATAATAATAATAATGATAATAATAATAACAATAATAATAATAATAATAATAATAATAATAATAATAATAATAATAATAATAATAATAATAAAGTCAGTGGGAGCTCATGCCTTCAACAAGTATACAACAGTGACTTTAAACACATTATACATATTCAATGGTCTTTGTTAGGTCGGGCTTTATATTTGTGAAGAAGAAGAACTAATTTTTTCAATAAACAATTATTCTGTATCATATTAAAACCTGATCGTATATTTGATTGCAAGTACCGTCTATAATTGCCGGGAGAGTATCCTTGAAATATCGAGTAGAGTGGCCGTTATGGCGAGTGCATCGTGCTTGGTGTGTCCTGTAATGACGAGAGTTGTGTGGGGTTTTCTATACATATTTACTACACTTACACACTTTTTTTACCCTTTACTCGTTCATACATTCTTTTCTTTTTTCTACACTTTTTCCCAGTCATTTTACACTCCTCACTTTTCTCTACCTCTTGTTCTGTTGAACTTGGCCTTCAGCCCCCTTTATCTGTTCGAAATTCTCTCCTTATTCTGACCTTTTCCTATTGTACCATACTTCTCTCCAAAAAATCACAGAAGAAACAATTCAAGAGAAAGCACAGGAAAAGTGTTATGAAGGAGTTGTCAAGAAGAGCAGTTTGAAAGGAATATACACATATAAAAGGCGTTATGAGAAAATAAATTATATGAACAATGATTTACGAAGCATTTTACTTTTCAAAGCTAGTTCAGGGAGCCTTGAAACAGGGGTAAGATTGAAAAAATTAAAGAAGTGAACGAAAAATGTCAATTATGTTTTAAAGATGAAACATTAGAACACTTATTGTTAAAATGTGAAGAAACCCTAAAAGTCAGGGAAAAATGGAAATGGATCGATGAAATGAAAAAGGAAGGAAATTTGGTTAAATTAACTTGGAGGCTAGGCTTTAATGTAAATGGAAGGGAACTAAGTGAGAAAAAAATAGAAAAAAACAAAGAACTTCTTGAATTTTGGTGTGAAAAAAATGGAAAACTTTAAATGAAAAAGAGCAGTACTTACTTTTTCTTTTTTTTCTTTTTTTCAGGAACCAAACTTCCGAATAGAAGGAAGGAACATACCTTGAACCTGAACCTGAAATTTGACTTTTTCCCGATTGCGACACTTCTTTTTTCACTTATTTTCGCTTTATCATACTTAGTACTTTCTATCTGTTTTATGACTTCGTACACATCTTGTTACTCTTTATCATTTTTAAACTATTCTAATCTTTACATTTTACACGTTTAATTACCTTTCTAAATTGCTGATATTCTTGTTCAATACAGTGATAATGATACTATGCAAAACTTTTGTGATGTTTACTACAAACAAACAATCAATTGTCGAGAGAGCAATCAGTGATGGCAATTCCTTCAGAGCCGTTTTCCCTTCACAAGCTTCAGAATTTCCCTTTCCCGGACAAAATTTCCCTTCATCCAATCCCTTCATGTACTGCATTTAGTAAATGTATTTTTAATCGTTTTCCCTTCCACTCCCTCTCCCCAATCTTATAACCACACACAAGCAGATACCTGACAGCCTTCCTTTGAACTTACGCAGAATTTGAAGTTGATTTGTTGTTTTGGTATCTAAGGCGTCAGAATAGAGGAGGGGAAAGGATATGGAAAGGTGTAGGCCAAGACCTATGTTAAAAGTGCAATCTCTGCATTTGCCTGGTGTGACTGAGGAAAAACCCTATAAATACCTCGGCCAGGACGGACAACCTAAATCAATTATAAAAAATATAAAAAAAATATTATGTAAATTTAATTTTTATCCTAGATATCATGATACATTTTAATATTAATGTAACCTAAGGTACAAAGACAATATTAAGTATATATTTGGCATGCACTTACTTAAGAACAGCACTCCAATATTTACTGAAACGAATACGAACAGTTACAAAGAAAACTTTAGCTGCTACTCTCTTTGGCTGTACACGAGGAATGTTCTTAAACACAATACAAAGATTAGAGATGCGGAATTCTTAAGAATTTATAATTCTGTACGCACAGTCACCAGAAAATTTGTAATCTTACACAAAGAGACATACACTAGTGACCCAATATTCGCCCCTATATACATATTTACATTCACGACACGCTGATTTTCTTCTCTTACATCGATTAATCCTCTTCACAATCAATTTTCTCGTTGGGAAAAATATCTTCTGATTGGGAAAACCAAACTGTTATAATAGTTGGAGTGATAATTTAATCGAGAAATATTTCTTCTTATTGCACTGCATTTAATTCAACAATGGGAAGATTAATTTTGATAGAAGATTTTAAATAAGCATTGTTGTAATGTTTCGAATTTAACTGAATATGTTGATCGATGTGCAATGTTGATAAATATTAACGAATACAAAGCAAGATAACTTGTGAGAATTTATGTGAAATATGTGCAACGGATTATGTTTGGAACAAATAGGATATTGAATTCATACTGAATTTTAATGAGATTAATCAGATGCGTAAATATATCTATCAATCTATAAATGATTGAAGAGAGGTTCAAATTTCCTGGCAATATTGAGAGATTACAATCAATTTCCCCTTTTTCCTTTTCTCCAAAATGTACTCGAAATTTCCCTGCGCCAAGGGAAATTTCCCTTCAATTGGCATCACTGAGAGCAATTGTGTTGTGGCCAGGGTGGATTGATTTAAATCAGTCTGATTTAAATCACGATTTTAATCAAGATTTAAATCACTTGATTTTTTAAATAAATATCGTTGATTTAAATCAAATTCCGAAATGAATTAATTTAAAGTGAAAGTAAGTAAAATCCGTTTCTCTTCTGTTATTTCGATTATGGAAGATAATAATCATAATACAATGAGACTCAATGTATGTAAACACAGTATGAAAACGAGTATCATGTAGGGAACTATCAGGGAAAATCCCCTTTGAACGGGTTACGGATGAACCCTGCTTCCTTCTCTTTGTAACAAAGGGTTTTAAAATTTCTATTCCAACGGGGAAATCACCATGGACATTTAAGATGAAGACTCTTTTGTGTCCACGTCTATTTGTTTGTTTCCAGATAATAGAAGCGTATTTAGAGTGGTCCGATCCCCTCTCCGAAACAAACAAACAAACAAAAAAAAAAAGATTTTAAAATTTTGGGCGAAATTTATGTACTAAATACATAGAAGTTCCTCGGGATTGTAATACGAGAAATTTATGGATGCGTTAAAATATCGAATAATACTTATGATAAAATGGATACTTGACCCCATTGCAGAACATGTTTCGACAGAAGATGTGATCGCAGAAAATTTGCCGCGCCTGTGCAGGAAAAAATGTCAGAGGAAATAAAATAGCCAACAGAAAAATATAAAAACGTGCCTGCTATGTATAGATGTCTTAAATGCACGGACAACTCGCATTTGAACTGTTTTTCACGTCACATAAAGTATATTTTTAACAATCATAAGTGTTCTTTCTTCTGGAACTGATCATCTTGATTTTTTTATTTTGGAATTCCTGCAGGAAATTCGTGTTATTATTCAGTTCAAAATCTCTTATCGTCGCGAATTGTGTCGAGGAATTTGAAGCTTTAAAATATACAAAACGATAATTATGCCTGTTGTGCTGTATGGTTGTGAAACATGGTCGCTTACGCTGAGGAAAGAATGCAGATTGAAAGTTAGAATAAAATCCTGAAACAAATATTCGGAACCAAAAGGAACGGAAATGAGGAATGACGAAAACTTCATGATGAAGAACTGCATAATTTAGACCATTCACCAAACATTGTTAGGGTCATCAAATCTTGGACGCTCAGGTGGGCAGGAAATGTAGCGAGAATGGAAGAAAGTAGGAACATATCCAAAGTTTTAACTAGAAGTCCAATCGGAAAACGACCATTAGGAAGACCTAGGCACAGATGGGAGGACAATATTAAGATGGATCTCGCAGAAATAAGAATGCTAAATAGAAACTGGATTCAGTTGACTAAGGATAGAAGTCAGAGCTTTCGTGAACATGGCATTGAACCTTCGGGTTCCATAGGTCATAGAGTGAGTTAGTTAATTTTAGGCGAAATTTATGTACTTTATAGGTATTTCGTGCCGCTAGCTAGTTCCAATTGTTTAAAAATATGCCTTTGCCAAATATCAGTAACTTTCATGAAAAGAAAAGTATCATGTTGATATACATTGCTGTACCTTTTCCTTAATGCTTAAGAAACATTGTTTGGGATTGAAATAGGTTAACGATTGGGAATTAATTCAAAATTAAAACCCAATACTTTCACTTAAATGACATAATTAACATTTAATACTAATTCCTAATTTTTTTTCTTCAGTTCGCGACTTGTATTATACGAAGAAAAAGATTTGATTTAAATCAAAAAAATCGATTTAAATCAAAAAATCAACAAAAATGATTTTTTTTAAAAAAAAATCATGATTTTTTTCCACCCTGGTTGTGGCTGATGTATAAGAATAAGAGGAAGAAGAAGAAGATTGGAAATATAAAGTTGCTTTTGTGAACATACTTGTAAATCATTTCATTAACACTGGCAACGTGAAATATAAGGGGGGTATAAGAACAGTGTTAAATTCTTATTATATTTCAATTCACAATGGCTGGTAAGGCGTCTGTTAAGTTGGAATTGATGTACAAAGAAGAAATTGCTTATGACTTACCTCATGATGATCCGCTCGAAGGGAGAGGGTGGACATACGAACTAATGAATGACAACAAAGAGTTAATATTATCTACAACGGAAGGAGAGGTATCAGTGGACAAGGATACAGCTATGTGCTCTTTGGATGTGAAACTAAACGTTGATAGGGTGAAACCAGAATTAGCACTAAAAGAAGATCCTGCATTTGAAAGTAATATAGAAACGCTAAGAAAAATAGTGGTTCAGGAGACTTGCGCGTCGTATTCTAATGACTCCCAACAATTAACAACAAAAAGTTTAAATTCAGTTGGGGCAGAAAGGTAATGTTCAATTTTTCATTAACTAACTGGCTCAGATTGATAATACGGTTACATGGTCTCGGAAATTTTGTTGGTTAAAAGCAATACTTCACGAGAAATATTTACGTATGGGTGATATCATGAACGTATGTTAGTAGCCTACAATTTGGAAATGACATGGCACACATAGACAAGCTGTGTACGAAATAAAAATAATAACAAGATTGATACCATCCATACAATTCTTATGTAGTACATATCTTGATAAAATTATTATTTCTTTATTTTTGATTACACATTTCTCACTAACTGTTCCACATATTTAAAATATGGGTGCTCGACTATATTGTTTTATTTATATAGAAACTTATATAAAATAACAAATAATGAGAATGGTAATTATCCTACAATTTTACAAATGTAAACCTGTAATGTATTATATTCGCACATAAACTATGCACGTGTGTGATTTTATTTAGGATTTAGCTCAAATGGGTCTAGCCTCATTTTACCTGCGGGCTTCGAGAGACATAAGCAAAATACAAGATAAAGAAATCAGTCCATTTCATAGCTCCACTCATATTTTCAAGGTAGTCGACTTTTTATATTCCCAGGAATCATTTCTAAGGTATGGACCTCCATTTCTCAATATGGGATCACTTTATGGGCTTAGTGAACGTACATGATATATGAATTATTGTAAAAACAACGCTAACCAGCATGTGCTAGATGGACGGTAAAATAAGATTACTATGGAGACTAGGGCATTACGCAGAATGTGTCTAAACGAGGATAGCGCAAAATTCTGTATTTAGGATAACTTTCATATCTTACGTGTTGAATGTGATCTTGTACGGCCCTAAGTATTTTATAGGTAACATCCTGAAATGCTTTCTTGCCTTGTATATTTGTGTTCCAAAGTAACACTATACATTAGGGAAGTAACTTTTTACTTATATGGATCCCTTTATTCCCAAACATTATTATTCTTCCGTGTTCTGATTTGCCACATTGAATTTTGATTCTTCATTTCGCTTACAGTGGTTACTAGTTACAGTAACGCGGGGATACTTTGCACATCCGGCATTTCTTCCCACAAAATATGAAAAGAGTTTCAGAGTCCTCTGTAGGTAAAACCATGAACTGTATACACGAAGTTTCAACAACCCTCTACGATAGAACATGTAACTTTATTTTGGCGTTAATGTTGAGGGTCAGCATCAGTTCTAATAACAGGGAAGGTTTGTTGTTGTAGTTGTATGGAAAGCCGTCACTGTAAAGACCGCCAAATTTTAAAAGAATTTCCGTCAATATTAAGTCATTTTCGTTACATTATACAACGTAACTTGCATTATACAACTTAACTAATAACCGTTTGAACAATTTGATACAAATAAATGAGCTAAACGGCGGTTAAGCCCTATGCAGCGCCATTCTGTGCGTCATTAGTTGAAAACACAGGTTGTAGGTCATTCACCAAAAATACAGATTAATGAATTGGTTCTAAAACCAACGGCGCTGACAACCTCCTACAGTTGAAGCTTGCAGGGCGCAGTGTCCCTGACGATTCGAATGAATCGCTTGTACCCTAACACCTTACATACCACCCTGGTTGCATGCCTTTGGCATTCAAGTCATGACACATCCGGGTTAGTTTCCCAACCCCAATTGGGCTGTCAATATTCAGGCCTTGAGGAGGCATTTTAGGAAAATAAATATAATGAGAAGGACGACAAGAAATATACCCTGGGAGGAGATTTAATGCTACAGCCCCGCCTTTTAATTTATCAATCTTTCAATCATTAGTATTACCTCAGGCCCGCTCATACCTACAAAATTGGTAGGTTTACAAATGTAACTTTTTAAAGAGCGCTAGCTAATACTTGTGTGTGGCTTAGTAGCAATTACACTTATCTTTATCGAGAATAAAGTCATATCCGAGGGCCATTTTGACAATAATGAAATACAAGATAACAGTAATATTAACTTGTTTATTAAACATTAATGTTGCTCAGGACCTACTCGTACGTAGCAATCTTAATATGTTCTCATAACATAAACCTCAATTTTACCATATAGTGTCTAACTGACGTAGGCACTCCGTACTATCGATACATCATAGTATCCGGTGTTTATCGTAGTAAAGGGTACCGTGGAATCGTAAGCGGGCTTCCCTTTTTTTTTTCTCGAGACCGGTTTATGATTCCCGGCACAAGAATACAAGATTTATTTTCAAACATCAAAAAGAATAACATTTAATTTACTTTCTCGAAATCCAAATCAAAACTCTAATTATTTTCTATAAATTCAAATCAAAACTAATTATTATATCAAAATCTAAAATCCGAACATCAATTTTATTACTATTATACTTTTCTCTAATTACGCCAAACATTCAAAGTTAGAACAAAATTTTGAAATTTTATTCAATTGCCGAATCTGCACATTAGCTGGGACCCAATCAGAGGTCGCACTGGTTTCATCACTTTAATTTTATAACGAAAGTAGGGATGTCCCTAGGGCATGAACTATATTTTAACTTTCAACTCTTCTTAACTTATAATATCGCTTTCTCAGAAGTCTATTAACTTCAGGTATCATTAGTCACATTGAATGCAAATTGACGTTTCATACTAGACTGCATATATATATCGAACGACGAACAAATCAACGAGCAACTTTATCAAATTCAACGTTATTGAAAATTACTTTCAATATTATACTTCATTGTGTTTAACTTACAGTATTTTGACGGCGTCTTAATCTTACATTACAAATTTCGCATATTTTCTCATTATACAATCACAACATCAGATGAAAAAATTCACTATCTGAAGAGCACATTTTCTTAATTACCCAAAAATTTAACTGTATGATTAATTTTAGCTATTACTTGTATTTCACTAATTATGTTCGTAATTATCTCTAATTGCCTAACATGTCTCTAAATGCTTGATTGTTTGGGGACAGCTAAATGTTAATATTAACATAAAGGGGAATGATTAAAAACTCAAACAAAATTTGATAATAAAATTTTATTATGAAGTATGGTTCCCAAAACTGGAAAGACCTAAAAAAAATACAAAACTTAAACATCCTAATAAGAATTCGATACTGAAAGTCAGCATCCAAAACGGGATAGCTATACTTTTCAAAAGTGGTGCGGCATTATTAGAATTTCGAAGTCCGAAATCGCGTTCTAAATCAATTACCTGTTTAAAATCTCCAATGCTGTCCTTCCTCTCCTTTCCACATTCATCTTTCATCTCCAAACGCTGTAAGGAAACCAAAAACATGACATCTAAGTGAACGTACCTGATTGTAGAGCGATATTGATGGTTTCTTGGACTGGTGCGTTAGTGGCGGTGGGCACACTCTTTGATTCTGAAAAGTAAACTCCGAAATTCTGGGAAATAATCAAAAAAATAACAATAATCCTTTTTTCATAATCTAAAAGTTTAAAAGGTCAAATTCGATATTTCTGATTTCTCATCTCTTCCGGGGTTTAGCCCGAGTTCGGGCGAAGTTCACGCTTTTTTTTGTGCTTAGATTTTAATTTTCCATCTGTACTGCTTACGCTTGTAAGGT
Organism: Thermobia domestica; assembly: GCF_964235325.1. Lineage (NCBI taxonomy): Eukaryota > Metazoa > Arthropoda > Insecta > Zygentoma > Lepismatidae > Thermobia > Thermobia domestica. Next base: position 158,619,241 of record NC_137471.1, read on the forward strand.
GTAATTTAGCACGTTTATGTGTACTTTTCCAGCTAGTTTGTTTAATTTCGGAACTTTTCTCCTTTTTACAGCGTATTTACTAAACTTTCACGTAATGACACGCCTTCCTTTACGACGTTTGGATTTACGCTGCATTGCGATATCTGCCATAAATTTCTTTTAGGTTTGCGCTTACTATTACTATATTTTGTCATGTAGTTTACTATACAATGTTCGTACGTGTTTTCGCTTAAGCTTTTTAGTGCTCTTCGGAGTCGATGTATACTTCTTCCGCATGTTTTGCTCGAAATAACCTCGCCTACAGCTCGACTTTAATTTGCATGTAGTTCGTCTTTGACCGAGTTTAGTGCGTTCCGAAATACTCTTACCAAAGCACTTTCCTTTTATTCTCAACTTATTTCCTACTGCACGCCTAACGTGTGGTTGTGCGTGGTGAGAATACGCTGTACGTGGAGGTCGATGAACATTGTTTTCATCATGAGCAATTAACTTGTCTACATTTTGAGTAGCACTATACTTAAATTTTCGCTCTTTACAATTTCGCAATAGTGAAGTACTAGGTTGAAAATTCAAACATTTCGGCAATTGAAAATTAATAAATGTTGCATCTGATGTACTGATATGATCACGTCTGCTCATTTTAATTCTACTGATTATGCTCCTCGAAATCGAGTTTACGTTAATAATGAATTACGAAAACTCAACTGGGTATCATTGGCCATCTTATTTTTCTTCTTAACCTTGGTGTTACATTTCGGTTCTATAACGGAAGTATACTTTCGACTGCGCGTGCTTTATTGGAAGTGTTACTTTTACGCCTGTTCGCTTGGCCAGTCTATTGTGAATTTGAAGTCGTTTCCTTCTACAATACTCAAAGCTGATAAAGTCGGAATGGATTTGCAGCACTAAAATGCAACTTACGTTTATTACACTGTTACAAACAAATTTGAATTTGTTAAGTCGCGCAAAACCATTTGCCTGCGACACTAAACCGACAACACTGTAACTTCGCTATCACACAAAATCATCAATTGAACTCTCAAGCTTTCCCTGGCTTTTTCGAGAGGGCGGATACGCGCAACCTGAACGCTACCTCTTATCATGTATGAAACAGCGGTATCCCTTGCCGGCAAAACAATTACATTAGAAACAATTATTTACAGGTACGCGTAACGATTCTTCTTTTTCGCTATCTCTACACTGCACATTTCCTTTTCCTGACTGTAATCGACTTTCTGGTTTATTTGGCACATATATTTCACAACTTGGGCCGGCTCGAATTCAAGAGTATTTACGGTTTCTTTTCCGCCTTGCACTCTGTTCTTTTGTTGGTTTTCCTACACTCAAACTGTGCCGTTCGCATGTATTCATAGAACACAGTGAGACCTTTCTTTCATTCCGCTACACTATTTTTAAATTCAGTAGTTACTGAATCAACATGATTGGCCGCGTTAACTAATTCAGAGCGTACTTCAGTTAAGGAGTTATTGGCTACTTTGATATTATTACATAAATTGTCTGCTTTGGCATTCAATTCGCTCTTTCCTACGCTCCCAAAACGTTTCTGTTACAGGCTGTTGAAGTTCACCTACTGATTCACGTACTTTTTGTCCTAGACATCCAATATTCATTACCATTTTTGAGCAATGGTTTCTAATTGTTTCTCTAATTCCTCTGTCAACATTGCTTGAAATTGTTCTAAAAAACTAGCCTCCATATTGATATGAATTACGAGCAACTAATTCAAAGTACAAAAATGTAAATGTCTGAGTTTAATACGAAAATAAGAAACATGCACTTAAAACATGAAATACTAAGAATTTTGATATTACGACCATTAACAACCAATCCTTCTTTTCACAACTCAGGTTTCACTTTGCGAAGTGCTTCAATATAAAATTAACACAGATGTAAACTAGTACCATACATAAAATATTTTCTATATCTATTCTACCAGGCCTTGATTCCATTTTGTACTAATACACAATAACACACACAGCAAGGCCATGTGATAATATTTGAAAAACAGTATCACGTGACAGTTTCTACACAATAACAGTGTCTTCATGAGACTTCCACTCCTTCTGGCTGCTTGGGTTGGTCATCACTTATATATACTGTCCGGAGATCAATTTTAATTAGGTTCCGCCCCTTCTTTAAAAAGTGACAATTGTCTGGCTATCACTTTTACGTTTTAGCTGCACACGTGTCCAATTAAAGGTTTACTTTTTTCCGCTGGATGCGTCCTGTTCTCTAATTACCCTTATTTTCCTTGTCATTTTGTTACTCTTTCTTCCTTTTTATTCCTTCTTCTTTAAGCAGAATCCTCTCCCACTCCTTATTTATCGAGAATCCTGCATTCCAGTTCATCACCTTGCCTCCTGCTTTCATAATCTCTCTGGCTTCCTTCCATTTTCTCACCAAAGTCCTGTTCTCTACTTCTATGACCTCTGCTCCTTCCCACCCTATCCTGTGGTTTGTTTCTTTCTGATGCTTCTATATCGCATTGTTGTCCATTTTCAATCTTACATCATCCTGGTGCTGTTTAATCCTTTTTTTTTTCATTTTTTTTGTTTCTTCTATGTAAATTTTGTTACACTCCTCGCATCCTACTCTATATATTACTCCCCCTTGATCTTTGTTCGCTATTGCTTTTCTCTTTTTTCTTCTGACTAGCTCAATTATTCTGCTTCCTCTTTTCCTGTACGTCCTAATTCCTGCTTTCTAAAACATTCTCTATATGTTCTTATTTTGTTTGCACCGTTATTGTGTTGAAACTGTCACGTGATTGTTTTTTTTTACATATTATCACATAGGCTTGCTCAGTGTGTTATTGTGTATTAGTATTAAAACATTACTCTTATTCATAAATGCACAGGAAGGTGCATAGTGTAAAACATGTATGTATGTGTGTATACGCAATCAGCTGTTTGCTATCCACTCACATCTCCATAGAATTAAAAATCAACAAGAAAAATTTTTATGAGCTACATTAATCTCTCTGTTGCTCTCAAGGTCAAAACATATTTACTTAACTTACATGAAAAATCTTCATTAATTACTTCTTGTTTTTATCTATCCCTCAGCTTTATTTTTAATTAATTGTGTTCGCCGTGGATCTGATGGAAATTGACTGTCGACACTAGGCTAATCAGATTAAAAACTCAACACGTTATCTGTATAACTAATGGTATTGTATATGCAGTTGTAGGAAGATTGCTATAATTTAATCCGGAAAACGGTCGCCATGTGGTTGAAATCGTGTTTTTTGGTAGATTATTAGATTCTTGTAAATATAATCGTAACCTTCACATTGATTTTCGTCTTTTTCCGAAGATTTGTCACTTGTTTATTGCATTTATCCCCCTTTGCTACGGCAGTGTGACGTAATATTGAGGTCTCAAATATTCAGTAATAATAATAATAATAATAATAATGGTATAGGTAAAAAATTCCGTATGAGGACACATTGTATTAAAGCCTGTAAAATAACCCGTAGCGTAAGCCATAAGTTACAAAATAGTCTGGATTGGAGAGAAGTGTCAGGACCAACAGCACATACCCTCTCGATACGTTCCTGCAACTAGCTACAAGTTATAACGGAAAGTTTCCCTACAACTAGCTAAATGTTATAAAGGAAAGTTAAATGTTATAACGGAAAGTTTCGAGGTAATTTTCTTGTAGAAAGTAGGGATTCTGAACTCACAAAAGCCGTAATTAAATTTTTTTAAAGTAATGGTTGTGCTGGCTAAGTTACAGAAGATGTCGAATAGTGATGGGCGGTGGGAATATTCCCGGTGGGAAGGAATTTAAAAAATGGGAATATTCCTGGTTTTTTCCCTGGTCTATAAATTCCTGGGAAGGAATTTATTTCCATTTCTTTACTTTCTCTTCCAAATTATAAGAACAAGATGACTAATTACATTATTTTAATATATTATGATTTACTACAAGGGTTTAAAGAATTTGGGGGTTAAAAAATTTGAAATTATTTGACGGTACGTTATATAACTAATAATATGAGTTTTTAAGTTCCATTTCCATTTGCACTAAAAAGTAAGGTAATTGTTTCGAATTAGGGGACCAAAATTAGCAAAATGTAGGATGATTTACTGAAGAAATGAGTTGATAGTGATGATAAAGAAAGTATCGAACACACTTTTTTAGGGCAGTAGAAGATTTATACAAAACGGTTAGGTAAGTGGAAGTGATTTATGTGAGAAAAGAAAGTGAATTGTTGGTAACGAAGATAGAAAACAAAGTGCCATGCGGGACTCTAACCCTCCTTCATTCGCTAACGCACGCTTTGCAACGCTGTCTGAATTTAATGTTGGTAACGTAATTTAACATATGAAACCATAAAACAAACGCATCGAAATAGAATATCGCAAAAAAGTAGGTGCAAATCTGTCCCCCAACGCTAAAGAGCAGCCAAAATTAGCAAAGTACTAATATACAAATGATGAAAAGGAACCATTTTGTAAAATAATTTAGAATTATATAGAAATAGAGATAAAGTACTATTAGTAAACCCTGAACCACCATTAGTAATAGACGTCGGTCTGTCTCCTCTCTCTGACTCGAATTTCTGAAGGAGTAGTCGGGCTTCTTTTACATGTGAATTAACATATGGAATTTCGAGAAATAGGTAGAATGAAAGGTCGTGTATGGTAATGTTACGTGCTAAAACATAAAGATAACTAAGTATCCTACAAATTTTGTGAACATAAATATGTATGCGCAAATGTTGATAAATTGGTGAGACATGTATCTTTGAGCATTTATCCAATCTAATTAGTTTATAACATTTATAAATTTAATGTGTTTATAATATCAGCAATAGAGTCAAGTTGAGCAAATCCACTTACATATAAATTTAAACTGTTACTATATAATTTTCTCACACATATTTAATTGATAGAACATTTTGTGTATACATATACATTTATGCGTACTTTCTAAATGTAATAAAGTGTTAATAAAGTAACACGGTACCGTTCAGTATATACATTTTAAAGAATCCTCGGTGGACAACAGTAGTCATATGCTGTAATATAAAAATTAATTCAATTTTGAAATCAAAATATAGTAATAGAATGCAATTTTCTTTCTGATTGATCATAAATTTCCATGTTGGGAATATTCCCAGGGAATTTTCCCGAAAAATATCTTTCTCGGAATTTACCCTTCACTAATGTCGAAGGGTTATCGGGAAAGGGGTTCCGTACCATCATGAGACACCTCTACAGCTACTCAAATTTAAACGAAAGATATCCGCTAATATTTCGTGTAGAATATATTCTACTGTACGTTTTCAGGAAAATAACTGAAAAAAAAAAGAACTGAATATAATTGAAAACTAAAGCTTGTAATAAACTAACTTGTGTAGTTTGCAGATGTAATTATAAAAGCTTTGCTACAAAAATATATACACAGACCATAATTCAGTGAGCTTTGAAATACAAACTAACAAAATGATGTATAAGATTCAGTCTACAGAGCAATTGTTGCTTAAAGAGTGGCATACACTATTTCTAGAATCGAGATAAGATGAGAAATGTTTACGATAGTTTTGGTTTCGTCTCGGTTCTCATCTCCAAAGCATGACTATAGTGTGAGTTAACCTTGTCCCGTCTCGAATTAAAATGTTTCATCCCGATTTTGTTTGGTTTGTTTAAGAATCGAGATGAGAAATTCGTCTTTTCATGGGCAACATTACAGAAAACCAAAATATTTTTTTGCCTAATATCACGTTTCTGCTTGTAATGGTACGACCTGAGCGATAATAAGTTTTTAATTTGTAAATATTCTTGGAGATAATTGTTATTATTATTAGTATTATTCCTGAAAATTTGAGAGTTCAAGCGCAGAAACAAACGAGTATTCAAATATTTGAATCTAATGAAGCGTGTGTTATCGCCGATCTATTTCCATCAAAATTCCTAAACTAAAAAAATAATGCTTGACGTGTATTCGATCGAAGAACCTCGAGATTACTGGTCAAACCCCTAGACCATTGAAACACGATCACAACGCTGTAAATGATTCGTCTTTAGTCTTGTTACTGTAAGTTTCTCTGCCTCAGCTTTGAAAGTTTTATGTAATTTTTTAATTCGTTTCAAAACGAGTTTCGTGTTCCTCTTAAGATGATATGTGAATTATCTTCGGTGCAGTTTCTATTAAAACGTTGAGTTGTTCTTAAACCTTTGGATCGCAAGTTGTTTTTTTCTCCACACGAAACTACAGATAAGACAGATTTAATTCTCATACTGTGCATGTGTGTCAAGGCAGCCGACAATACCTGGTCATATACTTATGTCCGCCACGATATAATTGATGGATTAATTTGATATAATGAAACAAACTACAGCAACTTATTTTGAGACAACTGTGATATGGTACTCCATTACATATTTCTACAATATTTAATGTAATAAAACATGTAATATAGCGAATGTTTACATGTTTTCTTGCTACTTAATCATTATCTCCATTTACATTTCATTGTTTGTTGAATTTGTTACAGGCGCGATAACATCTTTGCTTTCCACGGAGAAGGGTATAAGTTTACAACATTAAATAAAGCCATCTCTCATTCTTACAAGGAATCTGATACTTCGACGCAGTTTGGCAAAGGATTTCATCGATCACGTTTGACAACAAATATGGTGACACAGGAGAGTGAAAAGCGTCATACGTACCAAAATAGTGATAAACGCTCTAGTCAAAGTTCAACTATGTCAAGTGGTGAATTTGTGCATTCAGGTGAAAAATCTCACATATGTGGAGTATGTGGAAAGGTATTTAGAGTATCTTCAAGTTTGGTTACGCACATGGTGATTCATACAGGAGGAAAACTACACACTTGCCAAGAGTGTGGTAAGGCATTTCCTCTTCGTTCATATTTAGCTAAACACATGTTAATCCACACAGGAGAAAAACCTCACACGTGCCAAGAGTGTGGTAAGGCATTTACTCAACGTTCACATTTGTCTACACACATGTTAATTCACACAGGAGAAAAACCTCACACGTGCCAAGAGTGTGGTAAGGCATTTACTCAACGTTCAAATTTGGCTACACACATGTTTATCCACACAGGAGAAAAAGCTTACACATGCGAACAGTGTGGTAAGGCATTTAATCAACGCTCACATTTGGCTACACACATGTTAATCCACACACGAGAAGAAGTTTTCCCATGCCAAGAGTGTGGTAAGGTATTTCATCGAAGTTCAACTTTGACTAAACATACGTTAATCCACAAGAGAGAAAAAGTTTACACATGCGAAGAGTGTGGTAAAACATTTACTCATCGTTCACATTTGGCTACACACATGTTAATCCACACAGGAGAAAAATCTCACATGTGCCAAGAGTGTGGTAAGGCATTTACTCATAGTTCACATTTCGCTACACACACGTTAATCCACACAGGAGAAAAACCTCACACGTGCCAAGAGTGTGATAAGGCATTTAATCAACGTTCGACTTTGGCTAGACACATGTTAATCCACACAGGAGAAAAATCTCACAGGTGCCAAGATTGTGGTAAGGCATTTACTCAACGTTCACATTTGGCTACACACATGTTAATCCACACAGCAGAAAAACCTCACAGGTGCCAAGAGTGTGATAAGGCATTTAATCAACGTTCACATTTGGCTACACACATGTTAATCCACACAGGAGAAAAACCTCACACTTGCCAAGAGTGTGGTAAGGCATTTAATCGACGTTCAAGTTTGGCTACACACATGTTAATCCACACAGGATAAAAAGTTTACACATGCCAGCAGTGTGGTAAGGCATTTAATCGACGTTCAAATTTGGCTACACACATGTTAATCCACACAGGAGAAAAAAGCCTCACACGTGCCAAGTGTGTGGTAAGGAATTTATTCATCGTTCACATTTGGCTACACATGTTAATCCACACAAGAGAAAAAGCTCACACCTTCTAAGAGTGAGACAAGGCATTTAATCGAATTTCAAGTTTAGGTGCACATATGTTAGTCCACACAGATGAAACTTACACGTGCCAAGCGTGTGGTAAAGGATTTAGACTACGTTCAAGTATGGCTACGTTTATGTAATTCACACAGGAGAAGATTTTACATGCCAAGAGTGTTGCAAGGCATTTCATCGAGGTTCCAGTTTGGCTGCACACATGTTATTCCACGCACGTGCCAAGAGTGTGGTAAAATTAATAAACCTTCAAGTTTGGATACACACATGTTAATCCACACAGGAACAAAATATCAGATATGCTACGAGTGTGATGGCGAATTTAAATATCGTTTAAGTTTGGTCACACACATGTTATTCCATTCAGGGAAAAAAGTCACGTATGCTAAGAGTATGGTTAGAAGTTTAATCGAAGTTCAACTCTGACTACACATGTTAATATTAACTAGAAAATGCATTATAAAGCCCTGAGTGTGGTATGTCATTTGATATACGTTGAAGTTTGGCTAGAGACATGTTAATCCACACAGGAGTAAAACATCACACATGTCAAGAGTATGTAAGGCATTTAATCTACGTTCGAAATTGGCTACACACATGTGAATCCACACTGTAGCAAAATCTCACCTTGCAAAAATCCTGGAATAGAATTTAGTCAACGTTCATACGTGCTGACCCACACAGGATCAAAACCTCAAAAGTGAGAGGTGTGGAAGACGATAAAGTCTACGCTCAAACCTTGAAATGCAGTTGAACACAAGTCAGTCACCGAAGAGATGCAAAGAGCTTAGCAAGGTATTTACTCAAGGTTCACATATTGCAAAGTAAATTATAATCCACAAAGGACAAAATCTCACACGTGCGGAGAGTTTATTTGAGATGTCGCATTCTGTTGGAGGAATAGAGATGATATAAAATAAGCTGTTATTTTTACGCGTGCTATGAAAATTGTACTAACCCAAATAAAGTGCTTGTGTAAAATAGTCGACAAAGGGATGTCATTTGTGTCTGACGTTATCCCATGTTTACTGCAGATCCATATCTAAGCTCAAGTTATAGTCACCAAATGAGCAACTTTGTCACCTTTGATAACATCTGGATATGATTCGTGGCATCTTTTAAGTAAACTTTGAGCACTGTTCCTATATGGTCTGCAGAAACACCCAACGAAGATTGTTTTTGGACAGACTTACCTCTGCTTAAATAGTTTCACACTCACGTACGAGATCATTCTGTGCTCTGCTGCCCCATTAATTTTAATACTAAAACAATCCGCCTCTATGGTCTTGCGGTCTTATTTCTATGTAGAGAATTGGTTGAGAAACGACATTTCACTCTCCCTTATCGATATTTTCAGACATGTTTCGCTCACAACTATTCACCCATATTTACGGCACAGTGTTTTAAAATTGTTTGTAACGCTTTGTACATTTTTGTAGTATAGTTTAAAGGTGGTTTTCTGTTCACTGCACTTTTGAGCAGCATTCTACTGTACATCACCACATTAAACGCAGAGTATAAAACATCTGATTTGGCACACTTCTCTAGCGTGGGATCACGTTGTCCAAGTCACTCTCACTCTTTTCTTGCCATCTGAGTTTAACATTGTAAATTATTTTAATTGAGTGTTCTCTACCAATAAATAATAACGATATTTCACTGCATCTACAACTGTCAAACGCAGTCTCTAGCCGTTGCCTTACTACTGGGTTCACAATGGAAATGTTAAAGCATAGAGATAGCACAAATATTTTTCCCGAAGCAGTAGCTCGAACTTTAACTTTTCTGCGGTTTGATGCCGTCTTTTTGTATTTTATGCATAGACGATCCTAAGTACATACAAAGATTTGTTACTGCCAAACTTAACACACAGATTTAAAGTGTGGATAGCTTCATTATTCAAAACCTATAAAAAAAAACTGTTCCCCTCTAACCAAAAGTTTTCCACATACCTTTCATTGTCCGATTACCTAGTCCCACTCTGGAGCTATACCAATGCATAACTTGTCCATATTACAGTAATATATCGAAAAACCAAATCTCACCTATATCAACAAACGCTTCAAAACCCAGCACCCTTTATTCATGCAATATATACTACCTCACTTTAGACCCCACACCAAATCGCTATCAGCATACTCCTTGTCCCTAAGGTGTACGCTCTGTCAGTACACTTTACCCTCGTGAGATTCATTGTTCTTAACCGTATAGTGGTAAGGTGAAAAAAAATTATGAATGGTAACATTTGGCCTCCTGGACCCAGGACATTTTTGTCTCATAAGATGTGAACTAGGATTTAAATTTGTATTATATTTACAATATTAAATACAAACACCAGACAGTGGATACGCTTTAAGCGAAACTGTACATTTTTTTGAGGCAATACCTTTCTTGTTAAAATTAAGTTCGATAATTATGTAACTATTTTATTGCTTAAATACCGGTACTGAATATAAAATATTTATTAACTAGAAAGAAGTAAACCAGGATTTCTCCTAATAGCGGTATATTCACGTTTCAATTCTGCAGCAGTCTCCACTCATCATTTTTGCGTGACTTAGGCAAATCCACTTACAGCACTTTTGGCAAAATATCAGGCCTTACTGTGTTGATACATGCAACATCGTTCTCGCTTTCCTACATGAGGAGGTACAGAAGCATCTTCTAGAGTCAATCCGAAAAACCTTGCTGTGTTCTCGGAATGTATAACATTACTGTTAGTCGGTTCTACATTTTAGAAGTGATAAAATCACGTTATTTGCCATCGTGTAGTGTTTCTTTCTTCATATTCAGTAGGTATCTGGTCTACTATGTCCACCCCACCTTTAGTGTCGTTGTAAAATGTGACGATATCTGGCTTCCTGTTATCTCTGGTACTCTCATCTAATTTGACGTGATTGTGCATACTTGAGATCAGCACTAAACACAGATTTTTCTTAGATGCATACGAACCAATGGTGCAGTTCTAATGAAACCCAAATACAACACTGTATTCTTTCCTCCGTTTGGCATTCACAAACGCGGGGGCAACTCTCTTGTTTTTACGAATTGTCCCTATAATTGTTAACTTACTGTCTTATTCCATTGATTTAACCAAATTGCAGCTTGTAAACCGATTATTCTGAAAAGGTCTCCTTGCAAGATGAACCATGAATCTGTTGACACAATCTCTTCACTACTTCCTCAGGTTTGTTATCTATTTGGAACGGGCCTTCTGGTTGTGTCCTCACATACACTTCTATATTTGTTGTGTAGTATAATGTTTCACCAACAAGAATAAAAATTTTAATTCCATAGGAAATCCACATCTTCCCCGGAAACCGACAATTTCTCACCCAAAGCTGCTAACATACCAATTAAGAAAACTGTTGTTGCAGTTGTTTACAAATAATTCAAAAAAAGTCACGAATTGGGGATAATCTGGGTTTGAAGGTTATGTCTGATTATGTTATTCATTAGCATCTTCCACTCTTTCATCCATCATATCCTGCACAGTAATCACTTTCTGCTCAGTTTGGATTCTCCGGTTCCCATCATCACATAGAGATGACCCTAAGCAAAAGACACATTCATTTGTCTGATTAACAATACACATGTGTTAACTTGTGCTTCGCACCTCCCCTCATTCTCCATCCTCGTTATTCCTTTACACATTTTTTATTTTCTCTAATTGTATTGTATTTATATTCAATCAATCTGTCTATATTAACTTGTGTTATATATGTTTGCTTACAGTATAATGCTAAGGATAAAGTTCCATACGCCCATTTTTCTTTTTCTTTTTGATTTTTTGTTATTTGTTATACCGTATAATTGTAGAAAATTTCGATAAAGCACAGATCTCCACTTACACTTTGTAAATAAATTCTTTTCCATCACTCACGTTACAGAGGGCGTAACTTTCTCATAGGTTGCTAGCCACTTTGGTTTGCCGGTAAAACGTAGTGCATTCACATACTTTCTCAGCTGGCGCACATGTAGTGAAGCGTAGCTGCCAAGTCAGGACTCTGTTTATTGCACTCATGTGGGCGCACAGTGATGCTAATTCATTAACAGGCGACAGGTTGCAAGAATTTGAGAGTTTTCACGAGCGTACTGGCTGGAGTACACAAGTGGTATAATTTTTGATCATCATTATGATCATTTTCACTCTTATCCTGTTCTCATCTCATAGTTTTAGATACTGTTTCAGTTCGGTTATTTTACCACATATGATAATTAACGATGGAAAATCTTTCATACATCCTTTGAAGATAAAGTTGCCGGGGTGGCTCAGTTGTAAAGCGTTCACCTCTGATGCATGAGGTCTCGGGTCAAAACCCTGCTCCCGCCAAGTTAACTTTGTGGTGGACAAACACCGTGTGCTTGGGTTTCCTCGGAGTTCTCCAGTTTCCTCCCACTTTCTTCATTCCACAATTGTATTCATTGCTCATCATCACTGATCCCCTTAGCGTAGCCGAAATATTCGTGGGACGTAAAACTCAATATTTCATTTCGTTTTTCGTTTGGAGATAAACGAGATGGGGAGAAATCGAAGAAACAGAGCATACACTGAACCAAGTTCCCAGAGTTCTCGTTCTCCAATCAGTGGCAACCACCAAGCATCATCAACGAGTTCACCACCATTTAAGAAGCATACAAATGCACATAGCATCTCGAGCTCCGACTCTGACTCCAACCAGCTTATCCTCCTCTGCAGCCTGTCTACAGCTTGCTACAGCAAAACTACAATACAAAGTACTTTAGTTCGAAGGTTTTACTTCTCTAACTTCTCTAGTATCGGCAACGCAAAGATATTTCGCAAATGGTAGAAACAAAAAAAAAATGGATTCATCATTAAATCACAGTCGGCTAACTTCGCAAGATAATTCGTGACAATCCAGTTTCGAAATTTTCAGGAAAACTGCAACTTTAACTTCTCTCAACAACATCCGACACTAGCAACCTCAGCCACATACCATGTCAATAGTAGTACGAGGGGTCCCTCTATCTATAACACTTGATATATAGGTTGAACTTCCTGAAGTGGGATACACCTTTAAAAATGCGTCGGTATTCGGAACAATCAGGGACCAACGTACATAGTTCGAATTCTGAGAACATCACAGGATACTATCAACGACCTTTTGCATAAACAAATCTTAATTTTCAAAAAGAGACGCCGACCAATTGCTGCTCATTACGACAAATTCCTCTCCCAGGTAAACGCTGTCAAGAAAACAAAGTACATCCTACTAACAGGTGTAACCTATGAAACTGTTATCCTACAAAGAGGTGCACACTTTTCCTCTTCCTATGAAAACTGTCCAAATCTGCAACAAGTTCCAATCCGCAACACTTGGTATCAATTCCCTCCTCCGACATACAGCTACAAGTGCAAGTCTCAGCTTGCTCCAGAAGAATTCAGGCCGGAACTTGTAGTACCACTATTGACTCATTATGTTCAAAATTGAACAGGTGAGACCGAAAGACTAATCAATTTCTTTATAAGCATAAACTATTAGCATTTGTCACCCACAATCTTAAAAACGTTCATCTATTGCACAACCATTAATTTTAAAACACGTTCAGCACGCAGCTCGCAACATTCTTCACCTCGATTTTCATGCCACTTACAGTGGTTCGTACGTGCACTTTCATGTATCTTCACCCGAAAAAACTATTTAACTTCATAGTGATCATGTATCTAGTTATTTGACTAAGACTTTTATTTCTGTTTCTCAACATTCTCTTGTACTTACCTCATAAACTCATATTTTAACAACTATTACACGAGAAACAATTTGACACATTACTTATCAGTAAAACGCATCTCACTCCCAAACTTAACTGCAAATTTACCGGCTATCAACTCATCCCACACGATATGAAGCTTCCGGCTCGATGCGCCACTAGCGGCGTTACAATAATATTTTATCCTTACACATGTAATACTTTTCATAAGTAGAAGCTTTGCTTTATATATACTTAAACACAAACAAAATATTTGCTGAGCAAAACAATATATTCACATAAAAATATTACATATGTGTTACAGTTTCGCCAACTAACATTTTGGCTTCATCAGACATTATGAGATACATGAGAAACGTGCAGTCTTATATACACACAAGAGCTGAGATATCTTGCTTCTGATTGGCTCCTGGCAGCAGCCAATCCACTTTCCCTATACCGAGGCTTCCTATCTGTTGTAAATTACACATACACATCAAAAGGACGATCTTGGCACAACTAATCTAAACTAACAAATAATTGGTATAAATAATTAAATAATATTACAAATATATATAAATACACATAAATAAATAAATATATAAATAAACAGATAAACATACAATTACTCATACGCTTAAAAAGACGACACCCACATACAGTATATACTAGTAGTAGGCACAGAAACCGGTTTCCAATTTTCAATTTTCACAATTTTCAAAAAACCTGTTTTCTCAAAAAAAACGGTTTCGGTTTTCTAAAAAAACGGTATCTTTTCTTCAAAAACCGGTTTCGGTTTTCTTCATTTCCGTCTCGGTTTTCATTGAAACCGGTTTCGGTTTTCTCCAAAACCGGTTCTTGTATTCTTCAAAAACCGGTACGTTTTTTCTACTGAAACCGATTTCGGTTTTCTTCAAAGCCGGTTCAGTTTTTCATCAAAACCTGTATCAGTTTTTCCAAAACTGGTTCTATTTCTGACCCATTTCCTTTCCACAGATAGTTTTATGTGTTTTCCAGGACAGTTTTGAGATTTAGTTTCTACTAAAACCATTGCGATGTTTACCGAAGCCGGTATTGGTTCCTTGAGAATCTACATATTTTTTAGATCTTCAAATCGGCTTAGTTTTCAATCAAAATTGGCTTCCGTTTTCATCAAGAACTACCTTTGAGCTTCTACTTAATTCCAGTTTGAACTTTCATCAAAACACAGTTGGGATTTTTGTTATAACGGTACTTTATTATTATTATTATTATTATTATTATTATTAGTTACGCTTAAAAACATATTTTTCCTTCGATTCAATATTCACTCTTCTGTAAATCTCTAGTTGTTTCGAATACAAATACTTTCCTTATTATCAATAGATTTTCAGAACCTGGATTTATTTTAATTAGACTAGCTTAACCTGCACTCTCTACACTGCGCATCATTCACATATGAGCATGAATCTCCTTGTCATTCCTCACAACACCTGTACATGTCCCCTTATAGACACAAATGTAAGACGTCTAGATAAAAATCGGCAAGGGGTACCACAAAGGAGAGATTTTTTCGATTATTTTTTCAATATCTCGCACCGTTTGCAAGATTGAGCCTACTTCTGGTTGGAATTTCTAATTCATGTATGATCAGTGCTTTCTTTCTTCTTGCATGCAGTATGTAATAAGCAAATACATTACATACACAATTTATTACAATGCCACTGATATATGGTGTTCATTAGCAAAAGATTCTCCATCACTCGAGAAATAGTTTTCTTCGATTTTCATTATCAATTGATCATGAAACAAACGCCTGAGAAATATAGAACCACTGTATACAAACCTATTGTGTTGGAGTGTATAACTTATAGAATGTGTTATTTTTTAAAATGTCAACACTTCCAGTGTACCCTAAAAAATGTATTAAAGAAATAATGGCCACGGTTTTTTAAATATTCAATTGGAACTGGGCCAATCTACACAAAATTTGGAATCGACCAGCAAAAATGGCACGATTCTAGCACTTGTGGTTTTCGAGATCGCATTGTCAAAAGGATTGGAGACAAACATATAAACTTTTCTTTGCACACAAACATATAAACCTAGCATTTTAATATATAGATATTTATAGTCACAAGTGATCAATTTAATGGAGAGAATACTGAAATGAAACACTATGCCCTGTATGATAGAGTTGCGTAATATTATGTAGTAGATAGAAGAAATGGTAATACTAGTACAAAAATTGCTTGATTTATTGTCTTCACGAATAAAGACAGACGAAGGCATTCCTATGGAGGCTCATCTACCGCCTTTTCAAAAATTACTGTGTATTGTTTCATTCAAACAGCTCTTTCTTAGTACCGTCGTTGAATTAATCTACTATAGCAAACTTTTTGGATTGTTTGAGAACTGGATACCGAAAGTCTGGATAACTATTTACCAGTAAGAAATTGAAATGTTTGTAGGCCTATTGGTGTTCATTTCCTGGACTCAGAGTACAAAATTATAGTGTAAATCAATTTTTTCAAGCGCTCTGAGCCCTCATTCACTAGCTGTTTTCGAGCTCGACACAACGTAATATTTGCGTTTAGTTTCCGGTAATGAAAATAAGCATTAATAAATAGCATTTTTCAGTTTTTTTTCGTGCTGATGTACGCAAATTTTGCTTTGCATGAACACAAATCGCTACCACGTAGTGGTCTCATGCAGTGACACACATCACAAATGGAGTGTTATGTCGAAGCTTCAGATTCTTAAGGATGATCCTATTTCGTTCCTGTACAGTTAATGGAGAAATTTTGTGACTTCTTTACAGGTCAAGTTGCTATGATCAAAAATACAAGAATTTTAAACCATCTAAAATGTTCTAATTTGGGGGTCATAAAAAGGGATAAAAGTGGATCTGAAAAGGTAGGAGGACAGTAGGTAGCAGCATGACGTCACGCTTGTTCCCCCTTCCTATCTTTCTCCATTGTATTTTTTTAGGAACTTGGCGATGCCTACATATTTTTTCGAAGTCGGGACGGAGTCCCCCCGCGTTTAGAATTTATACCCTAAGTTGCCGTTTATATATATATATATATATCAACGCACGAAATATTGATTTAGCCTCTCTTCGTCAAATAGTTTTGAACAATGGAATAACAAGGCTCCCTCTACGCGGTATGTTCTTCCTCATATAGGTGTTATTTTCTCCGTTAGTGTTATTTTAGGAAAGTGAAGTGCATTTGATTTTAAAAATAGGAAAATTAAAAATAATAAGTAAGTAAAATAAAAATATTAGGTTCATTGTAGTTCTAAACTGGCTATGATATGCTATACTACTAGTGATGGGCAGTGGGAATATTCCCGGTGGGAAGGAATTTAAAAATGGGAATATTCCCGGGTTTTTTCCCTGGTCTATAAATTCCCAGGAAGGAATTTATTTCCATTTCTTTACTTTCTCTTCCAAATTATAAGAACCATATGACTAATTACTTTATTTTAATATATTATGATTTACTTCTAGGTTTTAAGGAATTTGGAGGTTAAAAAAATTAAAATTATTTGACGATACTTTTTGACGAATTATTATATAACTAATAATATGATTCTTTAAGTTCCATTTCCATTTGCACTAAAAAGTACGGTAATTGTTTAGTATTGGGGGGCCAAAACTAGCAAACAGTAGGATGATTTACGGAAGAAATGAGTAGATAGTGATGTTCAAATAAAGAAAGTATCGAACACTTTTTTTTTAGGGCAGTAGGGGATTTATACAAAACGGAAAGGTAAGTGGAAGTGATTAATGTGAAAAAAGAAATTGAATTTTTGGTAACGAATATGGAAAACAACGTGCCATGCAGGGCCCTAACCCGCCTTCATTCGCTAACGCTCGCTCTGCAGTGCTGTCTGAATTTAAAGTTGGTAACGTAATTTAACGTATGAAGCCATAAAACAACCGCATCGGAAAAGAATATCGCAGAAAAGTAGGTGCAAAAGATGGCCCCCAATGCTAAAGAACAGCCAAAATTAGCAAAATACTAATTTACAAATGATAAAAAGTAATCATTTTGTAAAGTAATTTAGAATTATATAGAAAAAGAGATGAAGTACTATTAATTAACACCGAACCACCATTAGTAATAGACGTCGGATTCTCTGACTCGAATTTCTGAAGAGGTACTCGGACTTCTTTTACATATGAATTAACGTATGGAATTTCGAGAAATAGGTAGAATGAAAGGTCATGTATGGCAATGTTACGTGCTAAAATATAAAGATAAGTAAGTATCTTGCAAATTTTGT
This sequence comes from Thermobia domestica, assembly GCF_964235325.1. Taxonomy (NCBI): domain Eukaryota; kingdom Metazoa; phylum Arthropoda; class Insecta; order Zygentoma; family Lepismatidae; genus Thermobia; species Thermobia domestica. Next base: position 158,637,193 of record NC_137471.1, read on the forward strand.
GAACATAAATCTGTATACGCAAATGTTGATAAATTGGTGAGACATGTATCTTCTAGCATTAACCCAATCTAATTGCTTTATAACATTTATAAATTTAAGCCGCCTTTTGCAGTCATTTTGATGTATGATTAGCGTCATACTAAAAGCCGGACTACTACAAGAAACAAATGTTAGCCGAACTCTTTAGTATGGTACTAATCACACGTCAGAACGACTGCATAAGGCCCAATGTGTTTATAATATCAGTAATAGAGTCAAGTTGAGCAAATCTACTTACATATAAATTTAAACTGTTACTAGATAATTTACTATATAATTTTATCACACATATTTAATTCATAGAACATGTTGTAAATAAATATACATTTATGCGTACTCTCTAAATATGAAAAAGTGTTAATAAAGTAACACAGTACCGTTCAGAATATATGAATTTTAAAGAATCCTCTGTGGACAACAGTAATAATATGCTGTGATATAAAAATTAATTCAACTTTGAAATCATAATATAGTAATAGAATGCAATTTTATTTCTGATTGTACTTAAATTCCCGGATAAATTCCCATTTTGGGAATCTTCCCGGGAATATTCCCGAAAAATATCTTCCCGGGAATTTACCCATCACTATATACCACCAGTTACAGTATCAGATTTAATTTCTTGGGGACACACTCGAAGGGTGGATACATTTTATTTGAGGGGGGTTATACTGAAAAGGTTAATTTCACATTATTTGCGCAATATTAATATATACTACCAGTCTGGGGTGCAGGTATAGCCTACGGGTAGCGCCCGCCTCCTTGGCCCCCTTTGGCAATGTTACTTGTACCAGATTCGAATAACAACTCCAGGTAAGGAAAGTTCTATTAATGTTTTATTTTGTTTCAGAGATGTTAGATTAAAACTAAAATATTGTTGTATTAAAAGATGTTTCGATGTGCACAATAGCTAACATTGTTAACATATAATGGTAATCAAATGTACGAAAATGTCATGTTCTGTAATATATAAAACAAAATCCTAAACAACGTTTTTGATAACGTATAACGTCCTTAAATGTACTTTATTCTAATTTGAACGTTTTGGAACCTAAAAGTCTTAAGCCTATAATGTGTCGAGCTTTTGATAGTAAACATTTGCAGGTGCATATGATGCAATGATTGTCAAGGTCAACTGCGCAAACGCACTGATCAAGCATTTAATATTAATTTCAGTGAACTGCAAGATAACGGTGAAAGTAGCAATTAAGTGTTAAGCAATTAAGGTGAAGCAAAGCACAATATGTCACGGAGTGAAGTGTGGAAATACTTTGAACGTGCCGAGACTAGAGAAGAAGCTAAATTCTTTTTGTGTAAAAAAAGTACTTAGATGCAAAGAAGGATCGACAAGTGCTTTATTATCGCACTTGAGAACTAAACACATGTCTTGTATTAATAAAGTGATTGCACGGAACACTCAATCAGAAGATGATGACGATTCTGGAATCTCTGGTTCTACAAAACACATCACGTTAAGGTAAGAAGATTTAAACACTTTTCTTTCTTATGTAATTTGATTCAAGGGATACATACCATCGTGTGTTTTATCATGTAATATTTCATTTAATATTTAACATTCGTTATTTTGGACATCCGTTTTGTCTAGTGGCTAACAAGCTTGCCTACGGCACGCGTGGAATCGGGTCCCGGTGGGATACAGTTCAACGGAAGAAGTGGTTCAGGTTCCATTATAATCAGTAAGTCCAAGTCTCCTTTACTCATCATGGCATAACCGTGGGGCGGTAAACTGAAACAAACCAAAACTTTCGTTATTTTATTTTACCTTAAAAGTGGCTTTGCAAACACAAATCAAACAAATCTCATGACAACATAGTATTTTCACATAATTTTTATGTGAATAATAATATCAAATTAGCTGAATTTACCTCTTATAAGACAAGGGATGCAGTTAAGTCACCGTAGTTTCCATAAAGCTTCCTTTGATTTGTTTTCTTCTGCCTTGAGATTTCTTTCCTAGCAACTTGAGAGGGCGTTATTTCTTCCTTGTGATATCCAGCGCTTAACGTACGGGAGGGATTGCGGACAATGGCGGATCATTAATATTTATTGTAATTAAAGATGACACACTTCCAATCGATAGCGCGTTTCTAGTTGGCGTGACAACATTATTCATTACACTGAAACTCCTCTCACACTCAGCATTGCAGACTGGTATCGTTTGCACACACTGTATTAGTACCTTCATTCTACCCAAGACCTTCCTGCCTCCACTATCCTTAAAGTCGAGATAAATTTGAATAGTTTCTCGAAAACACACACACAAAAAATAAACAATTCACACAATTCTTTCAAGTCTTGTTCGCTATAGGCTAATCAACATTAATATTTTCCGGCCAGTACTCAGGGTAAATAATTTTCATCATTTCGGAGTACACAGTGTCCTTCTCAGTCAAGCACCTTCTGTTCATAGAACTGTCCTTTGTTAATTTCCGAAGCGTTGTTTTTACTGCCACTCATTTTCAAGGGAACTTCTTTAAAATATTTATTTTTTATGGCTCTCTGTACTTCTCTCCAGTACATGCCTCCTTTCTCTTTGTGGGCCTTAAACACCTCGATTGTTCTGTATATGAGCTTGTTTGCCTTCGGTAGGACTATAGTCTTTTCTTGCAAGGACTCTGAAAAGCTAGAAAGCTCACACAAGACAGTAGAAGAAAGAACTTCTTAGTTTCTGTCACTATCCGCTCCCTCCTCCCCCAAGGATTTTATAGCTCAGCTATAGCCCCTGTTGAAAAACAAATAGAAAAAAAAACCACCACCAGCGATTGGAGAGAAAAGAACCTTGTTTCTGCTATTTTTTCACTCCCCGGTTGCCTCAATAATGCACTTGAATTTTACATTAATGTGAGCCACCGAGCTACCGAAACAGTGACAAAGGAAAGTTAAAGTACGGATTTTATCAACATTATTTCATATGCGGAGAAAATTTTTAAAAAAGCAACGAGAAAAGATCCGGGGCTGAGCCCGGTGGGCCCCGGCTGAATTTAACCACTGAGTAAGGGACACTTCTGGATGGTACAGTTTTGCCGTAAATTTCCATATGGGTGTACCATTTAGAAGTGTTCCTTACTGTACATAAAAGTTTGAGGCTTCTTATATTGTTATAGCCCTGTGCATACTAACTAGGGTTGCCAACAGTCCGTTATTATATATTGCGGTTATTTTTATTAAGGTCAGTGACCAGTACACACTATAAACTTCTTACTACTGATGAGCAAATACAAGACCAAGACCAAGACCGGGATGGTGTTGGTCTTGCAGATCGAGTCTTGGTCTTGGTCTTGCACTGGAACCTTTGGTCGTGGTCTTGGTGTTGCACACCCAGTCTTGGTCTTGGTCGTGGTCTTGCATGCAAGAGTCTTGCAAGTCTTGCAATTAAGAAATCATGAATTTACATGTTTTCATAGGTAAATTTTACTATAGATATAAGGGATAATAAACTCTACAATGCACCAGTAGTAACGGAAATACAATGTATGTTTCTAAATGTAATATAATTTCACGTCGTGTAAGTATGATGATAGTGTACAATATAGCTGATGACCTTCATTTTTTTAATAGGTGCCACGCTTCGTTACTTATAAAATATGCCTAAATAACAACGTTTCGTAATCTGTTTACATTTTTTAAGAGATCCAACACTCCACTGGTTCCCAAATCCCTGAGACGCATGAAAGAAAATCAGACGGCACAGTTTATTGAAATACCGTGAACTGCAAAATTATTTTTACACTCTAAAGGAATCTGATTTTTCTTTTCAAAAACGGTTAGCTAATCCTTGTATTAAACAAACTTCCAATTAAATATTGAAACTTTGTTTTAGTGATTCCAATATGTACTCTATGGGGCAGAAACATTAACATATGCAAAAGTAATGAAAAAATTGCATACTTTCGAAACATGGGCATGAAGAAAAAAGGCTTGACTTGGCTTGATTTTGAGTTTAACGTCCTGTTCAGCAGCGAGGCTATATGAGACGTGGAGCTACTGATTAACGTGGAATCCGAACCGCATGAGCTACCGCCGGGAATCGAACCCGGGCCTCCCACGCCAAAGACATGAAGGAAAAAGGAGAGAATTAGCTGTGTTGAACGAAAACGAATGAGATGTTAGAAATATTAGCAGTAGGAGCAAAAAAGAAGAAATCTAGATTTTGTTAAGAGGAGGAAGAGCAACTGGTTAGGATATTGGCTGAGAAAGAACTGTATTATGAGGAACGTGCTAGAGAGTATTGTGGAAGGAAAGAGAGGGAGAGACCGAAGCAGACTAGTTGAAGCAAGGTATTAAAACAGAAAATTGCTACATTAAGACGAAGAGACTAGCTGAGGACCACCGAACGTCGAACCTTGCCTGTTGAAGCAAATAACCTGCCAATAATGGCAGAAAGCTATGATGATGATGATGATATGTTTAGCAATATTGACCAAAAAAGAGGGAGAGACAATTAAAATAATACTTATTATAATCAAACCTCTTAATATTTTAGAATAATTTGAGTGAAAACTGAAAACGATTCAACTGTCTGTTTTTGTGTAAACTCAATTTATATAAATACTGTTGATCTGTTTTAGAAATACAAAATAATGCCATCAAACTCCAAGTTACTTGAAGTCTCACTTGTGAATAAGGATTACTAGCATCAAGTACCCACATCGTTGGGTTGAACTATACTAAATAATAATAATAATAATAATAATAATAATAATAATAATAATAATAATAATAATAATAATAATAATAATAATTCGTAAGTCAATCACTTTTTTACTATTAGTAAAGCGCTTTCTAATATCAGTCATTTTTGATTATTTTTATGTTTCTCTCACTTCCTCCTCCCCAAGTTGCGGGGCTGAATTTGGATTTAAACGGCATCACAAGTGTCACTCTTCGTGTCAGAGACCCCGAAAACTATGGTATCGGCACTAATATTTGGTCATTTTTTATAATTTTTATATATCTCCCCTCCCCTCCGCCAAGCTACGGGGCTGGATTTTGATTTAAACAGCACCGAAAGTATCATTGTTTATCTCAGCGATCCCCAAAACTATAGATTCCATTTTAATGTCGATCAGTTTTAAATATCTTTCCTCTCCCTCTCCCCTAAACTGCACCGTCAAAGTGATATGACAGAAACCATCTCAGGTCCGATCTTCATCAATGTTGAAAATAAGATTGAGTTCCGTCGGGTGGATCAAGAATTATTAAGTTTCATTTATTATATATCCCCTTCCCCCTTCCACCCTAGGTTTTACCATCAAAGTGAAACAAACTCTAAGAAACTTTCCAGGAAAGAACCTCATACATGTTAAAAATTTGATTGAGATCGGTTCAAGAGTTATTGAGTCACAAACTTAGCCACTTTTATTTTTATGCATATTATTGTTTTGTTCATCTTCGCCTCCCCTACGTTGGTCCGTCAAAGTGAACTGACATATAACATTCCAGGCTTGAACCTCATCTATCTTAAAAATTTGATCGAGATTCCTCGTTTGATTCATGTTATTAAGTTTCATTTATTATTATATAACTCCTTCTTCTCCTCTCCTCTAAGTTTTACCGTCAAAGTGAAATGAAAACACTCCCAAGCCCAAACTTCATCTATGTTGAAATTTGATCGAGATCGGTCGGGTGCTCCAAGAAATTAGGAGTCACAAAAATAGTCACTTTCAATTTTATAATATAGATTTATTGTTGTGGTATAATGTTATATTGCTCAATCCTCGATGTGTCGTAACCCTAAGGAGGCTAAAAGTTATATTGATAAACAATTATTCAACGTATAAGCATCCTCCCATGAAATCAAACTTGCGGTCACATGTACTATGTTTTTGTCAATGTCGTGATAATGTTATTTCGATATTAATTTTATGAGCATACATTAAAAATTTCCAACGGATGCTTGAGTCTCGGAGCCAAGTCCATACCCATGCAGTCGACATACCCTGTAGGTGTACGGTATTACCAATGTTCAATACTACATTTCTCTTTAGTTTTGGAAGAAAAACACTACTATTTTTTTGAAACGAAACGAAATATCTAGTTTAACGTCCCACGATTATGCATCGAGGCTAAGAGAGACGGTAATGGAAAGAAATGAATGAAATAGTGGAATGAAGAAAGTAGAAGGAAACACCAAAACCCCGAGAAAACCCACGCACACGGTGTTTGCTCACCTAAAAGTTCGCATGGCGCAAATTAGAATCCAACCAGGGACCCGTATAACTACACGTGACTACTGTACCACCGAGCCGGTACTTGTGCAAGACTCTTGCGCAAGAGTCTTGGTCTTGGTCTTGGTCTTGCAGGTATGGTCTTGGTCTTGCACCCCTTGGTCTTGGTCTTGGTCTTGCATCGGGATTACTGGTCTTGGTCTTGGTCTTGCATTCAAGACTCTTGCAAAAACTGCAAGACCAAGACTATTGCGCTCATCACTACTTCTTACCAGCCTCTTTATGACCACTATTTTGAAATTTATAATCTAGAATAAAACATTAAACATCCTAATTCTTGAACAGTGTCTTATTTGCAAATACAAATTGTCATTGTATTATACATTCAGTGATTTTTTTAAAAACCTAGGGCAGTTCTTTTCATGATTTTCATTTTGAGTTTAACGTCCCTTTTAGCAGCGATGCTTATGAGTGTTCTTTTCATTTATTTAACAAGAAATTTGATAATTAAATTTTATTGCGAAACATTGTTTTCGACAATAGATACAGACAGGGGCGGATCCAGAATCGACTTCTGGGGGGCGGTGGGTTGTCATACTTCTACTTTTAAAGGCTCCAAACTTTGGGATGGATTTTAGTTAAAATAAGAAAGTTTTCTCTTCTGGGGGAGGGTGGGCCATCGCCCCCTTCCCTGGATCCGCCCCTGGATACAGAAGTGTTTAATTTGTCATAATTGTGCGGCATAAATATAGCGTGAGGATTTGTCCAAAATTGACACGTACAGATCATGGTGGAAAGACTACAAGGTGGATGCAATGCAGTGCTACATTCTTGTCGCTCTTGCGCATGACGTCATCTTGGTAGCAGACGTGGCCAGCGAGAGTCAGATGAACTTTTAACAGGCGCTTGCTCGCTGGTATCTTACACGCAAACATCTCTTCTATTTATAGTGATCTTCAACGAAGTAAAAATTTTAGTAGAAATAATAATTATATTAACGTAATGTAATCAATGCTTAAGCTAAGTGAATTCAAAGGAAGATATTTACAACAGCAAAAGAAACAGCAATATCAGTTCATATTAAACAACTTTGAAGCTTGAACAAACTAATATTACTCACTACATTTTTTACTTTTTCTTTCTTTCTTTTCTTTTTTTAAACATCTGAAGTAATACACTCGAATATGTATAGGTCTGAATAATCTATAACACAGTGTGTCGTTTGTGCATTTCATTATTATATATTTATATATGCTCAAGTATATTTTCGTAACACATTGATCGGTTTTGATTTACTGTTATTATTATTTTGCTTGAAAGATAATTCTTTACTGATGACTCCATATAAATTTTGAGAATATCTCAAGGGAAAATTCATGGTTTTCGTGAACAGAAATGCACGTACGTATATTTTCGTTATGCTTGGACAGTTTTTTAAGGAAGTTGCTCCCACGTAAGTTTCGTCAGAATCTCAGGGGAGGTTAAAAACTTTATTGAGCAGGGACGCATGTATTTAATGTTTTAAACATCGTTTTTATTTTTGATTTACAAAAAAAAAGTCATCTTATTTGAAATCGCTGATCGCTTATTTATAGAATTTGTATTTAAACAAAAGGTTTGGTGAAACTGACAGTTCTCTTATTATTAGTGTCAAAATTTACGCCACAACAAATTGTATTATTAAACATTCGTACAAAATAGAACGTTACATATACTATTGTGTTCTAAAAATATATAGAAACAAATATGTATATACAAAGCACCTCAAACAAAGAAATTGTAACTTGACTATTTCAAGCAAGAAACAAAGTACTAGGCGTAGGTGAAGACGATGTAGGGGTGTTACAGCTAGACTAGAAAACATAAACTAAAATTACATAATTTTCTTAATTTTCTTGATAAGTTTTCTCTTTTCTGTGCCTTGGACTAAAGAAGACAAAAGATAAACGCAAGTGAATGATTATCTGGAATTTGGTGGAATGAGAATGCGGGAGTACCCCGCGATACTCACTGACACGATGTTGTCCACCAGAAACTCACTTGACCGAGAAGTGGACCAGTATCCCTTGCACCAGAGGTGAGCCTTCTGCCACTGAGCCACCGTGCTTCCTTAATTGGTTGAGAATCTACCATATTTTAAAATTTGCTACAGTCGTTCTTAATTTTGTAATTCTGGAGGGGGGCCCTAAATATGTATATATAATTATCCAAAGTTATGATTAAAATGAACAAAAATTTCAAAATCTGAGTGTAAAAATGTCCCGACAATGTCGCCCTGACATGGTAGGTGGATACTTTATTCTCTTGATCTAATACATTGATATATATCTTTGTAACCGTTAATCGTTATTACGAACCTTCCATTCGTGAGTTAATTTGAAGTGCAACATCCCGTTTTAGCACCGAGGCTACAGGGAATGCAGACCTCCAGAATGAAATGGGACCTGAACTACTTTACGCGTTCAATGCTCTCCATTTGCGTAACTCGAGGGAGGTAAGCCTCCTAGATCATCGTGCCTCCCTTCTCGAGTTACATGCCCGCCTCTGTGGGGAAAATTTTGTCTCAATATCTTATGTAGAACGAAATGATGATAGAAATGATCACCTCTGTCGGTTCCCCTCCCTCATGATTTCGAATCCGGGTCTTGCCTTAAAGTTCGTCTTTTTAAATCGTACTATTGGATTTTTGTATGCAGAATCAACACAAGCTACTGTACCCCTATATACTACTATTACATAGTACGCGCCTTTTGCCCGGGAAGACCCGGGTTCGATTCCCGGCGGAAGCCCTTTTGGTTCGGATTCCACGTTAATCAGTAGGTCTACGTCTCATATATTCTCGCTGCTGAACGGGACGTTAAACTCAAAACTCAACTCAACTCAACTACTATTACATACTATTAATACTAAAAAGAAACTACATAATGTAATCGCTTTTTTATAATTTCATTTAACATTGCGTTTATTTATTACTTTTATGTAAAACTTACCATATTTTAGGTTTATTTTGTCCTGTGGCCTGCAAGCTAAAATCCATTTCTGGAGACATTACCCCTCTTTTTGAGGAAATCTAAAGTATTTTATATTAGTTCCCTTGGTTTTTTTGTAATAATTACTACAGCCGTACACTGCACAGTTAGGCATTCTTGATATAATTTAACGGAACAAAGTAACAAAGAATTTCCACTTGTCACTTAAAGCCGCGCCTTTTACCGTTCTCTTTTGCAAACCAGATAACGTCACAGCTACGACAGCGCTCCAGGCGACATGCGCATGCAACCACCTTGAGTCTTTCCACCATGGTACAGATTAAGATACTATTTTTTCATCTCTCGATAATTTTAAAGAAGTAGCAGTTACTGGTAAATAGAAGAAAATGATCGATACGACTTCAGAACACAATGTATATATTACGCTTATAAGTGCATGTATTAAGGATATGCAGAATACGAGTCCTAATGCATTTTGGTGGTCGCTAACGCTTTCGCCTTCGGTGTGAGCGGTCCCGGGTTCGATTCCTGGTGGGGGCACTCGGTCGAAAAAGTGTAAAACGCTTTTTCATGCCAGCCATCCTGAATGAGGTTTTCCTGGGTTTTCCTCATTCACACCAGGCAAATGCCAGGGTGGTACCTAACTTTAAGTTCCAGGCCACTTCCTTCCTTTCCCAATCCTTTCTTCCTTCCCTTTTCTCGGATTGTGTGCTCGCCGAGGGACGTCATCCCTCAAAACGTGAAGGGCTAAATGGCCTTAAATGCCGATAGCCCAGAAATCTAAATCCTAATGCATTTTGTCCAGGATAGTACATTTCCTTCCCATGGATGGGTTCGAAGAGAGAGACTTTTCACTTAGGCCTATATCACAGGAAATTTTGAGCGGGTGCCGGTAATTTTTATTCAGAGTTGGTAACCATAATACTCACCCATTTTAATTTTACGAAAGAAGCAGCATATATGGGGATGATGGGTAACATTATATGTTTGAAAACAGTTGCGCGTATACCTTACCAAAAAATTATATCCTTACTTTCATGCCCACCTGCAACGGGAGTCAAGGAGGACATTGCCCCCTGGATTATCAAAATTGGTTCGATTCCTCAAAATACATATCAAAACAAATTTGCTTATTCACACACATTACTGTAGTAAACTTACGCCATGAGCGTAAGTAACTGTTTTACATGCAGTAGAACTTATATTGTGTGTTTCAAGGGGCTTGTATTTGCAATTTTGCTTGTATGTCAGCTTCCCTCCCTGGAAAAACCCCATGGGCGTTACTGCTTAAACTAATGGTGTTTAATATTGTGTGAGCAGTGATTTCATGGTGTGGCCTGAGGATACTGCACCAGAACGACGAAATTTCCGTGGGCATTTCTTTGATTGGGCTTAATCTCTGGGAAACCAGTATTTTAGTAGTACTGTACTTCTTACACTCGTTGCTTATTCAGTTTGTCCAGGGAGACTCTTCTGAAATTGTCAATGTGTATGTGTGTGTGTGTTTGGGCATATACCATCAGTTGTGAGCATCGGCGCAAATCTGTCTTCAACATTGAGGGGGGGCGGGTAAGACCGTTCCCATATTATATATATATATATATATATATATATATATATATATATATATATATATATGTGTGTGTGTGTGTGTGTGTAGTGGTCGAAGTGAGACGGTATGAAGTGGTATGCCATACCGTCTCTGGTTTTTCTATGATCAAGACAATATTTAAATAGCCGGTATGTTGAGTCAAAATCATAATGAAACATACCCCGTCTGCTTTTTTTCCACTTCGAACACTATATATATATAAGCAATGTTCAAAATATTTATGAAGTTGAAAAACAATGCTGTGAAGAATCAGGGGACAGAATTGTCTTCAGTGGCGTGTTTAGGAGGCTATCGGGCTCAAGCTTCCCCGAAATAAATTTGTTAGTTTTTCGCATTCCACGTACAACAATAATCCTCCTAACCATTTCTACGAATGTCATTGACTTTCCATTTTCTTCAAGAGGAACGGGAATGGGAATGGCGGAACTTCATAACGAGAAACTACATACTTTATACGGTTTACCAAACATTGGTACAGCGTTTGCACACGTCCCCGGCAATGCTGGATCCGGTTCCGACAATGCCGGCGATGGAATCGGCGCAATGTAATCAAATGGTAGCTTGCACACGCTTTCCGACCCGGCAAAAAAGCCGGTGGAACTCCCGTCTCCGATAAATGCAGCCGGACTAGCCGCCGACATGTCGGCGTCGGCTCCGGCTCCGGTTTCGTCGGCGGCAATGTTTTATTATGCGTGGATGCACACGCAGCCGGCAAAGACGGAGCCGGCTTGCTGATAGGTTTCTTCAATCTAGCTACAGTGAGTGAATGGCAAGGCGTTGTGTATTCTTGTTTCTTTTTCTGTATTTGGATTTTTTGTTTACTTCAGTTTTTTTTCTTTTTTTCACATCATATGAATATATAATGAAGAATGAAATAATCAAAATGGCTGTGAGGTACCACAAATATAGTGGCTTGCTATTTACATAAATTCTCAGCAAGGAAAATTCGGATCTTGTTTGAATTATCCAACTACGGCAACGCGGAAAGCGAGTTTCACAGATTTATGTATGTATATTAATTTGTTATCTTCTACAGCTGAAACTTACTTAAACGATTTAAACAAAGGGGTCGTTGGATTCGTTTTGATAGAGAATATGTCTTAGCATATATGAAGTCATAATTTTTAAAAAATCAACATGGCGGAAATGAACAAAATGGAGATACGAAGAAATAATGAATTTAGGATAGTTGTCCAGTGTTTATCCTGTTAATTATGCAATCCAGTATGTACGGTATAAATATCCATCATAATCTTAGAAGTAGGCATTCCCAAGCATAACAAAGGTTGTAAATAAAATTAAAGTAAATAAAAACTACAACACAACTACAGAAAGAACTGAAAAAGCACAAACAGAACAAGAAAATTTCCATTCTTGTGGTTGCATGCTGTTTTACCCTATAGATCATAAAAATATTCATGTACTCTGTCTTGTCTGGTATTTGTTCCATACAACGATTGTGGACTGAGTGAATAGGCAGCCGCAATGTTGCCTTTCCAGAACCTATTATTATTATTATTATTATTATTATTATTATTATTATTTTAAATAGCTTGGTCTCAGCCTATTTCAGTTTTGAGAAATTTAAATAGATGTTAAAATTATGGCAACAAAAGTGAAAAAAAGGAAAGAAACCAAAAGAAGGCCATATACCTCGTGCGCACACATCCACACACACAAAGAGCAAACAACCTTGTTTTTTCGATCTTCTGTTTAGTCTCCCCCGAGGGGAAAATATAGAAAAATAATAGTTTGCAAGACTCCTTCCACCAATCATTGATAGCGATTAGGTTTCTCCTAAGCATTTTCCTTTTGTGTGGATTGTCTTTCTTGGCTCCTACAAGATCATAGTACGTAATTTTGAAGGGGGGGGTTGTTGAAAGAGGGAAAGGAATGCATAAAGAAGAATATCTTGTATAACAGTATGATTTGATTTAATCAACACAACAGGCTACAGCCGAAATTGCCTATGTTTTTGTTTTACAAGATGCAAGATGCATTGCAAAACGTTATCTATGAATGTTATATCGGACATACTACATATGCAGACCTATCTAGAACAAAATCTCCCCTGGAAAAAATCCCCCTATGCTGAAGAAAATTATAATTTAGTTCCGTTTCCTCCGTTCGATTCCAGGAATGTACTCGATTCGTTTATCTGTATGCAACTATGCAAGCCCACAGGGGATCAAGGACAGAAATAGGTCAATTTGACAGGGGGTGGATTAAACTGACGTTTATCATTTATAGGAAACTATTCTGGAGTGCCATACTTTCTGCGTGAGTGCAGCTACTTATTTCCGCTTGAAGTAGCTTTTTGATTTAGTGGATTGTTTTCTGCAGTGCACTGAAATCTTGCTTCAGTGACAATTCATTTCATCGTTCATCGAGTGACAATGACTAAAGTGTTTCAGTACGATGTTTTGAATTTCATTGAATTAGTGGAAATGAGACCTTGTCTATGGGGCAAGACTACAGACTTATAAAGACAAGGTCGAAAAGCAGAAGGCCTGGAAAGAAGTATACACAAACCTTGCACAAGACTTCGACACTATGGGCAAAAAGAAGCAAGAAGCGACATGTATGTATAGGATAATATAAAACAATAGTGATTCAAACGCTTTCTGTTTACTTACAGTTGATACATAAAATGTAGATTATAAGTAAATGCAAATAAAATGTACAATCGAAGACATAGAAATGGGCCATCGAAAAAATCAGAGGAGGGGAGGGGTAAAAAGAAAACTTTCCCTAGTACAAACTAAGAAATTCTTCAAATATCTTAGTTCATGACTTTCTAGAACATGCTTAAGGAAGCTCATGTGCACAATTTATCCTAGTGTGTAGTAAGAAAAGCTTTCTTTTCATCTTCCTGAAAAGTTTCGTTTTTGGGCAATGGTTATTATTATTATTATTATTTTAATGCTACGTCCTGGAGGAAGGAGTTACGTAAAGGATTAAAATATTATGATGATGATATGATGCTGATGATGATACCGAAAGGTAGCTACATTTTCTTTGCGAGCATATTCGTAAAAGCTATTTCCCCTATTTGATTTATCAATTTGCCTTTTCGACACCTTTCGTTTTTCTGTATGTACATATATGTAATTTTAGAAACAGTTTAAAATTTTCCTGTGGTAATAATTGTCCAGCAGTTAGTAAGCGCAGACAACAAAGGAGTATGTATTAACTGAGTCAACGAGACAGATGCACGGGTTTGTATCCTCTTTTCACAGAATACCCTTTAATTTTTCAATACCGTAGGGATAGTCTGAATTCTGGTTAGCCCTCTGTAGTTCAATGTATTGTTGGTGTTCGTGACCAATCATGCAGGATGTAGAAGAAAGATAGATTAACTCTGTATCTGTCATCACTGGGATAATTATATGTACTCGGATATTTTCCTAAGAATAACAAGACCGTTCATCTAATTTTAATTGTGTGTATAATAATAAATCACAGCCATATTCGATCCACTACTGGATGAGGCCTCTCTCCAGAGGGAGGAATTGGTTTACTGCTCCCACGCTGACCAGACGGGTTGGGAGAGGAGAGCTGAAGCTTTCACTGTGATCGTCACTATCTACATTCATAGCAGTTCCCCAATTGCGTTACGATGCTGGGTATGCACCGTTCCAGACCCACGCCTTGGAAACCATCGCAGCGCCGGGGATCGAACCCGGGAACCCTAAGTCCGTAGTCAGCGACGCTAACCACTAGACCACCGGGACGGTCTCCCTCTCTCTCTCTCTTTCTGAGAGAGAAAGAGAGAGATTCTCCCCATTCGGTTTATTTCATAATATATTTTTAGTAGTTTTACTGCTTAAGCTTCAGGTTGTAATTGAAAACTAAAAATGTACTGTTTCCTGAGAAAATGGCTTCTAATCTTGATAAATGTCAAAGTTTCTCAGAGCTTTACTTAGTTTCACCAAACCAGTGTTGAAACACTATCTTTACTAATTTTTTCTTAATACTACATTCTTAATCATTGCAGAGGAAAAATAGCCTTTTCTGAAGTTCCAATGCACGATAGAACTGTACAAACCTCAGTCGTGTTCTTATATTACTAAAAGGTTGTAAAGCAATTTCAGAAATGTCCAACGGACATTTAGTAATACTATTTTAGCCCTAACTAGTTTCCAACACTTAAAATTGTAACAATACATTTCTGATAAAAAATGACAATTTGATTGCGAAAATTAGACAAGTAAATTCAGCATTGCTAATAAAATTAACTTTTGCAGCACCTCCAGTAAAATCTTAAGATTTAGCACCAGTGACACCATGATTTGAAAGGGCACATGGTGTAACAAATGAGGGCACTTATCCAATTTGCCAACCCTTTTTAACATTATTATTCATTTCTTAGTGATTGAGATTTTACAAGTGTTAGTTGTTTTTTATCCCGATGTGGACTCCCATCTTTCCGTATACGTATACGTCCGTGTAACAGCATTCTGTCGTATTTGTTCTAGAGTCTGCAGAACTTGCTGCCAGTGCTGCTGGCTTAAGTGTGGGTTTCAAACTTGTTTGGATCAACTTTTATTCCCTTAGATGATTTAAAGAAAAAGTTCTAATACACAGAAATTACAAATAACTGGTCTTGCACGAAATTTGTTGCAAAAATATCCCTAATGAAATCTAGAGTTAATGTGTATTAGAAGCATTTATATTTCTTTTACAGAAAAAACTCCTATTGAGTACAGATGCCTAAAAGTCGCCAGAGTGTTTTATCTTCAACTGTATACAAAAGAATAAAGAGAGAGGTCAACCGACAGTTTGAAGATATAGTGGCAAATGTTGAACTCTGTAAGAATAATGAATCAGACAGTACCATTGTTTGTGACAAAGATGATTTTCATTCCGTTAAGAAAACAGCACGCGAAGTCAGTGTTAGTGACATCGGATTCAATGAATGTAGTGAATTAAATATTAGTGATGTTGAAAATAGTGCACAAAGTGACATTACACATGGTGACAACGAGGATAACGTTAACAATTCTATGTCTGGTATAAATGTAGAAAATCTAAGCGTTGAGTTGCGGTCGTGGGTACAGAAGCATAATATAACTACCAGAGCAGTGACTGCTTTGCTTCGTGTTTTGCGAGTGTATGGTCATTCTGATTTACCATCACATTCAGAAACACTTATGAAAACAAGAACAATTACGATAGAGCCTAAACAAATTGCAGGGGGATTATATTTTCATTATGGATTAAGGTGTTGTCATCATTGCGTAACGCACACAAAAATACCTTAATTGTACTGAAATACTATAGTGGATGGATGTACTTTGCTCAAAATATGTACAGATTTACATGTGTAGAACGCGCATTTTTTTTTCTAAGAAAGCGGAGATACGCGCTATATACAGAGTGATTCGAACAGCGTTGTCCTAACGCGTTTTTTTTTCTAAATTCCATATGTTTAACATGCAGATTTCGACATGTTTCACTATAGATGACATGTACCATTGGTTTAGATCTGCTTTTGTCTCGACGTTTGCTTAAAATTATGTTTAATTCCGGTTAATACTAAATCTTAACATTATTCAATTTCGTGTGTGGTTATTTCTCTCTCTTGCGTTAATACATTACTCTAAACATCGTTTCTAACATTTGGACTATCTAGTTTTGAATTTTGGTATTACACAGGAAATTACAAAAAGCAATATACGTTCTTAAAACAAATGGAAAGCACTGGTATTTTAAACAATGCTGCACGATATATATTCAAGATACAATTTATTTTTCCGACTTTACCGTAGCAAAGCCAGATAGGCATATGCATGCATATGCACGTTCTACACCCGTAAATCTTGTATTATTTTTTCAGTCGTAAAGGGCTCTGCCCTTTTCTTATGGAAAATGGATCTCGGTCAATTTAATATTTCTAACTATGCCACTGTTCCCACCCACCCGGAAAACCGGGAAAAGTCAGGGAATTCATCTTATTCGTGAAAAGTCCTGGAAAATTCAGGGAATTCCATGAAAATCTGACAAAACCTGGAAAAGTCAGGGAACTTCAATATGAGTTTATAACTTTCAAATCCAATTTTTAATGTTTCATAATGCTAAGCAGGAATTTCTTCTGGTTCATCGCAAGACGAGCCTGTAGTTTAACATTTTTATAAATGATGTTACGGCGTTTAAACGACGAATATAAATGTGCATGCATAGTATTCCTCTGGTCCGAAGAAATAAAGTTGCTTTTTTACATTATCTGTAACCCTGGAAATTTATAAATTGTGTCCTGGAAAACCTGCAAAACTCAGGGAATTCGTGCTTGCCAAATCAGTGGAAACCCTGTATGCACAAACGAAAGGTCTTAATGTGTAGGTAAAAAGTTTCAATGGGCACAAATCTTTAACAATTATGTTTCTCGAGTTATGTGGGTTTAGTCACGCGATGACATGAAAACCGCGTGATACATTATTGGTCAAAAAAACTACTTCGGAGGATACAAAGCCAGTTAGTTAGTCAATGACATCAAAGCTAGCAGAAACTCATAATGGCATTGGCTAACTGGCTTTCGATCCCCTCGAAACTGTATTTTCGCAAATAATGCATCACGCGGATTGTCGAAGTAGCTTGTAGTTCACGATGTGATCACAGACGTTGTGCAGTCCCTCGTCTGTGGCCGTATTGTGAACTACAAGCACTTAGACAAGGTCTGTCCACTCATGGGCACATTACAGTTTTATTTCACGCGGTTTTCATGACATCACGTAACTGTAAATCCATATAACTCGAGAAATATAATATTTGGAAATTCGTGCCCATGAAGTCTTTTTTATCTACACTTCAAGGCCTTTCGTTTGCACATAGTTAAAAATAATTTGACCGAGAGCCATTTTCCATAAGAAAAGGGCGGGATCCTTAGAATTATATTTTTCTTGTGATATAGCTTGAAAATATTGACCATTTGCACTTTTCTTTAGATTTCCTCTCGT
Source organism: Thermobia domestica (assembly GCF_964235325.1). Lineage (NCBI taxonomy): Eukaryota > Metazoa > Arthropoda > Insecta > Zygentoma > Lepismatidae > Thermobia > Thermobia domestica. Next base: position 158,654,978 of record NC_137471.1, read on the forward strand.
TTTGTGTTTATAAATAAGCGTTTGTTTGAATAAAGTGTGATTTTAGTTTCAATTACTTTCTTTGGTTCTTTCCAGATTTTATGCCTTCGTATATTTACTTTAAAATTCATTATTAACTTCTGTAACACTCGTAGTGATGCACAATCAATGCATTATTGTCTAATAAGGCTAGTTCAATTTGCCACACAAATGGAGGTGAGAACTCGTGGTTCGTAAGTGCAGGATCTCTCATAATTTATATTTACAGTTTGTGCACTTTAGTCTCAACAGTCAAACATTCCAACAGGTAATAGCTTACCAACATGTATATTTTAAATCTAAAATCGAATGATGTGTGTCACGACTGAAAGGGTTTATTTTTTAACTCTGCTTGGCAACACATGTCTTAATTCTTATCTCCTCGATGTATTTTTTATACTTATTTGTTGCTTCAACCAAGATAAGTTCAAGAAGTTTAATTGTTGCAACTTTGCATTAAAAAATGAGAGAGGAGAAGTAAAAAAAAATTAAAAAAAAAGAACCATCAAACAATAAAAGCAAAATATAACCTTGTGGAATTCACCATGTCTGACAATTTTAACATTCTCGGTTGACATTTTTATCGACAGCGACGAATTATATTTTAGAGTAAAAAATACATTCGGGAGATAGAAAGATGCAGGAGCGACGGAGGAACGCCTATATAGGTTCATTTTTGTCTTTATTGGGGATCTTTTTAATTGGTGTCCAACAATTCCCTAATACCCTGAATAGTATAAATAATAATTGAATTATATTTTGCTTCAAATTATGTGAAATTCTTTGTTTATCGTTAATAATTGTCAAAACTCCTTCGTCAGTTTGTAGTCCACGTCCTCGTCCCACTTGCCATTTGTCCGCGTCCTTAATTTTCCACCAATTAGCAGGAGGCTTCTGCCAACTTTGTAGCCCAAAATGCCTGACGTGATTTAATTTTTTAAACAATAACTATAGTAAGAATAAAAAGAGAATTGCTTGTTCTTAATGCAATTGTTCTATGCTTATAAATGTTTATTCAAATGCACCTTCTCCCATTTTTATTCATAGAGATTTTGACTCAAAATCTGCAGAAACGGAATGAAGCAATTGATATTCCTGCAGATTTTGAGCCAAGGCTCTGAAACCTCTATGAATAAAAATGAGAAAAAGTGCATTTGAATACCCATTACTTCAAGAACAAGCAATTACTTCTTTTTATTCTAAGCTATGGTTACAATAATTCAATCACATCAAGCATATTTTGGGCTACTAAATACGGTGTTCCATGTTGGCAGAAAAAGCATCTGCTAATTGGTGGAACACAGACTTGTCGTCGCGGCGGGACCGCCGATTTCTGTCACTGATGGGCCACCCAACAGTAAAATTGGAAATACGGAAACCGGGCCGCCCGCGAGCGTCGCCACTGACCCACCAATTTCTTGCGACGCGTCGCTGGTGGGCCATCCAAGTGTAACATAACAAAAATATATAAGCGGGCCGCTGGCGATTATCGCGGTGGACCACCGATTTCTGTCGCTGGTGGGCCACCCACCAGAAAAATTGGAAAAACGGACACTGGGTCGCACGCGAGCGTCGCTTCCGGGCCACCACTTCGTAGCGACTTGTCGCAGGCAGCCCATCAGTGGCCCACCGGCGTTTACGGCATGGGGGTGTCTTACCTCTGACTTGGTTGGACCTATTTCTACATATTGCATGCGGTTAGTCAAATAGGATTGGAACCATAAATTAGCGTGACCTCTAATACCATAACTATGCAATTTATTCAATAAAATTTTGTGATTAACAAGGTCAAAGCTTTTGCGAGATCCAGAAAAATTCCATTTCATTTCTTCTCTCTCTCACTTTAGATATATCACTTAGAAAAGCAACTACAGCATTGCTAATTGATTTGCGGCATGGTGTATTATTTTTTTAATTCCTATTTTTTGCGGTTTTGATGCGGTAGATTGTTCGTTTACTACTTGCCATAGTGTTTTGTTCTTGTTATCAGATTTAGATATCCTATTTGACGTGTGCATTTTCTTTGCTTCTTTTATTACTCCTCTAAGAATACTTCTATATTTATTAAAATATTCCTTTAGTTTCCTATTATTCGTCCTTTTCACAATTGTGTGTAGTAGTTCCTTTCTCATGCAGAAATTAATTATGCCTCGTGTTATCCAGTTGCATCTAGTTTTTTGAGAATATAGTTAAGTACTTTCAATATCTTCTTAAGTGGAAAGGCTATTTCGAAATAGTGCCTAACGGTATTAATGAACTGTCTGTATTTATTGTTTACGTCGTTTTCTAGTAATGTGTCCGTCCAGTCTTTCTTGCTAAGAAGATATTGAAAGTACTTAACGTTCGTTTCATGAAAATCTCTTGCCCACTTACATTCTTTTCTATCAATTTTCCGATCTTGAGGTTGAAGTGTTATGCTTATTTGAACTGCATTATGATCGGAGAGTGCTGTGTTAAGATTATTTGCTTTAAAGGAACTAGTTTCATTATCTATTATAATTTGATCTATACAAGATTCTGAGTTTTCTGTAATGCGGGTTGGGGTGTTTATAGTGTGTTGTAGGCCGAAGGATTGCAAAGTGTTTGATAATAATGTTAGGTGATTTGGTGGTATCAGGAAATCAATGTTTAGGTCGCCACATAAAACGATTGGTTTACTATGTTTCTGAACTAGAGTTAACAGTTTTTCTAGTTTTTCAATGAACCAGGGAATGAAGCTGTCAGGTGTTCTATACAAGACCATTATAATAAACCTGTGTCCTGATTTTTCGATTTGTATTACTGCATCCTCAAATGTCTGTTCCCCATTTAGATACATGCTGTTGTTTTTTTATTTGATACTTTAATATTTTTTCTCATAAGCATTAAAGCACCACCGCACCTATTGAAGGTCCGGTAAAATCCACCAACACATACATAATTTGGTAGGACTGTATACTCTATTCCACTTTCCCTCAACCAGTGTTCGGTAATACAAATTACATCTGAGTTCATCAGCTCACTGTCGTTTCTAATTAGTATGTCTAGTTCATCTATTTTATTTCTAATGAATTGTATATTCTGATGTAGTACCTTTAGTTCAACTGTATTACATTGGTTTGATTGATAGCATGCTGACCTAGAAGAGGTATCTGTGTCGATGAGTGGATCATTTTTTATCTCTTTGATGCTTAGATTTTCATCTAACTTAGATACATATCCCCCATTAACGACTTTAGAAGCGATATTATAGTCTCGTTGCATAAAATATCATTATTAATTAGTTTTTCGGATAATCACCTTTGTCCATTGATCACACGCATACTAGTACTCGGGGCGCCTACCGTTCAATGTGTATGTTTCTTTTGTGGTGCCATGCATTGAGAAATTGGGAGGATAACTTCTGCGTTTCTTTGTTGTGTTCGGAAACGTTATCATTGCCTTCTGCGTTACCATTAAAGAAAGCAGCCATGGATTGCGAACTCACAGTAGATCTATCTGTACTCCTTTTTTTAAAGTTACATGTTTGGTTGGGTACTGTCTTTCCACTATTAAGATTTACTAGTGTTACTGATGTACGCTCCAAGTTGTGTAGAATCTTTTTGCTACTAATAACATTTGGCTATCCTCACTGTGCATTTCAAGCAATCCTTTCCCCATAGCTAAACTAAAACTTACGTTGGAGAATAGAAATGTGTTGAAAGCTCTACGTTGAAACACTATGAACTATTCATATTCACAGCTTGTGCCCCTCTGCAGTGTCCTATTCAGATTGAACTTTTCTTTTTGCCCCTCAGTAAACATTTGATTGATTTAATTCTCATACTCTCCACGGATGGAGCGCAGTAATGCCAGACTCAAAAGATAGGTGTACATTTACTTTCCTGACAGATAATACATAAAAGTACCTACAAAAAGGTTTTTCACTTTCTCAGCTTTCTGAAGACTTGATTCCGTTATGCTCTGTAAGCCTCATGATATTCGTAAGAGATCACCAAAAACCAATAAATTTATTTGTTCACGAATTATTGTCATAACGATTTGTTTTGGTTAGTGAATGTTCATAACAAAGGTTATATGATGGCACCAGAAAGTTCACTGATTATCTTCTGATATATTCTGCTCTCTTATTTTTTTGAGTATTGTGCATCTATTGTGTGCAAATGTATAATATGCATGCTTATACACTTAGCTATATAGCATGAAAACCTCAAGAAAGGAAAATCACGCACACGACTGCAAGATGCCCAGAAGGGTTATTATTATTATTATTATTATTATTATTATTATTATTATTATTATTATTATTATTATTATTATTATATCTAGTTCAATTTAAAGCAAAGGGAATTTGATTAACTGAGCTCGGGTGTAATCCTAGGAGTAGGCGAGAAGACAATAATAGGTTTATGTGGAAAATAACAAGAGTTTGAGAAACACACCCATACCCTATGGTAGGAGGTCTCAACAATTAGCTTTGAGTCACAATCGCGTAGGAATGAATCGCACTGCATAAAACCGTTTTTACGATATCAGATGACACATGCTTAAAATGAAGAAGGGGTCCAGTATTTTGACATTTCCAGGTGAAATCAGTCACGTCACAACAAAAGAGTATGCAGAATAGTTACTTCACTCAGGCGACATAGCTGAAAAGTAATAGTGAAGAACTGACACAGCAAATACAAACACTATGTACAAAGTAATCTTCACAGAAGGAGCAATTGTGGACTGTCAAGGATGAAGTGCTTTTCATTCTTTTCTGAGGTGCTGTTACAGGCTTACAACCTGAAACGTGTCAAGCTAGAAAGGAACATCAATATTAAGAGAAATTATATAGGTCACTTGTAACCATAGAAACGGTTCACTGCTTCTAATTGTAATCAAAACTAGCTTGTAGTGGCAACCTTTAACAAATTAGTATTTTTCGACATCTTGCACGAGTATAGCCACCACAGCTAACGTGCCTCTTCTCTATGGACACACACGAGTTGGTGAATATCACCCTAGAAATAAATAAATAAGTAAATATATATATATATATATATATATATATATATATATATATATACAGGGTGTCCGAGAAGTCCTTCCCTGATTACAGAAATTGATAACTCAGGCTAGAAATAAGATAGAAATATGAAACTGGTGTTGAATTGTTTACAAACTATAAAAGTTTCTGTCTGTGTTAGGTTTGTTCGGTTTTACCAAGTCTCAATTTTTTTTTTGTTTTAGGTTTGTAGTAGGTAAGTAAGAAGCCCAAGAAGCCATGCCAACCAACCAGGAGAAGGCACAGTGTGTCCTGCGGTACCATGAGACACGATCACCAACCACGGTGCAGAGACAGTTCCAGACAACATTTGGGAGGACTCCACCTGATGTCAAGAGCATTAAAGCCTGGTATGAGAAGTTCAAGAACACAGGGTCGGTTGCTGACCTTCCGAGGTCTGGTCGACCAAGAATCTCAGCAGACACGGTGGAGGCTGTGCGGCAGTCTTTTCTGAGAAGTCCCCAGAAATTGGTGCGCAGGGCCTCACGTGAATTACAGATGCCAAAAAGCTCTATCCATGACATTTTACACAAACGTTTATTGTTTCGTGCTTACAAATCGCAACTCGTTCAGGCCTTGTTGCCCGACGACGGTACACGTCGATATGACTTTGCGGTCAAAATGCTATCACGTATTGAGGACGATAATGGTTATCTCAGCGAATTGCCTTTTCCGACGAAGCGACATTCTTTGTCAGTGGAGTAGTGAATCGCCATAATGTACGCATTTGGGGTTCAGAACCCCCCAGGGAGGTCAGGGAGTTCACCAGAGGCAGTCCAAAGGTGAATGTTTGGTGCGCGTTATTGCACGATCGAATTATCGGGCCATTGTTCTTCGCTGAGGATACCATCACATCTGCAGTGTACCTGGATATGTTGCAGCTGCATGCTGTTCCTCAGCTGCTTCAGTATCGCCCCAATGTCGTTTTTCAGCAAGACGGTGCACCACCTCATTGGGGTTTGGACGTCCGTGCCTATCTTGATAGGACATTTCCTGGGCGATGGATTGGTCGTGATGGACCAACAGCTTGGACTCCACGCTCTCCTGACATAACCCCATTAGACTTCTTTTTATGGGGTTATGTTAAAAATGAGGTCTACCGAACACGTGTACCAGATCTTGAAACCCTGCAGCAACGAATAACCACAGTCGTTGCATCGATCCCTCCAGTGATGTTGGCTAATGTGTGGATGGAAATTGAATATCGCCTAGATGTGCTACGTGCTACCAAGGGTGCTCATGTGCAAGTGTACTGATGTGACAAAAACTTTTATAGTTTGCAAACACTTCTACACCAGTTTCATATTTCTATCTTATTTCTAGCCTGAGTTATCAATTTCTGTAATCAGGGAAGGACTTCTCGGACACCCTATATATATTTCTAGTTCTAAGCTATTTGCATCAAAATTTGCCGTTTTTAATAGACGTCAGTCTGTCTCCTCTCTCTGACTCGAATTTCTGAAGAGGTACTCGAACTTACATGTGAATTCACGCATGGAATTTCGAGAAATATGCAGGAAGAAAAAGTCGTGTGTGGCAATGTTACATGCAAAATTAAAAAAAAGGAAACACATGCAAATATTGTGAACATACATATTTAAGCGCAAATGTTGACAAAATGGTGGGGTATCTGTGTTCTGGCAGTTACCCAACCTAATTTGTTTATAACATTTAGAAATTTATTCCGCCTTATGCATAATCGTTTTGACAAATGATTAGCGTCATGCTAAAGGCCCGACATCTGAAGGAAGCATATGTAAGTCGAACGCTTTAGTATGGTACTAATCACAAACCAGAAGGACTCTGCATATGGCCCAGTTTTCTTTATCATCTCTGACGAGTATGATCATTTCCAATTCATTTTCGTACTCATTGATAATTAAATTGCATGAAACTGTTGCAAATCACTCATCTTCTGCTCCAACTGATATTTGACTCTTAAATCTGCGCCTTAGTTTGTCTTTTAACAGATCACTTACATGAAGGAGGTTAATGCCAGCAGCCCGCCCCATTTTTTCCACACTGACCTAACATTAATTCGAGCTTACTATGACACACTAGCCCGCCAGACTGATCATCACTCAGCACCTATAACGAGGAATTTAACTGCTAGTGTTTCGAAGAATAGATGGCGTTGTCGGCGGAAAACGAGTTTTACACGGGAATGACTTATCATACAGTGTTCAGTACTTAGTCCTGTATATGTATACCAAATTTTATACCGATCATCGCGTTCTAACCGAAACATGTCCTTTGTTATAAAAATCATATGACTAGTTATATAAAATACAGTCAACGAATTTTAATTTTTGTAACCTCCAAATTGTTTGGGGGCCGCGGTGGCTCAGTGGTAGAGCGTTCATTTCTGGTGCTAGGGGTCCCGGGTTCGATCCCAGCCCCCCGCCAAGTGAACTTTGTGCTGGACAAACACCGTGTGCGTGGGTTTTCTCGGGGTTCTCCCGTTTCCTCCCACTTTTTCATTCCACCATTTCATTCATTACTCATCATCACCGTCTCTTTTAGCCTAACCGGCATAACAATGGGACGTAAAACTCAAAGATTTCATTTCATTTTTCCAAATTGTTTAAAAACTAGAAGTATATCATAATAAATGAAAATAAAGTAATTTGTCATACTTTTTATATAATTTGGAAAATAAAATAAAGAAATGGAAATAAATTCCTTCCCGGAAATTGATATGCCAGAGAACAACCCGGGAATATTCCCGCTTTTTATTTTCCTTTCCACCGTAAATATTCCCACTGCCTATCACTACTCTTGAATGAGTTGACATTGGTAAAAGTTAACATTTTACAAGTAGAATAAACGAAAAAAAACTAGTGCAATTTAATTTACGGTGGAAAACAATAATGATATCAAAACAAAAGTACAAAGAAAACACACCAACCACTTTTCGTTCATTGTTATGAATATAATAATAATAATAATTATTATTATTATTATTATTATTATTATTATTATTAATATATAAAGTCAGCGGTAGCTCATGCCTTCAACACGTATACAACAGTGGCTTAAAACGCATTATAAATTTCCAATGGTCTTTGTCAGGTCGGGCTTTATATTTGTGAAGAAGAAGAAGAAGAACTAATTTTTTCAATAAGCAATTATTCTGTATCATATTAAAACCTGATCGTATATTTGATTGCAAGTACCGTCTATAATTGCCGGGAGAGTATCCATGAAATATCGAGTAGCGTGGCCGTTATGGCGAGTGCATCGTGCTTTGTTTGTCCTGTGATAACGAGAGTTGTGTGGGTTTTCTATACATATTTACTAAACTTACACACTTTTTCTTTCCTTTACACGTTCATACATTCCCTCCTTTTTCTACACTTTTTCCCAGTCATTCCACACTCCTCAATGTTCTCTACCTCTTGTTCCGTTGAACTTGGCCTTCAGCCCCCTTTATCTGTTCGAAATTCTCTCCTTATTCTGATCTTTTCCTATTGTACCATACTTCTCTCCAAAAAATCACAGAAGAAACAATTAAAGAGAAAGCGCAGGAAAAGTGGTATGAAGAAGGTATCAAGAAGAGCAGTTTGAAAGGAATATACACATATAAAAGGCGTTATGAGAAAATAAATTATATGAACAATGATTTGCGAAGCATTTTTATTTTCAAAGCCAGGTCAGGGAGCTTTGAAACAGGGGTAAGATTGAAAAAATTTAAAGAAGTGAACGAAAAATGTCAATTATGTGTTAAAGAAGATGAAACATTAGAAAACTTATTGTTAAAATGTGCAGAAACCCTAAAAGTCAGGGAAAAATGGAAATGGATCGATGAAATGATAAAGGAAGGAAATTTGGTTAAATTAGCTTGGAGGCTAGGCTTTAATGTAAATGGAATTGAACTAAGTGAGAAAGAAATAGAAAAAAAACAAAGAACCTCTTGAATTTTGGTGGAAAAAGAAAATGGAAAACTTTAAATGAAAAAAGGGCAGTACTTACTTTCTCTTTTTTCTTTTTTTCAGGAACCAAAATTCCGAAGAGAAGGAAGGAAAATACCTTGAACCTGAACCTGAACCTGAAATTTGACTTTTTTCCAATTGCGACACTTCTTTTTTCACGTATTTTCGTTTTATCATACTTACTACTTTCTATCTGTTTTATGGCTTTGTACACATCTTGTTACTTTTTTATCATTTTTCAACTATTCCAATCTTTACATTTTACACGTTTAATTACCTTTCTAAATTGCCGATATTCTTGTTCAATACAGTGATAATGATACTATGCAAAACTTTTGTAATGCTTACTACAAACAAACAATCAATTGCCGAGAGAGCAATTGTAGTTGATGAAGAAGAATAAGAGGAAGAAGAAGAAGATTGGAAATATAAAGTTGCTTTTGTGAACGTACTTGTTAATAATCATTTGATTAACACTGGCAACGTAAAATATAAGGGGAGTATAAGAACAGTGTTAAATTCTAATTATATTTCAATTCACAATGGCTGGTAAGGCGTCTGTTAAGTTGGAATTGATGTGCAAAGAAGAAATTGCTTATGACTTACCTAGTGATGATCCGCTCGAAGGGAGAGGGTGGACATACGAACTAATGAATGAAAACAAAGAGTTAACATTATCTACAACGGAAGGAGAGGTAACAGTGGACAAGGATACAGCTATGTGCTCTTTGGATGTGAAACTAAACGTTAATAGGGTGAAACCAGAATTAGCACTAGAAGAAGATCCTGAATTTGAAAGTAATATAGAAACGCTAAAAAAAAATAGTGGTTCAGGAGACTTATGCGTCGTATTCTAATGACTCCCAACAATTAACAACAAAAAGTTTAAATTCAGTTCGGCCAGAAAGGTAATGTTCAATTCTTCGTTAACTAATTGGCTCAGATTGATAATACGGTTACATGGTTTCGGAAATTTTGTTGGTTAAAAGCAATACTTCACGAGAAATATTTAGGTATGGGAGATATCATGAACGTAAGTTAGTAGCCTACAATTTGGAAATGACATGCCACACATAGACAAGCTGTATACCAAATAAAAATAGTAACAAGATTGATAGGATCCATACAATTCTTATGTAGTTCATATCTTGATAAAATAATTATTTCTTTATATTGGTTACACATTTCTCACTAATTATTTCACATATTTAAAATATGGGTGCTCGACGATATTGTTTCATTTATATAAAGACTTATGTAAAACAACAAATAAATAGAATGGTAATTATCCTAAAATTTTACAAATGTAAACCTGTAATGTGTTATATTCGAACATAAACTATGGACGTTTGTGATTTTATTTTGATTTAGCTCAAATGGGTCTAGCCTGATTTTTCCGGCGGGCTTCGAAGGACATAAGTAAACTACAAGACAAAGAATATTTTAACCAACAATGGATGTTCATTATTTGTAGAGGTCCATACAACAGTCCATTTCATAGCTGCACTAACTTTTTCAAGGAAGTCGACTTTTTACATTCCCAGGAATCTTTTTTTGGGTATGAACCTGCATTTCTCAATATGGAATCACTTTAGGGGCTTGGTTTACGTACATAATATATGAATTATTGTAAAAACAACGCTAATCAGCATGTGCTAGATGGCCGGTAAAAATGAGATTGCTATGCAGATTAGGGCATTACGCAGAATGTGGGTAATCAAGGATAGCGCAAAATTCTGTATTTAGGATGACTTACATGTCTTACGTGTTGAATGTGTTCTTGTACGTTCCTAAGTATTTTATAGGTAACATGCTGAAATGCTTTCTTTGCTTGTATATTTGTGTTCCAAAGTAACACAATACATTAGGGACGTAATTTCTTAATTATATGGATCCCTTCATTCCCAAACATTTTCATAGTTCCGTGTTATGTTTTGATACTTCATTTCGCTTACGGTGGTTACTACCTACCTTGACAAGGGGTTACTTTGCACATCGGGCATTACTTCGCACAAAATATGAAGAGAGTTTCACAGTCCTCCGTCGGTAAAACCATGAACTGTATACACGAAGTTTCAACTACCCCCTACGATAGAACATGTAACTTTATTTTGGTGTTAATGTTGGGTGTCAGCATCAGTTTTAATTACAGGGAGGGTTTGTTGTTGCAGTGGCGTGGAAAATAGTCACTGTAAGAACCGCCAAGTTTTAAAAGAATTTCCGTCAATGTTAAGTCAGTTTCGTTATATTATACAACGTAACTAATAACCGTTTGAACATTTTAATACAAATAAATTAGTTAAACGGCGGTTAAGCCCTACGGAGCGCCATTCTGTGCGTAATTATTTGACAACATAGGTTGTAAGTCATTCATAAAAAATACAGATTAATGAATTGAATCCTAAAGCCAACGGTGCTGACAATCTCTTACAGTTGAAGCTTGCAGGGTCCCTGGCGATTCGAATGAATTGCTCCTACCATAAGACTTTACATACCACCCTAGTTGCATGCCTTCGGCATTCAAGTCATGACAAATCAGGGTTAATTTCCGAACCCCAATTGGGCTGTCAACATTCAGACCTTGAGGAGGCATTTTAAGAAAATAAATATAATGAAGAGGACGACAAGAAATACACCCTGGGAGGAGATTTAATGCTACAGCCTCACATTTCAATTCATCAATTTTTTAATCATTAGTATTACTTCAGGCCCGCTCGTACCTACAAAATTGGTAGGTTTACAAATGTAACCTTTTAAAGAGCGCTAGCTAATACTTATGTGTGGCTCACTATCAACTGCACTTATTTTTATCGAGAATAAAATCACATCCGAGAGCATTTGTCACAACAGTGAAACACAAGATAACAGTAATATTAACTTGTTCATTAAACATATTGTTGTTCAGGGCCTACTCGTACGTAGCAATCTTAATATGTTCTCGTAACATAAACCTTAATTTTACCATATACTGCCTAACTGACGTAGGCACTCCGTACTATCGATACATCATAGTATCCGGTGTTTATCGTAGTAAAGGGTGAAATCGTAAACGGGCTTCCCCTTTTCTTTTTCTCGAGATCGGTTTATGATTCCCATCACAAGAATACAAGAGTTGTTTTCAAATATCAAGAAGAATAACATTTAAATTACTTTCTCTAAATGCAAATCAAAACTCTAATTATTTTCTATAAATCCAAATCAAAACTAAATATTATATCAAAATCTAAAATCCGAACATCAATTTTATTACTATTATACTTTTCTCTAATTATGACAAACATTAAAAATTAGAACAAAATTTTGAAATTTTAGTCAATTGCCGAATCTGCACATTAGCTGGGACCCAACCAGGCGTCGGACTGGTTTCATCACTTTAATTTTATAACGAAAGTAGGGATGTCCCTAGGGGATGAACTATATTATAACCTTCAACTCTTCTTAACTTATAATATCCCTTTCTCTGAAGTCAATTAACTTCAGTTATCATTAGTCACATTGAATGCACATTGACTTTTCATAGTAGACTGCATATATATATCGAACGACGAACAAATCAAGGAGCAATTTTATCAAATTCAAGGTTATTGTCAATTACTTTCAATATTATACTAAATTTTGTTTAACTTACAGTATTTTAACGGTGACTTGATCTTACAATACAAAATTTTGCATATTTTCTCATTATACAATCACAACATCAGATGAAAAAGTTCACTATCTGAAGAGCACATTTTTTTAATTACCCAAAATTTTAACTTTATGATTAATTGTAGTTATTACTAGTACTTCTCTAATTATGTTCGTAATTATATCTAATTGCCTAACATGTCTCTAAATGCTTGATTGTATGGGGACAGTTAATGGTAATATAAACATAAAGGAGAATGATAAAAAACTCAAGCAAAAATTAATAATAAAATTTTATTATGAAGTATGGTTCCCAAAACTAGAAAGACCTGAAAAAAAAGTACAAAACTTAAACATCCTAACAGGAATTCGATACTGAAAGTCCGCATCCAAAACGGGATAGCCATACTTTTCACAAGTGGTGCGGTATTATTACAATTTCAAAGTCGGAAATCGCGTTCTAAATCAATTTCCTGTTTAAAATTTCCAATGCTGTCTTTCCTCTCCTTTCCACATTCATCTTTCATCTCCAAATACTGTAAGGAAACCATAAAACATGACTTCTAAGTAAACGTATCTGATTGTAGAGCGATATTGATGGTTTGTTGGACTGGTGCGTCAGTGGCGGTGGGCACACATTTTGATTCTGAAAAGTAACCTTCGAAATTCGGGGAAATAATCAAATAAATAAACAATAATCCTTTTTTCATAATCTAAAAGTTTAAGAGTTCAAATTCGGTATTTCTAATTTCTCATCATCTTCCGGGGTTTAACCCGAGTTGGGGTGAAGTTCACGCTTTTTTTGTGCTAAGATTTTAATTTTCCATCTGTGCCGGTTACGCTTGTAAGCTGTAATTTAGCACAGTTACGTGTACTTTTCCAGTTAGTTTGTTTAATTTCGGAACTTTTTTCTTTTTACGGCGTATTTACTAAACTTCCACGTAGTGACACTGTAATCGCCTGGAGTTCAAGTCACTGTTCGGGCGGCCATTTATTTTTAACCACTCCGTGACATGTAGTCGCTGTCCGTGGCTCGTGGTACTACCAATAGGTATCTTCCTGATACTTTAACTTACCTGGACAGGACGATGAAGGACCTCTCCAAGAAATGGTTACAAACTGTTTCCAAATCGCTCGTCGGTCTCAATAATATGAGCATTAGGCGCCGAGAGGTTCGGGTGTCTCGTCTCGAAAACCTCACGGGCGATCAGACGGTCATCCAGACCATAACACACACAAACATCACTCATACAAACAACGAAAACACGCTGGATTAAATGACACTATACTTATTTATTAAAACACTAGTTTGAAAAAAATAGCGAAGAGGAATGGACACAACACTGAAAACTAGATAAATATAATAATTTTCGTCGCTGAAATCACACTTTGCCCTTTTCAGGCAATATAGCCCTTTATATATATATGAATATGATTCAGATATCACTGTAAATGCTTCCCTCACACCATTGACACATTTGGGAATTAGCACTAGGGAGAAGTTGTCTGGATCGTCCCACGATGAATCCAGTTGTTACGCTTAACCGTCCTAAAACGAAGAGATGATTCTTCAGCAAATTAAACAAGAAATTCTCCAAAGTATAATACTGCTGTTGGCGGGCGCGTATATAACATTTTAAACGCACAAGGTCTGCGGACCTGGGACTTCACTAGTTGGGGCTAGCCGCAAGAAATCGTCCTTCACCGGCTAATAGCTTGTGCCCCTTCACAATAAGTCGTATCTGAAGCTCGACACGACATGCGTGGTTACGGCTTCCAGGCCTGGAGTCAAACTCCCCGAGCATCCAAGCTCAAGCTACGGGTTGCAACGGTCAACAGAAAAGTGTTGGCAGTTCATTTCAAGAATCATCAGTTAACTCACCTGTATGCACATACAAACAGAATACGGAAAACAGTTTATGTTAATTTTAGTCAACTGCCTATAATGCAGTAGACACGGCGTTAACACTGGCGTGAGAAAGTACAGATAACGGGCTACGAAACAACGCAGTTGGTGCCACTTTGATTGCTGAAACATCTGGTCTGCCCATATTTCTCTAATCTATTATAATGTTTCCATAAGCGATTAAAGAAAACACTTAATTCAGTTCCAAATAACTGCAGAATAAATACTGTGCATATAATAAGTCAGGGAGAAACACTGAAATGGTTAGTCACTAACTGAAATGTTCTCAGCAAAAGCAACGTTTTATATATATGAAAAAAACGATGAAAGACTTCTTTGTCCAATTGTGTGGGAAAGAAGCAATTCCCCCCAAAGGAAGAACTTATGTGCGTTGCAGAATAAAGTATAAATTGAAAAAAATGATCACTGTCTTGACGAAATATACAGAGTGTCCACAAAAAATCCTTCTATAACCTGGCAGCGGTTATAACACGCCTTCCTTTGCGACGTTTAAATTTACGCTGCATTGCGATACCTGCCATAAATTTCTTTTTAGTTTTGCGCTTACTATTACTATATTTTGCCATGTAGTTTACTATACAATATTCGTACGTGTTTTCGCTTAAGCTTTTTAGTGCTCTTCGGAGTCGATGTATACTTCTTCGGCATGTTTGATTCGAAATAACCTCGCCTACAGCTCGACTTTAATTTGCATGTAGTTCGTCTTTGACCGAGTTTAGTGCGTTCCGAATTACCCTTACCAAGGCATTTTCCTTTTATTCTCAACTTATTTCCTTCTGCACGCCTAATGTGTGGTTGTGCGTGCTGAGAATACGCTGTACGTGGAGGTCGACGCACATTGGTAGCACTACATTTAAACTTTCGCTTTTTACAATTTCGCAATAGTGAAGTACTAGCTTGAAAATTCAATCATTTCGGCAACTGAAAATTAATAAATGTTGCATGTGATGTAGTGATATGATCACGTCTGCTCATTTTAATTCTACTGATTATGTTCCTCAAAATCGAGTTTACGTTAATAATGTATTACGAAAACTCAACTGGGTATCATTGGCCATCTTATTTTTCTTCTTAACTTTGGTGTTACATTTCGGTTCTTTAACGGACTGCGTGTGCTTTATTTGAAGTGTTACGCTTGTTTACGGTAAACATTTCCGACCGATATATTATGTACGAGACCTTCACTGCGTAAAACAGAATTCGCTTGGCGGGTCTATTGTGAATTTTAAGTCGTTTCCTTCTACAATACTCAAAGCTGATAAAGTCGGAATGGATTTGCAGCACTAAAATGCAACTTACGTTAGACATACACGGTTACAAAGACAAATTTGAATTTGTTAATTCGCGCAAAACCATTTGCCTGCGACACAAAACCGACAACACTGTAACTTCGTTATCACACAAAATCATCAATTGAAATCTCAAGCCTTCCCTGGCTTTTTCGAGAGGGCGGATACGCGCAACCTGAACGCTACCGCTTATCATGTGTGAAACATTGGTATCCCTTGCCGGCAAAACAATTACATTAGAAACAATTTTTTACAGGTACGCGTAACGATTCTTCTTTTTTGCTATCTCTACACTGCATATTTCCTTTTCCTGACTGTAATCGACTTTCTGGTTTATTTGGCACATATCTTTCACAACTTGGGCCCGCTCGAATTCAAGACGGTTCCTTTTCCGCCTTGCACTCTTTTATTTTGTTGGTTTGCCTGCACTCAAACTGTGCCGTTCGCATGTATTCATAGAACACAGTGAGACCTTTCTTTCATTCAGCTACACTATTTTTAAACTCAGCAGTTACTGAATCAACATAATTGGCCGTGTTAACTAATTCAGAGAGTACTTCCGTTAAGGAGTTATTGGCTACTTTGATATTGTTACGTAAGCTGTCTGCTTTGGCATTCAATTCGCTCTTTCCTACGCTCCCAAATCGTTTCTGTTACAGGCTTTTGAAGTTCACCTACTGATTCATGTATTTTTTGTCCTAGGCATCCAATATTCATTACCATTTTTGAGCAATGGTTTCTAATTGTTTCTCTAATTCCTCTGTCAAGATTGCTTGAAATTGTTCTAAAACACTAGCCTCCATATTGATATGAGTTACGAGCAACTAATTCAAAGTACAGAAATGTAAATGGCTGAGTTTAATACGAAAATAAGAAACATGCACTTATAACAAGAAACACTAAGAATTTTTATATTACGACCATTAACAACCATTCGTTCTTTTCACAACTCAGGTTTCACTTTGCAAAGTGCTTCAATATAAAATTAACACAGATATAAACTAGTACCATATATAAAATATTTTCTATGACTATTCTATCAGGCATTGATTCCATTCTGTACTAATACACAATAACACACTCAGCAAGACCATGTGATAATATTTGAAAAACAGTATCACGTGACAGTTTCTACACAATAACTGTGTCTTGAGCAGACTTCCACTCCTTCTGGTTGCTGGGAGTTGGATATCACTTATATATACTGTCCGGAGATCAATTTTAATTAGGTTCCGCCCCTCCTTTAAAAAGTAACACTTGTCTGGCTTTCACTTTGACTTTTTAGCTGCACACGTGTCCAATTAAAGGTTTACTTTTTTCCGCTGGATGCGTCCTGTCCTCTAATTATCCTTATTTTCCTTGTTATTTTGATTCTCTTCCTTTTTCTTCCTTTTTATTCCTTCTTTTTTAAGCAGAATCTTCTCTCACTCCTTATTTATCAAGAATCTTGCATTCCAGTTCATCACCTTGCGTCCTGCTTTCATAATCTCTCTGGCTTCCTTCCATTTCCTCACCAAAGCCCTGTTCTCTACTTCTATGACCTCTGCTCCTTCCCACCCTATCCTGTGGTTTGTTTCTTTCTGATGCTTGTATATCGCATTGTTGTCCATTTTCAATCTTACATCATCCTGGTGCTGCTTAATCCTTTTTTTTGCATTTTTTTTTGTTTCTCCTATGTAAATTTTGTTACACTCCTCGCATCCTAATCTATATATTACTCCCCCTTGATCTTTGTTCGCTATTGCTTTTCTCTTTGTTCTTCTGACTAGTTCAATTATTCTGCTTCCTCTTTTCCTGTACGTCCTAATTCCTGCTTTCCGAAACATTCTCTATATGTTCTCTGTTTGTTTGCACAGTTATTGTGTTGAAACTGTCACGTGATACTGTTTTCTTTTTACATATTATCACATAGCCTTGCTCAGTGTGTTATTGTGTATTAGTATTAAAACATTTACTCTTATTCATAAATGCACATGAAGGTGCATAGTGTAAAACATGTATGTATGTGTGTATACTCAATCAGCTGTTTGCTATCCACTCACATCTACATGGAATTAAAAATCAACAAGAAAAATTTTTATGAGCTACATTAATCTCTGTTGCTCTCAAGGTCAAAACATATTTACTTACATGAAAAATCTACATTACTCAGTTCTTGTTTTTATCTATCACTCTGCTTTATTTTTAATTGTGTTCGCCGAGGTTCTGATGGAAATTAACTGTCGACAGTAGGCTAATCAGATCCAAACTCAACACGTTATCTGTATAACTAATGGTATTGTAAAAGCAGTTGTAGGAAGATTGCTATAATTTAATACGGAGAACGGTCGCAATGTGGTTGAAATCGTGTTTTTTGGTAGTTGTTAGATTCTTGTAAATATAATCGTAACCTTCAAATTAATTTTCGTCTTTTTCCCAAGATTTGTCACTTGTTTATTGCATTTATCCCAGCTTTGCTACGGCAGTGTGACGTAATATTGAGGTCTCAAATATTCAGTAATAATAATAAAAATATTAATCTCGTATGAGGACACATTGTATTAAACCCTGTAAAATAACCCGTAGCGTAAGCCATAAGTTACAAAATAGTCGGGATTGGGGAGAAGTGTCAGGACCAACAGCACATACCCTCTCGATACTTTCCTACAACTAGCTACATGTTATAACGGAAAGTTTCCCTACAACTAGCTAAATGTTATAAAGGAAAGTTAAATGTTATAACGGAAAGTTTCGATGTAATTTTCGTGTAGAAAGTAGGGATTCTAAACTCACAAGAGCCGTAATTACAGTTGTTTTTAAGTAATAATTATGCTGGCTAAGCTACAGAAGATGTCGAAGGGGTTTCGGGAAAGGGGTTACGTACCATCATGAGACACGTCTACAGCTACTCAAATTTAAACGAAAGATATCCGCTAATATTTCGTGTAGAATATATTCTACTGTACGTTTTCAAGAAAAAAACTGTAAAAAGAAAGAACTGAATATGATTGAAAACTAAAGCTTGTAATAAACTAACTTGTGAAGTTTGCAGATGTAATTAACAACCTTTACTACAAAAATATATACACAGACCATAATTCAGTGAGCTCAGAAATACAAACTATCAAAATGATGTACAAGATTCAGTCTACAGAGCAATTGTTGCTTAAAGAGTGGCATACATTATTTCTAGAATCGAGATAAGATGAGAAATGTTTACGATAGTTTTGGTCTCGTCTCGATTCTCATCTCCAAAGCATGACTATAGTGTGAGTTAACCTTGTCCTGTCTCGAAGTAAAATGTTTCAATCCGATTTTGTTTGGTTTGTTTTAGAATCGAGATGAGAAATTCGTCTTTTCATGGGCAACATTACACAAAACTTAAATATTTTTTTGCCTAATATCACGTTTCTGCTTGTAATGGTAAGACCTGAGCGATAATAAGTTTTTAATTTTTAAATATTCTTCGATATAATTGTTATTATTATTAGTATTACTCCTGAAAATTTGATAGTTCAAGTGCTGAAGCAAACTAGTATTCAAATATTTGAATGTAATGGAGCGTGTTTTATCGCCGATCTATTTCCATCAAAACTCCTAAAGTAAAAAAAATGCTTGACGTGTAATTGGTCGAAGAACCTCGTGATTACTGGTCAAGCCCCTAGACCACTGTAAATGATTACTCACAACGCTGTAAATGATTCATCTTTAGTCTTGTTACTCTAAGTTTCTCTGCCTCAGCTTGGAAAGTTGTATGTAATTTTTTAATTTGTTTGAAAACGCCTTTCGTGTTCCTCTTATGATGATATAAGTGAATTATATTCGGTACAGTTTCTATTAATACGTTGAGTTGTTCTTAAACCTTGGGATCGCAAGTTGGTTTTTTCTCCACACGAAACTACAGTTACGGCAGATTTAATTCTCATACTGTGCATTTGTGTCAAGACAGTAGACAATACCTTGTCATAGACTTATGTCCACCACGATATAAATGATAGTTTAATTTGTTATAGTGAAACAAACTACAGCAACTTATTTTTAGACAATAGTGATATGGTACTCCATTTCATATTTCTACAATATTTAATGTAATGAAACATGTAATATAGCGTAACTTTATCAAGTAACATACCGAATGATTACATGTTTTCTTGCTACGTATTCATTATCTCCATTTAAATTTCATTGTTTGTTGAATTTGTTACAGGCGCGATAACGTCTTTGCTTTCCACGGAGAAGGGAATACGTTTACTGCATTAAATAAAGCCATTTCTCATTCTTATGGGGAATCTGATACTTCTACGCAGTTTGGCAAAGGATTTCATCGATCACGTTTGACAAAAAATATGGTGACACAGGAAAGTGAAAAGCGTCATACGTACCAAAATAGTGATAAACGCTCTAATCAAAGTTCAACCATGTCAAGTGGTGAGTTTGTGCATTCAGGTGAAAAAATCTCACATTTGTGAAGTATGTGGAAAGGAATTTAGAGGATGTTCAAGTTTGGCTACGCACATGGTAATTCATACAGGAGGGAGACTACACACGTGCCAAGAGTGTGGTAAGTCATTTACTCAACGTTCAGATTTGGCTACACACATGTTAATCCACACAGGTGAAAATGCTCACATATGCCACGAGTGTGGTAAGGCATTTAGTCGACGTTCACATTTGGCTACACACATGTTAATCCACACAGGAGAAAAACCTCACACGTGCCAAGAGTGTTTTAAGGCATTTACTCATCGTTCGACTTTGGCTAAACACACGTTAATTCACACAGGAGAAAAACCTCACACGTGCCAAGAGTGTGGTAAGGCATTTACTCATCGTTCGACTTTGGCTAAACACACGTTAATTCACACAGGAGAAAAACATCACACTTTCCAAGAGTGAAATAAGTCATTTGGTCAAGGTTCAGGTTTAGGTGCACACATGTTAGTCCACACAAAAGAAACTTACACGTGCCAAGCGTGTGGTAAAGGATTTAAACTATGTTCAAGTGTGGCTACATTTGTTTAATTCACACAGGAGAAAAAGATTAGAGTGTGGTAGGGCATTTAATCAACGTTCACATTTGGCTAAACACATCTTAATTCACACCGGAGAAAAACCTCACACGTGCCAAGTGTGTGGTAAGTCATTCACTCAACGTTCAAATTTGGCCAGACACATGTTAATCCACAAAGGAGAAAAATCTCACACGTGCCAAGAGTGTTTTAAGGCATTTACTCAACGTTTAGATTTGGCTACACACATGTTAATCCACACAGGAGAAAAATCTCACAAGTGCCAAGAGTGTGGTGAGGTATTTACTCATCGTTCGACTTTGGCTAAACACATGTTAATTCACACCGGAGAAAAACCTCACACGTGCCAAGAGTGTGGTAAGTCATTTACTCAACGTTCAAATTTGGCCAGACACATGTTAATCCACACAGGCGAAAAACCTCACACGTGCCAAGAGTGTGGTAAAACATTTACTCGTCGCTCTAATTTGGCTACACACATGTTAATCCACACAGGAGAAAAACATCACACTTTCCAAGAGTGAAATAAGTCATTTGGTCAAGGTTCAGGTTTAGGTGCACACATGTTAGTCCACACAAAAGAAACTTACACGTGCCAAGCGTGTGGTAAAGGATTTAAACTATGTTCAAGTGTGGCTACATTTGTTTAATTCACACAGGAGAAAAAGATTAAACATGCCAAGAGTGTGTTAAGGCATTTAATCGAGGTTCCAGTTAAGCTGCACACATGTTAATCCTCAGAGGAACAAAATATCACACATGCTATGAGTGTGATGGCGAATTGAAATATCGTTTAAGTTTGGATACACACATGTTAATCCATACAGGAAAAAGAGGTCACGTATGCTAAGAGTGTGGTTAGAAGTTTAATCGAAGTTCATCTCTGGCCACACATGTTAATATGCATTAATATGCCCTGAGTGTGGTATGTCATTCGATAAACGTTAAAGTTTGGCTAGAGACATGTTAATCCACACAGGAGTAAAACATCACACATGTCAAGAGTGTGGTTGGGCATTTAATCTATGTTTGAAATTGGCTGCACACATGTGAATCCAAACAGTAGCAAAATCTCACCTTGCAAAAATTATGGAATAGAATTTATTCAACGTTCATACCTGCTGAGCAACACAGGATCAAAACCTTACACGTGAGAAGTGTGGAAGACGATATAGTCAACGCTAAAACCTTGAAATGTAGTTGAACGCAAGTCAGTCACCAAAGAGATGCAAAGAGCTTATCAAGGCATTTACTCAAGGTTCACATATTGCAAAGTAAATGATAATCCACAAAGGACAAAAATCTCACACGTGCTGAGAGTTTATATGAGATGTCGCATTCTGTTGGAAGAATAGATATGATATAATCTAAGCTGTTATTTTTATGCGTGCTATAAAAATTGTACTATCCCAAATTGAGTGCTTGAGTAGAATAGTCAACAAAGGGATTTCATTTGTGTCTGACGTTATCCCATGTTTATTGTAGATCCATATCTAAGCTCAAGTTATAGCCACCAAAATGAGCAACTTTGTCACCTTCTGACATCTAGAAATGTTCGTGGCATGTTTCAAGTAAACTTTGAGCACTGTTCCTATATGGTCTGCTAAAACACCCGAGGAAGACTGTTTTTGGACAGACTTACCTCTGCTCAAATAGTTTCACACTCACGTACGAGATCATTCTGTACTCTGCTGCCCCATTAATTTTAATACTACAAACAATCCGCTTTTATCGTCTTGCGGTCTTATTTCTATGTAGAGAATTGGTCGAGAAACGACATTCCACTGTTCCTTATCGATATTTTCAGACATTTTTCGCTCACCACTAAACAGCCATATTTACGGCACAGTCTGTAAAATTGTTTGTAACACTTTGTACATTTTTGTAGTATAGTTTAAAGGTGGTTTTCTGTTCTTTGCACTTTTGAGCAGCATTCTACTGTACATCACCACATTAAACGCAGAATATAAAACATCTGATTTGGCACACTTCTCTAGCGTGGGATCACGTTGTCCAAGTCACTCTCACTCTTTTCTTGCCATCTGAGTTGAACATTTAAATTTTTTTAATTGAGTGTTCTCTACCAAGAAATGATAACGTTATTTCACTGCATCTCCAACTGTCAAACGCAGACTCTAGCCGTAGCCTTACTACTGGGTTCACAATGGAAATGATAAAGCATAGAGATAGCACAAATATTTTTCCCGAAGCAGTAGCTCGAACTTTAACTTTTCTGCGGTTTGATGTCGTCTTTTTGTATTTTATGCATAGACGATCCTAAGTACATACAAAGATTTGTTACTGCCAAACTTAACATACAGATTTACAGAGTGGATAGCTTCATTATTCAAAATCTATAAAAAAAACTGTTGACTTTCTAACCAAAAGTTTTCCACATACCTTTCATTGTACGATTACCTAGTTCCACTCTGGAGCTATACCAATGCATAACTTTTCCATATTACAGTAATATATCGAAAAAGTAAATCTCACCTATATCAACAAACGCTTCCAAACTCAGCACCCTTTATTCATGCAATATATACTACATCATTTTAGATCGCACACCAAATCGCTATCAGCATACTCCTTGTCCCTAATGTTTACGCCCTGCCAGTACACTTTACCCTCGTGAGATTCATTATTCTTAACCTTATAGTGGTAAGGTGAAAAAATTTTTTATGAATGGTAACATTTTGACTCCTGGAACCAGGAACATTTTTGTCTGATAAGATGTGAACTAGGATTTAAATTTGTATTATATTTACAATATTAAATACAAACACCAGACAGTGGATACGCTTTAAGCGAAACTATACATTTTTATTGAGGCAATACCTTCCTTGATAAAATGAAGTTCGATAATTATGTGACTATTTTATTGCTTAAATACCGGTACTGAAAATAAAATATTTATTAACTAGAAAGAAGTAAACCAGGATTTCTCCTAATAGCGGTATATTCACATTTCAATTCTGCAGCAGTCTCCATACATCATTTTTGCGTGACTTAGGCAAATCCACTTACAGAACTTTTGGCAAAATATCTGGCGTTACTGTGTTTATACATGTAACATCGTCCTCGCTTTCCTTCATGATTAGGTACAGAAGCATCTTCTAGAGTCAATCCGAAAAAGCTTGCTGTGTTCGCTAAATGTATAACATTACTATTAGTCGGTTCTACATTTTAGAAGTGATAAAATCACGTTATTTGCCGTCGTGTAGAATTTCTTTCTTCGTCATATTCAGTAGGTATCTGGTCTACTATGTCCACCCCACCTTTAGTATCGTTGTAAAATGTGACGATCTCTGGAACTCTCATCTAATTTGACGTCATTGGGCATACTTGAGATCAGCACTAAACACAGATTTTTCTTAGATGCGTACGAACCAATGGTGCAGTTCCAATGAAAACCAAATACACTACTGTATTCTTTCCTCCGTTTGGCATTCACAAACGCGGGGGCAACTCTCTTGTTTTTACGAATTGTCCCTATAATAGTTAACTTACTGTCTCATTCCATTTATTTAACAAAATTGCAGCTTGCAAACGATTATTGTAAAAACGCTTCTTTTAAAAGATGAACCATGAATGTGTTGACACAATCTCTTCACTACTTCTTCAGGTTTGTTATCTATCTGGAACGGGCCTTCTGGTTGTGTCCTCATATACACTTCTATATTTGTTGTGTAATATAATGTTTCACCAACAAGAATAAAAATTTTAATTCCACATTTTGGAGGTCTTTTAGGCATATAAATACGAAATCCACATCTTCCTCGGAAGCCGACAAGTGTCTTACCCAAAGTTGCTAACATACCAATTAAGAAAACTGTTGTTGCAATTGTTTACAAATAATTCAAAAAAGGTCACGAATTAGGGCTAATCTGGGGCTGAAGGTTATATCTGATTATGTTATTCATTAGCATCCTCCATTTTCATCCATCATATCCTGCCCAGTAATCACTTTCAGCTCAGTTTGGCTTCTCCGGTTCCCATCATCACATAGAGATGACCCTACGCAAAAGACACATTCATTTGTCTGATTAACAATACACATGTGTAAACTTGTGCTTCGCACCTCCCCTCATTCTCCGTCCTCGTTATCACTTAACACATTTTTTATTTTCTCTAATTGTGTTGTATTTATATTGAATCAATCTGTCTATATTAAGTTGTGTTATATATGTTTACTTACATTATAATGCTAAGGATCAAAGTTCCGTACGCCCATTTTTCTTTTTCTTTTTGATTTTTTGTTAGTTTTTTTACCGTTTAATTATAAATTTTCGATAAAGCACAGATCTCCACTTACACTTTGTAAATAAATTCTTTTCGATCACTCACGTTACAGAGGGCGTAACCTTTTCATAGGTTGCTAGCCACTTTGATTTGCCGGTAAAACGTAGTGCATTCACATACTTTCTCAGCTGGCGCACATGTAGTGAGGCGTAGCTGCCAAGTCTAGACTCTATTTATTGCACTCATGTGGGCGCACAGTGATGCTAATTCATTAACAGGCGACAGGTTGCAAGAAATTGAGAGTTTTCACGAACGTAATTTGGCTGGAGTACACAAGTAGTATAATTTTTAATCATCATTATGATCATTTTCACTCTTATCTTGTTCTCATCACATAGTTTTGAATACTGTTTCAGTTCGGTTATTTTACCGCATATGATAATTGACGATGGAAAGTCTTTCATACATCCTTTTAAGATAAAATTGCTGGGGTGGCTCAGTTGTAAAGCGTTCACCTCTGATGCATGGGGTCTCGGGTCCAAACCCTGCTCCCGCCAAGTTAACTTTGTGGTGGACAAACACCGTGTGCTTGGGTTTCCTTGGAATTTTTTTAGTTTCCTCCCACTTTCTTCATTCCACAATTTCATTCATGCTCAGCATACACTGAACCAAGTTCCCAGAGTTCTCGTTCTCCGACCAGTGGCAACTACCAAGCATCATCAACGAGTTCACCACCATTTAAGAAGCATACAAATGCACATAGCATCTCGAGCTCCGACTCTGACTCCAACCAGCTTATCCTCCTCTGCAGCCTGTCTACAGCTTGCTACAGCAAAACTGCAATACAAAGTACTTTAGTTCGAAGGTTTTACTTCTCTAACATTTCCAGTATCGGCAACGCAAAGATATTTCACAAATGGTAGAAACAAAAAATATATTCATCATTAAATCACAGTCGGCTAACTTCGCAAAATAATTCGTGACAATCCAGTTTCGAAATGTTCAGGAAAACTGCAAATTTAACTTCTCTCAACAACATCCGACACTAGCAACCTCAGCCACATACCATGTCAATAGTAGTACGAGGGGTCCCTCTATCTATAACACTTGATATATAGGCTGAACTTCCTGAAGTGGGATACACCTTTAAAAATGCATCCGTATTCGCAACAATCAGGGACCAACGTACATAGTTCGAATTCTGAGAACATCACAGGATACTTTCAACGACCTTTTGCATAAACAAATCTTAATTTTCAAGAAGAGATGCCGATTTGAACAATCCTGCTCATTAGGAATAATTCCTGTCCCAGGTAAACGCTGTCAAGAAAACAAAGTATATCCTACTAACAGGTGCAACCTATGAACCTGTTATCCTACAAGGAGGTGCACACTTTTCCTTTTCCTATGAAAACTGTCCGAATCTGCAACAAGTTCCAATCAGCAACACTTGGTATTAATTCCCGCCTCCTACATACAGCTACAAGTGCAAGTCTCGGTTTGCTCCTGAAGAATTCAGGCCGAAACTTGTAGTACCACTATTGACTCATTATGTTCAAAATCGAAAAGGTGAGACTTCGAAAGACTAAACAATTTCTTTATATGCATAATTTATTAGCATTTGTCATCCACACTCTTCAAAACGTTCGTCTTTTGCACAACCATTAATATTAAAACACGTTCAGCACGCAGCTCGCAACATTCTTCACCTCGATTTTCATGACACTTACAGTGGTTCGCACATGCACTTTCATGTATCTCCACCCGAAACAACTATTTAACTTCATAGTGATCATGTATTTAGTTATTTGACTATGACTTTTATTTCTTTTTCTCAACATTCTCTTGTACTCACCTCATAAACTCATATTTTAACAACTATTACACGAGGAACAATTTGACACATTACTTATCAGTAAAACGCATCTCACTCCCAAACTTAATTGCAAATTTACCGGCTATCAACTCATTCCACACGATATGAAGCTTCCGGCTCGATGCGCCACTAGCGGCGTTACAATACTATTTTATCGTTACACATGTAATATTTTCTATAAGTAGAAGCTTTGCTTTATATATACTTAAAATAAATATTTGCTGAGCAAAACAATATATATTCACATAAAAATATTACATACGTGTTACAGTTTCGCCAACTAACATTTTGGCTTCATCAGACACTATGAGATACATGAGAAACGTGCAGTCTTATATACACACAAGAGCTGAGATATCTTGCTTCTGATTGGCTCCTGGCAGCAGCCAATCCACTTCAAGTATTCTAATTCGTATTTCTCTATACCGAGGCTTCCTATCTGTTGTAAATTACACATACACATCAAAAGGACGATCTTGGCACAACTAATCTAAACTAACAAATAATTGGCATAAATAATTAAATAATATTATAAATATATATAAGTACACATAAATAAATAAATATATAAATAAACAGATAAACATACAATTACTCATACGCTTAAAAAGACGACACACACATAGAGTATAAACTAGTGGTAGGCGCAAAAACCGGTTTTTCGGTTTCCGGTTTCCAAGAAAAACCTAAACCGGTTTTTCAAAATTTTCAAAACCTGTTTTCACCGAAGCCGGTTTTCTTAAAAAAAACGGTTTCGGTTTTCAAAAAACGGTATCGGTTTTCTTCAAAAAACCGGTTTCGGTTCATTATCAATTGATCATGAAACAAACGCCTGAGAAATATACAACCACTGTATACAAACATGTTGTGTTGGAGTGTATAACTTAAAGAATGTGTTATTTTTTAAAATGTCAACACTTCCAGTGTACCCTAAAAAATGTATTAAAGAAATAATGGCCATGTTTTTTAAATATTCAATTGGAACTGGGCCAATCTACACAAAATTTGGAATCGACCAGCAAAAATGGCACGATTCTAACACTTGTGGTTTTCGAGATCTCATTGTCAACAGGATTGGAGATAAACATATAAACTTTTCTTTGCACACAAACATATAAACCTAGCATTTTAATATATAGATATTTATAGTCACAAGTTATCAATTTAATGAGGAGAATACGGAAATGAAACACTGTGCCCTGTATGATAGAGTTGCGTAATATTATGTAGTAGATAGAAGAAATGGTAATACTAGTACAAAAATTGCTTGATTTATTGTCTTCACGAATCAAGACAGACGGAGGCAATCCTACGGAGGCTCATCTACCGCCTTTTCAAATATTACTGTGTATTGTATCTTTGAAACAGCTCTTTCTTAGTACCGTCGTTGAATTAATCTACTATAGCGAACTTTTTGGCTTGTTTTAGAACTGTATACCGAAAATCCGAATAACTGTTTGCCGGTAAGAAATTGAAATGTATGTAGGCCTATTGGTGTTCATTTCCTGGACTCAGAGTACAAAATTATTGTGTAAATCAATTTTTTCAAGCGCTCTGAGCCCTCATTCACAAGCGGTTTTCGAGCTCGACACTACGTAATATTTGCGTTTAGTTTGCGGTAATGAAAATAAGCATTAATAAATAGCTTTTTTCAGTTTTGTATTGTGCTGATGTACGCACATTTTGCTTTGAATGAACACAAATCGCTACCACGCAGTGGTCTCATGCAGTGACACACATCACAAATGGAGTGTTATGTCGAAGCTTCATATTCTTAAGAATGATCCTATTTCGTTCCTGTACAGTTAATGGAGAAATTTTGTGTCTTCTTTACAGGTCAAGTTGCTATGATCAAAAATACAAGAATTTTAAACCATCTAAAATGTTCTAATTTGGGGGTCATAAAAAGGGGTAAAAGTGGATCTGAAAAGGTAGGAGGACGGAAGGTAGCAGCATGACGTCACGCTTGTTCCCCCTTCCTATCTTTCTCCATTGTATTTTTTTTAACAACTGGGCGACGCCTACATATTTTTTCGAAGTCGGGACGGAGTCCCCTCGCGTTTAGAATCTATACCCTAAGTTGCCGTTATATATATATATATATATATATATATATATATATATATATATATATATATATCAACGCACGAAATATTGATTTAGCCTCTCATCGTCAAACAGTTTTGAACAATGGAATAACAAGGCTTCCTCTACGCGGTATGTTCTACCTCATATAGGTATTATTTTCTCCCTTAGTGTGATTCTAGGAAAGTGAAGTGCATTTGATTTTAAAAATAGGAAAATTAAAAATTATAAAAATAAGTAAAATAAAAATATTAGGTCCATTCTATTTCTAAACTGGCTATGATATGCTATACCACCTGCTACAGTATCAGATTTAATTTCTTGGGGACACAATCGAAGGGTGGATACATTTTATTTGAGGGAGTTATACTGAACAGGTTAATTTCACATTGTTTGCGCAATATTAATATATACTACCAGTCTGGGGTGCAGGTATAGTCTACGGGTAGCGCCCGCGTCCTTGGCCCCCTTTGGCAATGTTACTTGTACCAGATTTGAATAACAACTCCAGGTAAGGAAAGTTCTATTAATATTTTATTTTGTTTAAGAGATGTTAGCTTAAAACTGAAATATTGTTGTATTAAAAGATGTTTCGATGTGCACAATAGCTAACATTGTTAAAATATACTGGTAATCAAATGTACGAAAATGTCATTTTCTGTAATACATAAAACAAAATCCTAACGTATAACGTCTTTAAATGTACTTTATTCTAATTTGAACGTTTTGGAACCTAAAAGTCTTAAGCCTATAATGTGTCGAGCTTTTGATAGTAAACATTTGCAGGTGCATATGGTGCAACGATTGTCAAGGTCAACTGCGCAAACGCACTGAGCAAGCATTTAATATTCATTTCAGTGACCTGCAAGATAAGGGTGAAAGTAGCAATTAAGGTGAAGCAAAGCACAATATGTCACGGAGTGAAGTGTGGAAATACTTTGAACGTGCCGAGACTAGAGAAGAAGCTAAATGCTTCTTGTGTAAAAAAGTACTTAGATGCAAAGGAGGATCGACAAGTGCTTTATTATCGCACTTGAGAACTAAACACATGTCTTGTATTAATAAAGTGATTGCACGGAACACTCAATCAGAAGATGATGACGATCCTGGAATCTCTGGTTCTACAAAACACATCACGTTAAGGTAAGAAGATTTAAACACTTTTCTTTCTTATGTAATTTGATTCAAGGGATATATACCGTCGTGTGTTTTATCATGTAATATTTCATTTAATATTTAACTTTCGTTATTTTGGACACCCGTTTGGTCTAGTGGCTAACAAGCTTGCCTACGGCACGCGTGGATTCATTTCCCGGTGGGACACAGTTGAACGGAAAAAGTGGTTCAGATTCCATTATAATCAGTAAGTCCAAGTCTCCTTTAGTCGTCATGGCATAACCGTGAGGCGGTAAACTGAAACAAACCAAACTTTCGTTATTTTATTTTACCTTAAAAGTGGCTTTAAGGGATAATGGGATGTACAGTAAGGGCAGTGTTTAAATTCGTGATAAAAAAGTACCGGATCCCTTCCTGGCTACCATATATATATATATATATATATATATATATATATATATATATATATATATATATATATATATATATATATAATGTGTGTGTGTGTGCGGTTTAGTCAAATCTTGTAAAATTCCAGGCACTTCCATATTAAATAGAGTTGGGAAACCTTGTGCAAACACAAATCAAGCAAATCTCATGACAACGTAGAATTTTCACATAATTTTTATGTGAATAATAATATCAAAATAGCTGAATTTACCTCTTATAAGACAATGGATGCAGTTAAGTCACAGTAGTTTCCACAAAGCTTCCTTCAATTTTTTTTCTTCTGCCTTGATTACTTTCCTAGCAACTTGAGAGAGCGGTGTTTCTTCCTTGTGATATCCAGCGCTTAACGTACGGGAGGGGTTGCGGACAATGGCGGACCATTATTATTTATTGTCATTAAAGATGACACACTTCCAACCGATAGAGCGTTTCTAGTTGGCGTGACAACATTATTCATTACACTGAAACCCCTCTCACACTCAGCATTGCTGACTGGTATCGTTTGCACACACTGCATTAGTACCTTCATTCTCCCCAAGACCTGCGTGCCTCCACTATCCTTAAAGTTTGAATAGTTTCTCGAAAACACGAAGAAAACAATTCACACAATTCTTTCAAGTCTTGTTCGCTATAATCAACATTAATATTTTCCGGACAGAACTCAGGGTAAATAATTTTCATCATTTCGGAGTACACAGTGTCCTTCTCAGTCAAGCACCTTCTGTTCATAGAGCTGTCCTTTGTTAATTTCCGAAGCGTTGTTTTTTACTGCCACTCATTTTCAAGGGAACTTTTTTAAAATATTTCTCTTTTATGGCTCTCTGTACTTCTCTCCAGTATATGCCCCCTCTCTCTTTATGGGCCTTAAACACCTCGATTGTTCTGTATATGAGCTTGTTTGCCTTCGGTAGGGCTATAGTATTTTCTTGCAAGGACTCTGAAAAGCTAGAAAGCTCACACAAGACAGTAGAAGAAAGAACTTCTTAGTTTCTGTCACTATCCGAGTCCTCCTCCTCCAAGGATTTTATAGCTCAGCTATAGCCCCTGTTGAAAAACAAATAGAAAAAAGAAAATTACCAGCAGCGACCGGAGAGAAAAGAACCTTGTTTCTGCTATTTTCTCACTCCTTGGTTGCCTCAATAATGCACTTGAATTTTACATTAATACGAGCTACCGAAACAGTGACAAAGGAAAGTTAAAGTACGGATTTTATCAACATTATTTAAGATGCGGAGATATTTTTTTTTAAAAAAAGCAACGAGAAAAGATCCGGGGCTGAGCCCCGGCAACCAAAACAGTACCGGGGCTTAGCCCCGGGAGGGACACTTCTGGATGTTACACTTTTGCCGTAAATTTTCATATGGGTGTACCATTCAGAAGTGTTCCTTACTGTACATAAAAGTTTGAGGCTTCTTATATTGTTATAGTTCTGTGCATACTAACTAGGTTTGCCAACAGCCCGTTATTATATATTGCGGTTATTTTTATTAAGGTCGGTGACTAGTACACACTATAAACTTCTTACCAGCCTCTTTATGACCACTATTTTGAAATTTATAATCTAGAATAAAACATTAAACATCCTAATTCTTAAACAGTGTCTTATTTGCAAATACAAATTTTCATTGTATTATACATTCGGTGATTTTTTTTTAAAAACCTAGGGCAGTTCTTTTCATGATTTTCATTTTGAGTTTAACATCCCATTTAGTAGAGATGCTTATGAGTGTTCTTTTCATTTATTTGACAAGAAATTTGATAATTCAATTTTATTTTGAAACATTGTTTTCGACAATAGATAAAGACAGGGACGGATCCAGAACCGACTTCTGGGGGGCGGTGGGTTGTCATACTGCTACTTTTAAAGGCTGCAAACTTTGGGATGGGTTTTATTTATATATATATATATAATAAGAAAGTTTTCTCTTCTGGGGGCAATCGCCCCCTTCCCTGGATCCGCCCCTGGATACAGAAGTGTTTAATTTGTCATAATTGTGCAGCATAAATATAGCGTGAGGATTTGTCCAAAATTGACACGTACAGATTAAGATACTATTTTTTCATCTTTCGATAATTTTAAAGAAGTAGCAGTTACTGGTAAATAGAAGAAAATGATCGATACGACTTCAGAACACAATGTACATATTACGCTTATAAGTGCATGTATTAAGGATATGCAGAATACGGGTCCTAATGCATTTTCGTGGTCGCTAACGCTTTCGACTTCGGTGTGAGAGGTCCCGGGTTCGATTCCTGGTGAGGGAACTCGGTCGAAAAAGTGTAAAACGCTTTTTCATGCCAGCCATCCTGAATGAGGTTTTCCTGGGTTTTCCTCATTCACACCAGGCAAATGCCAGGGTGGTACCTAACTTTAAGTCCTAGGCTACTTCCTTCCTTTCCCAATCCTTTCTTCCTTCCCTTTTCCCGGATTGTGTGCTCGCCGAGGGAGTCATCCCTCAAAACGTGAATAGCTAAATGGCTTTAAATGCCTATAGCCCAGAAATCTAAATCCTAATGCATTTTGTCCAGGATAGTACATTTCCTTCCCATGGATGGGTTCGAAGAGAGAGACTTTTCACTTAGGCCTATATCACAGGAAATTTTAAGCGGGTGCCGGTAATTTTTTTTCAGAGTTCGTAACCATATTACTCACCCATTTTAATTTTACGAAAGAAGAAGCATATATGGGGATGATGAATAACATTATATGTTTGAAAACAGTTGCGCGTATACCTTACCAAAAAATTATATCCTTACTTTCATGCCCACCTGCAACGGGAGTCAAGGAGGACATTGCCCCCTGGATTATCAAAATTGGTTCGATTCCTCAAAATACATATCAAAACAAATTTGCTTATTCACACACATTACTGTAGTAAACTTACGCCATGAGCGTAAGTAATTGTTTTACATGCAGTAGAACTTATATTGTGT
This sequence comes from Thermobia domestica, assembly GCF_964235325.1. Taxonomy (NCBI): domain Eukaryota; kingdom Metazoa; phylum Arthropoda; class Insecta; order Zygentoma; family Lepismatidae; genus Thermobia; species Thermobia domestica. The sequence goes on from NC_137471.1 coordinate 158,688,512, forward strand.
GTTTCAAGGGGCTTGTATTTGCAATTTTGCTTGTATGTCAGCCTCCCTCCCTGGAAAAACCCCGCGGGCGTTACTGCTTAAACTACTGGTGTTTAATATTGTGTGAGCAGTGATTTCATGGTGTGGCCTGAGGATACTGCACCAGAACGACGAAATTTCCGTGGGCATTTCTCTGATTGGGCTTAACCTATGGGAAACCAGTATTTTAGTAGTATTGTACTACTTACACTCGTTGCTTATTCAGTTTCTCCGGGGAGACTCTTCTTAAATCGTCAATGTGTATGTGTGTGTGTGTTTGGGCATATATCATCAGTTGTGAGAGGAACAAAGACGAGGGTCATTCAAATAGTTACAAGGCTCATTTTATTATAGAACGCTATTCTCACAAAATTTTATTTACACTATGCATGAAACACTCTCATGTGAATGCATTTGTCCCATCTACTTTTGGAAAATAGCATGGAATCAGTTTTCCGAAAGCTTGTTTCAGGTACCCATCGAAGACTTGTTGAGGCTTTGAGGTAGTGTTGGGTAAATTACTTGTAAAAATGTAACCCGCTATAAGTCACTTTACTTTCCCTTACTGCATATCGTTAACAGTAAGGGAACGTTACTACCCCTAGAAAATTAACTGTTACCCTACTTCGAAAGCAAGACAAGTAACGCGTTACATTTATGTCCGATACTTTGAATATAATCATATACAAAAAACATTCTTTTCGTTAAATTTTTCCTACTACTATCACTATTATTATTATCATTATTATTATTATTATACATTCTGATTTTTCCCGATCGTAATAAATGTTTAGAACTGTAGGTTGATAATAGTAGCGCTGCTATACCCCTTCATGCGGACAGTTTAGGCTTGTTCATCAGCGTTAATTATGGATCCGATCAAACATATCTACACTAATAGCAACAATAAACAATGCGCTATTATTGAAATGCTATACTGCACTGTAAAAAGAATTGTATGCGTAAACTGCAACTTTTGATCACTTCTTTTACATTTATATATTTGTGCAACAGAAGGAGTGAGAAGCGTGTACAAAACGTGTGAGAAACTTGCACGACTGCACGACTTGCACCCTTGGAAATTTCTGCACATTTTGTCACAATTGCACTCCTGTTGCACGCATATATATATATATATATATATATATATATATATATATATATATATATATATATGAAAAGAAGTAACTTAATTAAAAGTCGTTGCAGTTTACGCGTACATGACTTTTATGGATTATCCCAAAAAATGATCAAAAGATTGCGATCTTGGGCAAGAACTTTAAGAATGATTAAAAAAATGCATCAAAGGATCGCGATCTATGCTAATAATTAGTTTTCGGATCAGGGATCACAAAATTTTTGAACGGCCTCTAAATTAAGTTTTCGTATTTTTTACGGAATGAGCACATCATACTGAGTTTAGAGATAGTTTGTGTTCAATTGGATCCAATTGGCTAAGGATAAAAGTCAATGGAGAGCTTTTGTGAACGCGGCATTGAACCTCCGGGTTCCATACACCATAGAGTGAGTTAGTTAGTTATATGTAGTTCTCCAGATGTAAGGCATACAAGAAAATTTGTGACTGAAATATATTGGATCTTTTGGGCTAATTGGATCAGGGCCTACACAACTTTCGAACGGGCCCTAAATCGAGTTTTCGTATTTTTTTACGGAATGAAAAACATGAAATCTTTGAGTTTTATGTCCCAAGGTTATGCCGGTTAGGCTAAAGGAGACGGTGATGATGAGTAATGGATGAAATCGTGGAATGAAGAAAGTGGGAGGAAACAGGAGAACCCCGAGAGAACCCACGCACACGGTGTTTGTCCACCACAAAGTTCGCTTGGCGGGCTCCTGGGATCGAACCCGGGACCCCAAACACCAGAGGTGAACGCTCTACCACTGAGCCACAGCGGCCCCCCTTTTACGGAATGAGCACATTATACTGAGTTAAGAGATAGTTTGGGTATGTCTATACTGCGTGTAGTTCTCCAGATATAAGGCATACAAGAAAATTTTCGATTTAAATATATTGGATATTTAGATCAAAAAATTGTGAGATTTTTTTTTACAGTGTCTGTGTTGCACTATTAGTACCCACACAGCAATGAAATATTTTCAAAACATTTCTAAAACGTGGCAACATTTTCCTTCAGAAAATGTATCCTACTTCCCTTAAGGAAATATATTCCATATATTGTTGAAAACATTTTCCACATAATACTGAAAACATTCTCTGAATATACTCAAAAACGTTTTAGAAATATTTTATACGCCGTTAGAGAAGTTTTCCAAAAAATGTTTCCTGTACGATTTCCAAACATTACTGAAAATGTATTTGAAACGTTTTTTACAATGTTAACGGAATGGTTTTTAAAATGTTTCTCATGGAATATTTTAAAATTATTTACCAGTAACACAGACAATATTTTCCTACATATGCCAAAATATATTTAGTGAATATTTTTTGTACATCTCAGAAAATATTTAGAGAATAGTTTCTGTGCATGACAAAATATTTAGGGAATATTTTCTGTACATGACGAAATATTTACAGAATATTTTCTGTACATGATAGAATCCGAAGCCCATAGGCCAACTCGGTTACTATTGCAGATACGGAAACAAGGTAAGATATAGAAGGAAATTTTTAAAGTTTTGTATTTATATTAGTATACCGCCCAATAGTAACGAGAAGTACAACGCTGCCACTGTTGGATAACACTGAATGAAAGAAAGTGTGGTTTGAAATTATTTGGACCAAAGGGAACGGAAAGACACAATGAAAAATATAGTGCAAGACCCAATTTCGCTTCCTCCCCCCCCCCCCAACAACGTGGTTGCTACGCTACTGGCGTAGATATTGCATTTGCATGTTTATCCTTCACTGTGTCTCCTTTCAATTCTTCTCGGTGTAGCTAATTTTAAACCACACATTCTTTCATTCGTGTAGCCCAACATGATGTATGGTAACGCATTTTCTTTATTGAGCGGTACACTAGTACAAAAACAAAAGTGTTGCTGGAATTTAAAAATGTCCTTACATATCTTACCTTGTTTTCATATCTGCAATAGTAACCGAGTTGGCCTATGGGCTCCAGCCTTTTGCGTCACTCTGTATATATAATGGCTTGTTGCTGGGAACAAATAGTGGGTCGAAAACAAGGCGGCCAAACTGTGACATAGCAGCTGGAAGAAAACATAATATTCTTCTGTCCAATTTTACCTGCTTAGACGCCTTTGCCTCACTCTGTCTTCATGACGAGAAACCATTGCGGCCCACAGATTCAGACCAAAAATAAATAAATAAATAAAATAAAATAAAAAATAAGTGTAAATTGTAACTACATAATGTTAGCTTGTTCTCATAATTTTAAGCATTTTTTTTTTTTTACTCAAAATCTTATTTACACAAATGGTTTCTGGGTGTTCCACTGGTGCTACTGGTATGTGGCCACGCCGTGCATATATGCTGGGGTGTCTTATGTGACTTACGAGATTCAAACTGGATAAGAGTGTGTTCACAATCGTCGCCTGCCAGTTTTGAAAGCGGCTGTACTGGATCAATAATAAAAAAAAAAGATTGAGGTTTAGACATCCAATTCAAGAAACAATTGTTGGCAATCCTTTTCCTATCTTAAAAATAATAAATCCAATATAGCCGCTTTGAAAACTGGCACGCGATGATTGTGAAGACTAATTTGCAGTCTGAACCTCGCAATATGACATAAGACACCCCAACATACATACACGGCGTAGCCACATACCAGTAGTAGCAGTGGAACACCCAGAAACATTCTGTGCATAAATAAGATTTTGAGGAAAAAAAAATTATGAGAGCAAACTAACATTATGTAGTTATAATTTACACTGTCCACTATAATAAATATACATATCGGTTAGTAGTTAAATAAAAATATAAATGTACACTATTCTGGCTTTATTTATTTAAATTCTCTTCAGCAGAATCTTCATGCTGCTCTTATTATTTGTTTCTATACATTAAGAACAATCTTCTCAAATATCAGAAATTCACATTTTAACTTGTAAACTTGTTCTGGAAAATTATGTCACTGACACGCTAATTCAATAAAAATCAACAACAACAATGTTTATGTATGTTGCTGAAAATATGTTCCACAAATCTACGGCGCATGGGGAATAGATCTTTTTACGAAATGTCACTTATTTGCTTCTGTATAATCTCACTTTTGATTACCACAACTAACTCTAACTTCGACGCTGCGAATTGTCAGTTCAAGTTCTGTGGAACTGCAGCTGAATTCTTAACTGATTTTCTTGTTCGTCTCTGTATGGCATGTTGAAGCTAAATCCCAATAATCTGCGCGATCTCATCGTTAGTTACGTTTCTCTCGTGTTGCAGTTTCTGAAAATAAAAATAATAGGCAGTGTTTAATAACATAATAACAGCAGGGAATGATTAGAGATCAATTATTACATCTTAAACTTAAAAAATATTTAAAATGTTTGTGTAGGACCTACAGCAGCTTGTGAGGACAATAATGTGTTACAAAAGTAACATCCTGAAGAAAATGTAAAGGGCAAGGAAGACAACAGCTAAAGCTGAAAGTGACATACCTCAGACTGTAGCTTAATTACGGACGTTGTAACATGTTGAAGCGGTCGCACTTTTATTTTTAAAAAGTATAGCATCTTATAAATATTAAACCTAATATTAAAAATAATAATAATTTGAAAACATGTGGCAGCATTTGAGTTGATGAAGAACTAGCGTCTCATTCCGAAGGCTCCGATCTCAAATCTGGGCCCGATCATTCTTTTTCCCTCAGTCGCACCAGATGAATGCCGAGATGGTTACTAAGGCTTTGATGACCGCTACTTTGCTCGATTTCTTTGCCACGGAGCAGGCCATACATATTACTTTGCCTTATACAAATGAATAATTTTGATAATGTAGGAATTAATCGTGAAATGCTCAAGAAAACTACCAACATGACAGAACAATTCAGTAAAAGGATGAACTATATTTTATACATATTCAGCTCTCTCTTCCACGGACACTTAAATGTAACGTGTCACTTGAGGACAGGAAAATTGCACATTTTGCTAAAATAAGGATTTCCAAAGCCTTTTAAATGTTATAACAGCGGTTGCAGTATATGCTTCTGGGAAATAAAGTTTACAGGAAGATGATTCTGAGAAGTATTCATGGCACAATAGTAAATATTTAAAGCGAAGAAAATAAAAACGGCACCAGAATGTTTTCCTTTTTTTTATACAATATTTTAAACATAGTGTATCCCTCTTCAAATGACAACTTTTTTTCCACTCTGAAAATGAGATTAAAGAACAGTAGGGAGAGTTTCTTACCTATTATTGCGTTGCTGATTAACGAGGAAAGCTCTTTCCAATTGCACCGTGCCAACTAAATTGCTCAGCTATTGCACTTGTCTTTTTCATGATGTTTCTTGTGATGGCTTCTAAGCTGTCACCTCCCAGTTTTTCATTTCTTAGACCTGTAACGAAATACACATTAAGCACTCAAGTAATAGTAATGGAAATTTAGAGCATACAATTGATGCCCTTAAACAAATTACATTGATTTTAGACGACAATGTCACAGTCAGTTGCAATTGGCGCATCCTCAAAAATTAATATTTGCACTGACGTTTTATTTTTTCCAATAAAAGAAAAGTTACATACTAATTTTCAAGCAGTTGTACAGGGTTGGCAAAAACCATGGTTTTTATTGAAAAAAAACAGTTTTTTTTGTTTAAATAATTTACTCTATGTATTTGTATTAAATATGAACAGAAATTAATTTGTTTCGTCTTGGTGTTATTATGGAACAACAAGGTTAAACTGAAAGGGAATCCAAACCGCTTCTCGGCTTACATCCAAGAGAAATTGTCCATTTCGGCACGAAACCGGGACTAATTGGTCACAAGTAAGATTGTCGACTCACTCACGAAGGACTCCTGATAAAAATACGTTATACTGATCTTTACATAAGCCTAGTTGTTAATATAATTGTCAAGAGTCATTTCAGAAGGACAAAAAGATAAGTAGTTACAGAAGTAAAAACATTATACAGAATTACATATAAATCGGGAAACTCCCGCCTTAGCCATTGGGAAAATCCTATTATTAGTTTAAATGTATTTGTATGTAAAATTTTAAGGTCAACGTATCATATTAAATGACAAATTTGTTATGTAGATAACATTCAACAAAATTAAAACAAAGTCGAATCCAAGCTGATGTTGGAAGCTACGTAGGTAGTTGATACATTTTGCCAATTTCTATCAATATATTTAAGCAACCTGGCTTCTTTATAAAACAACAGGCATTCAGGCAAGTAGAAATATACAATTTGGTTTCGTTTCGTATGTTTAGGCTTAACATCCTTATGAAATACCAAAGTTATCACGGAGAAGACTTTCACTTAAAGGGACACACTTTGAATCGCTACTTGGTTTACACTTGAAAGATGGGTTGTGGTTCGACCGAGAATTGAACACGGGACCCCTTGATTAAAAGGTGAAAAGTAGATAAACGTAATGCAGATGGTGTGATATATGGAGACGTCACCATGAAGTTCACACGATTTAAGGAATTTTTCGTTTTTTTCTTTTTTGGTTTAAACCTGTTTTTTTTAAAGAAAAAAAAAGCTGTTTAAACCAGCCAACCCTGCCGTTGTAAATTAGAAATTGATGAAAGCAACGTATCTATAAAAAATATTACGAAATCTACAGGAAGACGAGGAATAATTTAACAGTTTTAGAATATACACGGTGGTTGTAAAGTCAATACCTATTTTTAATCTAGATTATCCTAGAAACTAGCATCAGCTTAGCTGGCGTGTGTAACTGTTAACATTTTAGAAGTTGTGGAAAATGCGGGTGCATACGTTGAAATGTAACTTAATAACCAAATGGTGCACTCTAATAATGTATTCGATAAAAATAAAACTGTGATAGGTTGTTTAGTTTTAGAAATATTCATTGTTGCAAATAAGAACTGACTTTACACCCACGCTGTATTCAGGGAGTAGTAATGCAGTTTAGCATTGTTCACAGATTGAAAATATTATGTATAACTCAAGAAGCAGGTACTTGTACATGGACATTAAGATGAAATGAAACATTTAGTTTAACGTCCCACGTTTATGCATCCAGGGTGAGACGCTGATGATGAGAAATGAATGAAATAGTGGAATAAAGTAAGTGGGAGGAAACGGGACAGCCCCGAGAAAACACACGCACACGGTTTGTCTACCACAAAGCCCGCTTGGCGCTAGCTGGGATCGAACCAAGGACCCCATGCAGCAGAGATGAACTACGTACTTTCTAAACATTTCAACTAGTTCTAAACGTACTCGCTTCACTGTCAGACCAACAATTGAGCCTCTTTCACTCTAATATACGGAATTTTCAAAAACTCTCGGACACGTGTCTACTAACTTTTACCACCAATCTCCCTTAGCCTTATAGACATAATCGTGGAACGTTAAACTGAAAGATTTCATTTTCATTTCATTTCATAATTTTTACCACCTCCATCCCCGTCAGCACCCTTCTTCTTCCCTTCTAGGACATACATTTAAATAAGAAAGCTTAATTACTTATCTAATTATTTTAAATTAGAAGCTCGTGTTTCTAACCTTCAAACCAAACTTTTTGTTCCTTTGCCCCTCTTTTCTGTAAATTTTTACTAAAATATTAAAAATCAGTGAAACACGTACAAATTATTTTGAATGAGGAGCCTAAATACAAAGCATCAAGTTTCTAAGCTTAAGGGATTCGGAGATGTTGCCATCTTATTAAAATGCTTTTCACCCCTTTCCGCGTATCCGCCTTATTTTTTCCATTCTAAGTTGTGTCAATAATAATAATAATAATTAAAAACTGAAATACGTGTCTAATTATGTTAAATGATGAGTTAAATAATGATTATTTTAAATTAATCGACTTGTCTTGTGCGAGGATTAGTCAGTCGTCACTCAGACCTTTAAATTTTAGGTGCTGGATTACTTTCGGCGCACCACATTTTGGAAGATATGCAGGTAAAATTCAAAACTATGCATGAAAAGAGACATTTATAAAAAATAAATTTCTGCAGGCGATAGAATTAAATTCAAAGTAATATACAGGTATTTTAGGTTTATAAGTGAAGCCTTACAAGTGTAAAATAATTACAAATCCTTTACGATGGATAAAATGCGTACGTGCATATGAAAGACAACTGTATAAGATACTATTTTCTACCGGCGCCGTATTCCTACACATTGTACAGAAGCTGTATCTTATATTTACAAGAGAAGCACTACTAGTATGACTTTTGGTTGGTTTTTATTCTTGGCACTGTAGTTCTTCTCGAACTTCTTTTAAACCTCTATTTAAATTTCTTGAAATCTTATCTCTTTCATGTTTATATATATATGAACTTCTAAAATTTGTAAAAATGATATATAGATAGCTATAACAAGCAATTTCCGGTTGAATTCAGATATTCATATGCATAATACAAGACAAGCGTCCGATCTTAATGTAGTCTTCACGTTTAAAAGTGCATAAGAATAGTACATTTCCTATGGCAGTGAATATTTATAACAAGCTTCCTTCCACTTTAAAAAACAAAACATCCGGCTTCAATAAAGCAATCAAGTACTAACTATTTTAGCACTGCTTCTATTCTGTAGGAGAATATCTCGCAAATCCATAATCACTTATATTAAAAATGTCTGTAGTAAATAAGGATTAAAGTGTATATATATTTTTGCATATGTATAATGTATTGTTTTATAAACTGTTATATTGTTTTATATCGTTGTATGTAAACTAGAATAATGAAAAATTGTACCTCTTTTACTTAAATTGACGCTATTTTACTATTGGATGTAGATTTAAATGTATAAATATGTACACATTCAATGATCTTGTGACGTGTCCAACTCATACGTTCACGTTGTGAACAATTTGTATGAAAACGTGTGAAAATAAATACAATACAATCAGGGTTTGAAGAACCCGGACTTTTTTGAAAAAGCCCAACACACCTGGACCAATATGGGTCTTTCGGGTTTAATTGAGTTTTTTTTTTTTAAATATTCCAATGCCGTTAGGGTAAACGTGTTAGAATGTGATTTATATTGCTGGCATTCTTGCTTTTTAGTAGCCCCCTAACAGAGATTGATTTCTATTTTTTGTACTGTACTTCTTATCCACACATCAGGACTCAGTATAAATACGCAAATCGTAAAAGAATTGTAACTTTTCGACAATTAATTCTGACGGTCCCCTTGAATTTTATCTATGCCAAGTGAAAAATTTATACTTCGCTTGGCGAAAACCATTGAATACACAAGAAAGAAAGTGGCGAAAGAATTATATCTCACTAAGTATTTCGAGCAGTGTTTCTTCCAGACCAGTTTTTGTGATCGCAGTGCCCCCCCGGAGCATCCAAAACAATACGTTTATAATAATAGTAGTAGTAGCAATGCTCCCGGAACATTACTTCTGAAAGAAACAGAGTTTTCGAATGGCACGCCAGAAGTAAAACTCCACGCAAAATTATTATAACCTGTCATTAAAATGGTAATATACGCCTGGTAACTCTGTACTTTGGGCAAGGCAGTAACATTATAAAGCACAAATATCCGAGCGAGCGTTAGCGAGTGAAGGCGGGTTAGAGCCCCGGCAGTGCACGTTGTTTTCTGTCTTCCCTTCTTGGGAACTGTAACTAAGTGCAGAAACAGGTTCAGATGAATTGGTTATTGCCACTGCCTTGCCTAAAGTAGACTTGCCCACATCTTTTCCCTTTGGAAAGCATCCACTCGCTCCTGCTGTCCTCCACCTTTGCCCTGCTCTGATTCAGATAGTATTGGTGCGGAAAGGTTCTAGAACACAGGTCCCCATATAGGTTAATAATTTTTTTTTTCTGTACCAAAGTAAAATATTTAATTCACATAGTATTGCCGAGCGAGCATTAGCAAGTGAAAGCGGGTTAGAGCCCCGCAGGGCACGTTGATTTCTGTCTACATTACAGATAAATGGGAAGAGAGACCTGTGTTCTAGAGCCCTGCCTATTGGTGCTTTTTAGTGGCCACGTAGTACAGGCTGATTTGTATTTTTTGCACTGTAGTTTTTACGTCATACATCCGGCCCCGTATATATATACGCAAATCATAAAATAATAACTGTAATTTTTCGACAATTACTTCTGACGCTCCCTTTGAATTTCATCTATGCCATGTGACGTATTTCAATTCGCCTATCGAAAATCACTTAGGAGACAATAAAAAGAAAATTATTAAAATAATCCATTTTTCAGCAATTATTTCGAATGGTGAGCCAAAAGAAACCTGCACGGTATTTTATGTATAAACATAAAAAGTGGAAATCTAGCCTCCCACAACCTTTATTAATTTGTAAACATAAATTTGTCATAACTTTAAAGACAATAAAACTAAATTATTTTGTGTAATCGTTCTACTTACCGACTTTTCTTGTAAGTTCTTGTTGTCACAACTTCACACAGACAGATTCTTCTTCTTCTGTGGTTGCAACTTGCGTTAGCGAAGATCGCTCTCCCGGCAATTCTAGACGGTATGATCAAAAGAAAAAGATGAGGAATTGAAATGAATCTTTAGAGATGCTTATAAGATGCTAAATAACGTAGATCTTTGTAAATAAAGATAATAGGCAGTGAGAACAGGTGGGGATAATGTGACAGAGACAGATCAACATTCAAATTCAACATATCGCGCCAGGAATGCTGGTACTTTTGATAAACAAATGACGGTTGATGTAGCAATGCTATTTTGCAATCTCAAATAAATGCCTTGTCACAGGATATTATAAATTTCAAATTTTAAACAAAAATATTTATTTGATGCTGCTATAATTAGTATAATGATTGGTAATAATGCTACTACGATACTCTTGTGAGAGAATTTATTCAGCATTCGAAAAAAAAATATTCTGGAAACAATTCTAAAATATTGCATGAAAATATTTCATTTAAGTTACAGGACAAGGTAACAAAAACATTTCCATACAAAATTAATAGGCATTTTAAAAATATTTCTCATATTACGAACGAATTTATTTTTAAAATATTCGAAATATTTTAAAAATTATATTTCATATGTTTTCTTGTAAGAATAGAAAAGATTGCATATGACATGTTGGAAAACATTTTATTGTGTTCACAGGCCTATTCTGTTTTCTTTATCATGTAGGCCCTATTTAAAACATTTTTAGTGTTACTTCGAAAACATTTTCTCTCTCAACTAGGGGTAAAAAGTGCGGGGGGACGCCGCCCCCACCTGGAAAAAATATGTACGGCGTCTCCCCAGTTCCTAAAAAAAATACAATGGTCAAAGATAGTCAGGGGCAACGGCGTGACGTCATCCGCTGCCTACCGCCCCCTTTTCAGATCCTTTTTACCACTGCTTTCAACATTGAAAACATATTACATTACATTCAACACAATATTTCTATTACCATTTGTGAAAATTTTCCTTACATTATTTTCCTACTAACGTTGTAAGAATGCACATCCTGTCAGTGGCGTATTTACGATTTTGTTTCGTGGAGGGAATTTTGGCTTAAGTTTAGAGTTGCCCCTCCAGTCTGAATTTGCCCTTGGACTTTGCAACATACAAAAAACAGTGCTTAAAGTATTAAAAACTGTTACATTTCACTTAACTTCAGTACTCCGTGTGCTTCACAAAAATTCAAAAGGTTTTCTTCATTATTTTTGCGCATCCGTTACACCTGTTCACTATATTCGCCATATTTTACAACTACCATGCTGCTGAAACCTTCCACAATGCTTTCGCATCCGGCAAATAGTACTAACTTCCACATATCTTTTCTCGTATTAAACATAACTCTCCTGCCGAACTTACATTCCTAAACATCAAATAAAAACTTCAAATTATCATTTCTTACTTCATTTCTCCTGTAAATTTTCCTGATTTTTATAAAAAGCGGAGGGGTAACTCTAAACTTAACCCGGAATTTTTGCTAACTTTATTCCTGGAAATGTGAAAATTGTGCAGGATATTTCATTTACTTTAATATAGTAAAACAAATTTCGGTGGGGCTTAAGCCCGGAAAGCTTATTTAACGCCACTCCTTCCTGTACTTCATTAAATGTTCTCCAAACACATTTTAAAAAATATTTCCGGCAAATATTTGGGATACTTCTCAGATCTAACAAGGAATATGTTTTCTCCAGTAACGGAAGAGTATATTCTGGAAACAATGTAAAAATGTTTCTATAATAGACCTATATCAGAACATGCTGTTCACTAAAGGCACAAAATATTTTCCAAAACAGAATGGAAAACATTTTTCTATTCATTTTTAATGTTTCCTTTTATCTGTTAGAAAGTTTTATATTCAAAATTTGATAAAATATTCCGGAAATAATACTAAAATATCATACGAAAATATTTAAGTTATAGGAGAAGATTACCAAAATACTTTTGTAAAAATTAAGTAAACCTTTTTAAAACATTTCTAAAAAAAATATTTCTTATATTATGAAATAATTTATTTTTAAAATATTCTAAATGTTTTTTATAATATATATTTAATACGTTTTCTCGTAAAAATAGAAAATATTGCAAATAACGTATTAGAAAACATTTTTTAAATATGTGGAGTATATTTCGTTTCATTGTTTTCCGTATCACATATGGAAAACATTTTTAGTATCATTTCAAAAATATTTCCCTTCTCAACAGTGAAAACAAACTAAATTAGATCCAAAACAATATTTCTAATATATTTTGTGAATATTTTCCTGGATTTACTTTCCAGCAAGCATTCTCAAAATGTACTCCAGGTAATTTCTGAAATGTTTTACAAACATTTTTGGGAAAATATTTTCGGGAAATATTCGGAATACATTGGGGAAACCAGCATGGAAATGTCCAGAGAAGGAAAATCTTTTGGTAACCAAGGAAAATATTTTCTTTTGATTGAGGAAATATTCCTTGCTGTGTGGGTAGTTGCTATAGCATATTGTAAACATGTTTATTTACAAACATGTTTAGTCGCGTATTTAGGGGAGCTTCCGGGCTTAAGCTACCCCCTGAAATCTTACTTACTATAGTAAAGTATATGTAATATCTTGCAGAATTTTCAAAGCCCCCCGAAACAAAATCGTAAATACGCCACTGTATATATTAACCGCGATTCTTAATTATTAATTTATAAGGATAATCATATCCTATAAAACATTTTAGAATATTTTTTACGTCAAAGTTTTTACGTTTCGATGATTAACTTAAAACCTACTTATTCAAGTTGAAAGAGTATATAGTAGAAAATCACTATATTATTGTCACGATAACCAATCGACATATTACTTCACCTACTTCGACACTTCCTACTTCATCTACACTCAATATACATTTCGTTTTTTTTAATCTCTTGAGAAAATGAAATCTTTTTTCTCCATATCTCTCCATGTAAACATATCTCCATAAGTATAATCAGAATAGCACTAAACAAGAATGAAGTATTGAAGAAAGTATTAATATAGTATTAGTAAGAGCACGTGTAAAGAAATTATTAACATTTGGACAATAGCTTTATCCGCAATGCTTGTGTGGGTACTGTTTCAGTATACTCTAGAAATAACAATAATAAAAAAAGCTTCAGATCTCTCTTCAAATTTGTAGACGAACTTCTGCCTATTGATAAATATTTCCCGCCGGTACACTTCAGACATTTTACTTTTAAATTATGTCCTCATCCTCAGCTTTTAAGAAAAAATATTTTTTCAAATATTTTGGTTAAGGAAAGCTACACTATCATTGCACTTGCAGTTCACTCACTGAATGTATTGATTTAGAGCTGTAAAAATCTACTACAAAATCTTCCAGGTGCTTGGCTTGCAATCAGTACACGTGATTTCCCTGAGGTTATACTCCCCTTCTGAAACCAGCAAGTGGCCCTAAGATCTTATCTGTTTCTTTGTGTGTCGGTGACTGTTGGCCACTGACAGTTCATGCTCCATTCTAAGAGATTTACAACAGGAAAGAAAACAAGGATGTGTTTCCGGAAAACTATACATATCATAGTTACTCGTCCGAAATGTAACACAAAAGAAACTAAAGCAAACTAGGTATATTCCTTAGAAATTTGTATCGCGTTACCGTTACAGTTACTTTGGAAAAAAGGCTTAGCGGAATAAGGATGTGAAAGCTCCCCCAAGCATATCTGCACCAAATTTACAGTATCGATTAACATTTATGAGAAACTCGGTTTCCAAAAGTTTCAGCCCCCCAAGCGCTTTTGGAGGGGTGTTAGGAGGGGGGAAGGAAAATTGAAATTATTTTTTTCTCTTCTAAACGGCTAAACTGATTTGCATGAAAAAAGATGTTAGGTGTTCTGAGGAAGAGAAAAGTCGGAAAATATTTTTTTTTAATATTTTGAGGTTGAAAATTGGTATTTTTTGAAATTTTCAAAAAAAAATAGTAGAAGACTAACTGCGACACCCACTATTTTTTGCCAGCTTTTTCTTGAGAGGGTCCCTAACAACATATATTGTTTTCATTTTGTTCGCAAGTGTACCTCATAGTGAAAAAAAGGCAAATGTACATAGGTCAGCATCTATGTGGTATACGTATGATACACACTGTACACCACTAGGATAACCAATACCTTTGAATGGGAGAGGAGATGAAGTTGTTATAACATTGGAATCTTATGATAACAAGTATTTTTTGTCTTAACGGTAATTGGTCTCTGAGGATGAAGGGGATTCTCGACCATGTTCACACCTCCTTTGGCTACACCACTGCTGTACATCAACTGAAATAATACATTCCCGCATTTTTTGTTAATTGTGCACATAATCAATGTTCTGTGATACATATAGATCTTTCTTTAGTAATTGTTCTTGTTTTTTTTTTTTTTTTTTTGTAACAGTTGGTTAATAATATGCCTGTTGTTAATAGCTATTCATGTGTTTAGTTTGTTTCGATGGTATTACTGTATATGTGTGTTTAATATGATCAAATAATGAATGAATAGAAAGAAATTAATCCTCATCACTGTTTCCGTCCAATAATGGAACAATTTCGGTTTTCGTGAACAGAACTGTTGGCTGCTGTTCTCACGTTGCTGCTATTTTGTATTATTTATCATATGCGAGGTACTTATCGAAAATCATTCGACCCGAACGAAAGAAGTTCCACATTCTGACTGTTTGTACTTCTAGTAAGTTATATTGGTTTATCACACACAATATTTTCTAGACCGATACTTCGGTCAGAATCATAGTGCTTTCTCCAAAGTAGGGTCACGATGGCTTAGTGATAGAGCGCTTACTTCTGGTGCGAGATGGACCTCGTTCGATCCCAGGTTATAAAAGTTCGTGGTGGATACCATCGTACCAGTGAGTTTTCTCGGGATTATCTGAATTCACTTATATTCTCATTTAAGGAATTATTTTCCAATAATTAGCTTCCATCTATTACCTGTCTGTATTATTGGATCGAATTTGAGTTTAGCATTCCTTCGGTAGCAAAGTTATATGAGCCATGGAGCTACGAATTAACGTGAGATTCAAACCGCTTGCGTTCCTGCCGCGAATCGGAGCCAGGTCTCCTATGCCAAAGTGCTGTATGCTACCCACATAGCCGTGAGTGATTTCTCTGTCTTCATTAGCGTAGAAGGCATAATATTTAAACGTTTTGGATTTCATATAATTTCAGTTCTTCCTCGATAGCCAATTCTGTACTGAGACAAAGTAGATCAATCAAATATACTTATCTTTCCTTTTTGGAATTCTAACGAGGTTCTTGTAACTTGGGCCACGTCCTAAGACTTTTGTTAGTTGAAACATCGTCTTTAGTTTTAGTTAGTTTAATCGTATGTCATTATACTCAACGTTTAATAAAATATCACAGGATTTCTTCAATTTCTTTGTGGTGACCCTTGCCCCCGCCATGTACCACATCGAGTTGTGTATTAATGGAAACTACGGCTAAAAATAATAAACATTCCCTTTCCCCCAACTTCGATCCGACATTTTGTTCTCGAGTTATGGCTTTTTTTTGCATCTTCCAACAGATTTTTGGCTGGTCATAGTACCGAAAGGAAGTATTTGTACACCCAGGTTGGTCTATACTTTTTGTCTTATCTTGGTGTCAGGAATCTGCTCCCAAACGTTGTCAGTGTTGTTTTGAAACACTGTATATTTCTATCCTGTATATTTCTATCCTGTTTCTGATTAGCTCCTGTCTGCTAAGCACCTACCAGTTTTCCCAAAACCGACCAAAAGTGAGCTACATCCACTTCATCGTCCCCCTCCCCTATGCTTTCTTGTTGTGTAGTACTTATTAAATATTTATATTGTAGTTGACAGAAATTGAAAATATTGATTAAAATATCTGGTTAAAATGCTACTAGAGGAATTCTTTCTTTAGTGCAGAAATTCCCTCCTTATATCTTATCGCATTTTAGGCGAGAAGGGATTAGGCAAGATGTGAATTCCCATCTCACCTAAAATAGCTGACATTCTTCTCTTGGAGATATCAGTGACTGATAAATCGTTAGGCGAGATGGAATGGAATCTCTTTTTCTATGGAAGATATTTTCCTTGTCTGATAACTTACTACAAGGATGCTGGTGACCAGAACGCCATCCAGTTTCCCACCACCCTAGTTTCAAGACAGCGGAAGTACGAACAAATCTCCTGAGGTAAATATGTCAAAACAACTCTTGCATCCATACCCACTTAGTGGCTTGATGAGTCAAATAGTAATACACTGAAACAAGTGTCAATGCTTATATTCATAATGTCTTTGCTTTTGTCTTTAAAACAAGTTTATATTTAATTTGTTCATAGAATTACATTGTGATTTTTCCTGAACATAATATTGTGTTATTTTCTTTTTCAACAGTACCTTTGTGGAAGCTTCCTATTCGGATAGTTCTGAAGATTCTCCTGGACCATCAAACTGTGTTGAGGCCACAAATATGTCAGAAGATACTACTGTGAAAGTTTCCTGTGAAACTGTCACCAATGACGAAACGCGTGATGATGTAATTATAGTTCCTCAAACACACAATAAAAAGCGAACGTATGAACAAAGATCAATAGTAAAGTATCTTAAAAATAGCCGGCCGTGCACACCAGAACATGAAGAACAGATTACGAAAAAGGATTGCAAACATGATAGTACCAGATCTACTCCCAATTTCATTTATTGAAGGGAAAGGGTTTCGGGAGTTAATGTCCTTTCTTGAACCAAGTTATAGCGTACCGTCTAGGCGGACACTATGGAGACGCTTGCAGCTTTTTTTTATTCTGAACTGAAAGAGCAAGTTCAACAGAGGCTACAGAAAGCAGAAATAGTTGCTTTAACGACAGATATATGGACGTCTCGAGCAACAGATTCTTACATTACAGTGACATGTTATGCTCTGTATAGGAACTTCTGTACAGAAGATTTTGTTCTCAAGACAATTGAACTAGAAGAACGATATACAACTGAAAATGTAGCTAATGGTATTAAACTGTGTATGGAGGAATGGTGCATCAAAGACAAAATAGTTGCATTAGTTCACGACAATGCATCGAATATGATTAATGCTGGACGTTTGTTGCCGGTTTACAATGTATCATGTTTGGCACATACATTGCAGCGATCCATACTGACCAGTTTAGAGAAAAGCGAGCTAACAAATATAATTTCAATCTGTAGCAAAGTGGTAGGGCACTTCAAACATAGCACCACTGCTTCAGTCGCGCTTGAAAAGAAACAAAAATTTCTAAAGTTACCAAAGCATCGCCTTATTCAATATACAAAGACTCGCTGGAACAGTGTATATTCGATGATCGAACGGTTGCTGGAACAAAGAGAATCAATAATTGCAGTGTTCTCTGATAGAAATGTCACTAAACCTATGGATGCAAGGAATTTACAATTAACTGAAGACAAGTGGCAAATCATGGAAGATATCGTTCGCGTACTGAAGCCACTGCAAATGGCTACAACAGTTATGTGTGATCAAAAGTGTTCCATTTATTTTGCTTTACCACTAGGCTACGGTCTTATTTCTAACCACCTGAAGGAATGTCCTTCAGATTCTGAAATTGTTAAGAACTTGAAATCTTCAATATCAGTTGACTTAGGAAAGCGTCTTCAGCTCGATGCATTACCCGATTCTGAATCATCAGACTTTTTGTCAAATAGTGTTCTGAAATGTTACCTCTTAGCAACATTCTTGGACCCAAAGTACAAATCATTACCATTTCTGAATTTTAAAATGCAAACAAATATCCATAGATGGGTTCATGATATTTGCGTAGAATCTGAAGAATAAGAAGATGATTTATCACAGCAATCGTCCGGTGGGTCATCAGCATTAGACTATTTGCTTGGAATATTTCCATCGTCTTCAAAAAGTCCTAATGTAACAGATGAGCTTACTCTTTATAAATAAGATCAGTGTCTTTCGCAAAGTTGCAACAGCCTTGAATGGTCGAAACTTAACGAGCATCGGCTTCAAAAATTAGCATGTCTTCCTAGAAGATTCACGGTGATTCCAGCAACTTCAGTCGAATCTGAACGAGTATTTTCACTTGCTGGTAATATCGTTACTGCCAGTAGATCTAGACTTCTCCTTGAAAATGCAGATATATTAATATTTTTGAACAAATATCTAAAACCTCTCGCTTGCAAACCGCAATAGGTTGGCACAAGTTGCACTGCTGAATTAAATTTTAAATTTAAAAAACGCTACAAACGATTAAAATGCAATATGCAAACACGATTTCACAATCAAACTCAAGTCGTAAAATTTATGTTTAGTGAAAGTTTGATAGTTTTTCTTAAGCTATATCAATCAATACCATTTTAGTTTCCTTTTGGCATATGTTCTTACGTTTCTTTTCTCGTTTTGAATTGATAGAATTCACTAGTGTTTATCTAATAAAAGTCGTTGTCCTTAGGGTTTATTTTATGTAGGTTTAGTTACTCGCGTAAGTAAAGTATTTAATTTTAGGTGAATGAATACAATTATTTGATATCTTTCTTTAGTTTTTGATAACATTCTATTATTTTCCAATTGAATGTTACTGAACATTTTTTAACTTGCTTCATTAAAAAACAAAAAAAACTACAACTGTCCGTTAACTTATAACTTTCGCAAAATATGGAAATTTGAAGCAGTAATTTGATTAATGCTACTTAAGCAGTGTCGCAGATCGAGAAATTTCGTCGATTTCTGCATTGAATTTTAAGTTGACATGGGACAAAGTATGTATAAAATACAGAATGAATACGGTAATTTTCATAAAGTACAAATTAAACCCATAATAAATAATAATATCCATCCATAACGTTTTCTTATTTCAATTAACTGTTTCTAACGCTTTCAATCTCAATGAATCAATGCATATACATGCAGTTTGTATTTGTTTTTGTTTGACTAGTATTGGTGGATGGCAACTGCTTCACCTGCAGATATTAATATAAGTTTAGGGGGCTTATATCTCAAAATTTGGTTTAAGCTCAGGGGGAGAACAGCAGCACCTTTTTTTTCGCTGCGTAAGTAAACAGAAGTGTAGTCCTTGGTTCTATTGATGTATGTGATGCATGTGAAATATTTGCATAGGGCTTTATTATTTCGCCGCATATACAGTACGTTAGTGGATAGTGAAGTAAGATAAGAGTAATATTAGTAATGTTACATTGTTATTGAATCTTGTAACAGAGGAGAGGCGCTTTTGCTTTTTTTGATCTAATGTCGTTAAGAAGAATAAAGATATGATATATCCATGAATCTGTGAGATGTATTTCAGTTTTCTCTTTTGGTGAATTTTGGCAAGTTTATGTAATTTATAAATTATTTCAAATAATGACATTCCCAGGCTTGTGATCATAAATTTGCATGCAAACAAAAACATTTGTATATGTAAAGAAGCAGTTCTTGTTTTCATTATCAGTGCATTTTTAGGACAAAAGCTCAGTTGTCTAAAAATGACTTTCAGAGCTTCATATTGTATCTTCGTGAGTGATTGTAAAATTTATTAAGAAATCTGGTTGCTGGACACTACTTGTGTATAATTATCAATTTCTTGTAGTGTATTTTTTTCTGTGTGAAATATTTTTGAAAATAAAATAAGTAATTACATAGTACAGCATTAATATTTAGAATGAAACTTTTTCATAAAATGAAATACAAACTTCATTTCTTTGTAATGAAGAAACTTGATTTATTTCGAGTTCTAGAAACTTGATGTATTTCGAGTTCACAAATTTTGTAAATGTCAACGCGTGAGAGGTTCTTTATCTTGCTTTGATTCTAGATCTAGAAAGTTTGAATTGAAGTATATATCTATTACGTATGTATCTTCCTAATAAACTTCTAAAGTGTACCAACAGTATATATAAACATTCAAAAACAAAATAATATAACTCTTGTGTCTTTCAACACAAAACTCCACAATTTGCAGACAAATAGAACCGGTTTTGAAGTTTCTAAATAGTTTTGTAATTTATTTCGTACTTTCTTTCTACTTGTTTAAGAGCATGTAGGTTAAGAGATAATATGAGCAGCAAATTTAAACGCACAAAAAGGGATTAGGGTACTAGCAAATGGCTCCACGACACTACGTATGGAGAATATTAGCGAACCATACTGACATTTTTTTGATCCCTTCCACGTAGCTAAAATCAAAGAACGCTGAAATACGTATTCGTTTATTTTAAATGAGAGGTTCAAATTACATGTGTGTAACCTTAAAAGTTTACCTCACATTTAGCGAAACTCACCGTATTTTTTTTATTTTATTTATTTATTTATTGGTGAGGTTTACCTGGATCGTTCACGGAACTTGCACATTACAAGATTTTAAGTTTTTGTTTGCAAATAAACCTACATCTGTTTTATTTTCTGGTTATAATCACCATAATTTGCATCGTTGGTTTCTTGAGCAATGAACAATTCGTATTTCCCATTGAACCGATGTTCAACGTATTGGACTTTGCTAGTAGTAGTTTGTAATTCCCATCTAAGCGCTTCACATCGTTTGGACTTAACAGTACAAATTCTCAAGACTGCGTTTCGTTCAGTTTGATGAGCTGTCGTGATTGTCTAGTCAAGTTTTCAGCTTTTACTAGAACCTCTAAACGATTGGGTTTATTTATCTTTACAAGCAATTCGTAAGGGGGGAATAGAGTTCGATCCCAAGACCTATGGCATGCAGTACAACTGCGTTTACCACTCGATCATCTGTTTTATGTGATAAGCAGCCTCTTATTAGGCTTTTATATTTAAAATATCAACTTGGTTCAAATTTGATTACCCGCAGTTCGCTAATGGTATATTTCCACAAGGCGAGTATAGGCTTCTTCTAAAGGTCTTACTAAATACTATTGAAAAATATAATAAAAACTCACACATCGTGTTTTTTATATAAGTAAAGTTTTGCATATTTGCGTACTTTTCCCGTAAACGATAAGGTTTATTCCAAATTCAATTTTTGCGCCTCTATTTGCCCATTACCCAAAGTAATATATACAGAATTTGCGACGACAAGAGATATTGATCTGAATAATAACTCGAATTCCCTGCTTTTAATCGACATTTAATTTATTCGTGAATATGGTTTTCGTCTGTTAATATTGATCCCAGATATTTGAAAGTATTCACTTTATCAAAGTATTATTCCATATTTTTACGCATCCATAAGTTGCCGTATTACGATCCTGACCAACTTCCATGTATTTAGTTTTCTCTGCATTTACTTCTAAACCTATGACCCTGTAAGCGTTTAATAAGACCTCTGCATTTCCTTCTACTGTTTTCCTATCATCCCCTATTAAATTTACATCATCATACGGCATAACCTGGTGAATTCCATTTAACTCTATGCCCTGGTTGCTATCTTGCAAAGTTGAATAATAATGGCGACAACGCATCTCCTTGTTTCAGGCCATTCTCGACGTGAAAGCGCATGGATATAAATTTTCCTACCCGGACTTTACTTTGTTATTCATTTAAACATATCTTAATTAATCTAATTAGCTTCTTCGGTATTTCAAATTATGTAAGAATGTCGTACAATGCTTCTCTTCTAACCGGGTCGTAAGCCTTTCTAAAATCAATATAGAGATGATGTACCGGAATATTTACAGTGAGCTTATGTCCGGTTAACTTTTGTCCGCTTTTGCATTAATATAGGTGAACTTATGTTCGGTGAGGTTATGTCCGCGACCCGCCACTACATGCAAGAAGAAAATAAGGATGGAAAACTTGCTAATTTAATTTCAAATATCTATATGTTAATGATAAAAGATCACTTTGGAAGAACTGGGAAATAACGAAACAACCCCTTCCCCCCCTCAATTCTGCCTTCCAGATGGTGGTGTGCAACGCACAAGCGCAAATGTGTCGCCTGGGGCAGAATTGAAGAAATAGGTGTCTCCTTAAGAGAAAGCGAACTTTTCTGAATGTACAGCTGCCGACTTGCCAGACGAACAACAAACACAGTCCCAAAACTCTAGTATTAGTGATCATCTCATAGGTGACCTTCCCTCCTCACCCTCCATTTATTCATAAGCTCTGTGAGTGAAATCCTCGTAGTGTTGATAGAACAACAGCGAAAGGCAAGAATTCATCCCTCTCCCAGCACTCAACCATGCGTCAGTCTTCGGCAACAAATTTCCAAGAAAAAGCGATGTACTTGCCAAAATGAAACATCTCATTCCAGTAGAAATGTTGATGACAAACAATGCAAGCAACGAAAGTACATCGCTTGCATTAGGAAAGAATGTGCGGAAACAAGTAAAGAATGTGGTCACGGTATTGACGTATATATATATATATATATATAGAGAGAGAGAGAGAGAAGGCTATTTACATCAGCAGTGGATTAATGTTTCGAGAGAGGCTTGAGGAACGGGTAAAAAGATTTGTGTTGTAAGTGTAATGCGAAGAAATTATCACAATTTTTTTTCAGGAGGGGGTTGAGCCCGATAACCACTCCTAAATACCCTACTGTACATGAGTCAACTGTTCCCATATTATCTAGCAGCAACGAAACAAATTTTGAGTAAAAGCAATTTTAATAGCTATCAATATTCGAGACGAGACCGATTTTCCAAGACTGACCTAAGTCTCGTCTCGATTTACAGAGGTCTATCTCGGTCTCTGTCTCGCCTCGGTATATAAAAGTCTTGGTCTCGGTACCATCACTACTTTATTTGCCATAGCATCTGCAAAGCGAATATAATTAAGTTTCCTGCCTACTAGCTACTACGAAAATGTCATCTTTGGTGAAATACTTTTTTGGTGTTTCTTGTAAATATATAGGGTGTTTCAAAACAACATCGATAACGTTTGGGAGGTGATTCCTGACACAAAGATGAGACGAAAAGTATAGATCAACCTGGGTGCACAAATGCTTCCTTTCGGAGTTATAGTCTACCGAAAACATGAAAAAATGAACTTTAATGGTCCATAGGTCCTAAACTATGGGACGTACCGTTGTCGGGTCAAGACTTTACTTAGGCACTAATATGTGCCCTATGCAAAAATGCACGTTTTAGAATCCTAAGGTACTCAACCAATAATTTTTATAGAGGGAGTTTGGCTACAGGCATATAAGTTCAAGTACTCACCAATTACCTCTATTAAAATTGTTGCGGAAATGTCCCAGAATTCTGAAACATGGATATTTGGATAGGCCACATATTAGTTCCTAAGTGAAGTCTTGACCCGACTACAGGACGTCCCATAGTTTAGGAGCTATGGACCTTTAAAGTTCATTTTTTCATGTTTTCGGCAGCCTATAACTCCGAAAGGAAGCATTTGTGCACCCAGGTTGGTCTACTATTCGTCTCATCTTGGCATCAGGAGTCATCTCCCAAACGTTGTCGGTGTTGGTTTGAAAACCCTGTAGAAGTTGGTGAAAGGAAATATCTCTGTCAAACTTCCTTCAAACTGTACTTGCCTCCGTCATTTCAACTCTTAGTGCAAAACATTCTTATATTTTTTTTAATGATTTACTTGGCGGAAGCCAACTCAAACCAACATATACTGCATTTTATCTTTCTCTTTACCATATACTTTTATCCAACATATACTTTTATCTTTCTAACTTGAAGTAACATATTCATGTATGTGCTGTCTAATAAATTAATTTATATATATATATATATATATATATATATATATATATATATATATATATATATATATATATATATATATATAATATTAATTCTATATTTATTTTAGGTAGTGCAATTAATATTCCTGATCAGTGAACTGAAGGCTAAAGCTAGCATACATAACGTCTATCTGTAGCCGCGCGTTGGATTCTACTCGTAGTAACACTGATTTCAAACTTCATGCCTTTTTGAGGCATGGTTTTTTAACTTGAAGAGCACAGAAAAAGCTTAAAAACCAATATCTTAAAAAAAAACTGGTTTTGTTGTAAACGGATCCGGTTCACGGAGAACAACGAAACTCCACTCTGGTGAGAAACGAAACTGGGTTTGAAGAAACTTGAGACCAGTTTCGCTTAAATCAGAACCGTTTTTTTTAGAAATCCGAACCGCTTTTGGAGAAAACAGAAACCGGGCTTGGAGAAAAAAAACGAACCGGTTTTTGGAAAAAAACGAAACAGATTCCTGAAAAAACCGAAACCGGTTTCGGCAAAACACCGAACCGGTTTTGGCAAAAAAAACGAACCGGTCCCGGTGAAAAACCGAAATGTCGGTTTTTCGAATTTCTGTTTTTTAGAAGCCGGTTTCCGGTTTTTATAAAAATCGGTTTTGCCTATCCCTAGTATATACTCGTATACTATACAACCACATATATATCTATATATAAATATATATACTATAACATATATACACACACCTATATAGAGATAACTAATATGGACTAATAAATACATAAACACGTGTGGAACAATCAATATATATATCACATTATAATAGATATATGTATTCATATCTTATACTTTAAGTTTTTTCAACAACCTATTCCACTGTTGGTCGATGATCAGTCCTGAGTTCCAGTTCGTAGCTTTATTACCCTCCATTTCTATAAACCGTGCCTCCTTCCATTTCCTAACTATGCTTCTTTCTTCTTGGCCTAAAATTTTACTTCATTCCAATTAACTGAATGTCCCGTGCCCTTACGTGTTTGTAGACCACATTTTTGTTCCTTTCTAGCCTAACGTCATCCTTATGTTGTCTTATTCGCTCTCTTAGTCTCTTTCCAGTTTCCCCAATATAACACATATCACACTCGCCGCACTGAATTTTAAAAATCAGTCCTTTTTTCTCCATCATTACCCCTTGTTATTCTTCTGTCTTCTTCCTTCTTTTTTTTCCCTTATTACATCCAGAAACCTCTTGCTCCCTTTTCTGTAAGTTGAGATGCCCCCCCCATCTTCTTAAGCATTCTTTTAATGATTTCTGCTTCTTCTCCCAAACTTTCTATGCCCCACCACATTTTTCTTCTTTCTTCTATTCCTCCTTCACTTTGCTCTCCTTCCCGGCTTATTTCTTTTTCTTAGTTTATCTTCTCCCATCTGCTTCTGTATTTTAGCCTCTTTCTATCGTATCCATTATTCTCCACCTGCTTATGGAATGATTATACTCTGTTCCGCCTTGTCTCCTTCACTGGTTATTTGTTTAATTCTATTCTCCATGTTAATGATGAAATTCCTCTTGGTCGAGTAATCTACATAACTTCGGGCGTGGCAATAGTTTCCCGACGCGCAACTTTTAAAATACCATTCTGTGTATATCACTCCTTGTTTCCTCCTTATTCTCATATGCAGGAAAAGTATAGCCTCTTCCTTTTCTACCTCTAGCTCCAGTTGTATGCCTTTCTCTATATCCTCAATTTCTTTACAAACTATACCAATTGCCTTACAGTTCCTTTCCAAATCCCCAAGCAATCGTCAACATATCTAGCAAAACACACTAATCTGTCACTTCCTTTCATCCTTACTTTCTTCTCCCAGTCGTTCATAGTAATTTCTGCTAGCACTGGACTCAACCTGGAACCTATGCTTAGTCCTTCCTTGACTTTCAATAAATTATCACCTATAACACAATAACTGTTATTCCATATAGTCTTCAGGGCCTCCTTCAGTCCTTCTCCACTCCAACCATTGATCTTCCTTATCCTTCATCAATTTAGTGATGACTTTAACAATGTTGTTTCTTCTTAGACTTGAAAACATAGCCTTCACATCGACACTGAAAATGATATTTTTAGCTTTGCTCTGTCCTACTTCCTCCAACCTTCTTCTTAACTCAACCGAGTTTTTCAAACTGCTACTGTCTTGTTGCTTCCTTAACATTTCCACAACCTTCTTTAACTCCTCCTCCAATGGTTCAAATATATTTCCTCGGCTATCTAATACTGGTCTCAGTTTTACCTCCTACTTATGAACTTTTGGAAAACCTTTCATTAGCGGTATCCTACCTTCTTTATGAAGACCTCTTTCAAAACCTGCTTTTGTTAGTGATACTAAAACTTTTTCTTTAATTTCCTCAGACACAGATCTTTCACCTATCACCTCGTAAGTATCATCACAGATATCATTCAATGTTTCTTTGTATCATTGTTTTTCCATCACCAGAATGGCACCACCTTTGTCCGCTTGTTGCACACATATGTCTTTTCGCTTCTTTATATCCTTCAACACACTGTACTCGTGTTTTGAAAGGTTTCCCTTTGGCTTCTTTATGTTCCTTTCCACAATCACCTTAGCCTTTCTCCTTATCTTATCCCTTATCTCCTTGTCCTGAACTTGAACTATGGCTTGCTCTACCAAGTATATAACCTCTTATGCGTCCAATCTTTGTTCTTTCCTTTAAACTTATAGCCTAAACTTAACACTTTCTTCTCATCATCCGACAACGTCACATCACCTATTACTACCACCTTTTTGTCAATGTCCTCCTCCTGATTTGACTTCCACCCTAACCGCCTTCCCTTTTCCATTAATCTTTTCTTCACTTTCATATTAAATTTCTCTTCCCACACTTCCAGTCTCTTTATAACTATATCCCTAGTAAATATCAACAAACTATCACTAATGTCACTTTTTAACTGGTATACACATGGTATAGTATTGACTCTCCATCTAATATTCCAGAACATCTAATCATAACTATTTATTACAAATCTTTATGTGTCACAATGACATTCATGTATGTTCTACCAGGTCGTCCTATTCCCCTCCCATTCCAATATTCTAATAATTTCCGACATTACCTGATCTCTTCCAATATTAACATCCATAGCCGCTCAGACAGAAATTGCTTTTAACAATTGTATCACTGCCTCCACTACAGGCTTCATTCACCCATTACCAAAACCAATCCGTTCCTGATCTAACACTACTCCTGACATAGTGATCACATGATTTCTCGCCCACAGTATTTTCATCTACATGCTAGATCCTCTGGAATGTAGATCGCTACTAAACTTACTAAACTCATACAATGTCAGCGACCTATACAATGTCAGGGTAGTGCCTCAAATAATTCAATATTTTCAGAGTAATAAACAAACTGCATGGCTCTGGATAAGTAGAGTAACAAATAAAACACAGTTCTGACCAGAGCAGACTGAAATATATTGAAAACTATACTTACAATATGCTACAGTTTCAAGGATCTAACGTCCTCTTCACCAGATACAGAAGAAGATGCCTGATACCGGATGAAGAGGACGTTAGGTCCTTGAAACTGTAACACATTGTAAGAATAGTTTTTAATAATTTCATTCTGCTCTAGTCAGAACTGTTTTTTATTTGTTATTTTCAGAGTACTTCAACTTAAATGCTGTTAGTGTATATATATATATATATATATATATATATATATATATATATATATATATATATATATATATATATATATATATACAGAGTGAATCAAAAGTCTAGAAACGGTGGAATAACTCGAGAACTTAACCTCGAATCGAAAAACAACAAAAAAAAACACTCGTTTAGTAATATGTAAAAAATCTGAAGAAACCAAACTCGCCTCTCTAGACCCACCCCCTGGGAGCTGGGGTGGGGTCAACTTTGAAATTCAAATGGAAACCCCAATTTTTGATTGACGATTTGGATTCTACGGCCCAAACTATGTAAGGTTTCATCAACACTTTTCCGTCAATGCATAATCGGCGTCATGGCGCTATAATCGGCGAAAGTAAATTAACTGTTTGGGATCAAAAAGAAAAACATTTCGCTGTTAGACCGACATTTGTTACCAACAGTTCCGTCACCGTTAAGGACTCGCCACTTATAAACGAATCGTTCAGATGAACGTCGCTTTAACCAACAGGTTTCATTGTGAGCCTCTCCGTTGGGTAGAAGCACGGAGAGGAGGGGAAAAAACAAGTCAGTCTGACGATTGTTTCTGGCGTGATAATACCATGTAACCACGCAGTGTCTAAATCAAAGACTTAGACGAACAACAGTGTAACATACTAGTTACATATAGTGAACTATGTTACATACGTAATGCACTCAATTACAATGCTTAGCGCATCAAAAGTTTAAAAAGTACAACGATGAGCCAACACTAAATATAAAGTGCATTGATTATGATTATAATGACGCCGAGAAAAGAAAACCTAATGCCTGTCTCAGACGGGACTGAAGTAAATCTGCATTTCACGATCTAAAACTCACGACCTTACTTAACGATCGTGTGAGAGGTAACTTGCCCTTAGGTCATGTTGAAATTTTCTGCTGTTTTTATTTGGATCCTCACTTGGAAGAAATAGAAGTTTCTATTTTCTTCTGGACTTATTTATTTATTTATTTATTTCATTTTCCGCCGTAAGAACTTAGCGTTCATGGCTTCGTCAAGAGATACAGTTACGGTTACAATTAATAATAATAATAATTACAAGAGAAACACTACAATTAATAATACAGTTATTTAAAAAAATATTATATAATAATACAATATATATAATAGTAATACAAAATATATACAAAACAATAAAACTAAAAGTGCATTTTTAGAGAAAATATAAATTGTACCTTATTTTATATATTTCAAAATTCAAGGAAATCGTAATATTTATATTACAAAGAAATATCACACTGAAGATATTGATCTAAACCATAGAAAGGATGTTTATGTAACAGCAACTTGAGGTGTCTTTTAAACTGCAAGCTTGGCATTCGTTTGATACGATCTGGTAATTTATTATAAAGTTTTATTCCTATGAGGTGTAACGAATTTTGAGTTCAGTTAGACGGAAATTTTGTATATGAATATGATTCGTTGTTCTTGTGTTGTATTGGTGTAGGTCCGAATTGAGTTGAAAGTTTATTTTATTCACATGTATGAATGGTGATGTTTCGAGAATGTATATACACG
This sequence comes from Thermobia domestica, assembly GCF_964235325.1. Taxonomy (NCBI): domain Eukaryota; kingdom Metazoa; phylum Arthropoda; class Insecta; order Zygentoma; family Lepismatidae; genus Thermobia; species Thermobia domestica. The sequence goes on from NC_137471.1 coordinate 158,717,925, forward strand.
GCAATGGTAATATTTTAAGTTTCTGAAACAGTGGTCTTCTTGGTGTATGAAACAGAACTGATAACATTATTCGTAACATTTTCTACTGCATTGTAAATACTATCTTCGCATAACAGGTATTACCCCAGGAAATGATTCCATACGATAGAATTGACTGGATCAATCCGAAATAAATTGTTTTCAATGTTTCTGTAGTTAGAATCTTACTATCTTCACGTATAAGATATATTTTCGCGCTTAGTTTTCTCAACAAATCATTCACGTGATCATCCCAGGTTAATTAGAGTCTAATTTTAACCCTAAAAATTTAAAAGTGTCAGATATCTGCATGAGTTCTTCGTCTATACGTAGTTGATGTATATTTAGAGAGTTCAGTTTTCCTTCATTGAAACTCATTATAGTTGTTTTCGCTGTATTTAAGTTGGTTTGCTTTTAGCCATTCTGCAATTTTATCTGTCGTGTTCTTAAATATGAATTCCTCGCAGCAAATGTTATTTGGAATGTGAACAAAAATGTTTGTACCATCCGCAAATAGTACGGTTTTGTTTGGAACTATATAATCGGGAAGATCGTTAATGTATATAAGAAAAAAGTATAAGACCTAATATTGATCCTTGTGGAACTCCGTGCCTAATGTGTCTTACCTCTGACTTGGTTGGACCTATTTCTATATATTGCATGCGGTTAGTCAAATAGGATTGGAACCATAAATTAGCATGACCTCTAATGCCATAACTACGCAATTTATTCAATGAAATTTTGTGATTAACAAGGTCAAAATCTTTTGTGATATCCAGAAAAATTCCATATATTTTATTTCTTCTCACTCCCGCTTTATATATATCACTCAGAAAAGCAACTACAGCATTGTTAATTGATTTGCACTTCCTAAACCCGAATTGGAGCTTCGTGAAGATATTGTTCTTTTCCAAAAAGGACACCAGTCTGTTATACATTTTTCTAAAATTTTGGAGAAAACAGATAGAATAGAGATAGAACGATAATTTCCTGGGTCAGTAGTTGATCCTTTTTTGTATATAGGTATTATTTTTGCAAGTTTAAAGTCTTCTGGAAATGTTCCCGTTTCAAGGGAGGAATTGCATATATCTGTCAACTGTATAAGAAAATATTCGGCACACATTTTAAGCAATTATTAAGGAATATCGTTGGGCCCAGAAGACCTTTTCGTCTTCATTTTTTTATTAATCGATCTTATTTCTAACTATTTCGTAGGTATTAAGTATATAGATACAGAATTACTACATAATATTAGTAATGTTTCTTCGCCTCTGCTTATTTCTGGAAGGACAGTTTCTACTGTAGCGGTTCTAAGTCCCACAGTCTTAACAATCTCCACAGAATGGTAAGTAAGGCCGTGAGAATTGTCGGAGTGCTCTTTGAAAGCTATTCCAACCTCAAACAACTCATCATGATTTTCGGAAGTAAGGCAGGACCTACAACTATCACGGCTCAAACCTTAGACCACTCTAACGATTCAGAGTTCCCGCTTATTTGGCGAGCAAAAATTTGTTGATTTTCCGAATTTACCGAGTCACTATTTACAAATTTCCAAGTCTGTATATAGTGTAAAAAAATAACCACGTTCTTCCAGACCAAGGAGCCCCATCTATTATACAAGTGCACGTATATAGCAAGCATGTAATCATCCAGCCATTTTGCGAGTAAGCTGAATTTACTGCCTTTTTCAGATTTTTCAGGTTTGTGGTAACCCTGCTTGGGTTATTATCACATTCATTTTTCCTGAAGAGAAAAAACCTAAGTAGCAATGACAATCCAATACTCACATATGGGGTAAAACTTGATGAAAAGGAGTTAACTTTGTTCAATTGAAATCTACAGCAACCAGTATTCTTTTTAAATATAATGCTTTGCAATAAGTCGAAATGAAATAAAACTAAACTTTATTTCTAGCATTGTAACGGAGGAGTTTTTGTTAACCTTTAAATTCACAACTACAAGATTATTAAGACAATAATAACGGAGAATTTGTGCAGGGAAAATCCAGCGGAATGAAGATAGCCGATGAAAACATTTCAAGAATTTAATTTATTTAGACAAGATAGTATGTTTAATTTGAAGATTGAGGTCTATATATATTTCCCTTAAACCTTCTCCCCTCCTCCCGTGCTGAAAACGAATACTTCAGGTAGTCAATTCTTAATTTTAACTTGCGTTGTGGAAAGATATAAGGTTACTTTCATAATTCAACATTCACACTATTGTTAACAAACCTTACCAAATATTTGATAAATTACACAAGCAAATATATGAGCATAAGAAAAAGAATTTAAAAAATGAAACTTACCGTAAGTTACCTGATGATTTAGGGTTGATGCAACCGCATGGCTTAAAACTTGGGCTGCTATGCTGACTTTCATAGCCTTAAACCCAACTGAATCTAAACATCAACTGGGTCGAATCAATCTCATGGCTCTTGCGTATGTGTGCCCAACTCCCAGTTTTCACTACCAGATTTTCCCCAATTTTCACAGGCACATGAAAATCATGACGATACATCATGTTTCTGGTGCGTTTGAGGAGACGAGTTGGGTCATACAAGGTGAATATCTTCTGCTGCTGTTCATGATCACCGGAAGAAAACAAGAACCACGGGTCTTCTTCTTTTGAGCCTAGAAGTTTCAACGCCTTCATATTATTAGCCCCCATATCGCACACAGTGCCTACAACGTGAATACCAGCACTCATGCATGAAGCCAGTACATCCTTCGTGATCTGAGACAGAACTTCGGACTCTACTACACCCTGTGTGAAGTAGAAGGCAATAGGCTGTCTCCATCCAATTCTCAGCCTCTTAATCATGAATAGAAGAGCATGATTGGCTATATGGTGTGTACGGCCTAAGTACCCAAGTCCTCATATCCAATGAATCTATTTGAAGATGAATCATATTTAATATGTTGTGTAATAGACATTTCGTCAACCATTAGAACGCACATCCGAACCAATTCGCACTTTTCTTTAAGAGGATGAGAAAGTGTATTGAAAACAGACTTGTTAATACCGGGATGAAAGGAGAAGGAGTTCAGTAGTTTAGTTAGAGTTTTTCTACTTGGGAGGGCAAATATGGAACTTAGGATGGTATACCTTTTGGGTGATATTTTATACAAGGAAAGGGTTAACAACTTTTCGTCAAAAGTCTATCTTCGACTCTTTGCGCGTAACTTAGAACAACGAATGTGTCCTGCTGGAAAAGTTGCAGAAGCCAGGGACATCCACTTTGCAAGAGTTTGTACCACCTCCATTGATGCGTTATCTGCATCCTGCAACTTTTCCAAAATTGATGTGCTTTTCCTGTACTTCCTTTTCATATGATATAAAGATTTCTTATTTTTCCTAATATTTTCGTAGAGTTTGTTTTGTTTAAGAGTTAACTGAGACTTCCTTGTCCCACCACTAGTAGCCAAAATTGATTTTCTTTTACTAGCAGGCATGGATAAAGCATTATCTCCTTCATGCGAAGGAGTTAACACTTGACATTCCTTATAACGGTGATCCGAAATCGAAGATAAAGGTTGAAAATTGGCATCTGAAGAAGTGGAAGGATCAGAAGGATGAAGTTCAATGGAGCATGTAGGTCGTTGCTGGAACAAAGAACTCTTGGACTTTGAGGTAACATGAGGACTAGACTGGAGTAAGGAATGAACACAGTAGTTGTGATCAAGGAAAACAACAGAAAAGTCTGCTTCTGAAAAACAACTAGACTGCTTTTCTACTTCTCACTTGATGGAAGGCTGTACTCATTGGAGCATGCAGAGCTGGTGGGTTCTGCAACATTATCACTTCGGCATACAGTATCTACCATCGGTAGAGCACCACTAATGAGACAGTTTCTACTTGGAGATTTAAACTTTGTGTCATCGAAGTGATTTGCACACATGTATGCGTTTTTTACAACCTTTTCTATCCATCGAGGATTCTTCTTAGCTTTTATCCATTTTTGACACCTGTCAAAATAAAGAAACAACAAAAATATGGTAAGTGGTTAAAGCGTCACGTTAACTGGCTTATTACAGATACTTTTGTTACTTGTAATATCATTAGAATGTCGGAATATGAAACAAGCCAAAACTTGCTATTATCACTTTAACTTATCACACAAAATGTACCCTGCGTAACTGTTCCAAATTTTAAGATTATTAATCTACTTTTGACTCCCTTTGTTGATCTGAGTACCCAAAGCAAATAATTAAATACATCAATCTCCATTCAAATTGATATATACGAGATCCGTCTCATGAATATCCAGATAATCCAAACACGTCAGTTACAAACATGTAACTATGTCAAAGGGACGTGCGCTTGTTGGTGGAAGTTTCAAATTTCAGCTATTCTCTCGTCATGTTATTAAGATACGGACAGATGACAAGCTCACCAAATACACCAGCCAAAATTTAGACCTAACTTACTTTCAAGTAAGTTTCACATTTTCTGCCCCATTCAAGAGAATCATACTCGACAAAACATTTTTTCCACTACTAGGAATAACTGGTACAGAGGCCTCCGCATATATATTCACTTTTCTTCGCAAAAGTTAATAGATCTAAAATTATAACAAGGTAGTCAAAAGTATCAGGGACTAGTGAACAAAAACCCGGAATATAGAAGCCCGATAGTAAACGAATGTTGGCACATATAATATTAGACAACTACATAATATTTAATTTCAAAGTAACGATTAGCATTACCAGTACTACAATGACAAAAAATGATGGGTATGATTTGTTTATACTTATATTACGAAAAAGAAATTAATTACAATGACCACTACTGGCTTCAAATATTTAGTACGAAAATTCTTATTAATCCCGCAAAAAAAGTCGAAAACGAATTTGCACGTGAAACATTTTACTCACAATGTAATCGAAGTCGCGTAACAATTGAGGTCAACGAGATAGAAGTCAATCAGAAGCGTCATGGTGGCAATAAGAAGTGGAGAATTCCCTTACAAAAGGAGCACAAAATCCCAATTTACCATCTTGTAACACGTCTTCTTCAGAAATCAATCGTAGTGAAGATAGCATACAATTTAATGTCCTACGAATATGCTCTGAAGCTAAGAGACAGTGATGATAGTCACAGAAATATTGAAGCAAAGAATGTGAAAGTGGGAACAAACAGGATCACCTCAAGAAAATTCATGCACACGGCGCTTGTCCACTACAAACCTCACTTGGCGGAAGGTAGATTTGAGCCAGGAACCCCACATGCCAGTAGTGAGCGCTCTACCATTGCCACCAAAGCTCCATATATTTAATATGTACTTGCAGCAGATAGTCTCAGCAGGTTACGTACGATATGGGAACACAAAACCACTTTTCAGCTTCAAATATCAATCATTTCTAATTTTGCTTAATATATAGCAATAAGATACACAACAAACGCCAACGTAACTTAAGATTTAGCTTGTTGAAGTTTAGCGTCCAATCAGCAGCAAGGCAATGTGAGACGTGGACTTACAGGTGGGATCCACAACCACAGTGAGGTCTTCAAATTTTGTAATGTTCTCTCACAGAGAATCGAATTAGGGACCACGTAACCATTAGATCAAAGGGGAGGGTAATTTAGGTAATTTCCTGTTCGCATAGTTCTTATTTGTTTGTTATACTTTGTTAATACTAGACATTGCAGAATGAGGATGCCTTTCTCTAAATTCTAATTTATAATATGTAAAAAGGTGCATCACTAAATACGAATGGTAAACTCAGATATTTTAACTTTTCAAGCTCGCAGAGACTTAAAGTGAATTCGAAAAAATCGACATAGGTTCAGGTGAGTTATTTTTCTTATCGAGGTTTATTAAAGCCTGATAAATACTACATTTTAGTCCTCAATGCTTGTGTAGTGGCTACCGCGTTCCCGTGTTTGATTCCTACCTGTATCATAAAATGTATCTCCTCTATTCACTTTCATTAATCATCTGTCCCTTTAAGAGAATATTCGTGGGGTATTAAACTAATAAATATTTTCAAATACTGCATTTTCTCGGCAAAGTTAGGTTCATAGTGATTAGAAGATTGGAACTAGGAGAATTATTCCTTGACGCAGCACGGGATCATAGCAACCTGAAGAAATGATGGTTGGAAAATATTACGGAGAGTTATAACTCTAAAGGTACTGGGATGTGAGTAATTTCCATTCAGTTCTGACTCAAATACATCAGTTTATCAAATCTAAATTATAAGCAAGACATTTTTTTGTCATACATATAAAGTATCTCAATTTATAACCGCTGCCACAGATCCGTCGGCGGCCTAATTGGATGCACCTTAGAATACACGCTTCAACTGCAGATCGATAAGTAAAGTTGCTTTAAAAATGTGGAGTAGAATACAGCAGGGTAAATATTAACTTAGCGTTACGAAAGTTAGGACTCATTTTTTAAAAAATTAATTGAGTGTAATTTCTCATCACCGTAAGCGGGTATTAGCGAATGGCTTGTATCACGGAGCAAATCTCATATGGTTAGTCCTTTAGGGAATTTGAGTAATGTTGCTCAAAAATACTGTTTATAGCTATAATGATTTTGTGCTCCTAAAGTGAACCAAATTAAGATTCTCTATTGGTACACCTATTCTTAACTTGCATTTTGAAGATGAAAGGACCTGTTTTATATTTCCCAACATTTAAGCTTACATTTACACTAATCTTTATTCCACTCTGCCTTACACAAACATAGCGTTAACTTTACAAAGCTCGCTCCAGCTGGTACACTCTCTTAGAAACGAGAAATTACACTCTATTAATTTTATAAAAATAGGTCAAAACGTGCCTAATCTTAAGCTAACTCATTTCTACTCCCACTGTACTTATTTCCTAACTTACTCTACCCTACCCTTCTATTATACCCTTTTAAAACGTGACTACTTATCGATGCGCAGCTGGAGCGTGTATTATAGTGTACCCAAACCGCTTAAAGCACACAGAACTGAAATCAACAAAATTTTGATAAAAGTTAATAGGACTAATTTTCTGAATACTGGTTACTGACTATAACCTCACAACAACAAATATAAATATATGTATTTAATTACAAGTATTAAACTACAACTGCTTATCTTGCAACTTCTTCGGAACCGAAAGACCCTAGTTTCTAGAAAATTGCTGGTACATCCAAAGACGCAGCATTTTCTTACTGTAAAATAGCTCCTCCTTAACATACTATCTATAGGGCGTTAACAAAGGAACGTCACCATTCGCTGCACGCGTGATGAAATTCTCCCGTTTTATTGCAAGAATTTTAGAGGAAATATTATTGTAAGAAGAACTTGCTCTACACTATTTTATCTGTGAGTTGTGCAGTGGTTAAAAGAACATCGAAAATGTGCTTTCGTAGTGATAGAAACTGAGATATGAATAATTTGTGAAACTAAACAAAACTTGTATTTGTGCTTCCACTAGGAGTATTATTTTAGTATTTTAAATGCGAGGTAGCCCTCTGGAGGAAAAGAAATGTTGAATCCAGTCTCCAATGGATAAAAGTGAAAAACTGTGCCAAAATAATAATAACTGTGTAGATTTCATTTTATTAGTTCGTAGTGGATTCTCAGAATTTTGAAGAATATATTAAAATAAATTGCCGGCCATTTGTAATGTCATAGCTGCAAACTCTATGAAAGTCAGCGTTGCCAGCTCACCCTATTTCAACTTTATGGTTTACGCTCAAATTATAGTTTCAGAAAAATCGTATTGATATTGAAAATTATAGTTTCTTTGTGATAGAATTTTGTTTAAGATATACAATGGAGGGTTCATTTTGTATTAATTGTGAAAAACTGCAAAGCGAACTGAATGCAAAACTAGAAGAAATTCTATCGAAACAGTTAATAATAGACATATTATCTAAAGACATTCTGAAAAATAATGGAAAAATCTCTCAAAACGAAAATACAAGTGCATCCTGGAGTGAAATTGTAAAACGCAATATTAATGTACACCCTAATTCGCAAGAAAGCAATACCCTTCAACAGGTGAAAAGAAACAATGTCAATCATTCAATGCATAATAGTGTCACCCAACCAATAACTAAAAACTCAGCAAAATTTGTTGGAAATGCTCGGCAGAAGAAAAACAATGTAAATGTTAAATCCAATAGTAAATACGAAACGCAGTTATTGGAGGACAAAGAAAAGGTCGAAACAAATAAAAGTAAACCGCGATATAATCTGAACTCACAAATTTGTGTGCGTAATGTAAATAGCACACAATATCAACAGGTAGGTTCACCAGAAGGCGTTAGAACTCAGAATAGATTTGTAGTGCTTGAAGATGAAATGGTCAAAGAACATTTTAAAAGCAGTACGTCGCAGGACAGGGAAAGTATTCCGAAATTGTTTCAAGATGGTGAAACCAATCACCAGCTGAGAACAAAATTAGACGTGACTCGACAGAACAACAGAAGAAATAGGAATGCTGAATGAAGTAATAGACAGGAAAGTGACCTGAAGAAAGTAGTTATATTATCAGATAGCCAAGGTCTTGGGTTAGGTACACTTATGAACAACAAACTAAATAAGGTAAGAACAGTTAACTTTGTTAAGTCAGGAGCTCGATCTGAGCAAGTGTTGAAAGACTGCGTACAAGAAACAGAAAAACTCACAAAACAGGATTATGTGTTAATAATCACTGGAACTAATGATGTATCTAAAAATGAAGCAAATAGTGTAATAGCAGCTTATGAAAGTGTGTTAGATTAATTAAGTAATATCAATGTTTTAGTTTGTACAGTCCCTCGCCGATACGACTTAATTGATAAATCTTGAGTCAATTTAGAAGTGAGGAAAACCAATCAGGAAATTATGTAACAAGTATACTAATGTACATATTGTCTATCTTGGGTCTCTCGACCGAACGCACCATACTCACAAGTAAACCTTACGTTTGGGTGAATCGAGTTGCTGACTCAGACATATATGGAAAAGTAGTACTAAATGTGGTCAGTATTTCAATGAAGTTGTAGGTGCGAAGCTCCAGGGGTTTAGGAGATACAGCTACCAGAACATCACATGGAAATACAGAATAGCATTCATACAGTTGGAGGTAAAAGCTCTGTAAGACCTCTTGTAACGACAAAAGGTGAATAACAAATATATGGGTACATATTAGGACTAGGGAGAAGTCATATAGTAAGGGTATACCTGACGGCGGCCATCTTGAAATCCGCCATTTTGAATTAAGGTTAAGTTTTTAAAATAGGAATAGGGTAATGTGATACATGGCTTAAGGCGAAAATTTAATCAGAAGAACGATGGTGACGTTAATTTTGATTTACGCGCAATTGGTAAAAAGTTACAGGGAAATTAAATATTGTTGCAGCATATGTATTAGTCCTTTACTCCACCTTGTAATTTTTGTGTTAATGTTAATAATTAAATAAAAAGCAGGTGGATGGTAAGAGTTGCCTTGATGGCGGCCATGTTCAAATCCGCCATTTTGAATCAGATAAAAGTTTTAAACAAAACGCATAACATTGACACCTTATTAATAGCAAATTTTACCATAAATCTAATGGTATAACCATTTTTGCTTTATCATTAACCAGCATTTGTTATCGTATAAACTAGTTGCTAATTGAAGGGAAAATGACCAAAGTGGAATTGAGTCATAATTGAACTTGGGTCTTTCTTCCAGAAAAGTCCTCAATTAGTACAATCAATATGTTGTTCAGAAAAGAGTGCATGACTTGCACAAATACTCTGCTCACTGTGAGCACACCTGACAAAGGCAATCGAGTTACACTTCAAACGTTTGTCGTTAACAATTCCGTCAAAGCAGTAATCGTAAGGAGCGATCCATTTAATTTTTTGCTGGTTAATGATAAAGCAAAAATGGTTATACCGTTGAAGTTATGGTAAAATTTTCTATTAATAAGGTGTCACAGTTCTGCTTTTTGTTTAAAACCTTTATCTGATTCAAAATGGTGGATTTGAACATGGCCGCCATCAAGGCAACTCTTACCATAGGCAACTCTTACCATCCACCTGCTTTTTATTTAATTATTATCATTAACACAAAATTTACAAGGTGGGGTAAAGGACTAATACATATGCTGCAACAATATTTAATTTCCCTGTAACTTTTTACCAATTGGGCGTAAATTAAAATTGACGTCACCTTGTTCTTCTGATTAAATTTGCACCTTAAATCATATATCACATGACCCTATTCCTATTTTAAAAACTTAACCTTAATTCAAAATGGCGGATTTCAAGATGGCCGCCGTCAGGTATACCCTTACTATATGACTTCTCCCTAGTCCTAATATGTACCCATATATTTGTTATTCACCTTTTGTCGTTACAAGAGGTATTACAGAGCTTTTACCTCCAACTGTATGAATACTATTCTGTATTTCCATGTGATGTTCTGGTAGCTGTATCTTCTAAACCCCTGAAGCTTCGCACCTACAACTTCACTGAAATACTGACCACATTTAGTACTACTTTCTCATATGTGTCTCAGTCAGCAACTCGATTCACCCAAACGTAAGGTTTACTTGTCAGCACGGTCTACATTTAAGCTTTTCATTGTAGACACAGAAATGGGCAAACAAAATCTTTAGCCTGCAAACAGGTTACTAATAATACAAATGTAACGTCCAAATGCACAGATGCCTCTAGAGCTTTGAACACATTTCTATTCTCCAACGTACGTTTAGTTTAGCTATGGGGAAAGGATTGCTCGAAATGCACAGTGAGGATAGCCAAATGTTATTAGTAGCAAAAAAGATTCTACACAACTTGGGGCGTACATCAGTAACACTAGTAAATCTTAATAGTGGAAAGACAGTACCCAACCAAACATGTAACTTTAAAAAAAAAGGAGTACAGATAGATCTACTGTGAGTTCGCAATCCATGGCTGCTTTCTTTAATGGTAACGCAGAAGGCAATGATAACGTTTCCGAACACAACAAAACAAACGCAGAAGTTATCCTCCCAATTTCTCAATGCATGACACCACAAAAGAAACATACACATTCAACGGTAGGCGCCCCGAGTAGTAGTATGCGTGTGATCAATCGACAAAGGTGATTATCCGAAAAACTAATTAATAATGATATTTTATGCGACGAGACTATAATATCGCATCTAAAGTAGTTAATGGGGGACATGTATCTAAGTTAGATGAAAATCTAATTATCAAAGAGATAACAAATGATCCACTCATCGACACAGATACCTCTTCTAGGTCAGCATGTTATCAATCAAACCAATGTAATACAGTTGAACTAAAGATACTATATCAGAATATACAATTCATTAGAAATAAAATAGATGAACTAGACATACTAATTAGAAACGACAGTAAGCTGATGAACTCAGATGTAATTTGTATTACCGAACACTGGTTGAGGGAAAGTGGAATAGAGTATACAGTCTTACCAAATTATGTATGTGTTGGTGGATTTTACCGGACCTTCAATAGGTGCGGTGGTGCTTTAATGTTTATGAGAAAAATATTAAAGTATCAAATAAAAAACAACAGCATGTATCTAAATGGGGAACAGACATTTGAGGATGCTAACTAACTAACTAACTCTATGGCCTATGGAACGCGGAGGTTTAATGCCGAATTCACAAAAGCTCTCCACCGACTTCTATCCTTAGCTAAGTGCATCCAGTTTCTACTTTGTATTCCAAGCTCTGCGAGATCCATCTTAATATTGTCCTCCCATCTGCGCCTGGGCCTTCCTAATGGTCGTTTCCCGATTGGTCTTCCAATCAAGACTTTGAAAGCGTTTCTACTTTCTTCCATTCTAGCTACATGACCCGCTCACCTAAGCATCCTAGACTTCACGACCCTAACAATGTTGGGTAAGCCATATAAATTATGTAGTTCCTCGTTATGAAGTTTCCGCCATTCCCCATTCCCGTTCCTCTTGGGTCCGAATATTCGTCTCAGGATCTTGTTCTCAAATACTTTCAGTCTATGTTCTTCCCTCAGAGTAAGTGACCATGTTTCGCAGCCATACAAGACAACAGGCATGATTATCGTTTTTTATATTTTAAGCTTCAAATTTCTCGACAGAATTCGCGACGATAAGAGATTTTGAACCGAATAGTAACACGAATTCCCTGCTTTAAGTCGACATTTAATTTCTTCGTGATTATGATTTTCCTCTGTTAATATTGATCCTAGATATTTGAAACTATCCACTTTATCAAAAGTACTGTTTAATATTTTAACGCATCCATAATTTGCTGTATTCCGGTCCCGATGCACTTCCATGTATTTAGTTTAATCTGCATTTACTTCTAAACCCATGTCCCTGCAAGCGTTTAATAAGATCTCTGCATTTCTTTCTATTGTTCTCCTATCATCCCCTATTAAATTTACATCATCAGCATATGCCATAACCTGGTGAATACCGTTCAACTCTAGGCCCTGGTTGCTATCTTTGATTTTCCTTATCGCGTATTCCAGAACGAAGTTAAATAATAATGGCGACAACGCATCTCCTTGTTTCAGGCCATTTTCGATGTGAAAGCTCGTGGACAAAAATTTTCCTACCCGGACTTTGCATTGGGACTCATTTAAACATATCTTAATTAATCTAATTAGCTTTCTCGGTATTCCAAGTTCTGTAAGAACGTTGTATAATGTTTCTCTCCTAACCGAGTCGTACGCCTTTCTAAAATCAATTAATAGTTGATGTACCGGGGTATTGTATTCCCACTTTTTTTCGAGTATTTGGCGAATTGTAAATATTTGGTCGATAGTTGAGCGATTCCGTCTAAATCCGCATTGATAATCTCCAATAATTTCATCTGCGTATGGGGTCAGTCTTGCTAAAAGAATATTTGAAAGGATTTTATAGGATGTGGACAGAAGAGAAATGCCTCGATAATTATTACAGTCAGTTTTGTCGCCTTTCCTGTGAATTGGAACAATGATTGATTCTTTCCACTCTTGTGGCAATTCTTCCTTGTTCCAGATAAGGAGAATGAGTTTGTGTATCTTGTTTCACAATTTTTCGCCTCCAGCTAAAATTAACTCAGCCGGAATTTCATCTACGCCCGGAGATTTGTGTTTCTTTAATTTCTTTATAGCGATTTCTACTTCCATTCGGTTGGGTTCTGGAATATACGGTTCTGCGGTGTGTATCTCCTTTTCTCCACGCACATTAGTTTTCGGTTGCGTGTTAAGCAAATCGTCAAAGAAGGCTTTCCATCTATTTAAGATGCTTTCCGTGTCAGTGAGAACTGTACCGTCAGATTTCTTTAATATATAAGTCCGAGGTTGATAGCCTTTCTTAAATTCGTTGATTCCCTTATACATGTCCCAGATGTTTTTATTTTTACTATTATCTTCAAGTTCCTTAATTTTGGCTTTTAGAAAATCGCGTTTCTTTGTTCTAAAATTTTGGAAGTTTCCCGCCTGATATCTGCGAAATTTTGTGTAGTTATTTCATTCGGATTTTGTAGCCAACGTAATTTTGCCTGTTTTCTCTTCTCTGCTAGTTTTATGCATTCCTGGTCGAACCATTGTTTGTTCCTACGTATTTCCGTATGTCCCAATTTTTTTTTGCTGAAATTTTAATGCTATCTCTAATTTCAATCCAGGTATCCTCAACACTAGTGCACTCCGAATCTTCTAAAGCCGAAAATCTAATCGAAACTTCAATCTGGTATTTCTCTCTTATCTGGCTCTCTTCTAATTTCTTTAAATTGAATCTCTCCGTTTTCGGACAATGAATATTACCTTTATTTAATGATAACCTCTCTCGTATTGTCGCTACTACCAGGTAGTGGTCAGTGTCGCAATCAGCCCCTCTAAACGACCGGACATCAATTATGCTAGATTGCCTTCTTCTATCTACTAAAACGTGATCAATTTGATTATGTGTTTTTCCGTCTGGTGATATCCAAGTGTATTTATGAATGTCGCGATGTGGGAATTTTGTACTCTTCACGATTAGGTTTTTGGATGTTGCAAAATTCACGAGTCTAACACCGTTGTCATTACTTTCCTTATGCAGACTTTCGTTCCCTATAATCGGTTTGAGTAATACAAATCGAAAAATCAGGACACAGGTTTATTATAATGGTGTTGTATAGAACACCTGAGAGCTTCATTCCCCGGTTCATTGAAAAACTAGAACAACTGTTAACTCTAGTTAAGAAACATAGTAAACCAATCGTTTTATGTGGCGACCTAAACATTGATTTCCTGACACCATCAAATCACCTAACATTATTATCAAACACTGCAATCCTTCGGCCTACAACACACTATAAACACCCCAACCTGGGGCCGCGGTGGCTCAGTGGTAGAGCGTTCACCTCTGGTGCTTGGGGTCCCGGGTTCGATCCCAGCCCCCGCCAAGTGAACTTTGTGGTGGACAAACACCGTGTGTGGGGGTTTTCTCAGGGTGCTCCCGTTTCCTCCCACTTTCTTCATTCCACCATCTCATTCATTACTCATCATCACCGTCTCCTTTAGCCTAACCGGCATAACCGTGGGACGTAAAACTCAAAGATTTCATTTCATTTCAAACACCCCAACCCGCATTACAGAAAACTCAGAATCTTGTATAGATCAAATTGTAATAGATAATGAAACTAGTTCCTTTAAAGCAAATAATCTTAACACATCACTCTTCAACCATAATGCAGTTCAAATAAACATAACACTTCAACCCTAAGATCGGAAAATTGATAGAAAATAATGTAAATGGGCAAGAAACTTTCATGAAACGAACGTTAAGTACTTTCAATATCTTCTTAGCAAGGAAGACTGGACGGACACATTACTAGAAAACGACGTAAACAATAAATACAGACAATTCATTAATACCGTTAGGCACTATTTCAAAGTTGCCTTTCCACTTAAGAAGATAAAGGTATATTCTCAAAAAACTAGATGCAACTGGATAACACGAGGCATAATTAATTTCTGCATGAGAAAGAAACAACTACATACAATTGTGAAAAGGACGAATAGTTGGAAATTAAAAGAATATTTTAATAAATATAGAAGTATTCTTAAAGGAGTAATAAAAGAAGCAAGGAAAATGCACACATCAAATAGGATATCCAAATCTGATAACAAGAACAAAACACTATGGCAAGTAGTAAACGAACAATCAACCGCATCAAAACAGCAAAAAATAGAAACTAAAAAAATAATACACCATGGCCAAGAAATAACCAATAAACACCATATTGCAAACCTACTTAATGATTTTTTCTGCCAACGTTGCGAAAACATACTCAAATTCTGAGTCTGAAATGACTAACAACATAAAATTATGTAGTAATTCTGTATCTATATACTTAATACCTACCACAGAGTTAGAAATAAGGTCGATTAATAAAAAAAATGAAGACGAAATGGTCTTCTGGGCCCAACGATATTCCTTATTAATTGTTTAAAATGTGTGCCGAATATTTTCTTATACAGTTGACAGATATATGCAATTCCTCCCTTGAAACGGGAACATTTCCAGAAGATATTAAACTTGCAAAAATAATACCTATACACAAAAAAGAATCAACTATTGACCCAGGAAATTATCGTCCTATCTCTATTCTATCTGTTTTCTCCAAAATTTTAGAAAAATGTATAACAGACTGGTGTCCTTTTTGGAAAAGAACAATATCTTCACGAAAAGCTAATTCGGGTTTAGGAAGTGCAAATCAATTAACAATGCTGTAGTTGCTTTTCTAAGTGATATATCTAAAGTGAGAGAAAGAAGAAATGAAATATATGAAGGGCACAGGGGAAAAACCATCTGAGTCACAAAACTGAAATTTTACAGGAGAGCAAAAACAACGTTTGAAACGTTTTCACATAAAACACAGAATTTTTACGAAAATGATTACGGTTCATTCTTGCATGTTGGTTCATTGTTATTATGTTTATAAATAACTACTGCGTAAAATATATTAACAACATAGGTATGATTGCTTTTATCTTAGTGAACAGGGACTGAGTTGTTTTTTCCCCTGTATATTTATAAATTGTAAATGAGATTGTTTTTAAAGCCTTTTTAAGGATTGAACATACAAAAAAGAATAAGATACAGCATTACAAGTAAAAGTTTCTACTTGATGAAACTAAAAATAAAGCTGCTCCCATAGTTACTAAAATTCTTGAATTTAGAACAGTTCTTGAATTTAGCGCTTTGTTTGTAGCATACTTCAAAACACACACACACAATATACAGTAGTTATCCTCTGTAAATGAACCAATTTTATAATAGCTGCTTTTGCTAAAACTATTGTTGTTATATGAACTTTGATTGTTGTAAGTATAATTGTTACGTTTCATTACTTTTGTGAATTGCGACAGGTTATGATTTTATTATGGTTTGTTGTTAATATTCATTGAAAATTAACGCAAAACTATTCGGCCACAACTCGGGTATAATTTTATTTTAAAGTAAGAGCAGTGCAAGAACTAATCACTAGGTAAAATGATTATTATCCAACGTTTTAAAAATCGGGTTCTGCATCTGGGACATCAACATCTGGAAAGACCGCAGCAGTTTCATTGGCAGCAAGGAGACTCTCATAAAATTCCTTTGAACCTTCCTCCTCACAGAATTTCATTAGCACTTTAAGATCATTGAACTTCTCTTCTGTCAAGGCTCTTAGAGCTATGTACTTTGGGGCTGGTACAGTCAAAACTTCGACAGGGAGTACATATTTTCTTTCTCTCTTCTTTTTCTTCTCTTTTTCTATTTCAACATCGGTTTGCCTTACGTTAGACGTGTAAAATGCTCCGTTGTAGGCGTTTCTATGCTCAGCTGATAGAGACTTTGACTTAGTGAATCGCAGTTGCTTCACAGGTCTGACAGGAAAACAAAATTTCTTTTTGTAGGATTTAGAAGACAAAAAGTTGCCCCATTCATTAAACAAGGTTTGCTCACATTTTATGACTTCAAAAGGGCTTGTCTTGTTTCGCGTTTTTCAGTAGTGCTAGTTTTTCATCATTATTTCCACTGGCCGTTATTTTCCTATCAATTTCAGTTAATTTGTCTTTTTGCTCATCACATCAAGAACAGGTATCAGTGCGTAGATACCCAAAATCCAATATTAAATTCAGAAACAAATACCTGACGAAAACTTTCATAAGACATCTCAAGACCCGGATATTTATTCAAAAACATTCCTAGCAAAACCTTAACATTTAAATCTTCAGACAAATATACTTTCTTGGAGTCATTTAAACTGTAGTGAGCCTGCCGACCTTTCAACGATCCTAAAAAATCAATTGCCAATTTATGTGTGTCCTGGGAAATTTTGTGTGGTCTGTTTGCGTGTTTCCCTCTATGGCCTTTAGGGGCCTGGCCTGTTAGCATTAACGACCGTTTTATAGTGTGCAACTTAAAAGGTTTGACTCCAAAAATGGATTGAAATGCCTTGAAACAAACTGGGACTTCGACAGCGGAACCTTCCCGTACGACCCTAACTTTTTAGGCAAAAGAACTACCATTTTGCCTAGTTTCATCTTCACACTTCCAAGGCCCCCTTTCAGCAACAGGCAGTACTGAAATCATTCCAGCAAGGTAGCTACTTTGACCATCAGTTCCTACTTCAGCTCCTATTTCGTTGAATTGTTTTATCAAAGATTTTCTTTCCTCAATACTGATATTTTTAAAGCACTCGTACCTTTTACAATGGCAGTCAGTTCTAGTTTCATAAGATGATGCTCTTAACTTCTTCATGACATCAGTTATTCTACCAGTCTTTCTACGTTTCTTTGTAGATTTACATTCACTCAGTGGAGTTGAATCTTCGCAATCACTAACATCACTTTGAAATTCACCATCAATGATTTTGACACACTGTACGCATTTAAATCACAAGTAACAAAACACACAGTAAGCTCACAACACAGCACAGTGCAGAACATAACCTCAAAATGGGAGACCTCACAAGTTCGCACATGCGTTAGTCGTCTGCATTTAGCGGACTGAGTTATTTCTTAGCCTGTACCAACTTGCCGCAGTTGTTTCTTCCCCTGCATGACATTTCTTTCGACTGCTATACCTCTTGGCAGAGTTGCCTGTTTGCCTGCATGTTTCGGCATGTTAAGCTATAAGCCATGCACTACCTGTTGCCAACATAACCTCATTTTTTGAATTTTTTGACTCAGTTGTTTCTTCCCCTGCACCCTTCATATGGAATTTTTCTGGATCTCACAAAAGCTTTGACCTTGTTAATCACAAAATTTTATTGAATAAATTGTTTAGTTATGGTATTAGAGGTCATGCTAATTTATGGTTCCAATCCTATTTTACTAACCGCATGCAATATGTAGAAATAGGTCCAACCAAGTCAGAGGTAAGACACATTAAGCACGGAGTTCCACAAGGATCAATATTAGGTCCTATACTTTTCCTTATATACATTAACGATCTTCCCGATTATATAGTTCCAAACAAAAGCGTAGTTTTTGCGGATGATACAAACATTTTAGTTGAAATTCCAAATACCATTTGCTCCGGGGAATTCATATTTAAGAACACGACAGATCAAGTTGCATTTTTATACATGATGGAAGTAGATTGTATAATAGAGTACCTTTGTGCGTAACTGATTTATTGTATATATTTGTCCTATGTGCATTAGGGTGCATCGAATTTCCACTTTTTTTGAAATCAGCTTACCCTTAGTGATATTTTTTTGCAAAATGGCCTCCATATAACGTGTGAAAAATTGCAAGTCGATTGGTCAATATCTTTAGGTGCCACCAACGGCCAAAAGTTTTAAAATTTTGTTAAAAAATAAATGTTATTTTAAAAAATGTAAAATATCTAGTTTTATGAAATATGGTTATCCTATGTGGTTTTGTTTCTGTAAAAGGTCAATATTTTACGTGAAAAAAATTTCAGCTTGATGAGTCAAGTCATTCAGGTGCCACCAGTGCCTTAAAATATGGACAAATGTGTCCCTACTTTTTCATTTTTTAAAATTAAGTTGCATTGTTTGTGATTCATCTGGATCGTTAATTAGATAAGAAAGATTTTGTTTTACATCTGCAGCTATTTGCTTATTTCCAAACATTAATGATGGAAATAACCCAGAACTCACCATGAGGAGGTGGCTGTAGTTCGAGTTCCGCCCACCCGTATATACTAATGTTGCATATGGTAGTGCAAGTCATATTGTTACTCTTTTACCTCAAACTGTTTTTCTTTTCTTTTTTGTATTACATTCTGGTATGTTTTTTCTTGATTGTAGTATTGATAGGACAAATCTATGTCGTGCTTCTTGCCCACATACCGTTGATGCCACTTCTGTCCCCAACTTCACCATTCTTTCTACCGCGCGAGTGTGACAGGGTAAGGATGTAATATATTCATTAGCCATTGGAGCCGTCTTTACATTTTCTCTTAGCTTCTGCACGCTCAAGTGTTTTGTCAGTGGTGGCTCCGTCAGTGTCATGTTGACCAATTAATCATATCAACATAGTTTGTCGCTTCTAAGTTGATTTCAGGGATGACGAATTCTCGTACCGGTACGCGATCACCAGATTGGGTCGTTTGTCTTGCTTTTAGGACTCGCCTCAAGCCGAGCTCTCGTACGTTAGCATCTTGGTCAGTCAACATTGATAGAAGTAGGTTCTCAGGATGACCGTACCACGCATTTCTACGGACACTGGATCAATTATTTTCCTGTATTTCGCTTCCATGTGGCGGGAAGTCGTGATGAGTTGCCACAAATGACGAGCTTCTTCTGCACACGATGTATTACGGATCACAGCAAACCAGAGTGACGTGTAGACCATCATGATGTACTGGACGATTGTTTTAAGTTCATTCGTGGGTTCTTTTATTCCTACGCACAAACGTAATACTCTATTTGCTGTAATTACCCATCTGGCTTGATGTATTTCACCAGGCTTCATGTGGGCTAACTCAATTGGCCATTCTTCTGAAGAAACCGCTTGGCAGATATTCAGCACATACTTTTGATCCGTATTTAATGAATCCTCAGTGAAGTTGAGATCCAAGTCTACTGGAACGGGCTGAAAAATCTGGAGTGACAACTCTTCGCAGATTGGAAGTGCTGATCCTATTGGTCCTTTAAATGTATTTGGTCCAGTAAACTTGCCGTCTATAAATTCAATCAAATGTCGAAATGGGAGCTCATTCGTGTGTATGATGATTAATTGGTGATATGATTAATTGGTCAACATGACGCTGACGGAGCCACCACTGACAAAACACTTGAGCGTGCAGAAGCTAAGAGAAAATGTAAAGACGGCTCCAATGGCTAATGAATATATTACATCCTTACCCTGTCACACTCGCGCGGTAGAAAGAATGGTGAAGTTGGGGACAGAAGTGGCATCAACGGTATGTGGGCAAGAAGCACGACATAGATTTGTCCTATCAATACTACAATCAAGAAAAAACATACCAGAATGTAATACAAAAAAGAAAAGAAAAACAGTTTGAGGTAAAAGAGTAACAATATGACTTGCACTACATATGCAACATTAGTATATAGGTGGGCGGAACTCGAACTACAGCCACCTCCTCATGGTGCGTTCTGGGTTATTTCCATCATTAATGTTTGGAAATAAGCAAATAGCTGCAGATGTAAAACAAAATCTTTCTTATCTAATTAACGATCCAGATGAATCACAAACAATGCAACTTAATTTTAAAAAATGAAAAAGTAGGGACACATTTGTCCATATTTTAAGGCACTGGTGGCACCTGAATGACTTGACTCATCAAGCTGAAATTTTTTTCACGTAAAATATTGACCTTTTACAGAAACAAAACCACATAGGATAACCATATTTCATAAAACTAGATATTTTACATTTTTTAAAATAACATTTATTTTTTAACAAAATTTTAAAACTTTTGGCCCTTGGTGGCACCTAAAGATATTGACCAATCGACTTGCAATTTTTCACACGTTATATGCAGGCCATTTCGCAAAAAAATATCACTAAGGGTAAGCTGATTTCAAAAAAAGTGGAAATTCGATGCACCCTAATGCACATAGGACAAATATATACAATAAATCAGTTACGCACAAAGGTACTCTATTATACAATCTACTTCCATCATGTATAAAAATCAGGTCTCGGTCAATAGCTTTAGATCCAAACTTAAAAGGTACTTAATAGAACATTGCTTTTACTCTGTTGAAGAATATGTAGAAAATAATTCGTATACGTAAAATTAAATATATAGTAAGTAAATTAGTGAAACCATGTGTATAAGCCGCACATTTTTCACGAAAAAGCAAACGAAAATGTAGGGTGCGGCTTATACACGCGAATGATTTAAAATGGCTTAAAGAAAATTACGGTATTAATTTTTTGCGTTTGTTGTACGGTATTTAAAGTATATCACACGAAACACGTATAGAAAACAAATCCACAAAGCCACAATCAGACGAAACAACAATTCAATATAGGAACAAACACGTTAACTCAAATACCACTATTGTTGATTTGAATGAATAATTACCGGTAAACGAACAAAAGATTTTTTTAACGGAAGTAAAGTTAAATTTTAAGGGTACGGCTTATACATGAGTTCGGCTTATACACGCGAGAATACGGTATGTATGTTTATGTATACTGGCACATATATAAATGATATGTCCAATTTCGGTGTATGGCGATGAACGGATGCAATAAATTTTAATTATGATTATGATTATGACCCCTTTCGAACTTTCTCGAAATATTTTGCGCCTTTTACATTAAATGCGATTTAGGTTAGATTAAGTTAAATGAGTAAAGTACTCTTAGATATAATGTCCCTGTACTAAGCTTTTCAAAAATCTGATTCTTCAAATGGCCACTCAAGGCAGAATCACACTCAAATGAAAAATCGAACTGTTTCCCAAAATTGTATCACGAGGCAATGACAACCTATTGATTTTATTTATGCTACGGCATCTTAGACCGTTTTTTTTTAAAAAGGCTGAACACGTAGAAAACCAAACGAACCAATGATAATATATTATTTTTCAGCCAATGGACTTACCACCCATATCTGCATCAGGCACATTCACAAATCTATCCCATATTTAGCCCTGGTTAAGAATAACTAGTCAAGCAAGTAGTAATTTTACTGTCAAAATATGTGAGTGCGTATGAAAGAGGATAATAATTTCCACTGACGGAACATGCCTGTATAATGTAGGAAACAAGTATTTTATGTTTGGAAGTTTAATGTTAACAGCATCAAAACATTACAAGGACTATAGTTGAGTTCAAATGAGTGAATATGATGTCAAGCGTTTTTTGTACTATTCGTATTCTTAAGTTTCTTGCACTATAACCTCCGTCGATGACGCGCCTGCTCCCGAGAGACGTACTCTCGCGTGGGCACCTTTCTATGTTCCTGCCCTGACACTGTAAAGTAGCATTCTCGATTCTAATTTTATTTTTAACTTCGTATATGCGGCATGTGTCTGAATACCCATTGTAACTTACGGGAAAGTCATCGTAAAATTAACCTGCACGCATGAAGGCAACTCCTACTTTAAGAAATAATTTCTGAAATACTGTGTGTGAATTCCGTAATAAAATAATTGCACGTTTTATAATAGGACAACATGTAATAGTTTCCAGGGTCCTAGTTTGCAAGCATAACATCAATCTCTACGGAATTATTTTTTTATTTTCCCAGATTAATAACCGTAGAAAACGTCTTATTAAAGCAAGAAAATTAGAATATATATATTTTCATTTAATGAACTCTTCTTTCTTAATCTACACCCGATATTCTTGTAGGGGTATATTAAGTCCTAAAATTAATACTTATACCTATCATTGCCTCAAAATTTAACAATAATTATGGGCATGCAAGCACTGTAGCTACATAAATCGTACATATTATGAAGAAAAGTACTAACAATATCTTCCAGCCCAGATATTAGCCTTTCTTTATTATCATAAACACACTTTTGAACATTAGATAATTATGGAAAAAAGTAATAAAAATATATTTATTGAACAATTGCCGGTATGTCTCACGACGCCATCATAATTGTTTTGTATTTTCCTGCACTCAATTCGAGCGCTGATTGACTTTAGAATGCTCTTGAAATGGATTGTTTAGAACAGGACAGTCACGAAATCACTTGAACGAAACTATTCAATTCAAGACAAAAATTACGTCAGTGCTGACGTTTTTTTTCATCAAATAGTCTTGAACAAGGCTCCTGTTCAAGCTTTCTTGAATCGTCTACAAGCAGTATAAGATGTACACCTTGTCTCAAAAAGGTTGAGCGCATTCTTTATTGCTGTTTCGAGGCAAAAATTTTCTAAGTCCAACTTCGGGTATCTTCGGGAAAAAGTAAACCAGGTTTGAACCTCGAAGCCAACCTTTGCAATCGGGAAAAATCTTGCAGATGTGTTTTTCTTCTTTTAAATATAATAAGACTTGTTACCAATTATATATAAAAAAGCAACATTGATTGAAATACTTAATGAAACAATATTTCGAAACTGTATTAATGCCAGCACATGCTTGTTTGTCATTTTGCTCTCCATACTTAATGGAATATTTAGATACGTAAACGAATCTTTCCATATGTAAAAGAATGGTGAAAGTTAAGACATAGAACATTATTCTCTCCTGAGTACTAAAATAAAAGTCAAAATAGAACAAAAACAGCGTTTGCAGTGGATATGAATGTAATTACTATCTTAAATACCGCTAATATCGCTAGAAGTATTATTTGAGGAACGCTTGTGTTAGCTCAGTGGTACGCCGTTGAATTTCAAATCGTAAGGTCGTGGGTTCGATTCCGATCTGAGTCAATGTTTTTTTGAAATGCTATTTTCCGCAATGCATGAAAAAATATATAAAATAATTACATTAAAATACGTCAGTTGTATATATATATAACATATAATCATTGCAGAACATAGTGATTATTATGTTTAAAATATAACAGGTGTTCACAGTACGTTGGTATTCTATGATATATGTGAATATTAAATACAAATTAAGAAAATAATATCATCGCAATAAATAAATTATGTAGTGTATTTATTTGCAGCTATTTGTCATATAGAGGATACTTCTGAACATTCGTATTACAGCATGCCATTGATATTCTTTAAAAATTATCCGAGGCATAAAAAGAGGGTATAAACAGAGAATCCAAAGTCGGAACGCTCGCAAGAAATTCATGAACCCCAAAGGTCACGTGAGCAGACTGGAATTGTCCTTATGAAGGTCTTTACACAGCAGAAGGTCTTTACATAGATTTTCAATTCAATACCTGATATATGCATTTGCAATGTGGAAGTGGTGATGCCTTAGGTCGCTCTCTCTCACTTTCTCGCTCACTCACTCTGTATTTATATATATGAAAGTGGATTATGTGTGTGTTTCGACATAATTCTGATATGTCTAGAGCAATTTTAACCATATTTCTTACAATCTGGAAAATAGTACTGTCGGGATACATATCAAAAATGCTAGAAAAGGATCGATATTAGTATCGAATCCATAGTTTCGTGGTCGCTTAAGTAAACAGTTCTACTTTCAATTCAAGTCCAATTAAGCTCCCATTAGCACCCAGGGTGGTTACGTAGCGACAAAAAATATCAAAATCAACCAATATTAGAGTCGAAGCGTAAGTTTTCAGTGCCGCATTTCCCATTAGTCCTACTAGGCCCGTGCCTAGATGGCAACATATTTGAAGAGCGCCAAGTTAGAATTTTATTTTATTTTTTTTTGTATGAAAAAGTTAAAAAAATCGAGAGCAAATATACTATTTCATGAGCAATCCTCTTTTACTATTCTAATATATTTAATGATAGCGTAAGAAATCTGAAAATAATTCAGAACATATTTCCCATTTATTTTTTGTTACGTAATTGTAGCTGTAGCATCTAGTGAGTGGTATTTAACTGCAATAAATTCACTAATTAAGCATATTCGAATTAAGTTTTATTTGTAAGTTAGGGATCAAGGGACGGAGAAATGTGTAGTTATTGGGGGCGCCGAGAGCAAAAGTGCGTAGGGACGCCGAGCTTCTAAATGCAGCACTGTTCGCTAAATTAATTGGTAGAAATTTTAATGCCATTTAAGACCAAATTTAGTCCTAGCGGTGGCAGTATCCGTTTGCTGTCCTAGGAGGAATGAAAGGGTCTGACATCAAAATTATAAAAAAAAAGATCTACATTAGTGTCGAATCTATAATTTTGGGAGTCTCTTAGGTAAAGAGTGGAACTTCAAATGCCATGTAAGTTAAGCCCTCATTAACACAATGAAGGAGTTTGTGAAATTTGTGACATGTAGAAATAATTGAAAATAACCAATGTTAGTATACAACCCATATCTTTCGTGGTCGCCAAGTTCATTGGGAGCAGTTCTGATGACCTTTAAGTTTAAATTCAACTTCCAGTAGGAGTAAGATCCCCCAGCACATCTAATAAGGAGAGCGTATTTCTTGAATGTCTGGGACAACCTTTAAAAAACTTGGGGGACATATTACTTTCAATCTAAGAAGAAAATATTCTACTAGTATGAAGTTATGGAAGTTGGGAGGTGTGACATATAAAAATAATGTAAAATTACTGATCTTAGTGTTTTATCCATAATTTTCTCGGTCGTTGAGATGGATAGTGATGGCCTTGGAGAGCTAAAAATAAAATCTCAAAAATTACTTAAATATTTGTCGAATTCATAGTTTTCGGGGTGAGAAAGCGTTTCTAATAACTTTGGAAGGTAATTTGTACCCACGTCAAGATGGGCTTTTTAATCATATCAATTTCTCCCCTTAAGAAGAAATTACCATTACAATTATGATATTAAGCCAACCTTCGCAATCGCACCAGTATTTTGGGGGCTCTATTGTAACGTAATCGTGATGGTTACATTTGTATGTCATTCGTTGGTTTGATCGCATTACTTCAAGTAATACAAAATATACAAAAAAAAATCATTTGCAAGATTGGCGAGTAGCACCAAACATGTGTAAGTCATTTCAGTACATCAAGCTGCGTCAAACTTTGTTTGTTTGGTCACAGTATTCCAAGAAATAATATATTTATATACAAACTCATTTTTTCGCGCTGGCGGCCATATTGGATTACAGATTATACTCTTTGATATTTTGTGGATATCTACAATTAATCTTAAATGTTCGCTTCTCCAGTACCAGTGGTGTGAGCTGGATATGCGTTCGATACATAGTGCGGCATTTTGAACTCAAGATGTCGCGTTTTTGAACATTTTGCATATTTTAGTCACTTACTAATCAACATTAATGCCAAATTTGTTTTCGTAGCTTCAGCAGTTTGGTATGCATATCCTTTCGATATAGGTTTTAAGCTGCCATTTTAAATTCAAGGTGGCCATAGATTTTCAATTAAGCTTTTGTTTACATTTTGACTCGCCGCAATTTTGGACAGCGTTGTCTTAGAAAGTCGAGACTTGCTCCATTTTCTTTCACTTAACAAGAACTTTCAAACGATGTCCTACCTCTCATGTCATTTGAAACTTTTTAGTTGAATCACATGTAAGGACTCTGGAACAAGACGTTTTCACTTAAATCGTTTTACTTTGAAAATAATGCCACACTTCCTTTCCTGTTTTCACATTTGTCTCACCGTTTCCGATTTATAGGGGTGATAATGAACTTTTCAATTAAGTTTTTGTTTACACTTTGACCCGTTGCCATTTTGCACATGGTTGTTGTAGAGATTCGAAACTTGCTGCATTTTCTTTCATTTTACAACAGCTTTCAAATGATGTGCCACTTAACACCCCTTGCCATTTGAAAATTTATTGTTGGGCCCCTTCTGGGACCCTGCGGGGGACCCTGGTACAAATTTTTTTTACTCCAAAAAGTTTGCCGTTGGAAATGATGGGATACGTGTTGGCCGAGTTTACCACTTACCCAACCACTTCTGAACAAATGACTCGGTCCAAACTATACTACCACGTAATTTTTCTGTAGATCTTACATTACAAAATATGTTGTAACTCACGATATTCCGCCCGGTGGCACGTATAACTTTGGGATTCATCTAGTTATGACTCAACAAATGCGAACACAATTGTCTCGTTCGGATCTCAGCGGAGCCACTGCGTGACTCTTCCTTGTGAGAATAGAAAAATACACATGTGTGAAATATATTCTTAGTGTCCAAAGATAATACTCTTAAACAGTCACATTATTGGCTGCAACATTGTGAAAAGTGATTGACAAATATAAGTTGAAAGTTGGAACATTTCGTGTAGAATATACGTATCTTTTCAGGTTAACCACAAGTCTGGTTTCTATTCGTAGACTATTGATAGTGTGTAACTTCGGCAGACGTTTCTACATAATTAGTGAGTTGTATGACAAACCAGAATTGTTAACTTGTCTTGTATTTTTATTTCAGTGTTAATCCTTATGCAAATATAGTATATACTTTTGCTTTCATATTAATTTTCTCGGTACAGCACAGTACATTTAAGATATCCATTGCAAAGTCTCAAACCAAATACAAGATTCACATGACCATGCGGAGGCAATGTTGTCCGCAAATGAAGAGGATGTATGCTCTTCAAAGGGTTGTTTATCATTTTGGGAGGTGAATTCCTTAACTAACGAAGCTACAACTGTATTTCTGCGAAGCTAAAACTGTATTTTTGTAAAATTATTAATGAAAGCAAAGAAAGGTGGCCATTTAGTTTTCAGGCGTTTACGTTTTTTCTGAATATCTCAACATATATTTGTTTTATCGAAAAGAAAATTGAGGAATAAATCTCTATTTCAAAATTTCCTTTAGAAATAAGAAGCTACACAAGTAACACTTCCCAAGTGTAACACTCCAATTTTGATAAAAATTTGGCAGGCAGATACTACACATAAAATAAGTGAATACTTTTTTTTTATTTTCTGCGGAAAAACGGTTTTAGAGGGCAAAAGCCCCCACCCAAAATTTTGAAAGTTGTCGACCGAAAGGCAAGAAGAGGTGAACCGAAGTGAATGAAATCGTGCACAAATATTGTAGACGAAAAATGAGAGAATACGGGTTTCGTGTTTTCCTAGAAAGAATGGTTGGGTGGGGCGCGGACCCCTCCAAACCTTGGCTCATGAAATATCAAAAGTGCTAGTAACAGTATGTCAGAAATGCCTAAATTTACATGAAGAATTGCAACGAAACTTTGTGTATGGACAATATGCAAAAAATAAATGAACACGGGTTTTTTTATTTTCTGCGAAAAAAGGGTTATAAGGTGCAAAAACTCCCACCCAAACTTTTGAAAGTTGAAGCCTGAAAGCCAAGAAGAAATGGACCGAAGTGAATGAATTGTATGTAGATATTGGATACGTAAAATAAGGCCTTTCGTGTTTCACAAGTGTCTCCATCTGATTTCTTCAAATTTGGCAGATCAACAACAAGCACAAACAGTATAGTGTATTTTATAGCATTTCAGGAGGCACCTTTAACCCTTACAATGTTTTTCCGCATAAAAAAACACGTGTCGATTAATTTCCTTTTGCTGTTGATGTGCCAAATTTGAAGCAAAACGGATAGGGATACTTCAGAAACACGAAAGACCTTATTTTACATAGGGTCTCTAAAATGTCTACCCACAATTTCATTTGCTTTGGTCCACTACTTCCTGCGCTATTACGGTAATATTTACTTTTTTTTCGGAGGAGGCCTAGGCCCCAAAACTGTTTTCTGCACAAATTAAAACACGTTTCGTTTATTGTTTTGCGAATTGTCCCTATACGAGGTTTCGTTGCAATTCTCCATACTCTTTAAAAACCTCTGACGTATACTTGTTTGCACTTTTGACATTTCGTAATCAACAGTTTAAAAGGTCCGTGATATACGCAACCGTTTTTTTAAAAAGGAAAATACAAAACCCATTACCTCAATTTACGTCTACAATATCTGTGCAGTTTCATTCAATTCTGTACACTTCTTCTTGCTTTTTAGGCCTCAAATTTCAAAATTTTGGGTGGGGGATTTTGTCCCTTAAAACCGTTTTTCCTCAGAAAATAAATTGGCATTCGTTTATTTTTTGCGTATTTTCCCTACACAATGTGTCGTTCCAATTCTTCATGTCCTTTAAGCACTTCTGACATACTGTTATTCGTACTTTTGATGTTTCACGATCAAAGTTTTGTAGGGGTCTGTGTCCCACCCAAACCTTTTTCTTTCTTTCAGGAAAATACGAAACCAGTATTCCCTCATTTTATGTCTACAATATCTATGCACAATTTCATTCACTTTGGTTCATTTCTTGTGACCTTTCGGGCCTCAAGTTTCAAACTTTTGGATGGAGGCTTTTGCCCCCTAAAACCGTTCTTCCGCAGAAAATAAAAAAAGTATTTATTAATTTTTTTCGTATTGTCCCTACTCAAAGTTTCGTTGCAATTCTTCATGTTTTTTACACACATCTGACATACTGTTATTAGTACTTTTGATATTTCGTGATCAAAGGTTTGGAAGGGTCTGTACCCTATGGAACCATTTTTCCCAGGAAAATACGAAACACGTATTTCCTCATTTTACGTCTGCAATATCTGTGCACAATTTCGTTCACTTCGGTCCACCTCTTCTTGCCTTTCGGGCGTCAACTTTCAAAATTGTGAGTAGGGGCTTTTGACCCCCTAAAACCACTTTTCCGCAGAAAAACACGTATTCGTTTATTTTGTGGGGCCACGGTGGCTCAGTGGTAGAGCGTTCACCTCTGGTGCTAGGGGTCTCGGGTTCAAACCCTGCTCCCGCCAAGTGAACTTTGTGGTGGACAAACACCGTGTGCGTGGGTTTTCTCGGGGTTCTCCCGTTTCCTCCCACTTTCTTCATTCCACCATTTCATTCATTACTCATTATCACCGTCTCCTTTAGCCTAACCGGCATAACCGTGGGACGTAAAACTCAAAATTTCATTTCATTTCATTTCATTTCGTTTATTTTGTGTGTAGTATCTACCTGCCTATTTTTTTCAAAATCGGAGTGTTACACTTGGGAGGTATTACTTGTGAGTCATAATGTTATATGCATCACTTTTACTCTTCTAATAGAAGCAAACCCTTGACCCCCAAGCGTTACCGGACCAAATGTTCTTTGGACGAAATGTGGTTTGAACTAAACATCCTTGGACGAAATGACCCTTGGACCAATTGTCTTTTGGACGAAATGTCCTTTGGACCAAATATATTTTGGACCAATAGTGTTTTGGACGAAATGTCCTTTGAATGAAATGTCCCTGGACCAAATGTGTTTGGACTAAATGTCTCTGGACAAAAATCCTTTGGACGAAATGTCCTTTTGACCAATTGGCTTTTGGACGAAATGTCCTTTAAACCAATGTCCTTTGGACCAAATGTCTTTTGGACGAAATGTCCTTTGGACCAATTGTCTTTTGAACAAAATGTTCTTTGGAGAAATTGCCTTTGGACCAAATGTCCCTGGACCAAATGTGTTTGGACTAAATGTCTCTGGACGAAATATCTTTGGACGAAACGACCCTCAACTACCCACCGTCCCATTCTGTTCAGCGCATTGTAGACAGCATCTTCTGAACACTGGTGAGCTTGTCTACGTTTTACTTTCAATATCTCCATTTTTTCATTTATTTCTAATGAAAAAAGCTTAGGCATTTTTGGATTTTGATATTTGCAATTGTAAGAGTGGCAAGAGCAATAGGAGTTCAATTTTGAGATACAGCTTGCGAGCTTTTAGAGGAGCTAGCTGCTGAAAAAAATTTTGAATCACCTGTAATATATGAATTATTATACCTAGTATTAAAAACTGAAAGTAACTATGTCTGTGTAATTATCATGGTCAAATTGCAAAGTCAAATGAAATGACATTTGGTATATAATCAGGCCCAAATCCCAACTGATAAGTTATCGTACGCGTATCACTTTAATTATAAAACATTTCCTTAGTGGGGAGTAGGTGTCCGAATGTTTGCAAAAAACTGAGTATCTTACAAGCCGTTCAACTTAGAGAGCTTAAATTCAGTATATAACTCTTTACTAAAAATAAACAGAACGTGTCCTGGCATTTTTAAAAATGTGTTTTATTAGCGGGGGGATTTTCTATATATTGGAAATTGGTAGTGGGTCTATTTGTAAAAATTATCGAAAACAATTGATATTAGTTGAGAAACTAATTGTGGAATGAAAACTACAGTCCTTTGCATTTTATACCCACTGCTTTCTAATATAATAATTGCTGAAGCTGGAGTTTAATATATGGATCGTTCAGAGCATAAGGCAATCAAACCATAAAGTTGTGAGAAAAATAGACATAACATTTGTATTCCAAGCTTAATTTCATGGGCATTTTAAATTAGTACGGCATGCTTAATTATATGGAAAACTAGTTTTTCTTTCTTTTCTTCTTACGTTGGTCTACTTTATCTTGATTTGATACTTTCAAATTTCAACCTGTTTTCTACTGAAATGTATATGTAAGCCAAGAAAGAAATAATTATATATGATAATTTTAAATTCATCTTAATTTGGAAGATGAGAAACACTTTGCCATTGTATATCGTAAAGGTCAGATCCACCGGTATTGTAACAGAGCGGTGCTTGAGCGATTGACGGTAGAAATTCAAACTCCGATAAGTGAAAATTTCAGTCTTGTTTTATTTCAAGTGTAACCTCTTTAGTCAATGGAGAGAAGGACGTGGATCATGGGTCAGAATTGATTACGTTGGTGGGTTGAAGTTGGTCACAATGGTTCAGAGTGGTTCATAGTTGGTTGTGGGTCACTTCTGTATTCTACCATTAATTTCATAATTCGCAATCACCCTGTTCTTTAGCTTAAAGACACAATCGTGGAACGTAGAATTTAATATTAGTGATGTAATAAACCCATAATGGGTCGCTTCTTATTTTACCTAGGTGCATTATACTTTTGCATGGTAAGACAAGTGTTTACCTCTTCTGGGTAGTTTCACAGTTTCACATTTCTAGAGGTGGTCAAGCAGTTTTCAATGAAGGATTTATTATCATCTTGAACGATCGCTATTTTGCACAAGTTAGCATAAAGACTCGAGACTTACCATTTTTTTAAATTTTAGTAATACTTTTAAATGACATACTACTTGATTCCCCTTGCCATTTTCAAATTTTGAGTTGCACCCCTCCTGAGACCCACCGGGGAACCTTGGGGCAAATCTTTTTCCTCGACACGGGGTACCTTTGAAATTATAAATACATGTTTTCCGGTGTTGACATCTGTTTCATCGTTTCAGAATTTATTAGTGTCAACGGGCTTCATGGATACCATGCTTGTTTATTCTCTTAGTTTTCAGACACAAGCCGCATGTCGTAAGCGTCAGTGGACCACCGATGCGCAACTGACGACATTTCGCCAAAAGTTGGTGATCCCGCAGCTACGATCCGTGGTGGCCCTACTTCGGTTTTGAAAATTATACCACCAGCGGCAGAGACTCAACGAAACACCAACGAACCACCAAATTCCTCCCCCAAAATATGTTAAATCGCCCATATGCTTGATTTGTTCATATTCAGGTGAGTGTAAAAAACACTAGGGGAAAAAGCAAGTATCCCAAGGTGGGCGCGAACCTTCAACCTTAAGTTTACTTCCCGCATATTCTTCTGACTTCGCCACGGAAACGATGAAGAAAATCTCGCTTGTAGAAGGATAAATTATTGAGGTCTTAATTTAGCCAATCGAACAAATCCCTCTATCTCGAGTACTGTGAGATGGTGCTGTGAACCGTTTCGAGATTTATTGCTTTCTGGTGGGGTACTATCTATGTGCAAAATTTGAGAAAATCGCCGACGCGCACCTTCGGAAACTCTCCTCTTTAGTGCAATGTTGATAAGAGATGGTGTGGGTCAATGAAACCTTAATCCACAACATACTGACCCACAACACATAGTGACCCACAATGACTCAACACCCAACGTGACCCATTCCCCCACCATGACCCACTCTGACCCACCACCAACTATAAACAACTCTGAACCATTGTGACCAACTCCAATCCACTAAAATACATCGTTATTAAGTTTGATCCATTATCCACGCCATCCTCTGTACTGACTTAAGAGGTTATATTTGTAATAAACCAATTTTTTCCAGTAGTTAGCTCCTTTAAAAACTCATAGCCTGCATCTAAAGAGCCAAGCAGTAAGTCCTATTGCCATTGTTACAACTGGAAATATCAAAATCCAAAAGAGCCTGAACTTCTTTCTTCATTACAACCAAATGAAAAAAGAAGAAAAATGGAGGTCTTGAAAGTAAATCGTAGACAAAGTTGCTAGTGTTCAGAAAATGCTATCTAGAAGGCAGTGAGCAGAATGGGTTGGTGGGTCAATGGGTCAGTGTGAGTCACAGTGATGGGGTTTCGCAGTGGGTCACGCATTGCTGACATACGATCCACTGACCCACTCATAAATCTTGACCCATTTGACCCACCGACCAACTCAATCTCTGATCTTACATTTAGTATATCATTTAAGAGACAAAACATACATCTACACAATTTTTTCTCGATTGCGGAGGCTAGCTTCATTCATATACTAGTTGAGATGCTAATTTCTTCTTAAGGTGAGAAATTGATATGATTAAAGAGCCCATCTTGAAGTGGTTACAAACTACATTCCAAAGTTATTAGAAATGCTTTCGTGACCCCAGAAAACTATTACTTCGACAAATATTTAAGTAAGTTTTTACATTTTATTAATCATATCTCCAAGCCCCTCATCCTGTAAAGATGGGGATGAATTTGGATATATCGCATTTGAGTGCCTCACTACTCATCTCAACGACCGAGAAAACAATGGATAACACTTTACAATCAGTCATTTTACACTATTTTTACGTCACTCTTCCCAACTTCCATCCCTTGAGGTATCTGATTTCCACAATATTTTTTTTCCTTAGATTGAAAGTAATATGTCATCCATGTTAGGTAAAAGTTGCTCCAGACATTCTGGAGTTTTGCTGGAATATACACGTATACATACATCAAAACATTTAGAGCTGTGTGAGCAATGCTTTCGATGTTGCTCCTGTAAATACAAAATCCAGGAGGCAAGTCACTCATACCAAAACGTGGCATTAAATGACATTGTGTTTGTAATAGTGTCATGAACTCAAACTATGGATTTGACACTAATCTCAGTCACTTGAGACATTTTATTTTTCATCCTTTATCGCCCGCCATAATAATGGGTTTTGAATCAATTGAATTGATTTTGAGTTTAACGTCCCGTCAGCAGTGAGGCCAAATGAGACGTAGACCTACTAATTAACGCGAACTACATGAGCTCTCGCTGGGGGCCGAATCTGGGTCTCCCACACCGAAAGCGTGTACGCTATACGCTTAACCACAAAGGATCTTTACGATGAGAGTTAAATTTGGACTTTAACGCTTTCGGAGTTTTAATTATTAATTTCTGCAACAACGAGAACTATGGATTCGGCAGTAATATCGATCGCTTTTACTTTATATATATTGGCGGAGAGAAAGGGACCACATCCATATACAAAAGCCTTACAGATTATTGAACTGAAATCCTTTGGAAATAAATTCTATTCTGCCTTCTTTCTCGAGTATAAATAAGTCTCTTAGACATGACTTCGTGTTCGTAAATTTCCTGTTTACATAGTTTTGGGGATCGGGGGTTTTGTGTCTGTAACGAAGATTGGAGTTAGTATAATAATTTCTGTTTATACCCGAATAGTCTCTTTACCTTTCAGAAAGCGTAAATCACTTGCTGTAATGAGAAAATTCAGAAGTAACTTCCGATGACAAATAGCTCCAAACAAATACACTACATAATTTATTCATTGCGATGATATTATTTTCTTAATTTGTATTTAACATTCACATATATCATAGAATACCAACGTACTGTAAACACCTGTTATATTTTAAACATAATAATCACTTTGTTCTGCAATGATTATATGTTATATATATATATACAACTGACGTATTTTAATGTAATTATTTTATATAATTTTTCATGCATTGCGGAAAATAGCATTTCATAAAAAACATTGACTCAGATGGGAATCGAACCCTCGACCTTACGATTTGAAATCCAACGGCGTACCACTGAGCTAACACAAGCGCTCCTCAAACACTACTTCTAGCGATATATAGCGGTATTTAAGATAGTAATTACATTCATATCCACTGCAAACGATGTTTTTGTTCTACTTTGACTTTTATTTTAGTACTCAGGAGAGAATAATGTTCTATGTCTTAACTTTCACCATTCTTTTACATATGGAAAGATTCGTTTACGTATCTAAATATTCCATTAAGTATGGAGAGCAAAATGACAAACAAGCATGTGCTGGCATTAATACAGTTTCGAAATATTGTTTCATTAAGTATTTCAATCAATGTTGCCTTTTTTTATATATAATTGGTAACAACTCTTATTATATTTAAAAGAAGAAAAACACATCTGCAAGATTTTTCCCGATGGCAAAGGTTAGCTTCGAGGTTCGAACCTGGTTTACTTTTTCCCGAAGATACCCGAAATTGGACTTAGAAAATTTTTGCCTCGAAACAGCAATAAAGAATGCGCTCAACCTTTTTGAGACAAGGTGTACTTTTGACGTGGGCAAAGTAACCCCGATTAGAGCCTGAAACTGCCTTATTCCAGTTTTACTGTTTTTACGACATAAAACATTTCACATTGCAATTTCAACTGTTGCATCAAAGTCTCATTATAGAAACTAGTATTCTACAAATATGATTTAACTTTGACGGAAAATCTTGTACGTGATACCTTTCAAATTTTGTTGGCCTATACAGTGACTGCTTTCCATGCCTCTAAAACAACGAACTCTCCCTTTAATTAGAACTAATGTTAACCACCAACGTTAAAGCCAAAATACAGTTAGATGTTCTATCTTACGGTGGCAGTTGAAACTTCCTCTTTACTGTTCATGGTTTGTCAACAAAGGACTGAAACTCTTTTCATATTTTGTGCAAAGTAACCCCGTCTTACGATATCTTAGTATCTAGGTATATTATGAAGAGCCATATACGAGGAATACAGAAATATGCATACTCTAAA
Source organism: Thermobia domestica (assembly GCF_964235325.1). NCBI lineage: Eukaryota > Metazoa > Arthropoda > Insecta > Zygentoma > Lepismatidae > Thermobia > Thermobia domestica. The sequence continues at coordinate 158,753,953 of NC_137471.1, forward strand.
TTTCATCGATTATTTTACAATTGTAAGCATTCTTTATGACATACAGGTCTTTACCTTACACGCACACATATTGACAGACATATCTTACAAGCTTTGAATGTTTAGCGATTATCACTATCTCTTTGCTTTACATAATTTCAAGCTTGAAAATAATATTTTACAAAAAAAAATGTATAAATTCAAAATTCGTGGCAACCACCCTCCATCCGGACCCGTACCAACTCTTATGAAGGAAACTGGAAACTGCACTTGCCCCTAAGTAAGTAAGGTCGATATATTTGCATTCATAAGAGTGCGATAAAGAAGAAAGTGAAGGTTGCGTTCTATATTTCCGTAACCAACTGCACTAGACGAGCTAGAGGATTTGTTCCACACTCAAACGCAGTTACCATGAAGTATCCCAGAATACCAAGAACATTTGCTCAATTTGACAGAACGATATGTGCACTTTAGCACCACCAGGCATGGGACCATATAGAAAAAAATATCAGTTGTGATCGGGATTTGAACCAGGACTACCCAATTCGTAGTCAGACGCATTACTACCTGCATCAGAATGGCTCTATGTATTCATGAAAGTGCAAAAAAAAGTGTGGATTCTTTCCACGCTTAAAACCAAAAATAAGCATAGGGACAAATTAGAAACCAGAATAATTCTTCGTTATCCCTGCCTCCTGGGAAATCCTTTGAAGGACTATTTTATTACAGCACACATAAGACATCGTTACTCACAGCACAACTCCCAAAGTTACTAAAATTAGTCATTAGAATTTAAAATTTTATACAAAGTTTTTCCTTTCGAAACAAGACAATACTGAGTAAATATTAAGGGAAGAGCTAACACCAATGCTTATAATGTAAGTCTCCGTACACGTGTTAAATAATATCAAGGGCTCTTGTGGCTCAGTGATAGAGCATGCACTTAAAGGCAAAGGTCCTTGGTTCGATCCCAGCTCATACTTTATAGTGGACAAGCATTATGTATGTGGGTTTTCTCAGGTTCTTCCGCTCCCTTCCTCTTTCTTAACTCCACCCTTCTCGTTCATTTCCCATAATCATAGTCTTCTCCAGCCTAGACGGCATAATCGCGGGACATAAAATTTAAAAATAGATTTCCACGATATCAAATGAAGAATAAACAAATTATATCACATTACAATTGTTAGTATATATCGTAGAATTAGGACTACTCATTCAGACGGTTCTACCAAATTTTGACACATTCCTCGTGGCTGATTTTCAGGTTAGGTTACATATTTGTATTTCCCTTAACACAGCATTCACTAAATGAGAAGCGCCATTACTACTTGCACTTTGGTTTGAGGAGGGCTCAGTATAAATACTGTGTGGATATATGGCATAAAAAAGTACATAACACATGAACCAATTTGTGCTAGGTGGCCACTAAAAACGTAAATGATATCTAACCGAGTCTCGGCAGGAGCGCATTACGGGTGCCGACCAGAAGGGGGGAATGTGCGCGTAGGGAGCAGACGCGTCAGTAGAAAGGAGGATAGTGGAAAAACATACTTACACATAGAATACTTTCACTAACATTCAAAATTCATTTCAATATACTGTGCATTAACGGTGGTTAAAGGATAATTTGGCAACAGTGGGGCCAAAATCAGACAAAATCCTCCATATTCACAGAAGTTAATGTTATGACCGGTAGGGTTCGTGTCTTGTCTGGTACGCCTATCTGGTGACCCAACTGAGTAAGATTCTTTCATTCGGGCACTAAAGATTATCATTTATAGTGGTCTAACGGATGGAACGGAATGAGAAACTCTTTTCTGTATAGTAGTGGTTAGAGATTGTGGGAAGAATTGCACCAGATCACAAGTCAAGATGGGTTCGATCCAAGCTGATATATACGCGTACCCACCCTCAGTGACACGCCCACTTCGAATCCACACAATTTCTATAATACCAAGTACAATATTCTTGCCGTTCTTGTAGTGATTTGCGTATGAAACTGGTATGAAACAACTGAAAACAAAATACATATATGAAATTGATTTTACTTAAGTACAAACATTATACATGTAACATACATACCTACTTCTGTATTTTGATTAATGTGAATTTTATTGATACCTTTTGAAGTTTTGTATTTCAAATTTTCCTTTTATCATTTTAACATATTAAATTTAAGTCCATGAATTTTTATAGGAGAATAAAAATAAAAAAAAGAATTTTGAAAGATTAACTCAAAATTATATGCTATGTCGACGAAGCCGGCTCATTGCGTAACAAGAGACATGATTACTTTGGACATATTGCTCACTGAACACTAATTCACAGAACACTTCGATTTTGGAGATTCCAGAAGAAGAAAGGGGGGTCAGTTGATTTTTTGGAGGGCAATCCTTTTAGATTCTTCTTCCCATTTTTGAATGGATTTTAGGCTTTCTTGACTAGCTCCAATTTCCATCGTCCGGCAGGGTAGTCGACCGTGAACTTACTTATGGTGCCACTGATTAACAATTCAAGAAGTAAATTTATCCCTTGTCTTACCTACATTAGTTTATCACAAATATAAGTAAAATTCAATAATAGATTTGGTTTATGTTCTTGAATAACAACATTTGCAGGGAACTGAGACAACGTGGTTTTCCTTGATCTCGGATAAGTTAGGTTATTTCAATGCATTTTCGCTGAAATTCACTTCAACTGACGTAGGTAATGAAACAACATGAGTTCCACAATACACTGATACATATTTTAGCACAATAACATAAACGATGACCAAATTATCGATGGATTTCCTTAGTAAGTTGTTCACATCTTCTCTTTTTGATGGCTTCCATTCGCACAGTAGTTCTCGCGCCTTCTCTATCTAGCGTCTGTATGCTTGCGCTTGCGATGACAGAGAGAAATTTTAATAATATCTATACGAAATGTTCTTTACAAGGAATATATAGATCAGAGGTGTTATAAGTATTCACCATTAGAGTAATATATTTAAAGTATTAAAAATAGTAAAAGTATTCTTCGATTAAACTAGATTTAATGGCACTATTTTTTTATAAAGTCACAACCGCGTCTCATTCACTTCACTTCACACTGCGCCACATGTGGCACACAGAGTTGCCTCCGTCTTGAGGAAGACCTTGTGGCAATTTACAGATGTAGTCAAAGAGGTCAGAGAGGTAAACTCTCAAAAGTTAAAAAAAGATAAGCGGATGTCAAGGGAGAGCATTATGAACTACAGGAAAACATGCGATTGGCAGAGATGTAAAAGAGAAAAAAATTGAGAAGAGAAATCGGCGCCGTAAATAGAATGGTATCCAAATCGAAAGGTCCCAAACCATAAGTTGCATACAAGAGAGAGTAGAACTGGGAACGATAGAGAGAGCAAAGAGAACATGAAAAAACCAAATGATTACCTGTACCGAGGTCCACCCCACAGTCACAGCGGGGAGAGGGACGTTGACGTAGGCGATAGAGGCGAACGGGAGTAGGTGCGACATGAAGACGGAGTTGGAGTAAGATACGGATTTGAAAGGTGGAGAGGTAGGTGGAAAGAAACCATGGAGGGGAGGTGAGGGGCGACGGGTGATGCCAATACCAAGTAGCTGTAGGACTTTGGGAGTTATAATGTTGCCAACGCTGTATATGACGAGAGAGGGACTGGGAGCTGTAAGTGGAGGGGGTGAGTTTGAGAGAAATCGGGTGACCAAACAAACTTCCAACACGTGCAGCGCGGTCCGCTGATTCATTGCCCACGACACCCACGTGACGTTTCACTAGTAAAAAGAAAGTAGAATAGCCATGAGTGGTACGTAAAGCTACCAACGATTTGATCTCTAAAATAATACGGTCAGCAGTAGAAGTCCAAGGGTATGATTGCAATGTTAAAAGAAGGGATTTGGAATCAGTAACGAGACATACTATAGCATAAGAAGTGTGCAGACAATGGCGGAGGGCAGCAGCTACAGAGTAAGCTTCGGCTTGAAAGATAGTAGTAGAAGGGGGCAATTTGTAACTGAAATGTTGATTGAGAAAAGAATCGTAGAAACCCGAACCGACACAGTCACGTGATTTAGAGCCATCTGTATATAAATAGTGGGTGTTGGAGGGGAAGTGCGAAAGCCAGGAATGGAAAATAGAAACATAAATGCTAGGGTATCGGAGACCAATCGAGGAGGGAGGGTAAGGGGGAAGTTCGATATTAAGATCTAAAGGTGAAAGAAAATATTCATACAAATAAGGCAAAGGAGTCCGGGATCGGGAAAGTAGGGGAAGGAGAGGGGAAAGAGCGGTATAACTGTAATAAATAAAGGGAAGAGAGGAATGATAGGGACGATGATGAGATGAGGTATGTAGGTATGACAATAATTGGAGTTTGGGTAGAAAAACAGTGGAGGTACTGGGGAAGCGAGAAAGACAGAAGGTATTACTGAGGAATTTAACATATATTATGAGGGGAGGAACACGTGCTTCCGTAAAGAGAGCTGTGGCGGCAGTAGTGGGAGGGAGTAAGAGGGAACGACAAAGGGTGCGGTATTGGAGGGATTGGATGGTTTTAATACGTTTGACAGGTTTCGGGGAAAGGAGGAAACGGCCATAGGTAATCATAGGGAGGTAAACTTGGCGGAATAGGGTAAGAAGGTGACGAATGTCAACACTCCAACGGGAATTACTGATCATTCGTAGAAGATGAGTATAACGGTCAGTTTTAGTTTGTAGGTATCGAAAATGAGGAGTCCAACGTAAAGAGGAATCCAAGTACATGCCCAAATATTTAACAGATGTGACCTGAGGTATAGAAACTCCACGGATGACTAATTGGAGAGGGGGAGTAGAACGTTTCCGGGTAAATTCCACAAGATGAGTTTTAGTTCAATTAACTGAAAAATTATATTTATCACACCAGAGGGCAAAGGATGTGAGAGGCGTAGTAAGAAGGTTTGAGGCGATGGAAGGAGAGGAGGCTGTAGTATACACGACAATATCATCTGCAAAGCACAGAACACGAACAGTAGTACCAAGATGACGGATCTGCCGGGCGATATACAAATTGAATAAAAGGGGGGCTAAAACAGAACCTTGAGGAAGGCCTTGGGAAGTAAGTCTGGAAGAAGTATACTGATGACCAATGCAGATGTAAATAGTACGATTGATGAGTAAATTATGTATGACACGAATAAATTTAGGAGGAAGACCTAGTTGCCAGAGTTCGTCTAAAAGAGAATAAAAGGAAACTGTTTCGTAGGCACGTTCAAGATCTAAAAACACTGCAAATAGGGATTTACGTTGAGTGAAAGCCAACCAGATATCAGAAACCAAAGTAGTGAGACAGTCGTAAGTGCAGCGCCCCACACGAAATCCAAACTGATATTGGGACAGTAGATTATGATGTTCCACAAACCATTGCAGTCGATTTTTGAGAAGATGCTCAAAAACTTTTAAAAAACAGGAAGAAAGAGCTATAGGACGGTAATGATTAGCTACCCCAGGGGTTTTATTTGGCTTTAAGATGGGAAGAACGACATATTCCTTCCAGTGGGGAGGAATATGTTCTGTGGTCCAGACGGTATTATATAGATGTAAAAGCTCGGATAGAAGGGGAGGAGGCAGATGTTGAAGGTGACTAAACGAGACGCCATCTTTACCGGGAGCGGTAGATTGGGGTTTTAAAAGGGCTATGGTTAATTCACGTAGAGAAAAGGGTGAATCCAGTGGCGTAACAGTAGGATCTTGAAAGAAAGGAGAAAACCAAATGGGAGGTAACATAGTCGTAGCCGGGGCTAATTGGGCATGAAATTGGAAAACCCATGAGGAAGAAATATGTATCCCAGATGTAAGAGAACGAATCGGACGATTAAGTGAGCGGTAAAAGGACCAAAGTTTAGAGGGTTTAGTGCCGGAAGTAAGGGTAGAACAGAAGCGTCCCCAGGCTAATCGACGAGAGAGGCGGAGATGACGTTTCGCAAGAGCTTGGGCACGTTGGTAAAGAAGAAAATTAGCTGTGGAGCGGGTGCGGAGATAGGTTTGCTGAGCATGGAAGCGGTGATTTATCCATTTTTGACATTCAGGGGTCCACCACGGGGGAGCGGAACGGCGAGTAGGAGAAGGAGTAACAGAAGGGTGTAGGCGTGATGTACGGGTGCTTATAGCAATTTTATGGCGAAAATGGATTGCTTGATCGTGGGAAGAGGTAGAAGGCGGTGTAGATGGTAAATGTTGGAGGATGGATTGATAGTGGGACCAGTCTAAAGAGGTAGATAGGCGAGTAAAGGAGGGAGGAGAGGGAGGGAAAGCCGATGACAAAAACGGAGGAGGAGGGTGAGGGGAGGAGGCATGGATAAGAAGTGGGAAATGATCACTGCCGAAAGCGTCAGCGAAGACTTCCAAACGGAGGTGTCGACTGAGAGAAGGAGAGCAAACAGACAAATCAGGAGCAGAAGGAGATTCAGAAGGACGGGGAATACGAGTAGGGGTGCCATCATTTAGAAGATAACAAGAAGAATGAAAGTAAGCATCATAAAATTCATTACCAGCCGTATTAGCGAATGTAGCCCCCCAGAAAGGATGATTACAATTAAGGTCTCCACCAAGGTACCACGGAGAGGGTAAAGATTGAAAAAGAGAGGTCCAATCAGAAGCTAACAGGTGAAGATGAGGAGGTACATACATATTAATGAAGGTGACAGAGCCAACTCGAATGGCCTGACAATGTATCTCGGAGTGTTTAAAGGGAGAGGGAAGAAGAAAATACGGAAGCGAGTTACGGATTCCGATGGAACTACCGCCGTAGCCATCAGCACGAATTTCATGAAGCCAATGATAATTAGATAGGAGACGGGGAGAATGAGTTTTGAGCCATGTTTCCTGTAGGAATATAATATCAGGTTGAAAGTAGGAACAGAGTTTTTGGAGAGCATAAATCTTGTGAGTACAACTACGCAAGTTCCACTGGAGTATGGAGGGAAAGGATACAGTTAAGGGTTGCATAGTGAGAGTGAAGGTAGGGATTTAAGGACTTGTAAACAGGTATTCAATTCATGAGAAGTAAACTGTGTCGGACGTGTTTCCAGAACTTGAAGAATAGTCTTAAGAGCACTAGAGAAATGGGGTTGAATACCACTCAATTTGGTAGAAGAAGAAGAATAAGAGGAGACTCGAAAAGGTGAATGTAGAGTAACATCTGATTTAAAAGAAGTGTGCGCGGGTGACGAAGGCCGTGAAACAGGTTGGACCCGATCCTTAGAAGGATTAGAAGGAACATGAGCAAAAGAGCGTTTCTTTCGGGGTGTATCAGGAGAAGTAGATCCAACGGTAAAAACGGGAGGAGGTAGTTTGGCAGTATCTGCAAAGGATAACGTGCGGCGAGGGGGAGGAGAAGTTGAGGAATGTGTAGGGGGTTGAGGCGAAGGAACAGAAGAGGGTGAGGTAGTATGCACGCGACGTTTGGCTTCGTGAAAAGAGAGGTTTTCCAGGGCCATTAACTGGTTGATTTGGGTTTGAAAGGTCCGTTCGGGACAGGTACGGGATGTGGCAACATGCGCACCAGAACAATGGAGACAGTGAGGTTGAGCTGTGCAGACAGATGAGGCATGCCCTTCTAAGCCACAATTGGCGCAATGGGGGCGCCCCTTACAATTTTGTGAATAATGACCAAAATAGAAGCATTTGTAACATTGTTTCAGTTGGGGTATATAAGTGGCCACTGGAAGGCGCATGTAAAAAAGAGTACAAGAGTCGGGCAGAATATTGGTATTGAAGGTTAAAACAACTGTGCCAGTAGGCGTTTTCGGAGAGGAAGAAGGGGGTGAAGACGGGGAACGGGGAGGAATCGTGGGGGATGGAGCCTCTTCGACCGCTGTAGAGGGAGGGTGAGAACTCGGAACAGGAGAAGAAGTGGTACGAAATATACGCCTCACATGCGTGATTTTAGCGGAACTTTTGATATGGGACAGAAGATCGGCTTCACTAAGAGACGGGTCCACATTGCGGATAACTCCCTTGCGGGAAACTTGATAATTAGGCACATATGCTTTCCAGTTGTTTGCCTGTAATAACGGATTTGTAAGGAATTGGTTCGCTGCAGAACCAGTACGAAAATAAACTTTAAGTAAGCTACGACCTACTTGTTTTAAATCCAAGACATCTGCAACACCATGTGTATGTAATAAGCGACCCAATTTCATAGGATGCTGTCTACCAATACTGCCGGAATCCGTAACATGAACAATATAAGGGCCCAAATGATGAGCAGCATAAACATTATTAGAAACAGTAGGTGTAGAGGTTGAATGAGTTTCGGTAGAATCGATCACCATAGCATTAGAGGAAGTAGAAGTTGTCGTCGTCAAAGTGGCCTGGTTAGGCTCAGAACCGTCGGATGTTGCCGCCATCAAGGCGGAAAACAAGGAAATAAATAATAGATAAGAACACTACACAAAAAACTGACAAGGGAACACAAGGCACAGATACAAAAGACACCAAGGTATATAATACACAATGTCAAAAGATCAGCACTCGTAGCACTAGCACAACAGAAAAATTTGAACCGCACTCGAACAAGGACAATACCAAACTCCGTACAAACTCTTCCTCAATAACCGCGTCTCATTCCTTTGTGCAATGAACAAAAGATACAAGTCACCATTCACAGTACTGCCAACTCATTGAAAAAGGTAAAACTAACATAAAGTTTGCGTCGACGTATAATCCATGGAGCCTTATTCCACTTCAGCCAAGAGTAACTGGGAAAATTAAAATGGGATGGGAGTGAGGGGGTCCACACGCTCACAATGTTACATTACTGTAACTATCACGTACTAAGACAGCATAACCCAACCTAAACTAAACTAACCCAGTGTTGGGAAGTAACGTAACGCAAGTAACGCGTTACTTGTAACGCGTTACTTTTTAAGTAACGTTTCCTAGTAACGCGTTACATTTTTTCCAAAGTAACTGTAACGGTAACACGTTACAAATTTTTAGGTAACGTACCTAGTTTGCGTTACTTTTTTCGCGTTACATTTCGGATGAGTAACTACAATATATGTATTTTTTTTCGGAAACAAATGTGTCTTTCCTGTAAATGAATTTCTCAGAATGAAACAATCGAGCATGAACTATGTATGTCAGTGACCGACAGTCACAGACACACAGAGAAACACATAAGTTCGTAGTGCCACTTGCTGTTTTTTGAAGATGAGGACAGCCTTATGGAAATCACGTGTACTGATTGCAAGCACCTAGAAGATTTTAACAGCTCCAAATCAATACATTCAGTGAGTGAACTGGGAGTGCAATGATACAAGTAGTCTATTATATATATAAAGATGGAGAACGAAACTGTTCGGGTGGACAGAATTTAAAAGAGAAGTGTCTGAAGTGCCCCAGCGGAAAATATTTATCAACAACTAGGGTGCCATAATTAACGATTTACAGTAAGGGGTTAATATGAATAAACTGTTTTGATGAGCAGACCTACTTTATTACTACAAAATAGTTTGCTGATGGTATGTAATATTGGAGTTCTTTCAGATCAGTTTGCTTATCCTAGAGTCCCGTTGATTATAGAGTAGTGTAATGTTTCTCTATTTTCTTTATTTTTAATTTTACATAACAACATTGTTATTATTATATAATTAGTTTAGCAGAATAATAATAAGCAACCATTTTTTCTAACGCATAGGGATGAACACGAGTCAAGCTGAAACTCGACTCGACTCGAATTCAAGTCGAGTTTCGAGTCAAGTCAAGGGTAATATCCTCGAGTCGAGTTCCGAGCCGATTCAGTTTTTCGCGTCGAGTTTCGAGTCCAGTCGAGTTTGATAATGGCTCGTTCGTTTTAAGTCGTCTTGAAATCATGGCCTGATTACACTGCAAAACGAAAGCCATGGAATACTTTTAGTGTTGCTCACGAGAGGGGACACTGCTCGCATCTCGTCTCGTCTCGATAACGAGACCACAAGAGATTTTTATAACAAGCTCAGCTCGGTTCGGCTCAACTGAAAATATGGCTCAAGCCGGCTCACTTGGGGTGAACCATCGGCTCGAGCTGGCTTGGTATGGATGAACCATTTGCTCGGTTCGGCTCAACTGAGGGCTTTAGCCGAGTCGGTTGGGTGAGCTGTTGGCTCGGCTCACTTCTCGGTTCGAGTCGATAGTGAATGAGCTGTGAGCCGAGCTGCTCGAGTCGTTGACAATTGTAAACCCTGGCCGAGAGTTTTGAAGATATTTGGCCAGTGCCCTATAACTTTTAACAGTGTTTGACTCGAGCCCGAATACTCAACCTAGACCCTCAATCCAAATTCAGAAGCTCGTGAACAATGTCCTTGACTCCTAGACTTCACGACTACCGAGGTTGGCAATCAACTAGTTTTTTAGTATTCAAATACAAACCGCCTATCTTTCTTTTTATATACAGTGTTGTTATAATTAATAATAATAATAATAATAATAATAATAATGATAATAATAATAATAATATAAGTTGTATTAGTAGTAGTGTAATTGATAACAATTATACTGTCTATGTAATATACTTGAAGAATGTACTCGAAACTACACACCGGATTTGGCTCGAGTCGACTCGGAACTCGACCCCAATGCGAGTCGAGTTGGAGGAAATTTTTCGATTCGAGTTCTCGGGTCGAGCTCAAAGATATCTGTTTCTAGTCGAATCGAGTGTCAAAGAAAACTCGCCGTGTCCATCCCTACGAGTAACGCAGTATGGCATTTTATCAATGTTACATTATATGAAAATGTTCATATATCAAGTAAAAATTTGTCCTTGCATTTACATAAAGTGATTCAAAACGTGCAATAATAATAATAATAATAATAATAATAATAATAATAATAATAATAATAATAATAATAATAATAATAATAATAATAATAATAGCGGTAGTAATAGTAGTACCCACGGAAAATTGGTCATATTTTTTTACATTTTTAAAGTTTCGGACCTAAAAGTAACGCGCTACTAACGCGTTACTTTCGAAGTAAAGTAGCAGTTACTTTTTGGGGGCAAGTAACGCGTTACTAACGCGTTACATTTTAAGAGAAAGTAAAGTAACTTGTAACGCGTTACATTTTTACAAGTAACTTCCCCAACACTGAACTAACCTAACCTAAACCATTAAAACACAGAAAATAAAGAAAAACGTTACGAATTTTAAGTAAAGAATTCTGGTCCCCCAAATCCAAATATCCTAACCTAACGTAAACAAATCCAACCTACCTAAAACATCAAACAATACCGAAAATACAGCTAGAAAGTGCGAAATTTAAGCAAAACATTGTGGCCTTCAGTTCCAAAAATAAACCGTAATTACTTATATTCACGCTCGCGTTCTCTCACGACAAACGTTTCACATAGTATTTTACCGTTTAGATATTGGTAGAAATATCTGCTCGAAACCCAACATTACGATAATTGTCAATAAAAATATACAATATATATATATATATATATATATATATATATATATATATATATATATATATATACAGGGTGGGCCATTTTAATTAATCCACGGAAATATCTGAAAAATGATAAAACATAGAAGAAATGTTTGAAGTACACGTTATATATTGCTAAGGGGGAAAACCATTTCCGCCAAAAGTACCCCTTCCCACCGCCCGGAAATGGGGGTAACGGGGGTAACTTTGAAATGTCAAATGGGAACATGGGTCGAGTAATACCTCGTTCGAAAGGTCTTGGAAAACTAAATAACGCTGTATCAAAATTTGTTTCATATGGAGCACCAGTTTCAAAATGGCCGCCATGATATAGTTCGGAAACTCCAGTAGCCGTAGTATGAAAACCATGGGAGGTAAATGAATGGAACAAATTGAAATACGTAAATATCATAGGGCATATCGAATGGTGTGGTCCCTGTGATCCCAGTGGCCTCCCTGAAGGGGTCTTGGGGGCTAACTTCAAGATTTCAAATAGTAACATGAGTCGAGTGGTACCTCGTTCGATAAATCTTGCCAAATCAAACATCTTGCAGGAGAAAACGATTGAGGTGAAATGGCAGTGTTCTCAAAAGGCCGCCGAAACATAGTATCAGTGTCAGAGAAAAGATTTAGTATCCGTAGTATGAAAGCGATTGGAGATAAATCAACAGAAGAAAAACTGGAGTAGGTAACTGACGTAAGGCACATCGAGAGATGTTGTCGGGGGTGACTCCAAGGGCCAACTGAAAGGTATCCGGGGCCAACTTGAAAATTTCAAATAGCAACTTGAAGCGAGTAACATCATGTTACATAGACAAATGAATATCAAACAGCTTCTGTAAGAATATTTTCGACATGAGACACCGTTTTCAAAATGATCGCCAAGACATGGTGAATGTGTCTAAGAAAACGTCTAGTGCCCATAGTATGAATACGGGTAGAGATAAATGAAAATAACGAAAATTAAATAAGAAAACCACGGAGGCGTTCCAAGGCTCGAGAATGATACAACAGAGGTAAAGATGTTAGAGTAAAATTGCCATAATGTATAAAGAGATATCCAAGTCCTGCAAAATAATCTTTTCCTGTGCTCTGTATGTGAGTGGGGGTGGAAAGTAACAGTGAAAGTTCAAATGAGAACTCTACTTTAATTCGCAAATTAAGGCTACCTTACAAATAGATATGGTATGGTTGAAGCATTTGTTTGTAAGGATGACGCTGTAGTGACTAAAAAAAGGTGAAATTTTATTTGAATGGTAACGCACATCTGTAAGGCTAAGTATGATTTGATGCGAAAACAGAAGAAACGTTATACGAAAGAAGTTGTCGAATAATGCAGTTGCTGGAACTTACAAACGTGTGAATTTGCTAATCTCCGTCGCCTCAGAAACTTTTATGCAATGCGTGCTGGTTATTCGGAAAGCATTTCCGGGATATACGTACATACTGTTTCGTCCCTCAAGCTCACAATATGACATGAGTGCTAATAGTTAATCAAAATGTAACTGTGGCCAAGGGCGCCCATGTTGTGGTTTCCAAGGAAGGCAATAAAAAGCGACATTTCAAATATAGTTTCAAATTTTGCTGTAGCTATTCTAAAAATTCTATTGAGTTTTCGATATTCTGAAGCACAATTTACTCTACTGGGGCGATAGCCCCCCTTGCCCCCCTTATGGGCACCCTTGACTGTGGCCATCCGCATTAACTGATGCACTAATTCTCTATCCCTGAAGTCTGCCTTCCAAACAGCATTGGGTAGGTCAAGCGTTCGCCCGAACCGTTATCGGGTCGGACATTGAAATTTTGAAGTTAACTCACAAGATCCCTTCAGGGAAGCCGCTGGGATCACAGGGACCACACCATTCGATATGCCCTATGATATTTACGTATTTCAATTTTGTTCCATTCATTTACCTCCCATGGTTTTCATACTACGGCTACTGGAGTTTCCGAACTATATCATGGCGGCCATTTTGAAACTGGTGCTCCATATGAAACAAATTTTGGTACAGCGTTACTTAGTTTTCCAAGACCTTTCGAGCGAGGTATTACTCGACCCATGTTCCCATTTGACATTTCAAAGTTACCCCCCGTTACCCCCATTTCCGGGGGGTGGGAAGGGGTACTTTTGGCGGAAATGGTTTTCCCCCTTAGCAATATATAACGTGTACTTCAAACATTTCTTCTATGTTTTATCATTTTTCAGATATTTCCGTGGATTAATTAAAATGGCCCACCCTGTATATATATATATATATATATATACAGGGTGCGGCACGTAAAACCGGCCCGTAAAGTGAACACATAAAATGAAATGTAATGTATTGAATATGATTAACTACAACACATAAATGAAATGTAATGTATTGAATATGACTACTCACCTTCACAGCAGCCTTCACACCAGGTGCTGAAAGTGTCCTCCGCCGACTTCAACACACTTGTGAGCACGATTGAGGAGATTCATATATACCCTTGTCAGTTCTTGTGTTGTAATGCTATTGGTGACATCCTGGATCCTGGTCTTGAGTTCTTCAATTGTGTGTGGATTTGTTTCGTATACTCTTCCTTTTAACAGTCCCAATAAGTAAAAGTCACACGTGGACAAGTCTGGTGACCGAGGAGGCCACAAGCCTTTACAGATTGTCCTCTCAGGTGTAAACATCTCATGTGGACAATGATGCAGCTGATGTGTGGCATGTTGCACCCTCCTGCTGAAAGTAACACAACTGACGCTCCTCTTCGGTCAAGTGTGTATAAAACTCCTCCAGGTTTCCCATATACACGTCACTGTTCACTATCGTCTCAAAGAATATGGGCCAAATAACGCGTGTGCCGGAAATGGCACACCAAAACACGAATCTTCTCATCAATCAGCAAAGTCTTGTGGCCTCCTCGGTCACCAGACTTGTTCACGTGTGATTTTACTTATGGGGACTGTTAAAGGGAAGAGTACATGAAACAAATCCACACACAATTGAAGAACTCAAGACCAGGATCCAAGATGTCACCAATAGCATTAACACAAGAACTGACAAGGGTATATATGAATCTCCTCAATCGTGCTCACATGTGTGTTGAAGTGGGCGGAGGACACATTCAGCACCTGGTGTGAAGGCTGCTGTGAAGGTGAGTAGTCATATTCAATACATTACATTTCATTTATGTGTTGTAGTTAATCATATTCAATACATTACATTTCATTTTATGTGTTCACTTTACGGGCCGGTTTTAGGTGCCGCACCCTGTACTTACTTGATTGGAATCCATTCTTTGATATCTTCATTTTACATATTTTAGTTGACTCTTCTGCTGGCTCCAACTTATTATGGTTCCATCCTTGTACGTCCCTGCTTAGGAAGACATTTTATGACTATCCGGTTCAAGTCCCTGTGAATTCGTATGAGGGCTTAGGTATTAATGATATCACGGAATTCGATCGTCTATATCCTGAACGTCTCCTTTAGGCTTTAATGGCAGTTCGAAGTGTTTACCAAAGCCTAGCATATAGCCATTGCATAGTACGGTTTAAAGTTCGGGTCAGAACATTCTGGGAAGTCGACATAAAGACTAATTCCAACTGTCTCTCTAATGTCAATATAATTTAATAATGCAAAAATAATTACGTTGCATGGGCATTAATTATTTATGCTGGAAAGAAAAATGAATTAGATTATCTTAAGCTGTAATATACGAATTTAAATCATAATGATAATTTTTATAAATTATGATGAAAGGATACGTGTAATTATATTTTATGGATTTTAATCAGTAACATTGAATCTTCACTAATGAAAGATAAATTACACTTTGGCACTTTAATTTCAATAATTGAATATAAAAATTGAATTTAACACTTGGCTCAATATATTAATTTTCTTCTTTAAATAAATAAATAAATAAATAAATTATCTTCACTCTGAGTGCGGAAGACGTGGGTTACTGGTTGAACTTCAGTACATTGTTACTTTCCGTAATTTCGCACTGTCACTGGTCCATAGGTTTCCAAACTCGCGAGCCCGACGCTCGTGAGCTCGGCACTCACGCTCAACCGGGCTCGGGCTCAATAAATGAGCGCGAGCCCGAGTGAGCTCGAGCCCCAATGAAATAAGTGAGCGTGAGCCCGAGTGAGCCCGAGCCCACTTGAGATTAGTGAGCTCGAGCCCCAGTGAGCGCGAACCCAATCGAGAAAAGTAAGTGCGAGCCCCAGTGATCGCGAGCTCAGTTAACAGAAGTGATCGCGAGCCCGAGTGATCGCGAGCCCAGTTAAGAGAAATGAGCGCGAGCCCAGTTCAGAGAAGTGATCGCGAGCCCACTTGGGAGAAGTGATCGCGAGCGCGAGTGAGTGCGAGCCCAGCTGGGAGAAGTGATCGCGAGCCCGAGTGAGTGCGAACCCAGTCGAGAGAGATGAGCGCGAGCCCGAGTGATTGCGAGCCCAGATAAGATTAGTGAGTGCGAGCCCAGTCCAGAGAGATGAGCGCGAGCCCGAGTGAGTGCGAGCTCAGTTGAGTGCGAGCCCGCGCTCACTTCACACTCACGTGGACTAATTTGCTTTAGAGTAAAAAAAAAAGATAGGAAATTCATTCCATGTGCAGAATTGTAAAGGAAGAATTAAACAACTTTACAAAATGAAAAATCACATTCTTGAGGTCTGAGCTGTCATTTTATTGTCCAGAGGGCTTCAAACACCTTTTGATAGAGAACCGACTTTTTCATGGCTATTATGAGAGGATGGTATTTGAGGCAGGTATTTGTTTTTGTTGTTTTAGTAACAACTTACATGACCCAAGCTTTGTGTGTGTGTGTGTGTGTGTGTGTGTGTGTGCGAGATCATAGAATAAGGAACCTACTTGACCTTGCGAAGTAGGAAATTTATTTTCTAACAACTAATGAAGCTGTGAGTTCATAGAAAAGTCGAGCGAAATAATTATGTATTATTTAATTATAGCTTCTTTAAATCCCAATAAACAAGAGTAGCTCTTAAGAATGTTGATAACTTGCATCATAATGGTTATTCAGCCCATTAATTTATATGAGGAAACAAAGAATTTTAGCCAGTTAATTTTACTGACTACTTCTTCTTGAGATCTTTAAATGTATTCTCTGCGAAATTTAACCACTGTATTATGTAATTTTAATATACAGTATATAAATAAAAACTAAAACAATATAACATTGAATATTTTTAAAGCAAGGAACCCTTAAATAGGCCAGAAGAAGAAATTAGTAAAATTGAATGAGTAAAATCTCGTCTATTTAAAAGCAAAATACTTCCTCATATAAGTCAATGGGATATTAAATAAAAAGATAGCAATTCAACATCCGAAAAAAAACCACACACACACACCTCCTTGAATTAAAGTATTTTTTCGAAAGCTACCCTGAAACGATGGCGTGTCGTTTGTTGCAACCAGAAGTAAAAGTGAAGGAAAACACGGGGGACGTCATCTCCCACTTCCAAAAATATCTATGGCCTCCCTCCACTTCCTAAAAATATAGTGGACAAAGATAGGCATAAGGGATGACATGACGTCATGCGTTCCGCACCCTTTTCAGATCAACTTTTACCCTTGGTTACAACTCGATTTTGATGTTGTTTGACTTTATTAAAAACAGACTCCAAATAGAACTGAACCCGCTTGATATAGACTGAGCTCACAGAATGGATAAGGGCAAAAATAGACCGATCATTGTTAAATTTGCATACTACAAAAGGAAAGAGGCCATACTGAAAAATGCATATCGTGCCAAGGGGACACCTGTGCATATAAGTCAGGATTTTTCCTATAGTATTAGAGCCATTAGAAGAGAACTCAATGAATACCGGGTTCAAGCCAAGGCACACGGACAAAGGGTGCGAATGCAACTCGATAAGTTGTATATTGATGGGAAATCTTATACTATCGAGGACCTACGAAACACAGATGACAAAAATCTAAGTGATACAGTTGGTGTGTGTTCAGTGAGTGTGAACAATGGAGACGCTTCAAAAAATTCAGCAGTTGCAGGTGCTTCTTGTATTGTGTGGTCACCTGCAGAGCCTGTGGGGGTGAGTGATGAAGAGTTTCCAGCTTTGAGACAAACAATGAATGCAGCTCGAAGGGGCAGAGATCAACCACGCCCTAGAGGAAGAAACATCCCTTGACAAACAAGGGAGAATGACCTTCAACAAGGTAAGACTTCTCAAAGTGAGTGCAGTGATGTGTTATGTAATAATGACAGCAAGTGTGTTGTAGATAACGCAAAAAATGATAATTTTCTAATGTATTATATGAATGCGAGATCACTTAGGAACAAAGCATGTGAGTTTTCCAGTAACATTTCATTGAACAATTATGATATCGTAGTAATAACAGAGACCTGGTGTCTTGTGATTATTTTGATTCAGAGTATTTCGATAACAGATACCTAGTGTATCGTAAAGATAGGGACTATAATACAAGTGGTAAAGCAAGGGGGTGTTGCTGGCAGTACAGAACCTGGAAGTGAGTCAGGTGACTGTTACTGACCAGAACCCAGAAGGCATTCTAGTGAAAACTATGGTTAATTACAAACCGCTTTATATCTGTGTTGTGTATTTTGAACCAAACTCACATTTATCATTATACGAATATTTTTTTTTCATTTTATCGAAAGTAATTGTACGATAGGTAGCACTATTCTCCTTGTAGGTGATATGAATTTGCCTGAAATAACTGGAACAAACTTTGATTGTATACAGTCAACGAGTAAATCCTAAAGTCTCTATTATTTTATGTTATATCATGACATGGAATCACTCAATAATGTTAGAAATAGCTTAGGGAGAACATTAGATTTAGTAATAGGTAATCTTTCCAATGTAACAGTAATAAGAGAACCACACCCATTAATTAAAGAAGATAATTACCACCCATCTATTTGTATAAGCTTTCCGCATGTTAAATCATCTAGAATAAAAAGCAAAAGAAACATATTTGGTTTCAATTTTAAGAAAGGAAATTATGATAATCTCTATAATGAGTTAGCGAGAATAGATTGGCAATATTTAAACGAATATACGGATCCAAATAAAGCAGTAGAAGAATTCTATAAAGTAATTTATGTGACGATGTGCAGACTCTTTTTAATTATTTAGCTCGTTTTATTCCACCATAATGTAGAGATCTGCTCACGCTAATTCTGTAGCGGATGTCACAAAGAAATATACTTAAATTACACCATGATTTTCATGGGAAAAGTGGTTTAATCTAGGGGAATGACAACATTATTTATAAAAAGTAAGTTTATTACATAACTAAAATGGTAATATACAACAATATTTAATTTAGGTATTTTACAAAAGTATTTTGATATCTGCCTCTTCATTGATTTTCGACTACATTAACAAAAATTGAATAACTGATTGGACATTCAAGTATTTGAGTTAGCAAAGATGGAAAATGAATTACGAGTATGCGACTTTTAGTCTTAGTCGTGAGAGTTTTACTATCGGCTGATAAATCATTTTGCAGTGCTGACTGACATATTATTACTTGAAATCAAAATAGCAAATGTGCATGTACATACCTTGTATAGAAGTCTTGTTACGCCTTGCAATCTAGTGTCCCGAATGTCTGAGTTACTATACTCCTAGTCACTACGTCGTTGCCGTCCGAAGAATAATAATCTAGACCTTGAGGTCCCTTTTTTATTATTTTGCAAGGGCTATTCCCAAGCCTCTGATCAGTCATCACATCCTGGTCATCAGATTCACAAATATGGAAACTTGTTGCTCTTTGCATTCTGATTGGCTATTAGCAAGTAACCGCACCCAAAATTATGGTGTGATCCAGCACACACGTGGATGGCGTGACTGTTACCGCCGGAAGATTTCAATAACAGGATTTCCAGAATTATCCACATCTATCTATGACTTGTCCAGAGATTCTTAACTATTAACCAAAATTTCCGCAAATGCGGGGTCACGTTGACAAATTTGTAATAGTTCATCCTGTTACCAAGCATAAGTAAACATCCTATGACTTTTTTGCGCAGTAAAACAACCACAATCACCGTCGAGGTTTTGCGTAGTTCCGTTCTCTGTTACCAACTCATGATAAGCTAAAAGAGAAAACCGTCCTGTAAATGCACATTAATCCAAAATAGCCTTTTTCAATACCTTCAATAAAGAGCAATGTAACCATATTTTGAATCCGGCGTCACATTCCCACTGCTTCATAATTTTCGTCCTCGAAAATCATCAAGAAGAGAGCGCTAAAGCGGGCTGAAGTAAGCATACTTTCCGAATAGCCTTCGTATTAAATGGAGATTTTGCAAAATATAGAAGTAAATTGTATGCCATGCACATAATATGAGTTGACTAATAGGAGTTTGTTGTCGCCATAGTCGTAATTCACCTTTTCTATACAATAAAATAAAGAACATTTGCAAGATAATGATATTTTCCGTGTCATTAAAATAACTCAATAGACGGATACTTAAGTATGAAAAGCATCAAGTGAATAATCATAGAAATTGGCATATCATATAGCATATTGAAGTGGCACATTATTATAACATATTGCTGCTGTATTAAGTTAAGGAAGTATGATATTAAGAATAAAGGTTAACAACTTTTGGAACATTGTGTTGAAAACATTTGGAATTTCTACAACTGCAATTAATGTCCTGAACAAAATACTACATAGGTAATGAAGAGTTGATAATAAGTTTGAACGTGCTACTGTGATTGAATGTGACGGACTTATTACATTAAGGTTAAAGATAGAACAAAAAGAACAGTTATAACTTGCTAGCTACATTCGTATAAGTTACTGAATGAAATTACCACATTATACGTTAATAAGGTTAATAATAGGTAGAATATGCAACCTTACAAGAAATTACGTAACTGAAATACCACATATATTGAAAGTCAATAATATTTTGAATCATGCGTCATTAGCAAAAGTGAATAGTACAATAATCTATTAATACCCTGGAAGGTCAGTATAGTTAACAGGTTCCATGTCTTTCAAAATTCATTACAACTGATTTGAGAATAATCAGTGAATCGATAAACATTAACATTTTATGTGAACTGTTCTGTGCATAGGGCATAGGGCAAAATAACGATAATTAATAAATTAGACTAAATAGTAATAACAAGGAACTGTCAGGATTATCGTCCTAACGATACAGTTATAACGCTATCTTAGATTCAAACTTAGTTCTGTTAGGACTGTTAAGTCTGTATACGGTTTTATGTACGTTAAATACGTATAACTTAGTGAGATGTATGTTAGTTCAATTTAAACGAAATAGGGTCTCATTAGGGTTGAACGATACACAATTAAAGATGAATTAGTATTGTCTATTCAGGAACACAGTTAGTTAATTTTATTTCAACATTATTCCATTGTTTTCATAGATGTTAGTAACAATATCATGATTATGAAGTTGTTGATCAAGAATTAATAATTGATTAGAGATTAATGACTAATAGATCGATTACTTTAGCAATTTAAATGACATTAACAATCTATAAACAAAATAACGAGTTTGTTTTGCCTTACAAGGCAATTAACCTTATTCAGTTGCTTACAGGAATGAATGAATATTTACAATATAGTCACCCCAATTGAAGGTGAAGAACCAGGAATATAATAATTTAAAAGTCAATTTCCATAAGTAGATTGCAATAAGAAATTTACAGACTTGAGTTGTCCATGAGGGACGTGAGAGAGTTATTATTATTGATGTAACATGTAGAGTCAAGGGGGCTATGGCAATAGATTTGAAGTGCAATTTATATTTCAAATTTTGAAAAATTATCAAAACAGACAAAACACAAAGACTTAAAATGAAGACGGCCCTTTGGTACGCCTTGAGTCTACATGGCATGAGACCCTATTTAGTTATGATTACTCTCCTTTTATACCCAATATAAAGAGTGAGTTCTTCTCTTTCCTTTCTCCTCTTTCTGTGCATTTAAGAGGTTACAAGTGTATTAAAAAGGAGCGAGGAAGGAAAAAGATTGTTGTTTAGTATTCGGGAACTTCGGAGATTCGAACCAATACTTAGTTAGATTTGGGACCTTCACACCTAGTGGTTTTTACTTCCGCCTGGTCATGGTTTTTTTTTTTTTTTTTTTTTGTATACCGAACTGAGCCAATTAAAGAAGTTTAATCATTCACATATTATTAATTTCTTGCCTGCATCAAAGTATGTTGCCATAGGCGGTTATTTGCAACCTTAGATTTAGGAGGAGCAGGGGCAATAGTCGTTTTTGTAACCTTTCGATTAAGAAGCAGTCATCTCTCCTTTCTCCTACTATTTACTTTAAGTAGCCAATTGGAGTGAGGAGAGAGGATTTTAGATTGTCGATCTGTGACGAGGGGGAATCGAACCTCAGAGTACTTGTATTCAGGAACTAAATCGTATCCTTAATATAATTTTGAATCAACATGGAATCAACGTTTCCAGGGGCTATTTCACTAACATTACGACAATTGAACAGATACATAGAATTAAAAAAAAAATACAATTTCATGCATAGACGAGTTACATCAGAGGAAATATTAGATAACAAGTATTATGAGCTACGCCGTGGATAACCACAATGCTTGATAGGGGTTTCCTGCTTACGCATTAAAATGCTATTATAGGAACTTGTGTGAATGCAACGAAGAAAGTTGCAGCAATATTTCCATCTGTGAGTATGAGTTTTAAACCAAGATAGGGTATTACAGAATTCTACAAACTATATTCTTCAAGCTGTTTATGTGCGGTATCGATATACTAGTAAAAAATAATATGGGGATGGAACGTTTTAATTCTTACTAATGTTAGCAAGCGAACCCATAACACCTAATATGGGTTGAAAATATGTTTTCTGTTATTCGATTGGTGGCTGCGATTTATTAGTGGAAATCCGTTCGGGCGTTGTCGGGAAACGATTCGTATCGAAGTATACTATTGTTCTTCAATATTCAGTCTTAGGAATTTAGTAGGTGGTGTACAGTGTACAGTGTATTTAGTGCAGTTATTTGAGTGAAGGAAACGATTAAGTGTAAAAAAAAAATGTTGTAGAATTAATATAAAAACGAAGGTACTAAAGTGAGAACAAGAAAAGGAAAGTTTCGTTAACCAGGTAAGTAAATAGGCATTTTCGAATGTCTTTTCCTTTGTCCTACCAAACATCATATAGACCACCACGAATAATACATTAGTGATACTGCAGGTGCTCCAGGAATACTATTTTTGAAGGGTGGACTATCCTTGTAAAGATCACAGTCATTCACTTGTCCGTCCAATAGCTGTTCCAAATGCCTGAAGACTTAACCAATTTTAGAAGTATCCCCTTCCAGTGCTGGCCGTTAATTTTGAACGAGGTGCCTCTCGAGCCGTAGTCAAGAGTTACTCATGAAAAGACAATTTAAATTATATTAATTCATAATCCTTTAAGCTCTAAATAACAACAAAAAAAAAACTCTAATTAAGAAATCCAAATCATTAATACATAACAATAATATTAATCACCACTAACGAATTTTAATATTTTAATACCTAATCAAGAGTCTACCTGTGTCTTTTAATAATAGAATTTATATTAAGGGATAATAGGGGTCTGTCGTCGGCTGGAAATGAGAATACATTTTAAATACTTGATTGTACTTACAACTTGTGGCAAAACAAGCTTTTATCTGTATAGAAAGGAACTAGATTATTACGAAATTACTTTATTTTCTTTTGTTAAATACCATGTTGTACCATATAAAGTAGTGCGATAAAATTTATTAGATAATGAAATAATTTTAGATAATGAAAATTTATTAGATAGTGAATTTCTTGAATTACGTCCCATGATTATGCCTGTTAGGTTAATGGAGACGGTGGCGATGAGTAAGGAATGAAAATGATGAAATGAAGGACGTGGGAAGAAACGGGAAAATCTCGAGAAAACACACGGTGTTGTCCACCATAATTATTAAGATAAGAACACTAATGAGTAAGAACTTAGAATATAAGGTTAGAATGCACGTTGAAGAGGAAAGAGGCACTCATCAACATTCAATGACATTTAAGAAGACACACTCACTGGCCGCTCAAAATACTTCCGGAACAATTTAGGACAATTTACGCCAATTATTCGGGGACACCGGTAGCAGAAAGTTAAACTATACCATAGATGTTTGCATGATGTAATGCCCTGTCTGGTGTGTGGATGGACCCTTACAGTCTGCAATGGGGTTGATGGCACTATGTTGATTACTAATAACTTCCGTTAGGGGCAACCCTGACTCTAGCGTGATTTTAATTAAACTCCGTTAGGCAGGGGTGTCCCTGGGGGAATGTTGTTAATTCACCTCGCATGCTCTCAGCAAGTGGATGTGAAAGGACTGAAGAATTTCACCAATTAACAACTACACATTGGAACTAGACTTGAATGCTTGGAGTCTGGAGTATATGTAGAATTAGTAATTAGAGGGAATGTAGCATGAGTAATGACATGTAATGCATGTAGTAGTGTAATATGTAGTATTGACATAACTTGCTTGATTTCCTTTTCACTTTTCTTATTATCACAACATAGTTTATTATCAGTTATATAACAGATGCAACGCAAAGGTTTTATGCATGTTTCATGTGCAAGGTTTTGTTGAGTGTTTTTGTTTTATTTTTTTATTTTTTTTTATAATTAGTAGTGCACTCAAGGGAGTTATATCTATATGTGTACTAACTGTATCCATAAGTAATATACTATTGGGATATATGAGTAATATACTAATTAATAAGTTAGCCTATAAATTACTGAACATAGTGTTCTTATATAAAATATGTGAACGAAGTCAACACTCTATATATATATTACACATAAGGAATGATAATGACTCGGTCTTTGCTTAAAATCATCATAAGCTAATAGCATCTTGTGCAAAAATATATATATATCGACAATGTGCAAAATATATAATAATCTAACAATTTAACTAAATAACTATTACATATACATATTCAAATAAATCTAGCAATTATATAACGTTACTTCTACACTTCTAATGATAAAACAACAGTAAATCAATATTGATCAATAATACAAAGATAATCAACATTAGCCTGAACATAACTTACGCAACACATATAATTATGTACTAATAATATCACCATAACTACATTATCATCTGTAATCAAAGCTCATCTGTAATCAAAGCAATATAACGTTCATAATAGTACCTTAATAAGGAGTAGTAAGGCGCATAACTCAATAACATTTGATATATTCAGATAGTCAGCACAGGTAAGAGTCAAACTGTCTAGGAAATGGAAATCACTCTTAGGACTGACGCTTCATCCAACCTAAAGCGGTCAGAGTAAGAGCACTCGTACGCAGAAACCTTTTTGGGAGAGGCTACTGTGGAGCACATATTCCTTATTAGCCAGTGATACAATAATATTTTTTTTGTTTTTAGCTAATTTAATGGTGACAATTAGATAATAATTTAAAAGTCATGATTAAAGACAAACGCCTGAACAGAGTTCGAAATGGAGCAGTGGGCGAACAAGGATCAGCCTCCATTTTGTAATACAATATCAAAGGCAATTCCGTGCTCACTCGAGAACGGAAGGCTTCCTATCCGAGAGCATCCCAAATTCTTTAAATTTTCAGCTTTGATTAAATAACTTTAGAATCCATTTAATGTTATTAATTTTCCTTGCAGTATAAGTTGCTATTTGGTGTGAGTAAGGTGGAAAGCAGTTCCTGTACTGCTGAAATAGAGATCTCAGCAGAATAGGACCAATCCAAACCATGAATTTAGTGGTCTGAAAGTAATACGTTTTCATAATATGCACCCTTGGGAAAATAAAAGGTATTTATAGTGATTACTGCCTTGTAATTAGCAATGATGAATGAACTATGGCTATTAATAGATGTTAATTAATTATTAATCTTATAATTGTTTCCAGATTATAGAATGCTTATGACTATTAATTTGTTTTAATGTACGGTACAATTTAGTTACCCTTTTATTATTATTATTATTATTATTATTATTATTATTATTATTATTATTATTATTATTATTATTATTATTATTATTGCATGAAAACTTTCTGAGTAAGGCTGTTACCATTCAACTTGACCTAATTCCAATAATAGAGCATTAATCTCAATTAGTAATAATGGTGATTTTATAATTTAGAACCTTCTTCTTTTTAAAGTATTGCGCTTCATTGCATTCAAATTGTAGATAAAGATTGTTGTGCTGAGAGTGTGTGCTGATAACAGTTGAGCAAGGAAGTAGATAACTTACTTCCGGAATACGGAAAATACTCAAGAAAACACTATTACATAATAACAGATAATATTGTTATGAAGTAAGATCGTTAAAAAAAAGAACAATGTTTGATTTAACAATTATGAAGTATATCACAATATTTTTTTTAACAAGTATGAAATATATTACAAAACATATACTTGCTTAGAGAAAGAGACCTTTAAAAAGAAGTACAGAACGTTGCTGGATCAGGCCGGAAATAAACCGGAAATAAAAAAAAGGAAAGGGGAAGAAGGCGTCCTTGCATCGTAACAGAGTACTATACCTACATTTCTAATAAAATAAAGAGGGAGGGGTACACAGGTATTTCGGGGCTACCTATAGTGCTCAAACAAACGGTGAATTGTGAATTGTCATCCATCTGCAGTATCTGCAATACAATGATGTATGTAACTATAATACCTTTTTATAGAATATACTATAATGCTGCATTGCATTAATACAAACAAAGCAAGACATACTTACTTACGACCAATGACAATTTATAGAGGCATTATCTGTAAAAGGAAGCAAATCATGATTATACAAAATTAAAATTATTGTTGCTCATGTTCTTTTCTTGTCTGTTTCTGTTTTCAAATGAAAATTTCATTGTTCTCACTGCTTCATTATCTAATGCTTTAGAGTAAAATAATACTAATAGAAATATGGAAACGTACACCTTTCTGCTATACGAGGACGAAGCACACAGTGATTCATGATTGGTTATCTTATGATATAAGGGAATATAAATTATTATATAAGTCCCTTTTATATATTTTTATTTCCTTAGCTATCTCTTCTAACTACTAATTACCTGCGCAGAAATGTAAACAGTAAAAGGAAAGAAAATAAAATTGAAGGAAATACAATGAATAAGATAAAAGAATACCAATGCTCGCTTATTTTTGAGTTTTATCTATAAGTCTTACATTTTGAGAGTTCTATCCTTATTGTTAATCTGTCTATCACGGCTGGCCTCTATTATTATAATGACCTCCTATACCACGGCCTCTATTATTATAGAATCATTGTCCTCCATGATTTATCAGTACGCTCTGTCGATTGATTTTAATTTGGGTTGACTGTATTTCACATTATTGAGTTCCAAGGGAACACTAGAAAGGACACGTAAACCTACTTAACTTTAGCAGATCCATTCAACTTTAGTCAATCAACTTTATTTATACACGACCTGGCTTAAGAGTAAGATATTTTCCAATACACGGGGTTCAAACCATTTGTAATATGTAATATGTACTCATAATTAACTCTAGTTTGTTACATGCTCCTAGAACTGCATACCTAATTCGAATACGTTCATAAGGTGTTTTATTCCGTCTTGCCAAAAAGGCAATGGTTCACCAAGCTTAGAGGAGGCTGCGAAGGCAAAAGCCTATCTGGACCTATAAAATACGAAGGCGTATCCTATTTTTAATTCTTATTCTCTTTCATTAATGCGATTTTCAATCCTTCTAACGGAAGTATTACTTTTAACAATTAAATAATTTTTTTTCTCTATTTCTCTCTTTTCTTTTCACTTGGTGTTTTTTGTTTTGTCTGTCTGTCTGTCTGTCTTTGGTCTGCTGTCAACACCAGGAATATAATACCTACGCAAGGAATCAAGTTTCCTTAGTTGTATATATTTATATAATTTTTTTCTTATTCTCTTTTTTTTTTTTTTTTTTTTTTTGTAGCAGGGTTTCCGACCATATATGGATTTAAAACCATTTTGTACTTCTCTAAACTACTCTTTTCTCTATTTATTCCTTCTATACATATAAATATATTTACTTAATTGATTGGGTACCCATTTACTTACTTAATTATTTATTTAGGTATTAATATAACATTTCTTTCAGAAAGCCTGCATCAACATTGAATTTCACGTTAGAAGTTCCTACGCCTATCGCGATAACTTAACATTTTTTTTTTAAACTATGAAATGATCGAACAATTCGAT
Source organism: Thermobia domestica (assembly GCF_964235325.1). NCBI lineage: Eukaryota > Metazoa > Arthropoda > Insecta > Zygentoma > Lepismatidae > Thermobia > Thermobia domestica. Next base: position 158,781,628 of record NC_137471.1, read on the forward strand.
CAGGTTGAAACTAGAGAACTTGGACAATAACGTCGTTCGTTCAACATTAACTTTCTTAATGATGCACGTTGCATACATTTAGGAAATAACCCCGGCTTAGTTACCAAATTTGTAATGAGGTCTAATCATTTTTTTTTTTACGTATGTTCTTTCCTACGCTTATCAATTTTGGCTTTTTGTTTTTACTGCTGACTAGTTAAGGCCTTTGTGCTAATTTTCTTTATACGATCAAGATTCTTTTTCACGAGTTTTCCATACGGGGTTCGGCATGGAGTCTCGAGTTCGAGTCCTAATTCAGCGTTTCTACCAAACACCAATTCAAAAGGAGAACAAGGATGGTGTTTGTGTTTTATAGTATTATAAGAGTAACAAGCAGTTCTAACAAATAGAGACCAATCTTTCTGCGAAGTAGACATATATTTCTTCAAATAGTTTACCAAAGCTTGATCATATTTCTCCATTCGTGAATTTATTCTATGATGGTAATTAATACTAAACTTGTGATGTATACCGAGTACAGTCATAATTTCGCTAGTTACTTGTGTGTGGAATTTAGAACCAAGGTCTGACAATATATGGCGGGGTGGACCAAAATAACAAATAATATCCTCCAATAAAAACTTTGCAACATTCTTGGCTGTTATTGTTCTTAATGGTCGTGCCACTACATAGTTTGAAAACATATCGACAGCGATTATGACATACTTATAACCATTAGAGGGGGGCAGTGGGCCAAATACTTCCAAATTTAAGGTATGGAAAGGAGCTAGTGGTTTAATTGGTACATCCAACCCTAATGGTGTAGTGGTTGAGTCTTTACGTTCTTGACATTCGCGACATGTCTTAATATACTGTTTGATATCGAATCCCATTCGAGGCCAATAAAATCGCTCATTGACACGAGAAAATACTTTGCGTTCTCCAAGATGTCCACCTTCTAGACACGAAGTATGTGTAGCATATAGCACCTCTGGAACCAGACTTCGAGGAACACATTGTTTTAAATCATTATTAGACTTACGATATAACACCTCATCTACTAATGCATAAGGACGAGCCTCATTATTAGTAGGATCAGACTTCACTAAATCACGAATTCTACCAAAATATTCGTCTTCTTTCTGTGCCTTGATTACATCAGTCGCGTCAATTTTCATCATGTTTATACACAGCCCTTCGTCGCGATTGGCGTTTTCTTCCACACTTAAGGTTTGCGTCGGATATCTGGACATGCAGTCCGAATGTCGATTAGAGGGGTTACCTCTTATCGCTTTAATCGAGAAGTTATAAGATTACAACCTGATTAACCAAAGAAGATATTTGCCTTTTAGATTTTTCATGTTCCTTAAATAACAAACACAACAACTATCAGTAAATGCAGTGAAGTGAGGCACTCTTATTAGATATTCATGGAAGTGTAATACGGCTTGTACCAAAGCCATGGTCTCTTTTTCTGGGATCGTTAAGGACTTAGCTTCATGGTCTGAGATTTTTCTGCTATAATAAGCAATCGGTTTCTTCTCTCCATTCTTGATTTGCATTAATACGGCGCCAATTCCGTATTCACAAGCATCTACATACAATTCGGTAGCATCTGCTTCAGGATCAAAGATGGCTAATACTGGGGCAGTAACGAGCTTCTCCTTTAAAATATTAAAGGCTTGACGTTCTTTATCTCCAAATTGAAAGATCACATCAGGCTTAGTCAAATCTATTAAGGGCTTCGCGATAACTGAAAAGTTTTTAATAAATCTTCGATTATAACTAGCCAATCCAACGAAACTGCGTACATCACGAACTGTTTTTGGTTCGGGAAAGTTAGTGATAGCCTCGACTCGTTTAGGATCTATCTTAACCCCTTCGCGTCCTACAATGAATCCTAAGATCGGTAGTTCAGCATACATAAAGTGAGACTTTGAGGGATTTAATTTTAGATTGGCTTCTCGCAAACGAGTGAATACTTTACGAAGTCTATCTAACTTTTCGTCTATAGATTTTCCAAAAACAATCAAGTCATCCACGAAGCATGCCATAATATTGAATTTTAACCCTGCAAACACTTTGTCGATCATTCTTTGAAATGCTACGGAGGAAGTGGAGAGACCTTTTGGGATCACATTAAAATTAAACAAACCGGCACTACAAATGAATGCAGTTTTCAATTTATCCTCTTCCTTTATGGGAATTTGTAGAAAACCAGATCTGAGGTCTATTGAACTTATGAATTGAATATTTGTGAATAAATCTATTAGGTCGTTGAGTGATGGAAGAGCGTAACTGTCAGGAGATATGACGGAGTTCAATTTTCTATAGTCCACTATGAGTTTCTTAGAATTATCTCTCTTCTTAACTAAAATAACTGGTGATGCGTATGAAGACCGACAACTAGAGATGATGTTTTGTTTAAGCAAATTGTCAATCTCTTCTTTCATGGCTCTTTTTGTCTCTAATGTCTCTCTATAGGGTGGTGAAGATACAGGAATGTTTGAAATTAATTCTATGCTATGCTCATATTCGTGTGTTACAGTTATATCATTTATTGTCCACGCAATAATATCTTGAAATTCATTCAATAGATCTACTACCCTTTTTCGATCTTCAGACGAAAGGTCAGGGGAAATGTCAATTTCTTTACCAACATCGTGTTGTAATTTAGATTTCGAATTTTCGACTTTCTCAGCGGAGAGTGGGCTGGCTTTAACCGTGTTCACTCTTATCTCTGGTGTAGGAATACATTTCTCCAAACGTCCTATGATTTGAGCATCTGGAATAGTCACGTCCCTCTTACTCAAGTTAAACACAGGCAGTTTAGCATACCCATTTTCTTCTACATACATTGTAGGTGGTATTAAGCATGAGTAAGTTCGATGCAAAACATCATTTGGTTCAACATAATGATTTCCAGTTATGGGATAACTTGGTCTAACTTGCACTAAACCAACTTTCCCAGCAGGTATTCGCAAGCGCTCCGCAGTTGTGATCAAATTACGGGATGTTTGCTGCTCAATACAATTGATTTTCAATATAGGACATTCGTCCTCAGGTTGGGATTCACAATGTGCGTCTTCAGTAAGGGAGATTGAATCATGAAGTTCTAAAATACTTTGAGGCACGTCAAGGTTCGTAGGTGATACTGATGTTGAACCAACTTTTCTATTCGTCCTAGAGTTACCATTTTTGTTGTAAAACTGAACATGTGATAAATTAAGTACTGTTTGCTCCTTACGACTTGGCAAATACTGAACATAAAACTTCATGTTAGGATGTCTTTGATTACCTTTAATGAGAATGGACTGTAACCCAATGCCATACGTATAACGCTGAATGAAATCTATTCCTAGAACCATTTTCTCGTCTAATTGAGACTGTTTAACTAATGCCACATTTAACCATAAACGACGCGATCTTCGACCATAAGTTCCAACTTGGAAACTTAACCGAACCACTGGGAGTGGTTCAGTTAACTTATCCCCTAATGTGCGCAAACGAATAGTGGCACGCATTCGCTTAGCAATTGGAAAATTGTGAGGGATCATTTCTTCAGCCAAAACGGAGACTTGCAAACCACTGTCTAATAATGCGTCTACCTTTTTATTAAAAATTCGAATTGGTATCGTGGGCAATCTGTGATCACACAAATTCGTTCGAGCTCTTTTCACTTCAATTGGCCTACCATCTCTCCCGATTTCACGTCTATATGTCCACATTCTTTTAACAAACGAATTGTTTTTAGCGCCCATATAAGGTTTTACATGATGTAGTCTTAATTCTCTACATTTTCTCTTCATTTCCTGATGAGATTCACTATAAATGTCAGCTAAATACAATAAACGCAACACATGAATAGCTTGATCTATTGTCGATACTTCCTTTAATACTAAGGCCTGGACATAATTTGAAGGCAACGCTTTATACAATAGGCGTAACAATTCTCTCTCTCCCATTTCAGGTCTTACGAACTTCCAGTCTCGTATTAAAGTATACGCGAAGTTATCAGGAGGGAAACGAGGAGGGAGTCGTTTTCTCTTTAACTTTTGTTCAAGCTGACCTTTATATAAATCGTCAGGAAATGCTCGAGAAATCATTTGCTTTAATTCTCGAAACTGCAACTGTTGGATGGCATCCTTATGACATAGGAACCAATCAAGGGCCGAATTTTCGAGACAGGCCGCTAGATATATACATTGCTCCTGGTCGAGCCAATTGAGGGCACGAGATATGATCTGATATTCATCAAGGAATCTGGTAACAGATTCTTTAGGGCTTCCTTTAAATTTCGGCAATTTCAATACCGGTACACTGGCTACTCGATCGTCAGTTTCTTCCTGTGCACTTGATTCATCACGATTTTGCCTATTTTCTATTTCGGGTTCTTTCGGAGGGGGTGTATTAACTTCTATTGGCTTATTCTCGTCCAAGTGTAATGAATCCTCTGAGGGAGTCTTCACTTGGTGATTATCTAAAATTTCTTGCCTAATATTATTATATAACAAAAGTGCAAGTGCGTTATCGGCAGTGGGGGAATATTTCACTTGAGGAGGGTGAGAAGCAATTTGCGGATATTTAAGAAAACTTAGATTTTCAATACAAGGTTCTTCATTTATAAACTCTTTGAGTTCTTCACCTGAGTCATATGAGAAGGGACTTGGTGTTAGTACGTCACGTGCAGTCTTTTCCAGATAGAGCTCCTTCTTTGCCAATTGTTTAATTTCGTCTTCTGAATCATATTTACTTGATTCAGGTGGTGAATTTTCTGGGAGTTTACTTTTCAAGGGGTCGCCCACATGAGGCGGTATGTCAAATGGAAAATAAACTTCATCCTTGACTTCTTCTGAAGCAACTACTTGCCGCTGTTCTTCTTTCTTTAAAGGTGTTGACGCTAACTTAGGATCGAACTCAAAGTCACTCGTCATAATACCAGGGGATTCTTCGGAAGAACTAACTGCATCTTCATTAGAAGGGTTAGTCAGTTGTACTGGTTTAAGAAAAATTGTCCGTTTCGCGACCACTGGTTTATATTGTGTACTGTCCAAAGGAGTCAAGGATGACATTTTATTACAAGTTTCTTCAAACTTAACTAAATTTTCCTTATAACGCTGCGTTTTCGTTATCGGTTGCTTATCCACAGGATCTGGTAAACTATACTGCTGGGGATGATTTATCCGCGGTTCAAGAGAAGTAGGCGAACTAGCTACTGGCAAACTAGCCTGCTGCACTGGCAAATCGGTTGCTTCTTTTGCCATGGGACATAACTCGGAACGCAAAGTCTTCGTGAGCGCAGTTTTCTGAGCAAGAGATTTTCTACAATATTTGCAATTTGCCTCACCCGATTTTGTAATATACCAAGCATGAAACTTCGGCGGAGATTTCTTAGGTTTGAAAAAGGGGAACCAATGGGAAGACATTTCGAATTACTGTTTTCACTATTTTTTTTTATCAAAAAATAATGGGGGGGGGGTATTTCACTATGAGCAATATAATCAGATCATTAATTTCCATTAGAATCCAAAATAACACAATTGCAGTAATGCAACAATTTACATAATTCACTCAAATTAACATGCACTATGAACATAATATCAAAACCTAACATAAGACACAAAATAGAAAAGGAAAGATGTCATAGCAGCACTACAAAATTTTTCGTCCCGAAAAATGAAAAAAGGAAGAAAAGCTTTGGACGAGCCCCCATTTGTGACGATGTGCAGACTCTTTTTAATTATTTAGCTCGTTTTATTCCACCATAATGTAGAGATCTGCTCACGCTAATTCTGTAGCGGATGTCACAAAGAAATATACTTAAATTACACCATGATTTTCATGGGAAAAGTGGTTTAATCTAGGGGAATGACAACATTATTTATAAACAGTAAGTTTATTACATAACTAAAATGGTAATATACAACAATATTTAATTTAGGTATTTTACAAAAGTATTTTGATATCTGCCTCTTCATTGATTTTCGACTACATTAACAAAAATTGAATAACTGATTGGACATTCAAGTATTTGAGTTAGCAAAGATGGAAAATGAATTACGAGTATGCGACTTTTAGTCTTAGTCGTGAGAGTTTTACTATCGGCTGATAAATCATTTTGCAGTGCTGACTGACATATTATTACTTGAACTCAAAATAGCAAATGTGCATGTACATACCTTGTATAGAAGTCTTGTTACGCCTTGCAATCTAGAGTCCCGAATGTCTGAGTTACTATACTCCTAGTCACTACGTCGTTGCCGTCCGAAGAGTAATAATCTAGACCTTGAGGTCCCTTTTTTATTATTTTGCAAGGGCTATTCCCAAGCCTCTGATCAGTCATCACATCCTGGTCATCAGATTCACAAATATGGAAACTTGTTGCTCTTTGCATTCTGATTGGCTATTAGCAAGTAACCGCACCCAAAATTATGGTGTGATCCAGCACACACGTGGATGGCGTGACTGTTACCGCCGGAAGATTTCAATAACAGGATTTCCAGAATTATCCACATCTATCTATGACTTGTCCAGAGATTCTTAACTATTAACCAAAATTTCCGCAAATGCGGGGTCACGTTGACAAATTTGTAATAGTTCATCCTGTTACCAAGCATAAGTAAACATCCTATGACTTTTTTGCGCAGTAAAACAACCACAATCACCTTCGAGGTTTTGCGTAGTTCCGTTCTCTGTTACCAACTCATGATAAGCTAAAAGAGAAAACCGTCCTGTAAATGCACATTAATCCAAAATAGCCTTTTTCAATACCTTCAATAAAGAGCAATGTAACCATATTTTGAATCCGGCGTCACATTTATGACATATTTGAGAAGTGCATTCCCATGAAAAGGCCAACGCAAAAAAGGTACCCTTGCTGGTTTAGTAACAGTATAATACAAAAATAAAACTTAAATGGCAACATCGCATAAAATGGCTTAAGAGGAGGGGAACGACTAATCACCAATATCATTATAACGAGTACTGCAGACTACGTAGAGAAGTGAAGCGTGAAATAGCAATAGCACATAATGATTTTATCTTTAATGCTGAAAATAATATAACCGAAGACCCACAACACTTCTGGATCTACATTAAAAGTAAATCCCGGCATCTTTCTTCTGATTGGTGATGGACAAAAGCTCACGGATAGCAAACATAAGCTTCCTTGAAGGACTTGTAATAAAATTCACCGAATATTGAAATTCAGGTGTTAGTTACTTCCTAAGCAGAAAATGGAGCTACTATCTTATATGACTTATCTATCAGGTATAAAAATAAAATAAGGACGTTGCGGAGTTGCGTTGTATTAAACATGGGCAGACCTTGAGGAACTTGTAATAAAATGCCCTGGATACTAAAATCTAGCTTTTGACTACAATTACAAATAGGCCAAATAACTCGGTAGAAAGTAGAGCTACTAATGTCGTATAGCAGTTATCAGGTAGGCCTATCAGAATAAAATAGGGATGTTGCAAGTTTAATGTGTGAAGCATGGGCGACAATAAGCCTAATTTTGGCCCTGGAAATTTTCGAACCAAATTTTTCTTATAAGCCTGACAATTCATCAACTGCATTAAAATAATTTCATGATAAGGCATGAGTACTTACATAATAGAATTTTCTTGCTAACAGGACTGGTGATTTTTTTTAATTTTACGAAATCATCATACTCAGATAGGCTTTGCTTCTTAATGCTGCCGTCGCGCTTGCAGACAATCACTCAAACGAGTTTCTTTCGTATTTACTAACACTAAGCTTATTTTTTTTTCATAAGTTGTTTTGATCTTACTAAATAAGAAAGAGATTCATTTAATGAGTATTGGTCTGCAAGTGTGATGACAGCCTTAAGACTTGAAGTCTGCAACACTTAATATTTTATTCTGATGTCTGATAACTCCTATGTGACGTTAGTCATATAGCCTATTTTCTATTGAGGAACTAGGCCTACTAGTAGTCAAAGCCCAGATTTAAATATCTGGAGCATTTTATTTCAAGTTCCTCAAAGTCCGCCCACGTTTAATGCATTAAACCCTGCAACATCTTTATTATTTTATTTTTATATCTGACAACTGATATATAGCATTAATAGCTCTATTTTCTACTGAATTAGGCCTACTGCTAGTCAAAGTCTAGATTTTATTACCTTTTTATACCCATCATATACCCGCGAGCCCAATTAAGGTAAGTGAGCGTGAGCCCGGGTGAGCGCAAGCCTATTGGAGAGAAGTGAGCGCGAGCCCGAGTGAGTGCGAGCCCAGTTGGGAGAAGTGATCGCGAGTTCTACTGATCGCAAGTCCAGTTGAGACAAGTGAGCGCGAGCCTGGGTGAGTGCAAGCCCAGTTGGGAGAAGTGATCGCGAGCGCGAGTGAGTGCGACCCCAGTCGAGAGACATGAGCGCGAGCCCGAGTGAGTGCGAGCTCAGTCGAGAGAGATGAGCGCGAGCCCGAGTGAGTGCGAGCTCATTTGAGAGAAGTGAGCGCGAGCCCAGCTGAGACAGGTGAGCGCGAGCGCGAGTGAGTGCGAGCCAAGTCCAGAGAGATGAACGCGAGCCCGAGTGAGTGCGAGCTCAGTTGAGAGAAGTGAGCGCGAGCGCGAGTGAGCGCGAGCCCAGCTGAGACAGGTGAGCGCGAGCGCGAGTGAGTGCGAGCCCAGTCCAGAGAGATGAGAGCGAGCCCGAGTGAGTGCGAGCTCAGTTGAGAGAAGTGAGCGCGAGCCCAGCTGAGACGAGTGAGCGCGAGCCCGAGCGAGCCCAGTGGAAAATGGCCACCTTTGCACTGGTCTCTCACTTTGGTGTTTAAGAGTAGGAATTTCGAGATGATTCCAGGGGGATGCACTGAAAGTTGGAGGGACGCATCTCCTTACTTTCCATTTTATCTTGTTTCAAGGTGATCTTGAAATTTCTCCATTCCTCAGCTAGCTCCATGCTGTCCAGACGACTTTACAAGCAACAATTACGGACAAATATTTTGAACTTACCCCGTCTCACACAGATCTGAACTATGGCCTCAATCCAGGCTGCAACTTAACAGTGTTGTTTAACTCAAACTTCCATACAATTTATTTTATCCTGAGGTGATGTAGGGGTTTCAGACGATCCTTAAAACTAGGTAGGTTTTACCAGCAGAGCCTCTCGTGGTCGGTGTATTAAACAGACAAAAACACTTGAAGAATGTGTTACGCACATTGCAATCAACTGTCGTAAGTGTAAATATTATTGTTTATCTATTTCAGAATATGAGTTTAGAAGATGAAATAGCCGTAGTAGTGATATCTGCTCCGTTGTTGACACAGAATCCGCCCTCCCTTCCCCCCAAAAAACGAGAGAGAAAGAGTAAAAGAGGAGCTGCTGGTCAGGGAGTGAATTCTTCGCCCTAATAATGCACAGTAAAGCACCGTATTTTCAATGGTGAATAATGAACTACATACAGAAGATCGCCGTTGCTACAAAAAAAAATAAAATCTTCAGAGTGTACTATTCAGAATTCCATACGCTATTGAAACTAGTAACTCCGAAAATTCGGCAGCGAGATACGAACAAGAGGGAGTCTGTATCAGCTGAAAAAAGGTCTGTAGATCCTTGTATCCACCAGATTGTAGAACTGAAAATCAAATGACTTGTCCACATATGCAAATGAGGACAGTTATCAGGCGCGGAAAGCTAAAATAAAGAAAGTGCAATTTTTCTAGTATAGGTACTGAGTTTATCCGCTCAGCTCACTACCCACAAAAAATGCCCACATAACCCATAAAGTAAACTTATACTTCGCCGGGAGCTCCTCTGATGCACTACACCCGGACTTTCTGTATTGTGCCAGCATTGTAGAACTGTCCCCAGGGACGTGTAGTGCGTATTACCGCTGTTACCGGCGGTAGCAGTGAAAATATTAAAGTATTATATTAAATATTAAAAAATATTAAAAAAAAGGGATATAGTTGACATAAGTCAGCATCAGTTCCAGAAGGAGCTGGACGCTCATACTTTTAGGGATTATTCATTGAGTATCTACAAACTTAAAAAGGGGGTAACAAACCCACTTTCATTTACTTCGCGAGTGATACGAAAATAAAAAAGAACGTACCTGTTTGTTGTTCTTCTCCCTTTATTTACATTAGTGATTTGCACGTTTAGTGATGTGCAAATGTTTGAGAGATGTATGCAGTAGTAGCAGGTCTAGCGTGATTGCTTTGCGGTTTTTGTGCAATGAACAGAAAGTTGGGGCTTATTCTGTACAGGTTTGCGTCATTGTGTACAGGTTTTTGTGAGCTGAATGCAACGCGAAGTTTCGTTTTTTTTTTTTTTTTGCTTAGAATTACGTAAGAGAAAAATATTACACACCCGATGGTTAGGTCAAAAGAGAAGTACCTTGATCCTCTGGTTTGGCCTTCGGTTTCGTCGTCCCAGTAGTCATATAGGGCTCTTATCTTTCTTTCAGCCCCTGGGTTTCTCCTTAGCGGTCCCAGTTCCCGCAGTACATCTATGAGTAGTTCAGGGTGTACCCCGTTGACGTAACCGAAGGTTGCTAGCACCATTCTGTCATGGTATTTTAGGTTATTCTCCAAAAAGCTGTTCTTATAAATTGAGGATACGTCCTTGCAGGCCCAATTATATCTTGTAACTCTAACCACAGGTGTGTTCTCCGCCGAGATGCCATTGCGTACTGAAGGGTCTGCGCACATTGACGCAGCGCTAGTTGTTCTTCCGGTAGATGATGCCAGGGTGGTGCAGTACTACGAGAAAGAAGACAATATGGCTGGAATTGTGATGGTGACGCCATGCTGCGTTTTGTGTTCATTAACAGAATACGAAGTAGTTGAAATGACGACGAAAGAAAAAGCCACTCAAAGCATCGGCGTTCTTACGGTAAGTAAATTGTGCCCTGGATGTGGTAGAGATGCATTTTTCAGTAGGGAAAGGAACGTGTTTAGCTGTCGGAAAACACGTTTCATTGGAAATTTGAGGAGGAAGACGAGGTGCAGTTTTTCCTCCTCGCTTTTCAATGGAACGTTCTTTTCTGGAGCTAAACTCGATTTTTGACGGTGATGCGCCTTATGGGTTACTTGTGTTTGAATAATCGTCCAAACATCAGTAATGCTATTACGAATCTGAAGATCTGCAGAAGAACATGTGTCGATTGGTTTAATTTCTGCCGTGAGGTTTGCGTCTGCTGGGCTATGGATTACTCTACTAAACTTGGTGGTCCAGGAATAACAGTTCAGATAGATGAATCCAAGTCCGGGAGACGGAAAAATCACTGCGGTCGTGTGATCGATTGCACCTGGGTTTTTGGAGGTTATGAGGTTGGTTCAGGGAATTTATTCATGTGTGTCGTGAAGGACAGAAGTGCTGAAGAGCTGTTGAACGTTCTTCAGCAGTGGGTGAAACCTGGTACAACCATTCATAGCGACTGCTGGAAGTCATATGATAGGTTGGCTGAGGTAGGATTTCAGCACTTCACTGTGAATCATACCCTGAATTTCGTAGATCCCGTTACTGGCGCTCATACGCAAAATATCGAGCGGTTGTGGCGAGACGCGAAGGACAGCATTCCTAGGTATGGAAACAAAAAACACCATTTCATAGGACATCTGGCCTCCTTTCTTTTCCGGAAAAAGTATTCTCTAGAAACGCGGTTTCACAACTTTCTACTTTAAGTAGCCAGAATATATCCCCCCACTATTTGATGGTGAGTCTAAATTAATGCTTTTTGCTCTTTATTCTCTTTTTTATTGCCCTTGTATTATTTGTCAGGAAAGTAAATGTACACCTATTTTTCGAGTCTGGCATTCCTGCGCTCCATCCGTGGAGAGTATGAGAATTAAATCAATCAAATGTTTACTGAGGGGCAAATTGGAAAGATTAATCTGAATAAGACATTGCAGAGGGACACAAGCTGTGAATACGAATAGTGCATAATGTAATTAAAAGAAGACACCGAAAGAGAAAGCCAGAAACAGTGTTAAACTTAGAAAAAAAGAGTAAAAATTGTCGAAGTGGGAACATAAAACACAAATACAACAAATACGTCGACAACTAAACATTAACCATGCCGTGATCTTGGTGTAGTGGTTAAAGTGCTGGCTTACAAATACGAAGGACGTCAGTTCGAATCCCCGGCAAGGACTTTTTTTTTAAAATTTTGTTAATAATACATACAGCTCATGAGAGATGGTAAAAGAGGTCGTATTTAGTTTTTCGTAGCAATTATTATTCGTAATGTTTAGTACTGATAATACTTTTTGTCTTTGCGTATTGCTTTTATTCTTTTCTTCATTTCAAAAGAGAAGAATATCCGAATAAATGCCACTAAAATTCCTCATATTTTGAATGTAAACGCCATTTGCAATTAGTAAAGAATAAAAATTGAACGTTCCGTGTAGCTGCAAAAAGTAAAAAGAAAAACATGGAATTGGAGTGTTCGAATCCATACTCATGGTTATTAAAAATACAATTTCTACATGCCTTACACCTCCCGACCACGTTTCTACGTTAGCAAGTAAAAGGTTTGTGTTTAGGTTAGGCTGGTCAATACGTTTTGCAAAGGGGTCCGGTTTAGCTCTGACGCACCACAGATGCGAGAAGGGAGCAAAACACTTTTTCTCTCTCCCTCTGTGTGTCTATTTATCTATCTATCTGTGTATATATAACGCTATTTGTGAATGCCATAACCACCCTAATTTTCAGCGAATTGAGACGAAACTTGGCACAAACATTAATAGTTGAAATATCTTGAAAAGGTCGTTAACCAGAATAATCAGACGAAAATGTTCAAAATGGCAGCCCTTCAAACTCTTAAAAACTTCCAAGGGAACCAAATTTCTCCCATAAATAGGTATTCAAAAAGTTTGAATAACTTTTCTCTTTTACTGAAATATTTGTGTGCAGGGACTTATTGAAATATTGGACTCGATTAATCGCATAAGGAAGGTTCACGCCCTTTCGCTACGGTCAGGTTTTTTTTTTTTTTTTTTTTTTTTTTTTTTTTTTTTTTTTGCAGGAGGGGGTTATTTTCCTATCGGAACAAGATGATTGTTAGTGATGATATGAAATTACACATTGAAAGTGAAGTAACTTGTGAAACGTGTTATTTGAAAGAATTATATTATAAATGTGCTTACCCCTAACACAGAGAACTGTAAATCATGTATTTCATGTTCGGGAGCGTGAATTGCGAGGAGTGGTTTTTGATTTGCTTTTAGTAACACATTGCATTGCAAATAAAGGTAGGCAACATTAGTGGTTAATATGCATGTTTTACATGAAGCCAAAGAGAAGATCTATCATTCGTAGAAAGAATAAGAATTGTCAGTTACTTTAAAGACTAGATAGATTCGAACTCGCATGAACGGCGCGAAAAGTCAGTGCTTTGTCCACTTTTTTTTAAACTGACTCACCGAACGTGTTTTAGTAACTTACTTATTGCTAATTTTACTTGCTTCACTCGCTTAACTTGGGTTTTCTAATAACTTATAACAACAGGGACACGAACGCAGAAACATCGAGGACAGTTAAAAATCATAGATGCTCTCCCGCCGGGAATCGAACCCGGGACACCCGACACCAAAGGCGCACGGGCTAGCCACTAGACCAGCGGGGAGGGCACCGCTCGCTCTCTGTGTCCTTAGGGATTACGACCACTGTATTGCCAGCTATCACTTCTGTGGGTTGTATACTATGATCACATGTTTCTTCTTTGCTGGAAGAGTTAAACTTACATTCTTTGTAATACATGAGGTATTTAGACCTACATGCTCTTCATATAATGTAATAAAAGTGTCATGCTGGGAATAAGTAAAAGAACATTCCTTGGACAAAACGGAACCTATTCGCATCAGAAATATTTATCTAGGAGGCATGCGCAGTAGTATATTTCAGAATAGTTACTGTTTAGTTCAGTAAACGAAGAAAGGGGTATAAAAAAGCAAATATGTCGCGTCAACGAGATCGACCACAGTTGATAGAGGCGAAAACAGATGTGTAGTAATACAACAACTTGGTTAAATTGATAATTGGTTATTTATTCTGTAGTAGATCGTATCACAACATTACAGGAGAGCAGAGAAAGACTTATTAACGCTGTCATATTGTAAGGTTTAGTAACACGATCATATAGACAGAAATGGATGTAACTGTGAGTACTACAACTTGGATTTAACAAAAGCCGTTTAGATATTCAGTGGTTTGCAGGGTTGTATAAGACACAAAAAGATAAGACACAATACAATTCTTCATACCTCAGCTTCCAGTAACTAGATACATACAATTTCTGGATAGACACTGAAACTGCTGTCGGATTTTAATACATGACGTATTGCAGGATAAAAATGCTTTGCATTACTTGTTTGTTTGTAGACAGCTACTAGCTTAGTGTTCTGAAAGGTTGTGTATAAACTAGGGATAGTCAATTCCGGAATTATTACTTTTCGGACTCCCGAAAGTAAAAGTGGACGAATTCCGGAATTCGGAAAATTCTGATTTTGGAAGAATTCCGGAATTCGGAAAAATCCGGAATTTGAAAGTTTCCGATTTCGTTAACATTCCGGAATTCGAAAAATCCGATTTTTTTCGAAATCCGGAGTTTTTCTCAATTCAGGAATTTTCTAAATTCCGGTTTGTTTCCGAGTTCCGAAATTCTTCTGAATTCCGGATTTTAACTGAATTCCATAATTTTCCGAAATCCGGAAAGTGAAAGTTCCGCTTCCGAAAAATGAATTTATTTTGGTTAATATGAATCGTGGCGGAAATAAGTCTTTGATCAGGTAATGGCGACTACTTTGAAAGAAATGGGGTGTATGATAATTCAATGTCATATTTGTAGTGGAGAAAAAACAAACTTGTGAACCATGTTTTAAGAAAAACTCAAGTTATCAATGTAAACTTTTCCGACTTCATAAAAGAAATACGAAAGACATTTTGAATCGAAGAAATATACAAGTTTGCAAACGGACACAAAGAAACCTAACGTAACCAGACTAAAAACGAATCTTTTACCGCGTAGCGATCGCGGTTCAGTGGTCAAGGTGCTTGTGCGAATGCATATTGTAATTTTTTTTTTACTTTAGGATTTTTGATGGCGATTGATCGGCGATAACATACGTTTTATTATATTCAGATATTTGAGTACTCGGATGTTTCAATACTTAAACTATCAAATCTTCAAGAATAATAATAGTAATAATAATAAACTAATAAAAATAATAATTATCTCGTAGAAGATTAAAAGCTAGAAGCTAATTATCGCTCAGGTCATACTATTACAAGCAGAAACGTGACATTTGGAAAGAATATTTCGGTTTGGTTTAATGTTGCTCACGTGAAGAGGAGTTTCTCATCTCGTTTCTAAAACAAATAAAATAACATGAGAATTAACATTTTACTTTCGAGACGGTTCAAGGTTAACTCAAAATTTTCGTCTCTCTTTGGAGAAACATTTTCCGTCTTCTCTCGATTCTCGAAATAGTGTATGTCCATTCTTTAAGTAACAATTGCTCTGTAGACTGAATCTCATAGGCTATTTCCTTACATTATATTTCATAGCTCATTGAATTATGCTCTGTGTGGGTATTTCATAGCAAAGCTTTTATATTTACCTCTGCATATCCTAAAAATTAGTTTATTATATGCCTTACTGTTGCGTGATATTCAGTTATTTTTATAACAGTTATTTTCGTTAAAACATACAGTAGAATACTTTCTTCATGAAACTTCATTGGAACGCTAAATTTAAAATTTTGGTAGTTGCAGAGATGTGTCTTGAAGGTACGGAACCCTTTCCCCGAAATCTCTACTTTTAAGTAAGTTTTGCCAAATTTCTACGGCAAGGTTAAAATTTTTATTATTATTATTTATATTATTATTATTATTATTATTATTATTATTATTATTATTATTATTATTATTATTATTATTATTATTATTATTATATCAACACCGTGTATAATCTTTAAAATATATACGGTTTGTATCTGAATAGTAAAAGCTAATTGACTGTCGATCTCGGTCGTCGAGAAGTCTTCAGGAAGGACAGACATCTTTCACGTTCTTGGTTTGAGTTCCGAAGGGACAAGTATTTGGGCTTGAGCCATATAGGCTTCAGCCAAACATGTTCAAAACAGCTGGGACCGGGTTTAGGCTTCTCAACGGCTCGAGCGGCTCGGCTTACAGCTCATTCACTATCGAACCGAACCGATAACTGAGCCGAGCCAACAGCTCACCCAACCGAGCCGATTTGAGCCATCGGCTTAGTTGAGCTGAATCAAAACGTGCCAATGGACTAGTTTCAACTTAGCTGGCTTGAACCGATTCACATGAGCCGAGTAGGGGACCCATCCCAACCGAGAAAGCTCGAATCATCGGCTCAATTGAGCTGAGTCGATGGCTCGTTCCAACTGAGCCGGCTCGGGTCGTCGGCTCATCCCAACCGAGCCGACTCGAGCTGTTCGCTCAGTTGATACGAGCCGAGCCGGTTGATATCACTACCCGAGTTGGTCTTCTGCTTGGACTCAAGAATTCGACAGTGCAGGTCTCAACCTTGATTTTAAGAACCACAGTATATACTTCTATTGGTGATTACGACATTTGAGGCTGTCTCGTAATAATAAAAAAATCTTGTCTTCTCGTTATCTAGACGAGACGAGATACACTAAAATTGTCCCACGAGATGCACTAAAATTACGAGACGAGACGCACCGCTGTCGTGAGCAACACTAAAAGCATTCCACATTACTGCTTACATTTCTCATGGCTTTCGCTTTCCAGTCTAATCAAGCCATTATGTCAAAACGAGTTAAAACGAGCTGAACGAGCGAGCGAGCTGTTATGAAACTCGACTCAACTCGAAACTCGCCCTCGAAAACAGCTTGACATTGATCGCTACGCGGTAAACGATTCGTCTTTAGTCTGGTTACGTTAGGTTTCTTTGTCTCCGCTTGCAAACTTGTATGTTATATTTCTTCGATTCAAAATGTCTTTCGTATTTCTTTTATGATGTCGGCAAAGTTTACATTAATAACTTGAGTTTTTCTTAAAACATGGTTCACAAGTTTGTTTTTTCTCCACACGAAACTACAAATATGACATTGAATTCTCATACACCCCATTTCTTTCAAAGTAGTCGCCATTACCTGGTCAAAGACTTATTTCCGCCACGATTCATATTAACCAAAATAAATTCATTTTTTGGAAGCGGAACTTTCACTTTCCGGATTTCGGAAAATTATGGAATTCAGTTAAACTCCCTAATTTAGAAGAACTCCGGAACTCGGGAAGTATCCGGAATTCAGAAAATTCCGGAATTGAGAAAAGCTCTGGATTTCGAAAAAATCGGATTGTTCTGAATTCCGGAATGTTAACGAAATCAGAAATTTCTAAATTCCGAATTTTTCCGAATTCCGGAATTTTTCCAATATCGGAATTTTCCGAATTCCGGAATTTGTCCGGTTTTATCTTCGGGAGTCCGAAAAGTAATAATTTCGGAATTGGCTATCTCTAGTTTATACACAACCTTTCAGAACACTAAGCTAGTAGCTGTCTACAAACAAACACGTAATGCAAAGCATTTTGTATCCTGCAATACGTCATGTATTAAAATCCGACAGCAGTTCAGTATCTAT
Organism: Thermobia domestica; assembly: GCF_964235325.1. NCBI lineage: Eukaryota > Metazoa > Arthropoda > Insecta > Zygentoma > Lepismatidae > Thermobia > Thermobia domestica. The sequence continues at coordinate 158,799,220 of NC_137471.1, forward strand.
CCAGAAATTGTATGTATCTAGTTACTGGAAGCTGAGGTATGAAGAATTGTATTGTGTCTTAACTTTTTTTGTCTTATAGAACCCCGCAAACCACTGAATATCTAAACGGCTTTCGTTAAATCCAAGTTGTAGTACTCACAGTTACATCCATTTCTGTCTATATGATCGTGTTACTAAAGCTTACTATATGACAGCGTTAGTAAGTCTTTCTCTGCTCTCCTGTAATGTTGTGATACGATCTACTACAGAATAAATAACCAATTATCAATTTAACCAAGTTGTTGTATTACTACACATCTGTTTTCGCTTCTATCAACTGTGGTCGATCTCGTTGACGCGACATATTTGCTTTTTTATACCCCTTTCTTCGTTTACTGAACTAAACAGTAACTATTCTGAAATATACTACTGCGCATGCCTCCTAGATAAATATTTCTGATGCCAATAGTTTCCGTTTTGTCCAAGGAAAGTTCTTTTTCTTATTCCCAACATGACCCTTTTATTACATTATATGAAGAGCATGTAGGTCTAAATACCTCATGTATTACATAGAATGTAGGTTTAACTCTTCCAGCAAAGAAGAAACATGTGATCATAGTATACAACCCACAGAAGTGATAGCTGGCAATACAGTGGTCGTAATCCCTAACGACACAGAGAGTAAGCGGTGCCTTCCCCGCTGGTCTAGTGGCTAGCCCGTGCGCCTTTGGTGTATGGTGTCCCGGGTTCGATTCCCGGCGGGAGAGCATCTATGATTTTTAACTGTCCTCGATGTTTCTGCGTTCGTGTCCCTGTTGTTATAAGTTATTAGAAAAACCAAGTTAAATAGGTGAAGCAAGTAAAATTAGCAATAAGTAAATTACTAAAACACGTTCGGTGAGTCAGTTAAAAATAACAGTGGACAATGAACTGGCTGTTCGCGCCGTCCATGCGAGTTCGAATCTATCTCGGCTTGATTTCTTATCCATTTGAGAAAAAGTATGCACTCATAGTACTCAGAAAAATAAGCGATTTCAATGCAAAATGAACGAAGAGTCATTGTCATGGGTAGTCATGGAACCACGGCAGAGCCCTCTTTAGGCAAAATGTCGATAACTTATATCGAGAGAACAAGAGGTGTTGGTGAGATTGGACCAACGTTGGACATCGTGGACCCATAAAGCGGATCGAAAAAATTAGGGGTGCGGGCGCTAGCCAGTCTTACTTATTTCCACATAATAATATAAAATTATATTGTCGAAATACACACACGAGTTAGCTTGTAATATTTCATATTATTATTATTATTATTATTATTATTATTATTATTATTATTATTATTATTATTATTATTATTATTGTTGTTGTTGTTGTTGTTGTTGTTGTTTTACTTACCACTAATGTTGCCTACCTTTATTTGCAATGCAATGTGTTACTAAAAAGCAAATCAAATAACAATCCTCACCATACACGCTCCCGAACTCGAAACAGATGATTTACAGTTCTCTGTGTTAGAGGAAATCACATTTATTATATTATTCTTTGAAATAACACGTTTCACAAGTTACTTCTTTTTCAATGTGTAATTTCATATCATCACTAACAATCATCTTGTTCCGATAGGAAAATAACCCCCCTCCTGCAAAAAAAAAAAAAAAAGACTGACCGTAGCGAAAGGGCGTGAACCTTCTTTAAGCGATTAATCGGGTCCAATATTTCAATAAGTCTCTGCACACAAAAATTTCAGTAAAAGAGGAAAAGTTTTCAAACTTTCAAACTACCTATTTATGGGCGAAATTTGGTTCCCTTGGAAGTTTTTAAGAGTTTGAAGGGCTGCCATTTTGAACATTTTCGTCTGATTATTCTAGTTAACGACCTCAAAATATTTCAACTATTAATGTTTGTGCCAAGTTTCGTCTCAATCCGCTGAAAATTAGGGTGGTTATGGCATTCGCAAAAAGCGTTATATATATACAGATAGATAGAATAATAGACGCACAGAGGGAGAGAGAAAAAGTGTTTTGCTCCCTTCTCACACCTGTGGTGCGTCAGAGCTAAACCGGACCCCTTTGCAAAATGTATTGACCAGCCTAACGTAAACACAAATCTCTTACTTGCTAACGTAGAAACGTGTTCGGGAGGTGTAAGGCATGTAGAAATTGTATTTTTAATAACCATGAGTATGGATTCGAACACTCCAATTCCATGTTTTTCTTTTTACTTTTTGCAGCTACACGGAACGTTCAATTTTTATTCTTTACTAATTGCAATTGGCGTTTACATTCAAAATATGAGGAATTTTAGTGGCATTTATTCGGATATTCTTCTCTTTTGAAATGAAGAAAAGAATAAAAGCAATACGCAAAGACAAAAAGTATTATCAGTACTAAACATTACGAATAATAATTGCTACGAAAAACTAAATACGACCTCTTTTACCATCTCTCATGAGCTGTATGTAATATTAACATTTTTTTTAAAAAAAAGTCCTTGCCGGGGATTCGAACTGACGTCCTTCGTATTTGTAAGCCAGCACTTTAACCACTACACCAAGATCACGGCATGGTTAATGTTTAGTTGTCGACGTATTTGTTGTATTTGTGTTTTATGTTCCCACTTCGACAATTTTTACTCTTTTTTTCTAAGTTTAACACTGTTTCTGGCTTTCTCTTTCGGTGTCTTCTTTTATTTACATTATGCACTATTCGTATTCACAGCTTATGTCCCTCTGCAATGTCTTATTCAGATTAATCTTTTCAATTTGCCCCTCAGTAAACATTTGATTGATTTAATTCTCATACTCTCCACGGATGGAGCGCAGGAATGCCAGACTCGAAAAATAGGTGTACATTTACTTTCCTGACAAATAATACTTATAGGGCCCTTGTACTTATAGTGCCCTTGTACTTTATGTATGACTGTATGTGCTGGGGGCGAGATTTAACGCATATCGCATGTCTTGTGCACATGGATACTTCTTACTCTTGCATTACGTAGAAAATTGATGGTTTTTCGTGTAGAAGTAGTAATTGGAGTGTGAATACAACATTATCTGCGTTTCCTCTGTGTTCTGTTACCACTTTTACACGAAATACCATCATTTTCCTACGTAATGCAAGGGTAAGAAGTATCCTGGAGCACCGAGAACAGGGGCAGTCTCATGTATACTATTACCAAAAAAAGTTTGGATGGCCTACCGTATGCTTCAATTACATTGCGAACGAATGCATCATGCCAACACAAAATAGGAGCATACTGTTGTTGAGACCGCAGATTTGAGAGTTTACGCGAACCCCGATAGCGTTCGTTCACTCCAGAAGCACCTTTTAGCGGACCAGCCAGAAGCATCCTGCGCGCTTGTATTTGTATTTCGGCTGAGTGGAACAGGAAAAAATAGGAACGTTCCCAGTCAAAACAAGGAGAATCTAGAATATCATCAACTACTCACCGCCAGCTTAGGAGTCTATTCGCTCTCCTCTCGCTGTAGAGGATCGAGCGGGCGGTAATTCTGCTATACTGTTTCGTTTGCTTCCCCATTCTAAGGATAGAATCTTGGCTCCAATTTCAGTATTCATAAGGTTATTTCATTGTCTTAATAGCATACAATTTCGGACAAATATAAGTAGCAGGCTTTTCATACTAATAGCATTTAACACGTGCTACTGTGAGACTGATGTTTCCATGTGCATCTTCTTACTTCGAATCTTCTGAAATCGTCAATGCTTATAATTAGTTTTTCATTACAAATCAAAGGATAATAATGAAATATTGAACATAATATTTTGTTCTCAGCTGTGGATTTTACATTTGCAATTCATATAATTTTCCCTTCTAATGGAATTTGAGAGAAAAGTAGTTGCCAAAGATTTATTTAAAGAAATGTTCTCAGTCCTATGATGAAAATAGGAACACACTTAAAAACAGAAAAAAAAAGAAAAACGAATACTTCCTTCAGGGTTTGAAGACATACTTCTAATTGATAGACTAGTGACCCAAACCGCTCGACCAGTTCGTATGTCTTCAGTGAATCTCTTTTGACTTTTAGGTAAAGTAGTTTCCTGCTCCACACTTCTTTTTGATTATGTCGATACGACTATAAGTTTGTGGTGAATATTTGGCAGTTACAGGTCTTGCAATGCATAAAAGTCTTTTTCGTATAAATTATGTTCAATTTTATGTCCTAATAACTTATATACAACAGGTTGAATCTGTGAAATGATTGGGGTTAGAGTGATCGTAAATGTTTGTATACTTAGGAGCCTGATATGCAAACCCGCTTAACGTGGGGATTTACTTTTGAGAAATTTGGTACATATTGTCTATCTTGAGTCCCTCGACTGAACGCACCATACTCAGCATGGTCTACATTTAAACCGCAGAGGTAAGCTTTTTATTGTAGACAAGGTAAATCAAATAATAAGTAATAAATCCAGTGCAAAATCATATAGTATAGCACAGTGCAGAAATGGGCAAACAAAATCTTTAACCTGAAAACAGGTTACTTATAATACAAATGTAACGCCTAAATGCACAGTTTTAGTTTTAGTTTTAGTTTAGCTATGGGGAATGGATTGGTTTAAATGCACAGTGATGATAGCCAAATGTTATTAGTAGCAAAGAAGATACTACACAATTCGGGGAGTACATCAGTAACACTAGTAAATGTTAATAGTGGGAAGACAGTAACCAACCAAGCATGACTGCTTTCTTTAATGGTAACGCAGAAGACAATGAAAACGTTTCGGAAAACACCAACACAAACGCAGAAGTTCTTCCCCCATTTTCTCAATGCATGACACCACAAAAGAAACATACACATTCAACGGTAGGCGCCCCGAGTAGTAGTATGCGTGTGACAAATCGGCAAAGGCGATTACCCGGAAAATTCAGGAATAATGATTCTTTATACGACTAGACTATAATATCGCTTCTAAAGTAGTTAATGGGGAACATGAATCTAAGTTAGATGAAAATCTAATTATCAAAGAGATTACAAATGATCCACTCATCGACGTAGATATCTCTTCTAGGTCAGTATGTTAACAATCAAACCAATGTAATACAGTTGAACTAAAGGTACTACATCAGAATATACAATCCATTTGAAATAAAATAGATGAACTAGACATACTAATTGAAAACGACAGTGAGCTGATGAACCCTGATATAATTTGTATTACCGAACACTGGTTGAGGGAAGGTGAAATAGAGTATACAGTCCTACCAAATTATATATAAGTTGGTGGATTTTGCCGGATCTTCAGTAGATGCGGTGAGGCTTTAATGTTTGTGAGAAAAATATTAAAGTATAAAGTAAAAACCAACAGCATGTAACTATATGAGGAACAGACATTTGAGCATGCGGTAATAGAAATCGAAAAATCAGGATATAGGTTCATTATAATAGTCATGTATAGAACACCTGACAGCTCCTTTCCCCGTTTTATTGAAAAATTAGAACAACTTCTAACTCTAGTTAAGAAAGAAAGTAAACCAGTCGTATTATGTGGCGACCTAAACATTTAATTTCTGACACCATCAAATCACCTTACATTATTATCAAACACTTTGCAATCCTTCGGCCTACCACACACTGTAAACACTCCAACCCGCATTACAGAAAACTCAGAATCTTGTATAGATCAAATTATAATAGATAATGAAACTACATCCTTTAAAGCATATTATCTTAATACATCACTCTCCGACCATAATGCAGTTCAAATAAACATAACACTTCAACCTCAACATCGGAAAATTAATAGGAAAGAATGTAAATGGGCAAGAAACTTTCATGAAACGAACGTTAAGTACTTTCAATATCTTCTTAGCAAGGAAGACTGGACGGACACATTTCTAGAAAATGACGTAAACAATAAATACAGACAGTTCATTAATACCGTTAGGCACTATTTCGAAATAGCCTTTCCACTTAAGAAGGTAAAGGTATATTCTCAAAAAACTAGATGCAACTGGATAACACAAGGCATAATTAATTCTTGCATGAGAAAGAAACAACTAGATATAATTGTGAAAAGGACGAATAGTAGGAAATTAAAAGAATATTTTAATAAATATAGAAGTATTCTTAAAGGAGTAATAAAAGAAGCAAAGAAAATGCACACATCAAATAACTAACTAACTCTATGGCCTATGGAACCCGGAGGTTCAATGCCGCGTTCACAAAAGCTCTCCACCGACTTCTATCCTTAGCTAATTGGATCCAGTTTCTACTTTGTATTCCTGTCTCTTCGAGATCCATCTTAATATTATCCTCCCATCTGCGCCTAGGTCTTCCTAATGGTCGTTTCCTATGGGTCTTCCAGTCAAGACTTTGAAAGCGTTTCTACTTTCTTCCATTCTGGCTACATGACCTGCCCACCTAAGCCTCCTAGACTTGACGACCCTAACAATGTTGGGTAAACCGTATAAACTATGTAGTTCCTCGTTATGAAGTTTCCGCCATTCCCCATTCTCGTTCCTCTTGGGTCCCAATATTCTTCTCAGGATCCTGTTCTCAAATACTTTCAGTCTATGTTCTTCCCTCAGAGTAAGCGACCATGTTTCGCAACCATACAGAACAACAGGCATGATTATCGTTTTATATATTCTAAGCTTCAAATTCTTCGACAGAATTCGCGACGACAAGAGATTTTGAACCGAATAGTAACACGAATTCCCTGCTTTTAGTCGACATTTAATTTCTTCGTGAATATGATTTTCGTCTGTTAATATTGATCCTAAATATTTGAAAGTATCCACTTTATCAAAAGTATTATTTAATATTTTAACACCTCTACAATTTGCCGTATTACGGTCCCGACGCACTTCAATGTATTTAGTTTTCTCTGCATTTACTTCTAAACCCATGTCCCTGCAAGCGTTTAATAAGATCTCTGCATTTATTTCTACTTTTCTCCTATCATCCCCTATTAAATTTACATCATCAGCATATGCCATACCCTGGTGAATACCGTTCAACTGTAGGCACACATCAAATAGGATATCTAAATCTGATAACAAGAACAAAACACTATGGCACGTAGTAAACGAACAATCTACCGCATCAAAACCGCAAAAAAATAGGAATTAAAAAAATAGTACACCATGGAAGAGAAATAACCTATAAACACCAGGTTGCAAACCTAATTAATGATTTTTTTTTGCCAACGTTGCGAAAACATACTCGAATTCTGAGTCTGAAAAGCCAAAAAAAAAAAATAATAATAATAATAATATAAAAATTATCTAGTAATTCTGTATCTATATACTTAATACTTACCATAGAGTTAGAAATAAGATCGATTATTAAAAAAATGAAGACGAAAAGATCTTCTGGGCCCGACGACATTACTTATTATTTGCTTAAAATGTGTGCCGAATATTTTCTTATACCGTTGACTGATATATGCAATTCCTCCCTTGAAACGGGAACATTTCCAGAAGATCTTAAACTTGCAAAGATAAGACCTATACACAAAAAAGGATCAACTACTGACCCAGGAAATTATCGTTCTATCTCTATTCTATAAAATTTTAGAAAAAGTTATGTATAACAGAATGGTGCCCCTTTTGGAAAAGAATAATATTTTCACGAAGAGCCAATTCGGGTTTAGGAAGTGCAAATCAATTAACAATGCTGTAGTTGCTTTTCTGAGTGATATATATAAAGCGGGAGAGAAAAGAAATAAAATATATGGAATATTTCTGGATCTCACAAAACCTTTGACCTTGTTAATCACAAAATTTTATTGAATAAATTGCGTAGTTATGGCATTAGAGGTCATGCTAATTTATGGTTCCAATCCTATTTGACTAACCGCATGCAATATGTAGAAATAGGTTCAACCAAGTCAGAGGTAAGACACATTAGGGACGGAGTTCCACAAGGATCAATATTAGGTCCTATACTTTTTCTTATATACATTAACGATCTTCCCGATTATATAGTTCCAAGCAAAAGCGTACTTTTTGCGGATGATACAAACATTTTTGTTGACATACCAAATAAAGAAGAACTCATGCAGATATCTGACACTTGTAAATTTTTAGGGTTAAAATTAGACTCTAAGTTAACATCGGATGATCACGTGAACGATTTGTTGAGAAAACTAAGCGCCAAAATATATCTTATACGTGAAGTTTGTAAGATTCTAACTGCATAAACATTGAAAACAATTTATTTCGAATTGATCCAGTCAATTCTATCGTAAGGAATCATTTCCTGGGGTAATACCTGATTTGCGAAGAAAGTATTTACAATGCAGAAGAAAATGTTACAAATATTGTTATCAGTTCCGTTTCATACACTAAGTAGACCAGTGTTTCAGAAACTTAAAATATTACCATTGACGCGTATATACATTCTCGAAACAACATCATTCATACATATGAATAAAAGAAACTTTCAACTCAATTCGGGCCTACACCAATACAACACAAGAACAACGAATCATATTCATATACAAAATTTCCGTCTAACAAGAACTCAAAATTCGTTACACCACATAGGAATAAAACATTATAATAAATTACCAGATCGTATCAAACGAATGCCAAGCTTGCAGTTTAAAAGACACCTCAAGTTGCTGTTACTTAAACATCTTTTCTATGGTTTAGATGAATATCTTCAGTGTGATATTTCTTTGTAATATAAATATTACGATTTACTTGAATTTTGAAATATATAAAATAAGGTACAATTTATATCTTCTCTAAAAATGCAGTTTTAGTTTTTATTGTTACGTATATATTTTGTATTATTATTATATATATTGTATTAGAATATAATATTTTTTTAAATAACTGTATTATTAATTGTAGCGTTTCTCTTGTATTTATCATTTTTATTAATTGTAACAGTAACTGTATCTCGTGACGAAGCCATGAACGCTAAGTTCTTACGGCGGAAAATGAAATAAATAAATAAATGATTAAATAAATAAGTGCAAAAGAAAATAGAAACTTCTTCTATTTCTTCCAAGTCAGGATCCAAATAAAAACAGCAGAAAATTTCAACCTGACCTAAAGGCAAATTACAGGGGCGTCATTTAGGGAGGGCAGGAGTGGGCAATTGCCCCCCCCAAGAGTTTGAGGAATACCTATACTTTAGTCGATTGTTCACTAATATACTAGTACAAAAGGTGAAATTCTTATGTCGGTAGTATTCTTGCCCCCTCAAGCAAAGTCTGAAATGACGCCCTTGGCAAGTTACCTCTCACACGATCGTTAAGTAAGGTCGTGAGTTTTAGATCGTGAAATGCAGATTTACTTCAGTCCCGTCTGAGACAGGCATTAGGTTTTCTTTTCTCGACGTCATTATAGTCATAATCAATGCACTTTATATTTAGTGTTGGCTCATCGCTGTACTATTTAAACTTTTGATGCGCTAAGCATTGTAATTGAGTGCATTACGTATGTACCATAATTCACTATATGTAACTAGTATGTAACACTGTTGTTCGTCTAAGTCTTTGATTTAGACACTGCGTGGTTACATGCTATTATCACGCCAGAAACAATCGTCAGACTGACTTGTTTTTTCCCCTCCTCTCCGTGCTTCTACCCAGCGGAGAGGCTCACAATGAAATCTGTTGGTTGAAGCGACGTTCACCTGAACGATTCGTATATAAGTGGTGTGTCCTTAAGATTCGTTAACATAAGATTCGTTTCCTTTTTATGAGCACTTTTAGGGGTGTATTCATTCTCTTTTATGATTACTTTTTCAACCCCTATTTGAACATTTTAACATAGCAGAAATTTATGAACACATTCTCCACCCCTATTTTAACGTAGCACTTATTTCGTTCACAACCCTTAATTTAACATAGCAGAAATGACACAAGCATGTCCCCAAACTACTGACCATCGTGAACAAAGGTCAAACTTAAAAAAACAAAACAGTATATCGAGGTGGTGTTTCCACATTTAGTAATTGGTCACCAGCAACTACATGTTCCAAAAATAATGACCATCGAGGTCAAAGGTCACAGTACTTAAAACCTAATAACTCGGAAACGGATCCACATATTGAGATGGTGTTTCCACAATTAACAAGTTCCAAAATAATGACCATCGAGGTCAAAGGTCAACATACTTAAAACCTAATAACTCGAAAATGGATCCACATATTGAGGTGCTGTTTCCACATTTAGTAATCTGCCACCAACTACTACAAGTTCCAAAATAATGATCATCGAGGTCAAAGGTCAACATACTTAAAACCTAATACCTCGAAAACGGAGCCACATTTAGTAATTGGTCATCAACCACTGCAAGTTTCAAAAATAATGACCATCGAGGTCAACGGTCAATCTCGTAAACGAAGCCACATATTGAGGTGCTGTTTCCACATTTAGTAATTGGTCATCAAATACTACAAGTTCCAAAAATAATGACCACCGAGGTCAAAGGTCAAAGTACTGAAAACCTAATAACTCGAAAATGGATCCACATATTGAGTTGCTGTTTCCACATTTAGTAATTGGTTAGCTACTACTACGAGTTCCAAAAATAATGACCATCGAGGTCAAAGGTCAAAATACTTAAAACCTAATAACTCGAAAACGGATCCACATATTGAGATGGTGTTTCCACATTTAGTAATTGGTCATCAACTACTACAAGTTCCAAAATAATGACCATCGAGAGCTCGTAAACGGAGCAACGGATAAATTATGTACCAAGCAGAAAAAGTGAAGGAGAAATAAATTTGAGTGGCCTATTGAAGTTTGCACCAACGAGCAATCTAATTTGTAACTAGCTCAGAATTTCTGTAACGAAAAAAATAATTTGGATGGACTAACGAAAAAGACAGCAAATATATGCCATTTTAACTAGCTGAGAATTATAGGTCTTCTTGTACTAATTAAATAAACGAAGGAATATTGTACCAATGAGAAATGTCATTTTTCTAGACCATGTTCCAATATTTAAACAAACGAAGGTGTGAATTTGAGTGACCTATTCAATTTTGCACCAACGAGAAATAACTGCGTATTTTAAATCATTTTGTACTATATAAAGAAACAAACAATCGGATAAATTTAACCGGCTCAGAAGTTCAATTCTATTTTGTACTCTTGAGTGAGCTTTCCAATTTTGTAGCAAGAAGGACCATTTTTTAAACTAACTCAGAATTTCATTTCATTTTTGTAATACTCAAATTTGGATGGAGTGTTTAGTTTTGTACGAACCAGAAAATTTGATTGGATTATTTCCTTAGGTACCAACTGGAAAAAGTGAAGGGCCATTATTCAAATAAACGAAGGAATAGAGTATTTAGTTTTGAACCAACTAGAAAAAAAGAAGTGAAGTATGAATAAAATTTAGGTGGACTATTTTTTTTTGTACCAACTGAAAAAGAGAAGAAGAGCTACTTTAACTAGCTCATTATGTACTGTTTAAAGAAACGAAAATTGACCATTATGTAACTTTTCAACTACTGAAATGTTCTATTTTTGTATCAATCAGAAAAAAACGAAGAAGAGCCATTTTAACAAGTTCATACTTTCTGTAACGAAAGAATAATTCGATCTTCTACTTTTTATACCAACGAGAAAAAATGAACTAGCTGAATATACGAAAGAATAAATTTAAGTGACCTACTCAATTTTGTACCAATGAGAAAAGGCTCAGCAAAAGGCGAAGAAGGACTATTTTATATAATTTTACTACTCAAATAAACAATGGAGTATTTAGTTTGGTACCACCAAGAAAAAAAGAAATTGCACCATTTTGGAGTATTCCAATAAACAAAGGAATAAATTTGAGTGACTTATAATTTGTGTCAACTCTAAAATCAATTAAACGAAGTAATGCATTTGAGTGAGCTATTTAATTTGAAAAGCCGAAGTTGAGTATTTTATACCATTTTGTATTATTTCAACAAACAAAGGAATAAGCAAAAAAAGGATCATTTTATATCATTTTAAACTAGTCTAATAAACGAAGTCATAAATATGAGTGAGCTATTTAATTTTGTAGCAACCAAAGAATCATTTTAACTAGCTGAGTATTTTCAAGAAAGAACAAAATTGTACTAATCAGAAAAAGCGAAGAAGACCCATTTTAACTAACTGAGAATTTCTGTACCTTTTTGTACTATTTAAACAAACGATGGGATAAATTTGAGTGACCTGTTTTTTGTACTAACCAGAAAAATCGAAGAAGGTCCAATTTAGCTAACTCAGAATTTATGTACCTTTGTACTAGCCCAATGAACGAAAGAACAAATTTAGGTGTTCTACTTTTTATACCAAACAAAGAAGAACCATTTTGTACTACTCAAATAAACGAAAGAAAAAGCGAAAAAAGACCTTTTTAACTAGCGCAGAATTTCTGTAACGCAAAAATTAATTTGGATGGAGTAACAATAAAGAAAGTAAAGATATGCCATATTAACTATTTAAATAAACGAAGGGATAAATTTAAGTGATCTAATCCATTTTGTACCAAGGATAAATGCTATTTTTATCTAGCTTAGAATTTCTAGTGCATGTTGAATTATTTAAACAAAACGATGGGCTAAATTTGAGAAAGCGAACATGAACCATTTTACTCAAATTTGGATGAAGTATTTAGTTTTGTATGAACCAGAAAAAAAAGTGAAGAAGAACCATTTTAACTAACTCAGATCTTTATACCTTTTTACTACTCCAATAAACGAAATTTTATTTTTGTACCAATCAGAAGAAAATCAAAGAAGGGTCATTTTAACTAGGCAAGCAGAAAAAAGGAAAGAATTAACACTTTGTACTAACCAGAAAAGGAGAAGGATCAGCATTCTATACTTTTTGTGCCATTTATTGGGGTGTCCTATTTCTTTTTGTACCAACGAGAACCATTTTTAACTTTCTTAGAATTTTATGTATTTTTGTAAAATTTGTATCAAATCGAAAAAAGCAAGGAAATACCATTTTAAATAGCTCAGCATGTTATAACTTTTGTGTTTTTGGTCACACCAATTTATTCCTTTGTTTGTTTAAATAGTACAATATGGTCAAGAAATTGGTGTGACCAAAAACACATGCTCTCGATAGTCATTATTTTGGAACTTGCAGTGATTGATGAACTATTACTAAATGTGGAAACACCATCTCATATGCGGCTCCGTTTTCGAGGTATTAGGTTTTAAGTATTTTGACCTTTACCTCGATGGTCATTATTTTGGAACTTGTAGTAGTTGATGACCAATTACTAAATGTGGAAACAGCACCTCAATATGTGGCTTCGTTTTCGAGTTATTAGGTTTTAAGTATTTTGACCTTTGACCTCGATGGTCATTATTTTGAAACTCGTAGTAGTTGATGACCAATTACTAAATGTGGAAACACCATCTCAATATGTGGATCCGTTTTCGAGTTATTAGGTTTTAAGTATTTTGACCTTTGACCTCGATGGTCACTATTTTTGGAACTTGTAGTAGTTGCTAACCAATTAGTAAATGTAGAAACAGCAACTCAATATGTGGATCCATTTTCGAGTTATTAGGTTTTAAGTACTTTGACCTTTGACCTAGATGGTCATTATTTTTGGAACTTGTTTATTTGATGACCAATTACTAAATGTGGAAACAGCACCACCTTCGTTTGCGAGATTGACCTTTGACCTCGATGGTAATTATTTTTGAAAGTTGCAGTGGTTGATGACCAATTACTAAATGTGGCTCCGTTTTCGAGGTATTAGGTTTTAAGTATGTTGACCTTTGACCTCGATGATCATTATTTTGGAACTTGTAGTAGTTGGTGGCAGATTACTAAATGTGGAAACAGCACCTCAATATGTGGATCCATTTTCGAGTTATTAGGTTTTAAGTATGTTGACCTTTGACCTCTATGGTCATTATTTTGGAACTTGTTAATTGTGGAAACACCATCTCAATATGTGGATCCGTTTCCGAGTTATTAGGTTTTAAGTACTGTGACCTTTGACCTCGATGGTCATTATTTTTGGAACATGTAGTTGCTGGTGACCAATTACTAAATGTGGAAACACCACCTCGATATATTGTTTTGTTTTTTGAGTTTGACCTTTGTTCACGATGGTCAGTAGTTTGGGGACATGCTTGTGTCATTTCTGCTATGTTAAATTAAGGGTTGGGATCGAAATTAGTGCTACGTTACATTAGGGGTGGAGAATGTGTTCATAAATTTCTGCTGTTAAAATCTTCAAATACGGGTTGAAAAAGTAATCATAAAATGGAATGAATACACCTCTAAAAGTGCTCATAAAAAGGAAACGAATCTTATGTGTTACCTGCTCTGCTATGTAATTTCAATTAGGGGTGGAAAAAATTGTCATCAAAGAGAATGAATGAATACACCCTCTAAAATGACTATCTTTGCTCATTGTCTGCTATTTCTGTTATGTTAAAATAAGGGTTGGAAATAGTACACCCCTGCTATGTTACATAGTCTTGTTACGTATTCTTATGTCATTTCTGTTATGTTAAAATAGGGGTTGAAAAATATGTTCATAAAAGGAAACGAGTTCACCCCTAAAATGGAGGTCATAAAAGAGGACGAGTTCACCCTGCTATGTTACGTAGTCGTATGTATTCTCTGCTACGTTCCAATAGGGGTGGAACGAATCTTATGTATTCTCTGCTATGTTAAAATAAGGGTTAGAAAATAAGCCATGCACTTTTATTAGATCTGTTATGTTAAAATAGGGGTTGGAAAATATGCTCATAAAAGGGAACGAGTTCACCCTTACTATGTTACATTGTCTCTGCAATGTGTTGTCTGCTATGTTCCAATAGGGGGTGAAAAATATGCTCATAAAAGATAACGAATACACCCTTGATATGTTATGTGTTATCTGCTCTTCTATGTGTTCGTAATTTCTGCTATGTTAAAATAGGGGTTGGAAAATATGGTCATAAAGAGAACGAGTTCACCCCTGCTATGTTACGTAGTCTTATGTATTATCTGCTATGTTAAAATAGGGGTTGATGTTTAAATAGTGGTGGAATGAATACAGGTCTACTATGTGTATTTGTAGTCTTATGTGTTATCTGCTCTTCTATGTGTTCGTAATCTTATGTGTTGTCTGCTATGTTAAAATAGGGGTTGAAAAATATGCTCATAAAAGAGAACGAGTACACCCTTCTTATGTTACGTACTCTTATGTGTTATCTTCTCTGCTGTGTGTTACGTAGTCTTATGTGTTATCTGCTCTTCTATGTGTTCGTAATCTTATGTGTTATCTGCTATGTTAAAATAGAGGTTGAAAAATATGCTCATAAAAGAGAACGAGTACACCCTTGTTATGTTACGTACTCTTATGTGTTATCTGCTCTGCTGTGTGTTACGTATTCTTATGTGTTATCTGCTCTTCTATGTGTTCGAAATCTTATGTGTTATCTGTTATGTTCAATTAGGTGTTGAAAAAGTGCTCATAAAAGGGAACGAGTACACCCCCTAGAAAGTGCTCATAAAAGGGAATAAATTCACCCCTAAAATGGAGGTCGTAAAAGACCGTGGGTTCACGGTGTAAGGTGCTCAATTTTCCAGGGGCTCCTGAGTTGTTCTCATATGGCCTCATATGTTCCAGATCAATCCATTTTCTACTACTGTCGTTTAAATAGATTGTATCGATTAAATGCTATTTTGTTGATGTCCTGGACATAGTCTTCCATCTGAGGTATCTATCTATGGTGAGTCTTAAGTATTAACGGTTTTGGATATTCTAAGACGGTTGTCGTTAAGAGTGATGGAAGTAAGTGTGAATTATTGTGAAATCTGGAGAGTTTTTAGGAGGCAGAAATACTGTAGTTTGGGTTTTAGCAGCATTGGATTTCAGTCGCCGTTTATTACAACACAGAACAAAAGTGTGTATTACTGGTTGTAAGGCGTTGTTTACTTAGTGAATAATACGGCAAATTGCAAGAAAAGCTGTATCATCAGCGTATGGAAATAACTGAATATTTTGTGGAGGAAGAGGCATATCAACAACATAAAGTAGATATAAAAAGGATGAAAGTAAAGAGCCTTCGATATGCGTGAGTGCATAAATATTGTTTGATATGACTGTTGATTAATGTTTTCGTAAGTACGGTGACCAAACAAGAAATTGTAAATAAAACGGATATATGCGATAGGAAGGCGAAAATGTAGCAGTTTTGAAAGCAAACCCTAACGCTACACGTCAAAAAATGCCTTCTCTAAATTAAAGATTACCAGACAGGATGGTTTGGTGGTATTATACTGCTTATGGATGCAGTAGAGGAGACGCAAAAACTGATCGTTGATGCTAATTTGTGGGCGGGAACCTGCTTGATGGTGTGGTAAAGATGGTAATGAGAAAGATGAACATGAAATCGTTTGAGGATATTTTTTCCTAGGATTTTGGTGAAGATTCTGTTGAGCTGTATCGGACGGTATTCTTGATTTTAAAAAAGAAGAGAAATTTGGATGATTTCTAAGATTGAGCAGTATTGGTGGACTTTGTCTTACATGTCGATAGATGTTATTGATTTCAGGGTCATTATAACATTTATGATAGATGACATTAGTGATTTACGTGATAGAAATGAAGGTAGTGAGTGCTTTATGAGTAGATATGTTGGGTTGAAGATGAATATGTGGTGAATTGAAGTTGAAATGGTCTACAGCATGATAATAAAAATGCTAAGTGAATGATAGAGGTGTGAAAATCTCCTATAATTAGGAAGCAAAGGTTTTAGATTCTTCTTGGTCTCTGTGCAATTCCTGATCGTGATGTAAGAGAGGATAAGAGGTTTGGTTAAATTTACCAGCTAATGCGTTGAAACGCATCTAATATTGCGAAGGGTGTGATATGGCAGAAATTGTGTTTCAAATTTAAATCCATTGTCGTAATTTATATACTTTAAGATAATTAAACACTGTTCGGTGGAGGGCTCTATGATGCTAAAGAGCTTCGTGGTTGCCAGTGCAAACATATTCTGTATAGATTTGACGTGAGTGTTTAACTAGACGAAAGTAGCGCGGAGGAATTTTAGGATGGTGAGGTGATATATGTACGGACTCAGGGTAAAAGGTAATAAGTAATTTTTCTTCATTTTTCAGGAGAGCGAAAAAACTAATTGAGGTATAGTAAAAACACCTAAGGAAATAATTTAAATATCTGCAATTTTTACAGTATGCTTCGTTGTAGATACTTTGAAGTTACGAGTTAGAATTTTACTCTTACCAACATTATTAACGATATTATGGTATGTTATGTGACATTACTTTCAGTTCAGTTATATGTTGACATGGTAAAAAAGGAACAAGTCATCATCATAGTCAATTATAATTACTTTATTTCTAATAGAATACTATAGAACTGTCGTGTTAAACTACATAAATGTTTACATTGATACATACTTTGATTTACTAAGTGTACAAATTAACCAGAATATTGTTAGAGCGTTTTCAGCAATATCACATTGTTTCCATAGATTTTAACGTATTTAAATATAATGAAAATGAACTGGAACAGACCTAGTTCACAACACTGTTCAACTTTTTTTTAAATCTTTAATTGTAAGACTTCGTCTCATCGCATCACCACTATCGGTTTTTAAACGTTAAAAAGACAAAAAAGAATTTTAACATACACGGCTGTGACGAGTTTGCAATAAAAACTTGAAAATCTCGGATACTCGTCGTCGGATGCACCCGTCCCAGTTGCATGTGTTCCAATTCCAATTGAAATTGTTAATACATTTACTATTAATTTAACGAAAAACACTTTCTAACTATGTAATCCTTACAAAGTGCAAAAAAATATTAGTCATGTTTCGACTTAGAAATGTCTACATTGTTAAGTATGCCTGCGTGCACACCGACCAAGAGTACATTTTCAAAGAAACTCCTTCCGTTTATATTAGAATTAGAAGTAATATAATAATGACACTGTGAGGAGCTAACTACAATCCCCCCATCAACTGCATTTATTCATCATCTTCAGAATCAGGCAGTGGATCTTGCACATTGGTTGCAGTAGGTAAACCTGTGTAGAAGCCATGAAATATTGGTGGAATATAAGGCAAAAGAGATAACAGGTCTCTCTTTTTCTGTGCTGAGATTGGCAATAATTCACTGTAGCACACTCGAGGTTCCAAAGGGAGATTCTTTATGCGCCGTCGAGAAAGGTCCATAACACAGAATTTATCATCATTAAGTGATGTTTTGTAATATAGCTTCAGTTGTTCATTACGAAAGTAACGAAGCCACTTCACAGACTGCCATACAAATTTTGCTCCCTCTTCGATTGTTTTTTTTTTCATCTGCAGCTCAGTTTTTGCTAGCGTGGAGAAATCAAGAAAATCATCTTGGGTCATTTCAATTACTTCAAAAGGATTTTTCTTGGAAGCAACTCTTATTAAATGTGCCCAGTCATGAGGATGAGAGATGGGCATTTGGTATCGTTTTTTAAGTTTTTCGATCTTCCCATGGTCAGAGTCACACTCCATCCTGCTGTGCCCTGGGACCAGAAACTTGTGATCCAAAATATTAATGTGAGTTGTTTTGCTCATAAGTGATACACACATTGCCACAAATGGAGTGTTTTTATTTTGTCTAGAGCAAGAGTCACTGTAAAGCACTACGTGATCAATGTCCTTTGGTAAAGCTGAAATAGCCTTTGATACACATGAAGAAATCTCATTTGCTCCTCTTTTACCTACGGTTTCATACCACACATAGCATGAGGTTTTCTCATTCTTTAGATTACGGACAGTTAAGTTATATGTCCAGAGTTGTCTTTTGTAAAACGCAATTGATGTTTGTATGCAGGGTGTGGGAAGACACTGTTGAAGATCAAAAACAAGCACTGTCATATTATTTCCTTCTTTTGCTAGCATTTTATCTGTGATTTTAGTTTCATAAGCTAATTCTGCCCCTTTATGGTGTTTTTCCTGTTGCTTTAATATTTCTTCCTTATCTTCACTCAAATCAAAAGTAAGTTTAATTTTAAATGCATCACAAGAATGGCATGTGTCCTTTTTGGGGCTTTTAATGGCAATATTCATATTATGGAAGATACTTGCAAAAAACGAATAGCCAACAGGATTTTGTGTCTGTTCTCTGTATTTCCTATGCACCTGAGCTAATGTCATATACGGTGGCAAGTACTTTTTACTAGTTTCTTTACGACAATAATGGCTTTCATATACTGGCAAAGAATTTAGGAAATCACGAATTTTTCTTAATCTGTATGAGTTTATTTTATTTGGAGGAGAATGTTTGCCTCGCTTGTCAGGAGTCATTGTACATCCTGGAGATTTTTGCTTTTGTTGGCAAATAAGCCACAGAAATTCGCTTCTCTCATCAAACACTTTCAAAAAACATGACTTGCACACTTTTACATCATTTCCATCTACGGAGACATGATATTGATAAGTAACTATTCTGTTTTTTCGTTTTTCTGGCGTGTCTCTTCTCCTTCTTGAAACTTTCGGAGAACTAAAATCAATTAAGGCTGACAAAAAACATGCTCTACGGTCACGAGAACCCATTTTCCAATATGTATCAAACAACTTCCTTTGCGTCTCTTCACTAATTTTCTGTTTGCATTGCATACGACATGTGCCTAACCTAACAAATGATCTTTTCGTGACATATTTTCCACTTTCAGTTACGTAACCCTGTCCTGTATTCCTGGATACCTTCCTATTCTTCCTTATTTCCCTACCCCTTAATTTAACACTTTTTCTTGTACTGGCTCTGTTAAACTCATTTTCTTCTTGCAGTTTACTTACTTCCTCAACATTTGTTTCGTACACAGGATCCTTATCACTGACGTAATTACTCAAGACATATGACACACTTCCCTTTTCTTCAGTTTCTCTTTGCACTTCCGAAAAAATATTATTTTTTAGGTACGATTGACACTGTTCCAATTCCACACTGGATGTACTAGGCTGATGGGAACCTTCACCATTGGTAGGCTTAGTTAGCTTAAATTTTGAATACATAAAATTCAGTTTTCTTACAACAGTTGAATTTACTGTAGATACCGGCGTTCCAGTTTTACTTTCTTCATGTTGTTTTGATTTTACCATTTCTAAAACTTTCCTCCCTTTTGAACACATTGTTGCTGCATTGAATTTTAGTCCCGGCCACACTCTGCCACAATCAAACTGAAATGAGAAACATGAAGGAATAAGTCAGTATCTGATCACGACGTACAGTCAGTATTTTTAACACAAACTCCTCAGGGTAAAAGGTAACAAGTCATTTTATTCCCTTTTACCCAGTGTTGTTACTTTGTAGTTTGCTAGTTCCCTTCTGCACAACTCTTGTACTTGCTTTTGGTCTTGTTTTTTTTATTTTGCATTCATACAATGGAGCACCATTTAAAATACTACAACTCTGTGTTAAAAACCCAAAATTGAAAAAAAGTCACTTGTTAAATGTTACCCTGAGTCCGTCCATATATGAGGTTAGAGAGGTGAACTGCTCAGTTGCGAGTTGAATGATTGGTGGTAAAGATTAGAGTGGATTAACCTTAGAATACCAAGCTTACAATGTTAGGTAAAGTGAGTTATTTTGACCCATTCCTGCTTCTTGTAAAAAATATATATATCAAGTTTCATTCAGGGAGTTATAATTTCTAACGTACAATGAATAGGGCAATGTACCTGATCGTTCTTTATATTACAGTACATATTATACGCAGTATACACTGTCAGTGGCGGCTCGTGATTCTTTCAAACAATACTTGAATTATAGTACGGTAACATTAGAAATTTATACATAGAAATACGCTGTCTTTGTTAGGAATAAATTCTGTCACACATTGTATTTTGTTTACACCTGACAGTCCTTGCAGAGCGGTTTGCTGGTGCAGTGCGCTTTGAAAGCAATCATGTGACAGATTACATAATTTTGAGAATAAAGAATCACGTGGCTTGCGGAATGGTTAATGAAGGAATACCTAAAACATTAGCCCACTACCTCTCTTTGATATTGTAGCATTTCTTTATAAAACATCATCTGGGCCAAATTCATCTAGTCTCTGTATTCGAATGGTTAAATTCATTTTCAGTAAAAGGAGGATAGATCGCTGACATTGTATGAGTTTAGTAAGTTTAGTAGCGATCTACATTCCAGAGGATCTAGAATGTAGATGAAAATACTCTGGGCGAGAGATCATGTGATCACTATGTCAGGAGTAGTGTTAGATCAGGAACGGATTGGTTTTGGTAATGGGTGAATGAAGCCTGTAGTGGAGGCAGTGATACAGTTGTTAAAAGCAATTTCTCTCGGTCTGAGCGGCTATGGATGTTAATATTGGAAGAGATCAGGTAATGTCGGAAATTATTAGAAATATATTGGAATGGGAGGGGAATAGGACGATCTGGTAGAACATACATGAATGTCATTGTGACACATACAGATTTGTAATAAATAGTTATGATTAGATGTTCTGGAATATTAGATGGAGAGTCAATACTATACCATGTGTATACCAGTTAAAAAGTGACATTAGTGATAGTTTGTTGATAGGGATATAGTTATGAAGAGACTGGAAGTGTGGGAAGAGGAATTTAATATGAAAGTGAAGAAAAGATTAATTTAAAAGGGAAGGCGGTTAGGGTGGAAGTCAAATCAGGAGGAGGACATTGACAAAAAGGTGGTAGTAATAGGTGATGTGAAGTTGTCGGATGATGAGAAGAAAGTGTTAAGTTTAGGCTATAAGTTTAAAGTGAAAGAACAAAGATTGGACGCAGAAGAGGTTATATACTCGGTAGAGCAAGCCATAGTTCAAGTTCAGGACAAGCAGATAAGGGACAAGATAAGGAGAAAGGCTAAGGTGATTGTGGAAAGGAACACAAAGAAGCCAAATGGGCACCTTTCAAAACACGAGTACAGTGTGTTGAAGGATATAAAGAAGCGAAAAGACATATGTGTGCAACAAGCGGACAAAGGTGGTGCCATTGTGGTGATGGAAAAACAATGATACAAAGAAACATTGAATGATATCTGTGATGATACTTACGAGGTGATAGGTGAAAGATCTGTGTGTGAGGAAATTAAAGAAAAAGTTTTAGTATCACTAACAAAAGCAGGTTTTGAAAGAGGTCTTAATAAAGAAGGTAGGATACCGGTAATGAAAGGTTTTCCAAAAGTTCATAAGGAGAATATAAAACTGAGACCAGTATTAGATTGCCGAGTAAATATATTTGAACCATTGAAGGAGGAGATAAAGAAGGTTGTAGAAATGTTAAGGAGGCAACAAGACAGTAGCAGTGTGAAAAACACGGTTAAGAAGAAGGTTGGAGGAAGTAGGACAGAGCAAAGCTAAAACAATCATTTTAGTGTCGATGTGAAGGCTATGTTTCCAAGTCTAAGAAGAAACAACATTGTTAAAGTCATCACTGAATTGATGAAGGATAGGAAGATCAATGGTTGGAGTGGATAAGGACTGAAGGAGGCCCTGAAGACTATATGAAATAACAGTTATTGTGTTATAGGTGATAATTTATCGAAAATCAAGGAAGGACTAAGCATAGGTTCCAGGTTGAGTCTAGTGCTAGCAGAGATTACTATGAACGACTGGGAGAAGAAAGTAAGGATGAAAGGAAGTGACAGATTAGTGTGTTTTGCTAGATCTGTTGACGATTGCTTGGGGATTTGGAAAGGAACTGTAAGGCAATTGGTATAGTTTGTAAAGAAATTGAGGATATAGAGAAAGGCATACAACTGGAGCTAGAGGTAGAAAAGGAAGAGGCTATAGTTTTCCTGGATATGAGAATAAGGTGGAAACAAGGAGTGATATACACAGAATGGTATCAAAAAAGTTGCGCGTCGGGAAACTATTGCCACGCCCGAAGTGATGTAGATAACTCGACCAAGAGGAATTTCATCATTAACATGGAGAATAGAATTAAGCAAATAACCAGTGAAAGAGACAAGGCGGAACAGAGTATACAGTCATTCCATAAGCAGGTGGAGAATAATGGATACGATAGAAAGAGGCTAAAATACAAAAGGAGATTGGAGAAGATAAACGAAGAAAAAGAAATAAGTCGAGAAGGAGAGCAAAGTGAAGGAGGAATAGAAGAAAGAAGAAAAATGTGGTGGGGGATAGAAAGTTTGGGAGAAGAAACAGAAATCATTAAAAGAATGCTTAAGAAGATGGGGACATCTCAAATTACAGAAAAGGGAGCAAGAGGCTTCTGGATGTAATAACGGAAAAAAGAAGGAAGAAGACAGAAGAAGAACAAGGGGTAATGAGAGAGAAAAAAGGACTCCTTTATAAAATTAAGTGCGGCGAGTGTGATATGTGTTATATTGGGGAAACTGGAAAGAGACTAAGAGAGCGTATAAGACAACATAAGGATGACGTTAGGCAAGAAAGGAACAAAAAATGCGGTCTCCAAACACGTAAGGGACATGGGACATTCAGTTAATTGGAATGAAGTAAAAATTCTAGGCCAGGAAGAAAGAAGCATAGTTAAGAAATGGAAGGAGGCACGGTTTATAGAAATGGAGGGTAATGAAGCTATGAACTGGACTGATCATCGACCAACAGTGGAAAAGCTTAAAGTATAAGATATAAGTATATAAAGTATAAGATATGAATACACATATCTATTATATTGTGGTATATATATTGATTGTCTCACACGTGTTTATGTATTTATTAGTCCATATTAGTTATCTCTATATACGTGTGTGTATATATGTATATGTTATAGTATATGTATTTATATATAGATATATATGTGGTTCTATAGTATATGAGTATATACTAGAGATAGGCAAAACCGGTTTTTATAAAAAAAACCGGAAACCGGTTTCTAAAAAAACCGAAATCCGAAAAACCAACATTTCGGTTTTCTCCAAAAAACCGGTTCGATTTTTCGCCGAAACCGGTTTCGGTTTTTTCCAAAACCGGTTCGTTTTCGCCGAAACCGGTTTCACTTTTCTTCAAACCCGGTTCGGTTTTTCATCAAAATCGGTTCGGTTGTTCGCCGGAACCGGTTTCGGTTTTTTCGGAAGCCGGTTACGGTTTTTTCAGGAATCTGTTACGTTTTTTCCAAAAACCGGTTCGGTTTTTCTTCAAACCCGGTTTCTGTTTTCTCCAAAACCGTTCGGATTTCTAAAAAAACGTTCGGATTTAGGCGAAACTGGTCTAAAGTTTCTTCAAACCCAGTTTCGTTTCTCACCAGAGTGGAGTTTCGTTGTTCTCCGTAAACCGGATCCGTAGACAACAAAAGCAGTTTTTTTAATATATTGGTTTTTAAGCTTTTTCTGTATTCTTCAAGTTATGTTAAAAAGCCAT
Organism: Thermobia domestica; assembly: GCF_964235325.1. NCBI lineage: Eukaryota > Metazoa > Arthropoda > Insecta > Zygentoma > Lepismatidae > Thermobia > Thermobia domestica. The sequence goes on from NC_137471.1 coordinate 158,823,460, forward strand.
GCCTCAAAAATGCATGAAGTTTGAAATCACGGTTACTACGAGTAGAATCCAACCCGCGGCTACAGATAGACGTTATGTATGCTAGCTTTAGCCTTCGGTTCACTGATCAGGAATATTAATTGCACTACCTAAAATAAATATACAATTAATATTATATATATATATATATATATATATATATATATATATATATATATATATATATATATATATATATTAATTTAATTTATTAGACAGTACACACTAAATGGATATGTTACTTCAAGTTATCGGGTAAAGAGGATAATAAAATACAGTATATGTTGGTTTGAGTTGGGTTCCGCCAAGTAAATCATTTTTTTTTAAATATAAGAATGCTTTGCACTTTGTAAAAAATCAAAGTGTAATACAGTATCCATTAATGAACGAACCCTTTTATTAACCAATAAATAAGAGTTGAAATGACGGAGGCAAGTACAGTTGGAAGGAAGTTTGACAGAGATATTGCCTTTCACCAACTTCTACAGGGCTTTCAAACCAACACTGACAACGTTTGGGAGATGACTCCTGACACCAAGATGAGACGAATATGAGACCAACCTGGGTGCACAAATGCTTCCTTTCGGAGTTATAGGCTGCCAAAAACATGAAAAAATGAATTTTAAAGGTCCATAGTTCCTAAACTATGGGACGTCCTGTAGTCGGGTCGAGACTTCACTTAGGAACCAATATGTCGCCTATCCAAATATCCATGTTTCAGAATCCTGGGGCACTTCCGCAACAGTTTTTATAGAGGTAATTGGTGAGTACTTGAACTTATATGCCTGTAGCCAAACTCCCTCTATAAAAATTATTGGTTGAGTTCCTTAGGATTCTGAAACATGTATTTTTGCATAGGGCACATATTAGTGCCTAAGTAAAGTCTTGACCCGACAACGGTACGTCCTATAGTTTAGGACCTATGGACCTTTAAAGTTTATTTTTTCATGTTTTCGGTAGCCTATAACTCCGAAAGGAAGCATTTGTGCACCCAGGTTGATCTATACTTTTCATCTCATCTTGGTGTCAGGAATCACCTCCCAAACGTTATCGATGTTGTTTTGAAACACCCTATATATTTATAAGAAACACCAAAAAAGTATTTCACCGAAGATGACATTTTCGTAGTAGCTAGTAGGCAGGAAACTTAATTATATTCGCTTTGGAGATGCTATGGCAAATAAAGTAGTGATGGTACCGAGACCAAGACTTTTATATACCGAGACGAGACTAAGACCGAGATAGACCTCTATAAATCGAGACGAGACAGGTCAGTGTCGAAAAATCGGTCTCGCCTCGAATATTGATAGCTATTAAAATTGCTTTTACTCAAAATTGGTTTCGTTGCTGCTAGATAATATGGGAACAGTTGACTCATGTACAGTAGCGTATTTTAGGAGTGGTTATCGGACTCAACCCCCTCCCGAAATAAATTTGTGATAATTTCTTGGCATTACACTCACAACACAAATATTTTTACCCGTTCCTCAAGCCTCTTTCGAAGCAAAACCCACTGCTGATGTAAATAGCCTTTTCTCTCTCTCTCTCTCTCTCTCTCTCTCTCTCCCTCTATATATATATATATATATATATATATATATATATATATATATATATATATACGTCAATACCGTGACCACCGCCTTTACTTGTTTCCGCACATTCTTTCCTAATGCAAGCGTTGCTTGCATTGTTTGTCATCAACATTTCTACTGGAATGAGATGTTTCATTTTGGCAAGTACATCGCTTTTTCTTGGAAATTTGTTGCCGAAGACTGACGCATGGTTGAGTGCTGGGAGAGGGATGAATTCTTGCCTTTCGCTGTTGTTCTATCAACACTACGAGGAGATTTCACTCACAGAGCTTATGAATAAATGGAGGGAGAGGAGTGAAGGTCACCTATGAGATGATCACTAATACTAGAGTTTTGGGACTGTGTTTGTTGTTCGTCTGGCAAGTCGGCAGCTATACAATCAGAAAAGTTCGCTTTCTCCTAAGGAGACCCCTATTTCTTGAATTCTGCCCCAGGCGACACATTTGCGCTTGTTCGTTGCACACCACCATCTGGATGGCAGAGTTGAGGGGGGAAGGGGTTGTTTCGTTATTTCCCAGTTCTTCCAAAGTGATCTTTTATCATTAACATATAGATATTTGAAATTAAGTTAGCAACTTTTCCATCCTTATGTTCTTCTTGCATGTAGTGACGGGTCGCGGATATAACCTCACCGAACATAAGTTCACCTATATTAATTCAAAAGCGGACAAACATTAACCGGACATAAGCTCACTGTAAATATTCCGGTACATCATCTTTAAATTGATTTTAGAAAGGCTTACGACCTGGTTAGAAGAGAAGCATTGTACGACATTCTTACATAATTTGAAATACTGAAGAAGCTAATTAGATTAATTAAGATATGTTTAAATGAATAACAAAGTAAAGTCCGGGTAGGAAAATTTATATCCACGAGATTTCACGTCGAGAATGGCCTGAAACAAGGAGATGCGTTGTTGCCATTATTATTCAACTTTGCAAGATAGCAACCAGGGCCTAGAGTTAAATGGGATTCACCAGGTTATGGCGTATGATGATGTAAATTTAATAGGGGATGATAGGAAAACAGTAGAAGGAAATGCAGAGGTCTTATTAAACGCTTACAGGGTCATAGGTTTAGAAGTAAATGCAGAGAAAACTAAATACATGGAAGTTCGTCAGGATCGTAATACTACAACTTATGGATGCGTAAAAATATGGAATAATACTTTTGATAAAGTGAATACTTTAAAATATCTGGGATCAATATTAACAGACGAAAACCATATTCACGAATAAATTAAATGTCGATTAAAAGCAGGGAATTCGTGTTATTATTCAGATCAAAATCTCTACTCGTCGCGAATTCTGTATATATTAATTTGGGTAATGGGCAAATAGAGGCGCGAAAATTGAATTTGGAATAAACATTATCGTCTACGGGAAAAATACGCAAATATGCAAAAATTTACTTGTTTTTTTTTTTTTTAAAAAAACACGATGTTTGAGTTTTTATTATATTTTTCAATAGTATTTAGTAAGACCTTTAGAAGGAGCCTATACTCACCTTGTGGAAATATACCATTAGCGAACTACGGGTAATCAAATTTGGACCAAGGTGATATTTTAAATATAAAAGCCTAATAAGAGGCTGCTTATCACATAAGACAGATGATCGAGTGGTAAACGCAGTTGTACTACATGCCAAAGGTTTTGGGAACGAACTCTATTCCCCCCTTACGAATTGCTTGTAAAGATAAATAAACCCAATCGTTTAGAGGTTCTAGTAAAAGCTGAAAACTTGACTAGACAATCACGACAGTTCATCAAACTGAACGAAACGCAGTCTTGAGAATTTCCAGGGTTAAGTCCAAACGATGTGAAGCGCTTAGATAGGAATTACAGGCTACTACTAGCAAAGTCCTACTACGTTGAACATCGGTTCAATGGAAAATACGAATTCTTCACTGCTCAAGAAACCAACGATGCAAATTATGGTGATTATAACCAGAAAATAAAACAGATGTAGGTTTATTTGCAAACAAAAACTTAAAATATTGTATTGTGCAAGTTCCGTCAACAATCCAGTTAAACCACACCAAAAATAAATAAATAAATAAATAAAATAAAAAATACGGTGAGTTTCGCTAAATGTGAGGTAAACTTTTAAGGTTACACACATGTAATTTGAACCTCTCATTTAAAATAACAAATACGTATTTCAGCGTTCTTTGATTTTAGCTACGTAGAAGGGATTAAAAAAAGTCAGAAGGGTTCGCTAATATATCCTCCATACGTGGTGTCGTGGAGCCATTTCCCACACAGCAATGAAATATTTTCAAAACGTTTTTAAAACGTACCATCATTTTCCTTCAGAAAATGTATCCTACTTCCCTTAAGGAAATATATTCCATATGTTTTTGAAAACATTTTCCAAATAATACTGAAAATATTCTCTGAATACACTCAGAAACGTTGCAGAAACATTTTATACGCCATTAGAAAAGTTTTCCAAAAAATGTTTTCTGTACTATTTCCAAACATTACTGAAAATGTATTTGAATGTTTCGCATGGAATATTTTAAAATTATTTACCAATAACACAGAAAATAATTTTTCAAGAGTGAAGACAATTTTTCCTAACTATTTTCACAATGTATTGGGTACATTAGTTGAAATGTTTTCTGAACATTTCTAATTCATTTTTAACAAAGATTAATGTTCTATAAACTAATAATTCTAAAATATTTTCCGTACATGACAAAAAATATTTAAGCAATATTTTCTTACATATGACAAAATATTTTCTTTATATGACAAAAATATTTAATGAATATTTTTTGTATGTCACAGAAAATATTTTCTGTACATGATAGAACCCAGAGCCCGTAGGCCAACTCGGTTGCTATTGCAGATATCAAAACAAGGTAAGACATGTAACGGTACTTTTAAATTCCAGCAATTTTTGTTTATATATCAGTATACCGCCCAATAGTAACGAAAAGTACAACGCTGCCACGGTTGGAAAACACTGAATGAAACAAAGTATGGTTTGAAATTATTTGGACCAAAGAGAACGGAAAGAAGAACACAATGAAATATTTAATCCAGGACTCAATTTCGTGTCTTTCGTATCTGATCTGTCCCCCAACCCCGTGGTTGCTACGCCACTGGCGTGGATATTGAAATCGCATGTTTATCTTTTATTGTGTCTCCTTTCAATTCTTCTCGGTGTAGCTAATTTCAGGCCACATTCTTTCATTCATGTAGTGCAACATGACGCACGGTAAGGTATTTTGTTCATTGGACGATGCACTAGTACACAACAAAACTGTTGCTGGAATTTAAAAATATCCTTACCTTGTTTTCAAATCTGCAATAGTAACCGAGTTGGCCTATGGGCTATGGACTTTTGCGTCACTCTGTATATATACCGCCTGCTTGCTGGGAACAAATAGTGGGCTGAAAACAAACCGGCCAGGCAACGACACAGCAGTTGGAAGAAAACATAAGATTCTTCTGCAGAATTTTACTTGCTGAGACACTTTTGCATCACTCTGTCTTCATCACGAGGAACCATTGCGGCCCACAAACTTAAAAAAAAACAATAATAGTGATAATCGCGCTAGAGTTTATTATACAAGGTACATCTGCATATAACAGTCCAGTGAGGACATCTTAGGTTCTCGAAATCGCATGGAGGAGAATTCGATGTATTCAAATACTGTGCTTAATTATCTCGCAATTACCTGATGTATTACCTCTCAGGTAATTGAGGGCAGCTTGTTTAAAAAGGAAGGCTATTGCATAAAAAAATGCCTGGTACAGGAATTCCATGCGACGTAAATGCGACTAACAAATGTCCGCTCTGGTTACATCCCATGCGATGTCGCTGGGATCTCCAAATGTCAGTACATCCTAGGGATATCCACGGTCTCATTGTAAAAAATTGTGACATGTCGCAATGATGTTGCACTATGAACTACAGGTGTGTGGCAACGCCGTGCATGTTGGGGTGTCTTATGTGACGTTACGATATTCAAACTGCATACCAGTGTGTTCACAATCGTCACCTGCCAGTTTTAAAAGCGGATATATTGGATTCTTTTAAAAAAAAAATAGGAAAAAGATTGAAGTTTAGACATCAAATTCAAGAAACAATTGTTAGCAATCCTTTTCCTATTTTAAAGATAATAAATCCAATATAGCCGCTTTCAAAACTGGTAGGTGATGATTATGAAGAGACTAATATGCAGTTTGAACCTTGTAAGATCACATAACACACCCCAACATACATGCACGACACGGCCACACACCAGCAGTAGCAGTGTTGGGAAGTAACGTAACGCAAGTAACGCGTTACTTGTAACGCGTTACTTTTTAAGTAACGTTTCCTAGTAACGCGTTACATTTTTTCCAAAGTAACTGTAACGGTAACGCGTTACAAATTTTTGAGTAACGTACCTAGTTTGCGTTACTTTTTTCGCGTTACATTTCGGATGAGTAACTACAATATATGTATATATATTTTTTTTTCGGAAACAAATGTTTCTTTCCTGTATGTGAATTTCTCAGAATGAAACAATCGAGCATGAACTACGTATGTCAGTGACCGACAGTCACAGACACACAGAGAAACAGATAAGTTGGTAGTACCACTTGCTGTTTTTTGAAGATGAGGACAGCCTCAGGGAAATCACATGTACTGATTGCAAGCACCTGGAAGATTTTGTTGTAGATTTTGACAGCTCCAAATCAATAAATTCAGTGAGTGAACTACGAGTGCAATGATACTGGTAGTCTATTTTACTTTGATTGGTGTTGTTTTTATAAAGATGGAGAACGAAAATATTTTACCGTTCGAACATTTGAAAGAATACTTTTTTCTTAAGAGCTGAGGATGATGGTGGACAGAATTTTAAAAAGTAAAGTGTCTGAAGTGCCCCGGAGGAAAATATTTATCAACAACTAGGGTGCCATAATTGACGATTTACAGTAAGGTCTTGATATGAATAAACTGTGTTCTGATGAGCAGGTCTACTTTATTACTAGAAATTAGTTTGCTGATGGTATGTAATATTGGAGTTCTTTCAGATCAGTTTGCTTATTCTAGAGTCTCGTTAATTATACAGTAGTGTAATGTTTCTTTATATTCTTTTTTTTAGTTTTACATAACATTGTTGTTATTATTATATAATTAGTTTAACAGAATAATAATAAGCAACCATTCTTCCTAACGTATAGGGATGAGCACGATTCAAGCTAAAACTCGACTCGACTCGAATTTGAGTCGAGTTTCGAGTCAAGTCAAGGTTAATATCCTCAAGTCGAGTTCCGAGCCGATTCAATTTTTCGCGTCGAGTTTCGAGTCCCGTCGAGTTTGATAAATGGCTCGTTTGTTAAGTCGTCTTGAAATCATGGCCTGATTACACTGGAAACCGAAAGCCATGAGAAACGTAAGCTAAACAGTAATATGGAATACTTTTAGTGTCGCTCATGAGAGAGGACACGGCTCGCATCCCGTCTCGTCTCGATAGCGAGACCACAAGGGATTTTTTTTATAACAAGCTCAGCTTGGCTCGACTCAACTGAGAAGATGGCTCGAGCAGGCTCACTTAGGGTGAGCCATCGGCTCGAGCTGGCGTGGTAGGGATGAGCCATTTGCTCGGTTCGTTGACAATTCTAAACCCGGGCCGAGCAGTTTTGAAGATATTCGGCCAGTGCCCTCTAACTTTTAACAGTGTTTGGCTCGAGCCCGAATATTCAACTTGGACTCTCAACCCAAATTCAGAAGCTCGTGAACAATGTCCTTTACTCCTAGACTTCACGACTACGGAGGTTGGCAATCAACTCGTTTTTTAGTATCCAAATACAAACCGCCTATCTTTCTTTTTATATACAGTGTTGTTATAATAATAATAATAATAATAATAATAATAATAATAATAATAATAATAAATATACGTTATAGTAGTAGTAGTGTCATTAAATAATACTTATACTGTCTATGTAATATACTTAAAGAATGTACTCGAAACTACACACCGGATTTGGCTCGAGTCGACTCGAAACTCAACCCCAATTCGAGTCGAGTTGGAGGAAATTTTTCGAGTCGACTTCTCGGGTCGAGCTCAAAGATGTCTGTTTCTAGTCGAATCGAGTGTCAAAGAAAACTCGCTCGAACTCGCTCGTGTTCATCCCTACGAGTAATGCAGTATGGCATTTTATCAATGTTACATTATATGAAAATGTTCATATATCAAGTAAAAATTTGTCCTTGCATTTACATAAAGCGATTCAGCTCTGTATGCTACAATAATAATAATAATAATAATAATAATAATAATAATAATAATAATAATAATAATAATAATAATAATAATAACGATAATAGCTGTAGTAATAGTAATACGGAAAATTGAAGTCATATTTTTTTCACTTTTTTAAAGTTTCGGACCTCAAAGTAACGCGTTACTAACGCGTTACTTTCGAAGTAAAGTAACAGTTACTTTTTGGGGGCAAGTAACGCGTTACTAACGCGTTACATTTTAAGAGAAAGTAAAGTAACTTGTAACGCGTTACATTTTTACAAGTAACTTACCCAACACTGAGCAGTAGCAGGGAACACCGAAAAACATTTTGTAAATAAATAAGATTTTGAGTTAAAAAATGCTTAGAGAGCAAGCGCACATTATGTAGTCATAATTTACACTATCCGCTATAATATATATATATATATATATATATATATATATATATATATATATATATATATATATATATATATATATATATATATATATAGATAGATAGATAGATAGATAGATATAGATATATATATATATATATATCAGTTTATCTCGGTTAGTCGTTACATAAAAATATAAATGTATATTATTCTAGCTTTATTTCTTTATCTTTCCTTCAGTAGCATCTTCTTCATGCTGCTCATATTACTTGTTTCTACACATTAAGAACAATCTTTTCAAATATCAGAAATTCACTTTCTAATTTTTAAACATTTGTTCTAGAAAATAATGTCAGTGACACGCTAATTAAATAATAATAAAAAACAACAATATTTACGTATGTTGTTAAAAATAAGTTCAGGCGCTTCAAGAAATGTCACTTTTTGTCACTTTCAAGAACATACACATTGCTGAATAACCAGAAATACAAATTTGCTCCTTTATAATGTTACTTTTGATTAATAAATTTAATTTCGACGCTGCGAATTGACAGTTAAAGTTCTATAGAACTTCAGCTGAATTCTTAACAGATTTTCTTGTTCATCTCTGTTTGGCGTGTTGAAGGCAATTCTCAATAATCCCGTTAGTTACGTTCCTTTTGTGTTGGCGCAGTCTCTGAAAATAGAAAATAGGCAGTGTTTAATAAAATAATAAAAGCAGGGAATGATTAAGGATCAATTATTAAATCTTAAACTTACAAAAATATTTAAAATGTTTGCGTAGGACCTGAACCAGCTTCTGAAAACACTATTGTGTCACATATGTAATACACTGAAAAAATGTAAAGGGCAAGGAAGACAACAGCTACAGCTGAAAATGACATGTTGAAGCAGTAACACTTTTATTATTAAAAAGTAAAGATTCTTATAAATATTACAATTACATAATATATTTAATTAACACTGTGCTGTAAAATAAATTTCTGGTTCACTCTCTCAGTCGTACTACGTAAGTCAAAAATGAGAATATTACAACTGAGGCAAATTATAATATCAATTAGCAACATAGAATAGAAAGTATTTAAAAAATAATAATAATAATGTGAAAACATGTGGCAGCATTTCAATTGATGAAGAGCTAGTGTTCCATTCCCAAGGCTCCGATCTCAAATCTTGGCCCGGTCATTCTTTTTACCTGAGTCGCACCAGGTGAATACCCAGATGGTTACTAAGGCCTTGATCACCGCTACCTACCTCAATTTCTTTCCCACGGAGCAGGCCATACATACTACTTTGCCTTATACAAATGAATAATTTTAGTAACGTTGCGTTCCAAAGAATACAAGAAATCGTGAAAGTAGGAATAAATCATGAAATGCTCAATAAAACTACCAACATGGCAGAACAGTTCAAGAAAAGGTTGAAATGTACTTTAGGCGTGAGCGAATTATCCACAACCTGAAAATTACCAGTCCAAATGCGATGAAAGTACTACAGTTTGCACACAAGTAAAACATTTTTTTTTCTGTAAGATCAAGATTTAGAAGTAACTTTTTTTTAAGGGGAAGAGCAAATCAATCTTCCTGTGTCAGCTGGTCACAATCGCAGGTAGCTTACCGTTGTAACGTTGGAAAAATTTGACTTATGAACTGTCAGACCTTCGCGCCGTTTTGAGTTTTACATACATATTCACCTCTCTATTGCCGACATTCATATTCAGCTCTCTCTCTTCCATGGACGCTTAACGTGTCAACTGAAGATGGGAAAATTGCACATCTTGCGAAAATGAGGATTCCCAACGTCTTTTAAATGTTATAACATGCTTTTGGGAAATAAAGTTTACAGGAAGATGGTTTTGACAAGTATTCATGGCACAATACATTAGACTCGCTAATCCGGCCATTCCTAGCACATATGGGTGCCGGATTATTGAGTGTCTAACATGTATTTGATTTATTTATTTATCTTGTTTTTTATTTTTTTTTAAAATAGGGGATATAGTGTACTGTACTTTATTAAATCGAAGGATATACTTTTAAAACATAGGATATACTTTATTAAATCCAAATATACATTAATTTTCAAAGAAACCTTAGTCCTTGAGTAGTATCACTCACTATGAAACGTGCCCCTAATTTTTAACCGTCGTAATGATGATATTCGACGTGGCATGTTTTATCACGAAACCGAACTGTAAAGAATGCTACAATTTCAAATACATACGGTATATGAAGCATTGCTTAACTAAGCAGTGTTGCGCATGCGCACAATAATACATTGTGCACGTTTTACGATCCAAGGTATGCCGGTTAGGCTAAAGGAGACTGTGATGATGAGTAATGAATGAAATGATGGAATGAAGAAAGAGGGAGGAAACGGGAGAACTCGGAGGGAATCCACGCACGCGGTGTTTGTCCACCAGAAAGTTCACTTGGCGGGGGATGGGATCGAACTCGGGACCCCAAGCACCAGAGGTGAACGCTCTACCACTGAGCCACAACGGCCCCTTCATTGTGGACGTGTTTTTGGTTGGATGTGCGCCGGATTAGTGAGAATATTGTGTAGTATACATTTAAAGTGAAAAAATGGGCATCAGAACGTTTTTCTCCCAATAGTTTAAACATAGAGTATCCCTCTTCAAATGCCAAGTTCTACATCTTTTTACAGTCTGAAAATGAGACTATAGAACAGTACGGAGAGTACGTACAATAATCACTAACCTATTATTGTGTTAGTGATTAATGAGCAGGGTTTGAAAAAACCCGGGTTTTTCTGAAAAAGCCTAACCCACCTGGGCCCATATGGGTTTTTTCGAGTATTTTCGGGTTTAATTGGGTTTTATCGAAATATTTCAATGTCTTTGGCGTAAAAAGTGTTAAAATGTGATTTATATTTCAAGATTATCATCGTTACAACTTGCAACAATTTTGTATTCACTGATATTTTTCTTAAATGGCCGCCATTTTGAAATTTTACGTTGGATCGCCGCCAAAATGTACACAGCTAATTTAGTGTGTTTCGTGCTCGTACTCTGAAAATTTCAACCTAAAAAACCAAAATTGCGCTTTGTAACGTACCTGCTATTTTGAAAGAAATGGCATCCATTTTGAAATTTTACGTTGGTATGCCGACAAATATATACAAGAAATGAATTGTCTCGTGCTTGTACCCTGAAACTTTAAACCTACGAGACCGAAAGTAGTACCCTGTAGTATGTATGATACAGGCAAGACGAACGAACAAATGTTTATTGAATCATCCCAGTATCCTCAGTGCAGGGCCGTAACTTGTGGGAGCAACTTCCCCCCAAGGAAGCTCCCCGCCGTTTTAGGGGGGCTCACTTCAAGATAAAATTTTCTTACTCCATATACGATACGATCATGAATTTATAAATAAAGCATCAAACAGGTTCACTACATTACATAAAACAGCACACAAAAGGTAAATAAAACAAAAATGAGTCATTCATATTCAATTTTATGTATTTACGTCCATACATAATACATTCACTGTATATTACTGCATACAATTAACCGTTGTGAGAAATTTCTGTAACTTCTCTATAGCGGAGAAAAATTCAGGTCCTATTGGTGTCCATTATTCAGAGGGTTCACTGTATAAGCTAAGGCCCGGATTTTTATGTAGTACAAAGTACCGAAATATGTACATAAATATGTAACAAAAATCAATGAAATATGTAAGAAATATGTAAAAAATATGAAAATATGTAAAAATATTTTTTCGTGTTTATTTTGTGTCTGTGCTATTTTCTTAGCTAATAAATATACTGTTGGGGGCCGCGGTGGCTCAGTGGTAGAGCGTTCACCTCTGGTGAATGGAGTACCGGGTTCAAACCCTGCTCCCGCCAAGTGAACTTTGTGGTGGACAAACACCGTGTGCGTGGGTTTTCTCGGGGTTCTCCCGTTTCCTCTCACTTTCTTCATTCCACCATTTCATTCATTACTCATCATCACCGTCTCCTTTAGCCTAACCGGCATAACCGTGGGACGTAAAACTCAAAGATTTCATTTTATTTCATTTCAAATATACTGTAACATATTTATGTAATAAAAGCTTAACAAGTGTAAATAACTTCTTACAGATATGTACAAATTTTCAAGAGAAACAAACGAAAATATGTATCAAGAAAGTAACAAATCATATTATTGAACATATAAACATAAAAAATATTTATTTAAACAAAAGACACTTACTTTTGGGACGAACAATGAACCACTAAATAAGTTTACGCAATGGAAAAACTTCGCCACTAACTTGTCACTGATACGTTCAAATTTTCACTAAGAACAAATAAAATTGTCTCGTGGAGAAATGAAAATCACATTATTGAATATCAAAAGAGAAAAAAATATTTAAGAGAAAGAATGCTTATCTTTGGTACTTTCAAATTTATAACTGCGCGATTGAAAACTTTACTAACTTTCGATAGATACGTTCAAGCTTTAACAAGGAACAAATAGACTTTGTAAACACGTTATTAAAAACACATTATTGTATATCAAAATAGAAAACATCTTCAAAACAAAAAGCGCTTACTTTCCAGACGAAAAATAAACCACTAAATATTTTATATAATAAACTGCGTATTCAAACACTTCGTGTCACTAACTTGGCACAAATACGTCCAAATTAAAAAAAAGAATGAAATTGTCTAATAGGAAAATGAAAGTCACTGTATTGAATATCGAAATAGAAAAAAAAATATTTAAAATAACGAGCGCTTACTTTCAGAGCACTGCGTATTTTATATGATGGTATTCAAAAAATTCACTGACTTGCCACAGATACTTCAAGCTTTCACTAGAAACAAATGAAATTGTCTCACAGAAAAATGAAAACACATTATTGTATATGATGAAAAAAAATCTTACAAAAAAATGTGCTTACTTTGCTGATGCACAATGAACCACTACATACTTTTCCAGGTATTCAGGAGTTAAAGAGAGTCATTGGTCAGTCAGGATCCTTTTATAAGCTGAGAAAGACCTCTCCACGTCTCAGGAAGTGACAGGCGCGAACTTCAACAAAGAACATTTTTCAGGGCTGATTTCCTCAGGGCTCTTCGTTTCTTCCCCATCCAATATCCATGCAGTCCTCGATGTTAGGTATCCTTGATTCCTCTTCAAAACTGACTGGAACTTCCGGGCAATTTTCACATCTGTTTTCCCTGCACAATATTGAGTTTCTTCTCCACATCATCTATTGTTGTCATTGCTTCTTTCAAAGTAAGTCCTAATATTTCAAGTTTCTCGATAACGTTTGCAATCCACCCGAAATTATTTGCAATGTACGCTAGTGTACATTGAACAACATGATTTTTAAACGCACTTTGAGAATCACCCACTGCTGCAATGGACTCTGCAGGAAATGTGGTGACAACTGACTTTACAGTATCAAAATTTTCATTGTAGAAGTTAACAGCCTGTATCCAGG